>NW_027136311.1:0-600000 GCF_039906515.1 Pseudorca crassidens
GGCCTGTCCTGCCTTTCTGGATTTTACACTTTTTTCAGATGGCCCTTTTGACCGGGGGGAAGTGAGACTTCATTGTAGTGCAGATTTCCTTTGCAAGCTTGCTTGGTTGGCCAAAAAGGGCGTATGCGTTTTTTCCTGAATATATTCAGGAAAAAACACATACGCCCTTTTTGGCCAAGTGCATCATTGTGGACGTTCTGCCTCTTTTCCTATGCTTTCAATGCAATTCCAGTCTACCTCCTGAAATCGGTTTCCTGCAATTCTGCCCCGCTTTCAAGTCCTCTTGGCAGCCTTACTTCAGTATATTTTTGGACGATAGCTGTCATTTATAACTCTGCAGGTTTGTGAATTACAGTGCCCCTGAGCTCCTTTCTTCAACTCGCTTTCTTGTGACCTGGCCGCAACAACGCAGGATGGCTTCAGGCCCTAATCTGATTCCGGCACGGCACGCTGAGCCATTGGTTATTTCCTCTTCCTGGTGGGAAATGAGAGTTAAATTTGCCCGTCCAGACACCTCCAGCTAGTCTCTCATTGGTTCTCGCTATTCCTGTTCATCTTCCGCAGAAATTGCAAACTGGGCCAAACAGGAGGTTAAAGGCGCTGACTCTCCAAGTGGGGAGAGTGTTAGTAAAGCGTCTGGAATGTTGCACCCGAGTACCAGGGTATGAAAACTGAGAGATATTTGAACACATCTCCCGATCACATGGCTGATCATACACTAGGTTCCACATGCATGTTTTAGCTGAAGGAAGAATACCTTAAACCTGGAGAGTTGAGACCCTTGTAATGGGTACCATGAAATATGACTTCAAAGGGTCTTCATTTGCTCACCGAACCTCTCCAATCCTATCACTGCTTCGTTTATGCCCCTGTACACACGCTTCATTCTCTTTTGGAGACATAGCAATCCATAGGTTTTAAGATACTTACTAGTCAGGTACATTCTGAGGCGTTTAATATGGGGTGTTGAGTCCATTTCGTTGAGCAAGGAGTAGCTCTTGTCTATTCCATATTTGGCTTAAGGAACTTTATCTGTGCTCATTTCAATCTCTGGTTTTATGCAGCACCCCAACTCACCTTTCCCCTTAAGCAAGCATAAGTTGGTTTTCTAAATTTGAGACCCTGTTCTGTTTTGGAATTCAGTTCCTGTGTAGCCAAGTTTACATTCTGTGTATTAGTGATATCTTATGATGTTTCTTTTTCGGGTGTGACTTATTTCAGTTAGAATCATCGTACCTGAATCCACTCATTATGCTGCTACGGGCCTGATGACATAGATTTCATTGCTGAGTGATACTAAATTGTACTTAATTACCACAAGTTCTGTATACGTTTTTCACTTTCTGTGATATTGAACTTGTACGGTAAACGAGGTTCTTGTAAACAGAGGCGTCCCAAACTTTGGGGTGGCTGTGTCTTTTTGATTTTAATTTCCCTAAGCTATAGGACCATAAGTGGAAGTGCCCTAGTCTCTGTTGCTTTGTGTTTTAGATGTTTCAGGAAACACCATACACTTCTCCCGAGTGTCTGTTGGCAATTTACATCCCGCCCATCAGCATAACAAGGCTCCCAGTTCTCCATGGCCTGTCCTGCCTTTCTGGATTTTACACTTTTTTCAGATGGCCCTTTTGACCGGGGGGAAGTGAGACTTCATTGTAGTGCAGATTTCCTTTGCAAGCTTGCTTGGTTGGCCAAAAAGGGCGTATGCGTTTTTTCCTGAATATATTCAGGAAAAAACGCATACGCCCTTTTTGGCCAAGTGCATCATTGTGGACGTTCTGCCTCTTTTCCTATGCTTTCAATGCAATTCCAGTCTACCTCCTGAAATCGGTTTCCTGCAATTCTGCCCCGCTTTCAAGTCCTCTTGGCAGCCTTACTTCAGTATATTTTTGGACGATAGCTGTCATTTATAACTCTGCAGGTTTGTGAATTACAGTGCCCCTGAGCTCCTTTCTTCAACTCGCTTTCTTTTGAGCTGGCCGCAACACCGCAGGATGGCTTCAGGCCCTAATCTGGTTCCGGCACGGCACGCTGAGCCTTTGGTTAATTCCTCTTCCTGGTGGGAAATGAGAGTTAAATTTGCCCGTCCAGACACCTCCAGCTAGTCTCTGATTGGTTCTCGCTATTCCTGTTCATCTTCCGCAGTAATTGCAAACAGGGCCAAACAGGAGGTTAAAGGCGCTGACTCTCCAAGTGGGGAGAGTGTTAGTAAAGCATCTGGAATGTTGCACCCGAGTACCAGGGTACGAAAACTGAGACATATTTGAACACGTCTCCCGATCACATGGTTGATCATACTCTAGGTTCCACATGCATGTTTTAGCTGAAGGAAGAATACCTTAAACCTGGAGAGTTGAGACCCGTAGAAGGGGTACCATGCAATATGACTTCAAAGTGTCTTTATTTGCTCACCGAACCTCTCCCATCCTATCACTTCTGCGTTTATACCCCTGTACACACGCTTGATTCTCTTTTGGAGACATAGCAATACCTAGGATTTAAGGTACTTACTAGTCAGGTACATTCTTAGGCGTCTAATATGGGGTGTTGAGTCCGTTTCATTGAGCAAGGAGTAGCTCTTGTCTACTCCATATTTGGCTTAAGGAACTTTATCTGTGCTCATTTCAATCTCTGGTTTTATGCAGCACCCCAACTCACCTTTCCCCTTAAGCAAGCATAAGTTGCTTTTCTAAATTTGAGACCGTGTTCTGTTTTGGAATTCAGTTCCTGTGTAGCCAAGTTTACATTCCGTGTATTAGTGATATCTTATGATGTTTCTTTTTCTGTGTGACTTGTTTCAGTTAGAATCATCGTACCTGAATCCACTCATTATGCTGCTACGGGCCTGATGACATAGATTTCATTGCTGAGTGATACTGCATTGTACGTAACTACCACAAATTCTTTATCCATTTTTCACTTTCTGTGATATTGAACTTGTACGGTAAACGAGGTTCTTGTAAACAGAGGCGTCCCAAACTTTGGGGTGGCTGTGTCTTTTTGATTTTAATTTCCCTAAGCTATAGGACCATAAGTGGAAGTGCCCTAGGCTCTGTTGCTTTGTTTTTAAATGTTTCAGGAAACACCATACACTTCTCCAGAGTGTCTGTTTGCAATTTACATCCCGCCCATCAGCATAACAAGGCTCCCAGTTCTCCATGGCCTTTCCTGCCTTTCTGGATATTACACTTTTTTCAGATGGCCCTTTTGACCGGGGGGAAGTGAGACTTCATTGTAGTGCAGATTTCCTTTGCAAGTTTGCTTGGTTGGCCAAAAAGGGCGTATGCGTTTTTTCCTGAATATATTCAGGAAAAAACGCATAAGCCCTTTTTGGCCAAGTGCATCATTGTGGACGTTCTGCCTCTTTTCCTATGCTTTCAATGCAATTCCAGTCTACCTCCTGAAATCGGTTTCCTGCAATTCTGCCCCGCTTTCAAGTCCTCTTGGCAGCCTTACTTCAGTATATTTTTGGACGATAGCTGTCATTTATATCTCTGCAGGTTTGTGAATTACAGTGCCCCTGAGCTGCTTTCTTCAACTCGCTTTCTTTTGAGCTGGCCGCAACACCGCAGGATGGCTTCAGGCCCTAATCTGGTTCCGGCTCGGCACACTGAGCCTTTGGTTAATTCCTCTTCCTGGTGGGAAATGAGAGTTAAATTTGCCCGTCCAGACACCTCCAGCTAGTCTCTCATTGGTTCTCGCTATTCCTGTTCATCTTCCGCAGAAATTGCAAACTGGGCCAAACAGGAGGTTAAAGGGACTGACTCTCCAAGTCGGGAGAGTGTTAGTAAAGCGTCTGGAATGTTGCACCTGAGTACCAGGGTACGAAAACTGAGACATATTTGAACACGTCTCCCGATCACATGGTTGATCATACTCTAGGATCCACATGCATGTTTTAGCTGAAGGAAGAATACCTTAAACCTGGGTAGTTGAAACCCGTGGAATGGGTACCATGCAATATGACTTCAAAGGGTCTTCATTTGCTCACCGAACCTCTCCAATCCTATCACTGCTGCGTTTATGCCCCTGTACACATGCTTGATTCTCTTTCGGAGACATAGCAATCCGTAGGTTTTAAGATACTTACTAGTCAGGTACATTCTTAGGCGTTTAATATGGGGTGTTGAGTCCATTTCGTTGAGCAAGGAGTAGCTCTTGTCTATTCCATATTTGGCTTAAGGAACTTTATCTGTGCTCATTTCAATCTCTGCTGTTATGCAGCACCCCAACTCACCTTTACCCTTAAGCAAGCATAAGTTGGTTTTCTAAATTTGAGACCCTGTTCTGTTTTGGAATTCAGTTCCTGTGTAGCCAAGTTTACATTCCGTGTATTAGTGATATCTTATGATGTTTCTTTTTCTGTGTGACTTATTTCAGTTAGAATCATCGTACCTGAATCCACTCATTATGCTGCTACGGGCCTGATGACATAGATTTCATTGCTGAGTGATACTGCATTGTACGTAAGTACCACAAGTTCTTTATCCATTTTTCACTTTCTGTGATATTGAACTTGTACGGTAAACGAGGTTCTTGTCAACAGAGGCGTCCCAAACTTTGGGGTGGCTGTGTCTTTTTGATTTTAATTTCCCTAAGCTATAGGACCATAAGTGGAAGTGCCCTAGGCTCTGTTGCTTTGCTTTTTAGATGTTTCAGGAAACACCATACACTTCTCCCGAGTGTCTGTTGGCAATTTACATCCCGCCCATCAGCATAACAAGGCTCCCAGTTCTCCATGGCCTGTCCTGCCTTTCTGGATTTTACACTTTTTTCAGATGGCCCTTTTGACCGGGGGGAAGTGAGACTTCATTGTAGTGCAGATTTCCTTTGCAAGCTTGCTTGGTTGGCCAAAAAGGGCGTATGCGTTTTTTCCTGAATATATTCAGGAAAAAACACATACGCCCTTTTTGGCCAAGTGCATCATTGTGGACGTTCTGCCTCTTTTCCTATGCTTTCAATGCAATTCCAGTCTACCTCCTGAAATCGGTTTCCTGCAATTCTGCCCCGCTTTCAAGTCCTCTTGGCAGCCTTACTTCAGTATATTTTTGGACGATAGCTGTCATTTATAACTCTGCAGGTTTGTGAATTACAGTGCCCCTGAGCTCCTTTCTTCAACTCGCTTTCTTGTGACCTGGCCGCAACAACGCAGGATGGCTTCAGGCCCTAATCTGATTCCGGCACGGCACGCTGAGCCATTGGTTATTTCCTCTTCCTGGTGGGAAATGAGAGTTAAATTTGCCCGTCCAGACACCTCCAGCTAGTCTCTCATTGGTTCTCGCTATTCCTGTTCATCTTCCGCAGAAATTGCAAACTGGGCCAAACAGGAGGTTAAAGGCGCTGACTCTCCAAGTGGGGAGAGTGTTAGTAAAGCGTCTGGAATGTTGCACCCGAGTACCAGGGTATGAAAACTGAGAGATATTTGAACACATCTCCCGATCACATGGCTGATCATACACTAGGTTCCACATGCATGTTTTAGCTGAAGGAAGAATACCTTAAACCTGGAGAGTTGAGACCCTTGTAATGGGTACCATGAAATATGACTTCAAAGGGTCTTCATTTGCTCACCGAACCTCTCCAATCCTATCACTGCTTCGTTTATGCCCCTGTACACACGCTTCATTCTCTTTTGGAGACATAGCAATCCATAGGTTTTAAGATACTTACTAGTCAGGTACATTCTGAGGCGTTTAATATGGGGTGTTGAGTCCATTTCGTTGAGCAAGGAGTAGCTCTTGTCTATTCCATATTTGGCTTAAGGAACTTTATCTGTGCTCATTTCAATCTCTGGTTTTATGCAGCACCCCAACTCACCTTTCCCCTTAAGCAAGCATAAGTTGGTTTTCTAAATTTGAGACCCTGTTCTGTTTTGGAATTCAGTTCCTGTGTAGCCAAGTTTACATTCTGTGTATTAGTGATATCTTATGATGTTTCTTTTTCGGTGTGACTTATTTCAGTTAGAATCATCGTACCTGAATCCACTCATTATGCTGCTACGGGCCTGATGACATAGATTTCATTGCTGAGTGATACTAAATTGTACTTAATTACCACAAGTTCTGTATACGTTTTTCACTTTCTGTGATATTGAACTTGTACGGTAAACGAGGTTCTTGTAAACAGAGGCGTCCCAAACTTTGGGGTGGCTGTGTCTTTTTGATTTTAATTTCCCTAAGCTATAGGACCATAAGTGGAAGTGCCCTAGTCTCTGTTGCTTTGTGTTTTAGATGTTTCAGGAAACACCATACACTTCTCCCGAGTGTCTGTTGGCAATTTACATCCCGCCCATCAGCATAACAAGGCTCCCAGTTCTCCATGGCCTGTCCTGCCTTTCTGGATTTTACACTTTTTTCAGATGGCCCTTTTGACCGGGGGGAAGTGAGACTTCATTGTAGTGCAGATTTCCTTTGCAAGCTTGCTTGGTTGGCCAAAAAGGGCGTATGCGTTTTTTCCTGAATATATTCAGGAAAAAACGCATACGCCCTTTTTGGCCAAGTGCATCATTGTGGACGTTCTGCCTCTTTTCCTATGCTTTCAATGCAATTCCAGTCTACCTCCTGAAATCGGTTTCCTGCAATTCTGCCCCGCTTTCAAGTCCTCTTGGCAGCCTTACTTCAGTATATTTTTGGACGATAGCTGTCATTTATAACTCTGCAGGTTTGTGAATTACAGTGCCCCTGAGCTCCTTTCTTCAACTCGCTTTCTTTTGAGCTGGCCGCAACACCGCAGGATGGCTTCAGGCCCTAATCTGGTTCCGGCACGGCACGCTGAGCCTTTGGTTAATTCCTCTTCCTGGTGGGAAATGAGAGTTAAATTTGCCCGTCCAGACACCTCCAGCTAGTCTCTGATTGGTTCTCGCTATTCCTGTTCATCTTCCGCAGTAATTGCAAACAGGGCCAAACAGGAGGTTAAAGGCGCTGACTCTCCAAGTGGGGAGAGTGTTAGTAAAGCATCTGGAATGTTGCACCCGAGTACCAGGGTACGAAAACTGAGACATATTTGAACACGTCTCCCGATCACATGGTTGATCATACTCTAGGTTCCACATGCATGTTTTAGCTGAAGGAAGAATACCTTAAACCTGGAGAGTTGAGACCCGTAGAAGGGGTACCATGCAATATGACTTCAAAGTGTCTTTATTTGCTCACCGAACCTCTCCCATCCTATCACTTCTGCGTTTATACCCCTGTACACACGCTTGATTCTCTTTTGGAGACATAGCAATACCTAGGATTTAAGGTACTTACTAGTCAGGTACATTCTTAGGCGTCTAATATGGGGTGTTGAGTCCGTTTCATTGAGCAAGGAGTAGCTCTTGTCTACTCCATATTTGGCTTAAGGAACTTTATCTGTGCTCATTTCAATCTCTGGTTTTATGCAGCACCCCAACTCACCTTTCCCCTTAAGCAAGCATAAGTTGCTTTTCTAAATTTGAGACCGTGTTCTGTTTTGGAATTCAGTTCCTGTGTAGCCAAGTTTACATTCCGTGTATTAGTGATATCTTATGATGTTTCTTTTTCTGTGTGACTTGTTTCAGTTAGAATCATCGTACCTGAATCCACTCATTATGCTGCTACGGGCCTGATGACATAGATTTCATTGCTGAGTGATACTGCATTGTACGTAACTACCACAAATTCTTTATCCATTTTTCACTTTCTGTGATATTGAACTTGTACGGTAAACGAGGTTCTTGTAAACAGAGGCGTCCCAAACTTTGGGGTGGCTGTGTCTTTTTGATTTTAATTTCCCTAAGCTATAGGACCATAAGTGGAAGTGCCCTAGGCTCTGTTGCTTTGTTTTTTAAATGTTTCAGGAAACACCATACACTTCTCCAGAGTGTCTGTTTGCAATTTACATCCCGCCCATCAGCATAACAAGGCTCCCAGTTCTCCATGGCCTTTCCTGCCTTTCTGGATATTACACTTTTTTCAGATGGCCCTTTTGACCGGGGGGAAGTGAGACTTCATTGTAGTGCAGATTTCCTTTGCAAGTTTGCTTGGTTGGCCAAAAAGGGCGTATGCGTTTTTTCCTGAATATATTCAGGAAAAAACGCATAAGCCCTTTTTGGCCAAGTGCATCATTGTGGACGTTCTGCCTCTTTTCCTATGCTTTCAATGCAATTCCAGTCTACCTCCTGAAATCGGTTTCCTGCAATTCTGCCCCGCTTTCAAGTCCTCTTGGCAGCCTTACTTCAGTATATTTTTGGACGATAGCTGTCATTTATATCTCTGCAGGTTTGTGAATTACAGTGCCCCTGAGCTGCTTTCTTCAACTCGCTTTCTTTTGAGCTGGCCGCAACACCGCAGGATGGCTTCAGGCCCTAATCTGGTTCCGGCTCGGCACACTGAGCCTTTGGTTAATTCCTCTTCCTGGTGGGAAATGAGAGTTAAATTTGCCCGTCCAGACACCTCCAGCTAGTCTCTCATTGGTTCTCGCTATTCCTGTTCATCTTCCGCAGAAATTGCAAACTGGGCCAAACAGGAGGTTAAAGGGACTGACTCTCCAAGTCGGGAGAGTGTTAGTAAAGCGTCTGGAATGTTGCACCTGAGTACCAGGGTACGAAAACTGAGACATATTTGAACACGTCTCCCGATCACATGGTTGATCATACTCTAGGATCCACATGCATGTTTTAGCTGAAGGAAGAATACCTTAAACCTGGGTAGTTGAAACCCGTGGAATGGGTACCATGCAATATGACTTCAAAGGGTCTTCATTTGCTCACCGAACCTCTCCAATCCTATCACTGCTGCGTTTATGCCCCTGTACACATGCTTGATTCTCTTTCGGAGACATAGCAATCCGTAGGTTTTAAGATACTTACTAGTCAGGTACATTCTTAGGCGTTTAATATGGGGTGTTGAGTCCATTTCGTTGAGCAAGGAGTAGCTCTTGTCTATTCCATATTTGGCTTAAGGAACTTTATCTGTGCTCATTTCAATCTCTGCTGTTATGCAGCACCCCAACTCACCTTTACCCTTAAGCAAGCATAAGTTGGTTTTCTAAATTTGAGACCCTGTTCTGTTTTGGAATTCAGTTCCTGTGTAGCCAAGTTTACATTCCGTGTATTAGTGATATCTTATGATGTTTCTTTTTCTGTGTGACTTATTTCAGTTAGAATCATCGTACCTGAATCCACTCATTATGCTGCTACGGGCCTGATGACATAGATTTCATTGCTGAGTGATACTGCATTGTACGTAAGTACCACAAGTTCTTTATCCATTTTTCACTTTCTGTGATATTGAACTTGTACGGTAAACGAGGTTCTTGTCAACAGAGGCGTCCCAAACTTTGGGGTGGCTGTGTCTTTTTGATTTTAATTTCCCTAAGCTATAGGACCATAAGTGGAAGTGCCCTAGGCTCTGTTGCTTTGCTTTTTAGATGTTTCAGGAAACACCATACACTTCTCCCGAGTGTCTGTTGGCAATTTACATCCCGCCCATCAGCATAACAAGGCTCCCAGTTCTCCATGGCCTGTCCTGCCTTTCTGGATTTTACACTTTTTTCAGATGGCCCTTTTGACCGGGGGGAAGTGAGACTTCATTGTAGTGCAGATTTCCTTTGCAAGCTTGCTTGGTTGGCCAAAAAGGGCGTATGCGTTTTTTCCTGAATATATTCAGGAAAAAACACATACGCCCTTTTTGGCCAAGTGCATCATTGTGGACGTTCTGCCTCTTTTCCTATGCTTTCAATGCAATTCCAGTCTACCTCCTGAAATCGGTTTCCTGCAATTCTGCCCCGCTTTCAAGTCCTCTTGGCAGCCTTACTTCAGTATATTTTTGGACGATAGCTGTCATTTATAACTCTGCAGGTTTGTGAATTACAGTGCCCCTGAGCTCCTTTCTTCAACTCGCTTTCTTGTGACCTGGCCGCAACAACGCAGGATGGCTTCAGGCCCTAATCTGATTCCGGCACGGCACGCTGAGCCATTGGTTATTTCCTCTTCCTGGTGGGAAATGAGAGTTAAATTTGCCCGTCCAGACACCTCCAGCTAGTCTCTCATTGGTTCTCGCTATTCCTGTTCATCTTCCGCAGAAATTGCAAACTGGGCCAAACAGGAGGTTAAAGGCGCTGACTCTCCAAGTGGGGAGAGTGTTAGTAAAGCGTCTGGAATGTTGCACCCGAGTACCAGGGTATGAAAACTGAGAGATATTTGAACACATCTCCCGATCACATGGCTGATCATACACTAGGTTCCACATGCATGTTTTAGCTGAAGGAAGAATACCTTAAACCTGGAGAGTTGAGACCCTTGTAATGGGTACCATGAAATATGACTTCAAAGGGTCTTCATTTGCTCACCGAACCTCTCCAATCCTATCACTGCTTCGTTTATGCCCCTGTACACACGCTTCATTCTCTTTTGGAGACATAGCAATCCATAGGTTTTAAGATACTTACTAGTCAGGTACATTCTGAGGCGTTTAATATGGGGTGTTGAGTCCATTTCGTTGAGCAAGGAGTAGCTCTTGTCTATTCCATATTTGGCTTAAGGAACTTTATCTGTGCTCATTTCAATCTCTGGTTTTATGCAGCACCCCAACTCACCTTTCCCCTTAAGCAAGCATAAGTTGGTTTTCTAAATTTGAGACCCTGTTCTGTTTTGGAATTCAGTTCCTGTGTAGCCAAGTTTACATTCTGTGTATTAGTGATATCTTATGATGTTTCTTTTTCGGTGTGACTTATTTCAGTTAGAATCATCGTACCTGAATCCACTCATTATGCTGCTACGGGCCTGATGACATAGATTTCATTGCTGAGTGATACTAAATTGTACTTAATTACCACAAGTTCTGTATACGTTTTTCACTTTCTGTGATATTGAACTTGTACGGTAAACGAGGTTCTTGTAAACAGAGGCGTCCCAAACTTTGGGGTGGCTGTGTCTTTTTGATTTTAATTTCCCTAAGCTATAGGACCATAAGTGGAAGTGCCCTAGTCTCTGTTGCTTTGTGTTTTAGATGTTTCAGGAAACACCATACACTTCTCCCGAGTGTCTGTTGGCAATTTACATCCCGCCCATCAGCATAACAAGGCTCCCAGTTCTCCATGGCCTGTCCTGCCTTTCTGGATTTTACACTTTTTTCAGATGGCCCTTTTGACCGGGGGGAAGTGAGACTTCATTGTAGTGCAGATTTCCTTTGCAAGCTTGCTTGGTTGGCCAAAAAGGGCGTATGCGTTTTTTCCTGAATATATTCAGGAAAAAACGCATACGCCCTTTTTGGCCAAGTGCATCATTGTGGACGTTCTGCCTCTTTTCCTATGCTTTCAATGCAATTCCAGTCTACCTCCTGAAATCGGTTTCCTGCAATTCTGCCCCGCTTTCAAGTCCTCTTGGCAGCCTTACTTCAGTATATTTTTGGATGATAGCTGTCATTTATAACTCTGCAGGTTTGTGAATTACAGTGCCCCTGAGCTCCTTTCTTCAACTCGCTTTCTTTTGAGCTGGCCGCAACACCGCAGGATGGCTTCAGGCCCTAATCTGGTTCCGGCACGGCACGCTGAGCCTTTGGTTAATTCCTCTTCCTGGTGGGAAATGAGAGTTAAATTTGCCCGTCCAGACACCTCCAGCTAGTCTCTGATTGGTTCTCGCTATTCCTGTTCATCTTCCGCAGTAATTGCAAACAGGGCCAAACAGGAGGTTAAAGGCGCTGACTCTCCAAGTGGGGAGAGTGTTAGTAAAGCATCTGGAATGTTGCACCCGAGTACCAGGGTACGAAAACTGAGACATATTTGAACACGTCTCCCGATCACATGGTTGATCATACTCTAGGTTCCACATGCATGTTTTAGCTGAAGGAAGAATACCTTAAACCTGGAGAGTTGAGACCCGTAGAAGGGGTACCATGCAATATGACTTCAAAGTGTCTTTATTTGCTCACCGAACCTCTCCCATCCTATCACTTCTGCGTTTATACCCCTGTACACACGCTTGATTCTCTTTTGGAGACATAGCAATACCTAGGATTTAAGGTACTTACTAGTCAGGTACATTCTTAGGCGTCTAATATGGGGTGTTGAGTCCGTTTCATTGAGCAAGGAGTAGCTCTTGTCTACTCCATATTTGGCTTAAGGAACTTTATCTGTGCTCATTTCAATCTCTGGTTTTATGCAGCACCCCAACTCACCTTTCCCCTTAAGCAAGCATAAGTTGCTTTTCTAAATTTGAGACCGTGTTCTGTTTTGGAATTCAGTTCCTGTGTAGCCAAGTTTACATTCCGTGTATTAGTGATATCTTATGATGTTTCTTTTTCTGTGTGACTTGTTTCAGTTAGAATCATCGTACCTGAATCCACTCATTATGCTGCTACGGGCCTGATGACATAGATTTCATTGCTGAGTGATACTGCATTGTACGTAACTACCACAAATTCTTTATCCATTTTTCACTTTCTGTGATATTGAACTTGTACGGTAAACGAGGTTCTTGTAAACAGAGGCGTCCCAAACTTTGGGGTGGCTGTGTCTTTTTGATTTTAATTTCCCTAAGCTATAGGACCATAAGTGGAAGTGCCCTAGGCTCTGTTGCTTTGTTTTTTAAATGTTTCAGGAAACACCATACACTTCTCCAGAGTGTCTGTTTGCAATTTACATCCCGCCCATCAGCATAACAAGGCTCCCAGTTCTCCATGGCCTTTCCTGCCTTTCTGGATATTACACTTTTTTCAGATGGCCCTTTTGACCGGGGGGAAGTGAGACTTCATTGTAGTGCAGATTTCCTTTGCAAGTTTGCTTGGTTGGCCAAAAAGGGCGTATGCGTTTTTTCCTGAATATATTCAGGAAAAAACGCATAAGCCCTTTTTGGCCAAGTGCATCATTGTGGACGTTCTGCCTCTTTTCCTATGCTTTCAATGCAATTCCAGTCTACCTCCTGAAATCGGTTTCCTGCAATTCTGCCCCGCTTTCAAGTCCTCTTGGCAGCCTTACTTCAGTATATTTTTGGACGATAGCTGTCATTTATATCTCTGCAGGTTTGTGAATTACAGTGCCCCTGAGCTGCTTTCTTCAACTCGCTTTCTTTTGAGCTGGCCGCAACACCGCAGGATGGCTTCAGGCCCTAATCTGGTTCCGGCTCGGCACACTGAGCCTTTGGTTAATTCCTCTTCCTGGTGGGAAATGAGAGTTAAATTTGCCCGTCCAGACACCTCCAGCTAGTCTCTCATTGGTTCTCGCTATTCCTGTTCATCTTCCGCAGAAATTGCAAACTGGGCCAAACAGGAGGTTAAAGGGACTGACTCTCCAAGTCGGGAGAGTGTTAGTAAAGCGTCTGGAATGTTGCACCTGAGTACCAGGGTACGAAAACTGAGACATATTTGAACACGTCTCCCGATCACATGGTTGATCATACTCTAGGATCCACATGCATGTTTTAGCTGAAGGAAGAATACCTTAAACCTGGGTAGTTGAAACCCGTGGAATGGGTACCATGCAATATGACTTCAAAGGGTCTTCATTTGCTCACCGAACCTCTCCAATCCTATCACTGCTGCGTTTATGCCCCTGTACACATGCTTGATTCTCTTTCGGAGACATAGCAATCCGTAGGTTTTAAGATACTTACTAGTCAGGTACATTCTTAGGCGTTTAATATGGGGTGTTGAGTCCATTTCGTTGAGCAAGGAGTAGCTCTTGTCTATTCCATATTTGGCTTAAGGAACTTTATCTGTGCTCATTTCAATCTCTGCTGTTATGCAGCACCCCAACTCACCTTTACCCTTAAGCAAGCATAAGTTGGTTTTCTAAATTTGAGACCCTGTTCTGTTTTGGAATTCAGTTCCTGTGTAGCCAAGTTTACATTCCGTGTATTAGTGATATCTTATGATGTTTCTTTTTCTGTGTGACTTATTTCAGTTAGAATCATCGTACCTGAATCCACTCATTATGCTGCTACGGGCCTGATGACATAGATTTCATTGCTGAGTGATACTGCATTGTACGTAAGTACCACAAGTTCTTTATCCATTTTTCACTTTCTGTGATATTGAACTTGTACGGTAAACGAGGTTCTTGTCAACAGAGGCGTCCCAAACTTTGGGGTGGCTGTGTCTTTTTGATTTTAATTTCCCTAAGCTATAGGACCATAAGTGGAAGTGCCCTAGGCTCTGTTGCTTTGCTTTTTAGATGTTTCAGGAAACACCATACACTTCTCCCGAGTGTCTGTTGGCAATTTACATCCCGCCCATCAGCATAACAAGGCTCCCAGTTCTCCATGGCCTGTCCTGCCTTTCTGGATTTTACACTTTTTTCAGATGGCCCTTTTGACCGGGGGGAAGTGAGACTTCATTGTAGTGCAGATTTCCTTTGCAAGCTTGCTTGGTTGGCCAAAAAGGGCGTATGCGTTTTTTCCTGAATATATTCAGGAAAAAACACATACGCCCTTTTTGGCCAAGTGCATCATTGTGGACGTTCTGCCTCTTTTCCTATGCTTTCAATGCAATTCCAGTCTACCTCCTGAAATCGGTTTCCTGCAATTCTGCCCCGCTTTCAAGTCCTCTTGGCAGCCTTACTTCAGTATATTTTTGGACGATAGCTGTCATTTATAACTCTGCAGGTTTGTGAATTACAGTGCCCCTGAGCTCCTTTCTTCAACTCGCTTTCTTGTGACCTGGCCGCAACAACGCAGGATGGCTTCAGGCCCTAATCTGATTCCGGCACGGCACGCTGAGCCATTGGTTATTTCCTCTTCCTGGTGGGAAATGAGAGTTAAATTTGCCCGTCCAGACACCTCCAGCTAGTCTCTCATTGGTTCTCGCTATTCCTGTTCATCTTCCGCAGAAATTGCAAACTGGGCCAAACAGGAGGTTAAAGGCGCTGACTCTCCAAGTGGGGAGAGTGTTAGTAAAGCGTCTGGAATGTTGCACCCGAGTACCAGGGTATGAAAACTGAGAGATATTTGAACACATCTCCCGATCACATGGCTGATCATACACTAGGTTCCACATGCATGTTTTAGCTGAAGGAAGAATACCTTAAACCTGGAGAGTTGAGACCCTTGTAATGGGTACCATGAAATATGACTTCAAAGGGTCTTCATTTGCTCACCGAACCTCTCCAATCCTATCACTGCTTCGTTTATGCCCCTGTACACACGCTTCATTCTCTTTTGGAGACATAGCAATCCATAGGTTTTAAGATACTTACTAGTCAGGTACATTCTGAGGCGTTTAATATGGGGTGTTGAGTCCATTTCGTTGAGCAAGGAGTAGCTCTTGTCTATTCCATATTTGGCTTAAGGAACTTTATCTGTGCTCATTTCAATCTCTGGTTTTATGCAGCACCCCAACTCACCTTTCCCCTTAAGCAAGCATAAGTTGGTTTTCTAAATTTGAGACCCTGTTCTGTTTTGGAATTCAGTTCCTGTGTAGCCAAGTTTACATTCTGTGTATTAGTGATATCTTATGATGTTTCTTTTTCGGTGTGACTTATTTCAGTTAGAATCATCGTACCTGAATCCACTCATTATGCTGCTACGGGCCTGATGACATAGATTTCATTGCTGAGTGATACTAAATTGTACTTAATTACCACAAGTTCTGTATACGTTTTTCACTTTCTGTGATATTGAACTTGTACGGTAAACGAGGTTCTTGTAAACAGAGGCGTCCCAAACTTTGGGGTGGCTGTGTCTTTTTGATTTTAATTTCCCTAAGCTATAGGACCATAAGTGGAAGTGCCCTAGTCTCTGTTGCTTTGTGTTTTAGATGTTTCAGGAAACACCATACACTTCTCCCGAGTGTCTGTTGGCAATTTACATCCCGCCCATCAGCATAACAAGGCTCCCAGTTCTCCATGGCCTGTCCTGCCTTTCTGGATTTTACACTTTTTTCAGATGGCCCTTTTGACCGGGGGGAAGTGAGACTTCATTGTAGTGCAGATTTCCTTTGCAAGCTTGCTTGGTTGGCCAAAAAGGGCGTATGCGTTTTTTCCTGAATATATTCAGGAAAAAACGCATACGCCCTTTTTGGCCAAGTGCATCACTGTGGACGTTCTGCCTCTTTTCCTATGCTTTCAATGCAATTCCAGTCTACCTCCTGAAATCGGTTTCCTGCAATTCTGCCCCGCTTTCAAGTCCTCTTGGCAGCCTTACTTCAGTATATTTTTGGACGATAGCTGTCATTTATAACTCTGCAGGTTTGTGAATTACAGTGCCCCTGAGCTCCTTTCTTCAACTCGCTTTCTTTTGAGCTGGCCGCAACACCGCAGGATGGCTTCAGGCCCTAATCTGGTTCCGGCACGGCACGCTGAGCCTTTGGTTAATTCCTCTTCCTGGTGGGAAATGAGAGTTAAATTTGCCCGTCCAGACACCTCCAGCTAGTCTCTGATTGGTTCTCGCTATTCCTGTTCATCTTCCGCAGTAATTGCAAACAGGGCCAAACAGGAGGTTAAAGGCGCTGACTCTCCAAGTGGGGAGAGTGTTAGTAAAGCATCTGGAATGTTGCACCCGAGTACCAGGGTACGAAAACTGAGACATATTTGAACACGTCTCCCGATCACATGGTTGATCATACTCTAGGTTCCACATGCATGTTTTAGCTGAAGGAAGAATACCTTAAACCTGGAGAGTTGAGACCCGTAGAAGGGGTACCATGCAATATGACTTCAAAGTGTCTTTATTTGCTCACCGAACCTCTCCCATCCTATCACTTCTGCGTTTATACCCCTGTACACACGCTTGATTCTCTTTTGGAGACATAGCAATACCTAGGATTTAAGGTACTTACTAGTCAGGTACATTCTTAGGCGTCTAATATGGGGTGTTGAGTCCGTTTCATTGAGCAAGGAGTAGCTCTTGTCTACTCCATATTTGGCTTAAGGAACTTTATCTGTGCTCATTTCAATCTCTGGTTTTATGCAGCACCCCAACTCACCTTTCCCCTTAAGCAAGCATAAGTTGCTTTTCTAAATTTGAGACCGTGTTCTGTTTTGGAATTCAGTTCCTGTGTAGCCAAGTTTACATTCCGTGTATTAGTGATATCTTATGATGTTTCTTTTTCTGTGTGACTTGTTTCAGTTAGAATCATCGTACCTGAATCCACTCATTATGCTGCTACGGGCCTGATGACATAGATTTCATTGCTGAGTGATACTGCATTGTACGTAACTACCACAAATTCTTTATCCATTTTTCACTTTCTGTGATATTGAACTTGTACGGTAAACGAGGTTCTTGTAAACAGAGGCGTCCCAAACTTTGGGGTGGCTGTGTCTTTTTGATTTTAATTTCCCTAAGCTATAGGACCATAAGTGGAAGTGCCCTAGGCTCTGTTGCTTTGTTTTTTAAATGTTTCAGGAAACACCATACACTTCTCCAGAGTGTCTGTTTGCAATTTACATCCCGCCCATCAGCATAACAAGGCTCCCAGTTCTCCATGGCCTTTCCTGCCTTTCTGGATATTACACTTTTTTCAGATGGCCCTTTTGACCGGGGGGAAGTGAGACTTCATTGTAGTGCAGATTTCCTTTGCAAGTTTGCTTGGTTGGCCAAAAAGGGCGTATGCGTTTTTTCCTGAATATATTCAGGAAAAAACGCATAAGCCCTTTTTGGCCAAGTGCATCATTGTGGACGTTCTGCCTCTTTTCCTATGCTTTCAATGCAATTCCAGTCTACCTCCTGAAATCGGTTTCCTGCAATTCTGCCCCGCTTTCAAGTCCTCTTGGCAGCCTTACTTCAGTATATTTTTGGACGATAGCTGTCATTTATATCTCTGCAGGTTTGTGAATTACAGTGCCCCTGAGCTGCTTTCTTCAACTCGCTTTCTTTTGAGCTGGCCGCAACACCGCAGGATGGCTTCAGGCCCTAATCTGGTTCCGGCTCGGCACACTGAGCCTTTGGTTAATTCCTCTTCCTGGTGGGAAATGAGAGTTAAATTTGCCCGTCCAGACACCTCCAGCTAGTCTCTCATTGGTTCTCGCTATTCCTGTTCATCTTCCGCAGAAATTGCAAACTGGGCCAAACAGGAGGTTAAAGGGACTGACTCTCCAAGTCGGGAGAGTGTTAGTAAAGCGTCTGGAATGTTGCACCTGAGTACCAGGGTACGAAAACTGAGACATATTTGAACACGTCTCCCGATCACATGGTTGATCATACTCTAGGATCCACATGCATGTTTTAGCTGAAGGAAGAATACCTTAAACCTGGGTAGTTGAAACCCGTGGAATGGGTACCATGCAATATGACTTCAAAGGGTCTTCATTTGCTCACCGAACCTCTCCAATCCTATCACTGCTGCGTTTATGCCCCTGTACACATGCTTGATTCTCTTTCGGAGACATAGCAATCCGTAGGTTTTAAGATACTTACTAGTCAGGTACATTCTTAGGCGTTTAATATGGGGTGTTGAGTCCATTTCGTTGAGCAAGGAGTAGCTCTTGTCTATTCCATATTTGGCTTAAGGAACTTTATCTGTGCTCATTTCAATCTCTGCTGTTATGCAGCACCCCAACTCACCTTTACCCTTAAGCAAGCATAAGTTGGTTTTCTAAATTTGAGACCCTGTTCTGTTTTGGAATTCAGTTCCTGTGTAGCCAAGTTTACATTCCGTGTATTAGTGATATCTTATGATGTTTCTTTTTCTGTGTGACTTATTTCAGTTAGAATCATCGTACCTGAATCCACTCATTATGCTGCTACGGGCCTGATGACATAGATTTCATTGCTGAGTGATACTGCATTGTACGTAAGTACCACAAGTTCTTTATCCATTTTTCACTTTCTGTGATATTGAACTTGTACGGTAAACGAGGTTCTTGTCAACAGAGGCGTCCCAAACTTTGGGGTGGCTGTGTCTTTTTGATTTTAATTTCCCTAAGCTATAGGACCATAAGTGGAAGTGCCCTAGGCTCTGTTGCTTTGCTTTTTAGATGTTTCAGGAAACACCATACACTTCTCCCGAGTGTCTGTTGGCAATTTACATCCCGCCCATCAGCATAACAAGGCTCCCAGTTCTCCATGGCCTGTCCTGCCTTTCTGGATTTTACACTTTTTTCAGATGGCCCTTTTGACCGGGGGGAAGTGAGACTTCATTGTAGTGCAGATTTCCTTTGCAAGCTTGCTTGGTTGGCCAAAAAGGGCGTATGCGTTTTTTCCTGAATATATTCAGGAAAAAACACATACGCCCTTTTTGGCCAAGTGCATCATTGTGGACGTTCTGCCTCTTTTCCTATGCTTTCAATGCAATTCCAGTCTACCTCCTGAAATCGGTTTCCTGCAATTCTGCCCCGCTTTCAAGTCCTCTTGGCAGCCTTACTTCAGTATATTTTTGGACGATAGCTGTCATTTATAACTCTGCAGGTTTGTGAATTACAGTGCCCCTGAGCTCCTTTCTTCAACTCGCTTTCTTGTGACCTGGCCGCAACAACGCAGGATGGCTTCAGGCCCTAATCTGATTCCGGCACGGCACGCTGAGCCATTGGTTATTTCCTCTTCCTGGTGGGAAATGAGAGTTAAATTTGCCCGTCCAGACACCTCCAGCTAGTCTCTCATTGGTTCTCGCTATTCCTGTTCATCTTCCGCAGAAATTGCAAACTGGGCCAAACAGGAGGTTAAAGGCGCTGACTCTCCAAGTGGGGAGAGTGTTAGTAAAGCGTCTGGAATGTTGCACCCGAGTACCAGGGTATGAAAACTGAGAGATATTTGAACACATCTCCCGATCACATGGCTGATCATACACTAGGTTCCACATGCATGTTTTAGCTGAAGGAAGAATACCTTAAACCTGGAGAGTTGAGACCCTTGTAATGGGTACCATGAAATATGACTTCAAAGGGTCTTCATTTGCTCACCGAACCTCTCCAATCCTATCACTGCTGCGTTTATGCCCCTGTACACATGCTTGATTCTCTTTCGGAGACATAGCAATCCATAGGTTTTAAGATACTTACTAGTCAGGTACATTCTGAGGCGTTTAATATGGGGTGTTGAGTCCATTTCGTTGAGCAAGGAGTAGCTCTTGTCTATTCCATATTTGGCTTAAGGAACTTTATCTGTGCTCATTTCAATCTCTGGTTTTATGCAGCACCCCAACTCACCTTTCCCCTTAAGCAAGCATAAGTTGGTTTTCTAAATTTGAGACCCTGTTCTGTTTTGGAATTCAGTTCCTGTGTAGCCAAGTTTACATTCTGTGTATTAGTGATATCTTATGATGTTTCTTTTTCGGTGTGACTTATTTCAGTTAGAATCATCGTACCTGAATCCACTCATTATGCTGCTACGGGCCTGATGACATAGATTTCATTGCTGAGTGATACTAAATTGTACTTAATTACCACAAGTTCTGTATACGTTTTTCACTTTCTGTGATATTGAACTTGTACGGTAAACGAGGTTCTTGTAAACAGAGGCGTCCCAAACTTTGGGGTGGCTGTGTCTTTTTGATTTTAATTTCCCTAAGCTATAGGACCATAAGTGGAAGTGCCCTAGTCTCTGTTGCTTTGTGTTTTAGATGTTTCAGGAAACACCATACACTTCTCCCGAGTGTCTGTTGGCAATTTACATCCCGCCCATCAGCATAACAAGGCTCCCAGTTCTCCATGGCCTGTCCTGCCTTTCTGGATTTTACACTTTTTTCAGATGGCCCTTTTGACCGGGGGGAAGTGAGACTTCATTGTAGTGCAGATTTCCTTTGCAAGCTTGCTTGGTTGGCCAAAAAGGGCGTATGCGTTTTTTCCTGAATATATTCAGGAAAAAACGCATACGCCCTTTTTGGCCAAGTGCATCATTGTGGACGTTCTGCCTCTTTTCCTATGCTTTCAATGCAATTCCAGTCTACCTCCTGAAATCGGTTTCCTGCAATTCTGCCCCGCTTTCAAGTCCTCTTGGCAGCCTTACTTCAGTATATTTTTGGACGATAGCTGTCATTTATAACTCTGCAGGTTTGTGAATTACAGTGCCCCTGAGCTCCTTTCTTCAACTCGCTTTCTTGTGACCTGGCCGCAACACCGCAGGATGGCTTCAGGCCCTAATCTGGTTCCGGCACGGCACGCTGAGCCTTTGGTTAATTCCTCTTCCTGGTGGGAAATGAGAGTTAAATTTGCCCGTCCAGACACCTCCAGCTAGTCTCTGATTGGTTCTCGCTATTCCTGTTCATCTTCCGCAGTAATTGCAAACAGGGCCAAACAGGAGGTTAAAGGCGCTGACTCTCCAAGTGGGGAGAGTGTTAGTAAAGCATCTGGAATGTTGCACCCGAGTACCAGGGTACGAAAACTGAGACATATTTGAACACGTCTCCCGATCACATGGTTGATCATACTCTAGGTTCCACATGCATGTTTTAGCTGAAGGAAGAATACCTTAAACCTGGGTAGTTGAAACCCGTGGAATGGGTACCATGCAATATGACTTCAAAGGGTCTTCATTTGCTCACCGAACCTCTCCAATCCTATCACTGCTGCGTTTATGCCCCTCTACACACGCTTGATTCTCTTTCGGAGACATAGCAATCCCTAGGTTTTAAGATACTTACTAGTCAGGTACATTCTTAGGCGTTTAATATGGGGTGTTGAGTCCATTTCGTTGAGCAAGGAGTAGCTCTTGTCTATTCCATATTTGGCTTAAGGAACTTTATCTGTGCTCATTTCAATCTCTGGTTTTATGCAGCACCCCAACTCACCTTTCCCCTTAAGCAAGCATAAGTTGGTTTTCTAAATTTGAGACCCTGTTCTGTTTTGGAATTCAGTTCCTGTGTAGCCAAGTTTACATTCCGTGTATTAGTGATATCTTATGATGTTTCTTTTTCTGTGTGACTTATTTCAGTTAGAATCATCGTACCTGAATCCACTCATTATGCTGCTACGGGCCTGATGACATAGATTTCATTGCTGAGTGATACTGCATTGTACGTAAGTACCACAAGTTCTTTATCCATTTTTCACTTTCTGTGATATTGAACTTGTACGGTAAACGAGGTTCTTGTCAACAGAGGCGTCCCAAACATTGGGGTGGCTGTGTCTTTTTGATTTTAATTTCCCTAAGCTATAGGACCATAAGTGGAAGTGCCCTAGGCTCTGTTGCTTTGCTTTTTAGATGATTCAGGAAACACCATACACTTCTCCCGAGTGTCTGTTGGCAATTTACATCCCGCCCATCAGCATAACAAGGCTCCCAGTTCTCCATGGTCTGTCCTGCCTTTCTGGATTTTACACTTTTTTCAGATGGCCCTTTTGACCGGGGGGAAGTGAGACTTCAATGTAGTGCAGATTTCCTTTGCAAGCTTGCTTGGTTGGCCAAAAAGGGCGTATGCGTTTTTTCCTGAATATATTCAGGAAAAAACGCATACGCCCTTTTTGGCGAAGTGCATCATTGTGGACGTTCTGCCTCTTTTCCTATGCTTTCAATTCAATTCCAGTCTACCTCCTGAAATCGGTTTCCTGCAATTCTGCCCTGCTTTCAAGTCCTCTTGGCAGCCTTACTTCAGTATATTTTTGGACGATAGCTGTCATTTATAAGTCTGCAGGTTTGTGAATTACAGTGGCCCTGAGCTCCTTTCTTCAACTCGCTTTCTTGTGACCTGGCCGCAACACCGCAGAATGGCTTCAGGCCCTAATCTGGTTCCGGCACGGCACACTGAGCCTTTGGTTAATTCCTCTCCCTGGTGGGAAATGAGAGTTAAATTTGCCCGTCCAGACACCTCCAGCTAGTCTCTCATTGGTTCTCGCTATTCCTGTTCATCTTCCACAGAAATTGCAAACTGGGCCAAACAGGAGGTTAAAGGGACTGACTCTCCAAGTCGGGAGGGTGTTAGTAAAGCATCTGGAATGTTGCACCCGAGTACCAGGGTACGAAAACTGAGACATATTTGAACACGTCTCCCGATCACATGGTTGATCATACTCTAGGTTCCACATGCATGTTTTAGCTGAAGGAAGAATACCTTAAACCTGGGTAGTTGAAACCCGTGGAATGGGTACCATGCAATATGACTTCAGAGGGTCTTCATTTGCTCACCGAACCTCTCCAATCCTATCACTGCTGCGTTTATGCCCCTGTACACATGCTTGATTCTCTTTCGAAGACATAGCAATCCATAGGTTTTAAGAAACTTACTAGTCAGGTACATTCTTAGGCGTTTAATATGGGGTGTTGAGTCCATTTCGTTGAGCAAGGAGTAGCTATTGTCTATTCCATATTTGGCTTAAGGAACTTTATCTGTGCTCATTTCAATCTCTGGTTTTATGCAGCACCCCAACTCACCTTTCCCCTTAAGCAAGCATAAGTTGGTTTTCTAAATTTGAGACCCTGTTCTGTTCTGTAATTCAGTTCCTGTGTAGCCAAGTTTACATTCCGTGTATTACTGATATCTTATGATGTTTCTTTTTCTGTGTGACTTATTTCAGTTAGAATCATCGTACCTGAATCCACTCATTGTGCTGCTAAGGGCCTGATGACATAGATTTCATTGCAGAGTGATATTGCTTTGTAAGTAAATACCACAACTTCTTTATCCATTTTTCACTTTCTGCGATGTTGTACTTGTACTGTAAACGAGGTTCTTGTAAACAGAGGCGTCCCAAACTTTGGGGTGGCTGTGTCTTTTTGATTTTAATTTCCCTAAGCTATAGGACCATAAGTGGAAGTGCCCTAGGCTCTGTTGCTTTGTTTTTTAGATGTTTCAGGAAACACCATACACTTCTCCCGAGTGTCTGTTGGCAATTTACATCCCGCCCATCAGCATAACAAGGCTCCCAGTTCTCCATGGCCTGTCCTGCCTTTCTGGATTTTACACTTTTTTCAGATGGCCCTTTTGACCGGGGGGAAGTGAGACTTCATTGTAGTGCAGATTTCCTTTGCAAGCTTGCTTGGTTGGCCAAAAAGGGCGTATGCGTTTTTTCCTGAATATATTCAGGAAAAAACGCATACGCCCTTTTTGGCCAAGTGCATCATTGTGGACGTTCTGCCTCTTTTCCTATGCTTTCAATGCAATTCCAGTCTACCTCCTGAAATCGGTTTCCTGCAATTCTGCCCCGCTTTCAAGTCCTCTTGGCAGCCTTACTTCAGTATATTTTTGGACGATAGCTGTCATTTATAACTCTGCAGGTTTGTGAATTACAGTGCCCCTGAGCTCCTTTCTTCAACTCGCTTTCTTTTGAGCTGGCAGCAACACCACAGTATGGCTTCAGGCCCTAATCTGGTTCCGGCATGGCACGCTGAGTCTTTGGTTAATTCCTCTTCCTCGTGGGAAATGAGAGTTAAATTTGCCCGTCCAGACACCTCCAGCTAGTCTCTCATTGGTTCTCGCTATTCCTGTTCATCTTCCACAGAAATTGCAAACTGGGCCAAACAGGAGGTTAAAGGGACTGACTCTCCAAGTCGGGAGGGTGTTAGTAAAGCGTCTGGAATGTTGCACCCGAGTACCAGGGTACGAAAACTGAGACATATTTGAACACGTCTCCCGATCGCATGGTTGATCATACTCTAGGTTCCACATGCATGTTTTAGCTGAAGGAAGAATACCTTAAACCTGGGTAGTTGAAACCCGTGGAATGGGTACCATGCAATATGACTTCAGAGGGTCTTCATTTGCTCACCGAACCTCTCCAATCCTATCACTGCTGCATTTATGGCCCTGTACACACGCTTGATTCTCTTTTGGAGACATAGCAATCCCTAGGTTTTAAGATACTTACTAGTCAGGTACATTCTTAGGCGTTTAATATGCGGTGTTGAGTCCATTTCGTTGAGCAAGGAGTAGCTATTGTCTATTCCATATTTGGCTTAAGGAACTTTATCTGTGCTCATTTCAATCTCTGGTTTTATGCAGCACCCCAACTCACCTTTCCCCTTAAGCAAGCATAAGTTGGTTTTCTAAATATGAGACCCTGTTCTGTTCTGTAATTCAGTTCCTGTGTAGCCAAGTTTACATTCCGTGTATTACTGATATCTTATGATGTTTCTTTTTCTGTGTGACTTATTTCAGTTAGAATCATCATACCTGAATCCACTCATTGTGCTGCTAAGGGCCTGATGACATAGATTTCATTGCTGAGTGATATTGCTTTGTAAGTAAATACCACAACTTCTTTATCCATTTTTCACTTTCTGCGATGTTGTACTTCTACTGTAAACGAGGTTCTTGTAAACAGAGGCGTCCCAAACTTTGGGGTGGCTGTGTCTTTTTGATTTTAATTTCCCTAAGCTATAGGACCATAAGTGGAAGTGCCCTAGGCTCTGTTGCTTTGTTTTTTAGATGTTTCAGGAAACACCATACACTTCTCCCGAGTGGCTGTTGGCAATTTACATCCCGCCAATCAGCATAACAAGGCTCCCAGTTCTCCATGGCCTGTCCTGCCTTTCTGGATTTTACACTTTTCTCAGATGGCCCTTTTGACCGGGGGAAAGTGAGACTTCATTGTAGTGCAGATTTCCTTTGCAAGCTTGCTTGGTTGGCCAAAAAGGGCGTATGCGTTTTTTCCTGAATATATTCAGGAAAAAACACATACGCCCTTTTTGGCCAAGTGCATCATTGTGGACGTTCTGCCTCTTTTCCTATGCTTTCAATGCAATTCCAGTCTACCTCCTGAAATCGGTTTCCTGCAATTCTGCCCCGCTTTCAAGTCCTCTTGGCAGCCTTACTTCAGTATATTTTTGGACGATAGCTGTCATTTATAACTCTGCAGGTTTGTGAATTACAGTGCCCCTGAGCTCCTTTCTTCAACTCGCTTTTTTTGAGCTGGCCGCAACACCGCAGTATGGCTTAAGGCCCTAAACTGGTTCCGGCACGGCACGCTGAGCCTTTGGTTAATTCCTCTTCCTGGTGGGAAATGAGGGTTAAATTTGCCCGTCCAGACACCTCCAGCTAGTCTCTCATTGGTTCTCGCTATTCCTGTTCATCTTCCGCAGAAATTGCAAACTGGGCCAAACAGGAGGTTAAAGGCGCTGACTCTCCAAGTCGGGAGGGTGTTAGTAAAGCGTCTGGAATGTTGCACCCGAGTACCAGGGTACAAAAACTGAGACATATTTGAACACGTCTCCCGATCACATGGTTGATCATACTCTAGGTTCCACATGCATGTTTTAGCTGAAGGAAGAATACCTTAAACCTGGGTAGTTGAAACCCGTGGAATGGGTACCATGCAATATGACTTCAAAGGGTCTTCATTTGCTCACCGAACCTCTCCAATCCTATCACTGCTGCGTTTATGCCCCTGTACACACGCTTGATTCTCTTTCGGAGACATAGCAATCCCTAGGTTTTAAGATACTTACTAGTCAGGTACATTCTTAGGCGTTTAATATGGGGTGTTGAGTCCATTTCGTTGAGCAAGGAGTAGCTCTTGTCTATTCCATATTTGGCTTAAGGAACTTTATCTGTGCTCATTTCAATCTCTGGTTTTATGCAGCACCCCAACTCACCTTTCCCCTTAAGCAAGAATAAGTTGGTTTTCTAAATTTGAGACCCTGTTCTGTTTTGGAATTCAGTTCCTGTGTAGCCAAGTTTATATTCCGTGTATTAGTGATATCTTATGATGTTTCTTTTTCTGTGTGACTTATTTCAGTTAGAATCATCGTACCTGAATCCACTCATTATGCTGCTACGGGCCTGATGACATAGATTTCATTGCTGAGTGATACTGCATTGCACGTAAGTACCACAAGTTCTTTATCCATTTTTCACTTTCTGTGATATTGAACTTGTACGGTAAACGAGGTTCTTGTAAACAGAGGCGTCCCAAACTTTGGGGTGGCTGTGTCTTTTTGATTTTAATTTCCCTAAGCTATAGGACCATAAGTGGAAGTGCCCTAGGCTCTGTTGCTTTGTGTTTTAGATGTTTCAGGAAACACCATACACTTCTCCCCAGTGTCTGTTGGCAATTTACATCCCCCCCATCAGCATAACAAGGCTCCCAGTTCTCCATGGCCTGTCCTGCCTTTCTGGATTTTACACTTTTTTCAGATGGCCCTTTTGACCGGGGGGAAGTGAGACTTCATTGTAGTGCAGATTTCCTTTGCAAGCTTGCTTGGTTGGCCAAAAAGGGCATATGCGTTTTTTCCTGAATATATTCAGGAAAAAACGCATACGCCCTTTTTGGCCAAGTGCATCATTGTGGACGTTCTGCCTCTTTTCCTATGCTTTCAATGCAATTCCAGTCTACCTCCTGAAATCGGTTTCCTGCAATTCTGCCCCGCTTTCAAGTCCTCTTGGCAGCCTTACTTCAGTATATTTTTGGACGATAGCTGTCATTTATAACTCTGCAGGTTTGTGAATTACAGTGCCCCTGAGCTCCTTTCTTCAACTCGCTTTCTTTTGAGCTGGCAGCAACACCACAGTATGGCTTCAGGCCCTAATCTGGTTCCGGCATGGCACGCTGAGTCTTTGGTTAATTCCTCTTCCTCGTGGGAAATGAGAGTTAAATTTGCCCGTCCAGACACCTCCAGCTAGTCTCTCATTGGTTCTCGCTATTCCTGTTCATCTTCCGCAGAAATTGCAAACTGGGCCAAACAGGAGGTTAAAGGGACTGACTCTCCAAGTCGGGAGGATGTTAGTAAAGCGTCTGGAATGTTGCACCCGAGTACCAGGGTACGAAAACTGAGACATATTTGAACACGTCTCCCGATCACATGGTTGATCATACTCTAGGTTCCACATGCATGTTTTACCTGAAGGTAGAATACCTTAAACCTGGGTAGTTGAAACCCGTGGAATGGGTACCATGCAATATGACTTCAAAGGGTCTTCATTTGCTCACCGAACCTCTCCAATCCTATCACTGCTGCGTTTATGCC
Organism: Pseudorca crassidens; assembly: GCF_039906515.1. Lineage (NCBI taxonomy): Eukaryota > Metazoa > Chordata > Mammalia > Artiodactyla > Delphinidae > Pseudorca > Pseudorca crassidens. The sequence continues at coordinate 27,728 of NW_027136311.1, forward strand.
CCTGTACACATGCTTGATTCTCTTTTGGAGACATAGCAATCCATAGGTTTTAAGATACTTACTAGTCAGGTACATTCTTAGGCGTTTAATATGCGGTGTTGAGTCCATTTCGTTGAGCAAGGAGTAGCTCTTGTCTATTCCATATTTGGCTTAAGGAACTTTATCTGTGCTCATTTCAATCTCTGGTTTTATGCAGCACCCCAACTCACCTTTACCCTTAAGCAAGCATAAGTTGGTTTTCTAAATTTGAGACCCTGTTCTGTTCTGTAATACAGTTCCTGTGTAGCCAAGTTTACATTCCGTGTATTACTGATATCTTATGATGTTTCTTTTTCTGTGTGACTTATTTCAGTTAGAATCATCATACCTGAATCCACTCATTGTGCTGCTAAGGGCCTGATGACATAGATTTCATTGCTGAGTGATATTGCTTTGTAAGTAAATACCACAACTTCTTTATCCATTTTTCACTTTCTGCGGTGTTGAACTTGTACTGTAAACGAGGTTCTTGTAAACAGAGGCGTCCCAAACTTTGGGGTGGCTGTGTCTTTTTGATTTTAATTTCCCTAAGCTATAGGACCATAAGTGGAAGTGCCCTAGGGTCTGTTGCTTTGCTTTTTAGATGTTTCAGGAAACACCATACACTTCTCCCGAGTGTCTGTTGGCAATTTACATCCCGCCCATCAGCATAACAAGGCTCCCAGTTCTCCATGGCCTGTCCTGCCTTTCTGGATTTTACACTTTTTTCAGATGGCCCTTTTGACCGGGGGGAAGTGAGACTTCATTGTAGTGCAGATTTCCTTTGCAAGCTTGCTTGGTTGGCCAAAAAGGGCGTATGCGTTTTTTCCTGAATATATTCAGGAAAAAACGTATACGCCCTTTTTGGCGAAGTGCATCATTGTGGACGTTCTGCCTCTTTTCCTATGCTTTCAATTCAATTCCAGTCTACCTCCTGAAATCGGTTTCCTGCAATTCTGCCCTGCTTTCAAGTCCTCTTGGCAGCCTTACTTCAGTATATTTTTGGACGATAGCTGTCATTTATAAGTCTGCAGGTTTGTGAATTACAGTGCCCCTGAGCTCCTTTCTTCAACTCACTTTCTTGTGACCTGGCCGCAACACCGCAGGATGGCTTCAGGCCCTAATCTTGTTCCGGCACGGCACGCTGAGCCTTTGGTTAATTCCTCTTTCTGGTGGGAAATGAGAGTTAAATTTGCCCGTCCAGACACCTCCAGCTAGTCTCTCATTGGTTCTCGCTATTCCTGTTCATCTTCCGCAGAAATTGCAAACTGGGCCAAACAGGAGGTTAAAGGGACTGACTCTCCAAGTCGGGAGGGTGTTAGTAAAGCGTCTGGAATGTTGCACCCGAGTACCAGGGTACGAAAACTGAGACATATTTGAACACGTCTCCCGATCGCATGGTTGATCATACTCTAGGTTCCACATGCATGTTTTAGCTGAAGGAAGAATACCTTAAACCTGGGTAGTTGAAACCCGTGGAATGGGTACCATGCAATATGACTTCAGAGGGTCTTCATTTGCTCACCGAACCTCTCCAATCCTATCACTGCTGCATTTATGGCCCTGTACACACGCTTGATTCTCTTTTGGAGACATAGCAATCCCTAGGTTTTAAGATACTTACTAGTCAGGTACATTCTTAGGCGTTTAATATGGGGTGTTGAGTGCATTTCGTTGAGCAAGGAGTAGCTATTGTCTATTCCATATTTGGCTTAAGGAACTTTATCTGTGCTCATTTCAATCTCTGGTTTTATGCAGCACCCCAACTCACCTTTCCCCTTAAGCAAGCATAAGTTGGTTTTCTAAATTTGAGACCCTGTTCTGTTCTGTAATTCAGTTCCTGTGTAGCCAAGTTTACATTCCGTGTATTACTGATATCTTATGATGTTTCTTTTTCTGTGTGACTTATTTCAGTTAGAATCATCATACCTGAATCCACTCATTGTGCTGCTAAGGGCCTGATGACATAGATTTCATTGCTGAGTGATATTGCTTTGTAAGTAAATACCACAACTTCTTTATCCATTTTTCACTTTCTGAGATGTTGTACTTGTACTGTAAACGAGGTTCTTGTAAACAGAGGCGTCCCAAACTTTGGGGTGGCTGTGTCTTTTTGATTTTAATTTCCCTAAGCTATAGGACCATAAGTGGAAGTGCCCTAGGCTCTGTTGCTTTGTTTTTTAGATGTTTCAGGAAACACCATACACTTCTCCCGGGTGGCTGTTGGCAATTTACATCCCGCCCATCAGCATAACAAGGCTCCCAGTTCTCCATGGCCTGTCCTGCCTTTCTGGATTTTACACTTTTCTCAGATGGCCCTTTTGACCGGGGGAAAGTGAGACTTCATTGTAGTGCAGATTTCCTTTGCAAGCTTGCTTGGTTGGCCAAAAAGGGCGTATGCGTTTTTTCCTGAATATATTCAGGAAAAAACACATACGCCCTTTTTGGCCAAGTGCATCATTGTGGACGTTCTGCCTCTTTTCCTATGCTTTCAATGCAATTCCAGTCTACCTCCTGAAATCAGTTTCCTGCAATTCTGCCCCGCTTTCAAGTCCTCTTGGCAGCCTTACTTCAGTATATTTTTGGACGATAGCTGTCATTTATAACTCTGCAGGTTTGTGAATTACAGTGCCCCTGAGCTCCTTTCTTCAACTCGTTTTTTTGAGCTGGCCGCAACACCGCAGTATGGCTTCAGGCCCTAAACTGGTTCCGGCACGGCACGCTGAGCCTTTGGTTAATTCCTCTTCCTTGTGGGAAATGAGGGATAAATTTGCCCGTCCAGACACCTCCAGCTAGTCTCTCATTGGTTCTCGCTATTCCTGTTCATCTTCCGCAGAAATTGCAAACTGGGCCAAACAGGAGGTTAAAGGCGCTGACTCTCCAAGTCGGGAGGGTGTTAGTAAAGCGTCTGGAATGTTGCACCCGAGTACCAGGGTACGAAAACTGAGACATATTTGAACATGTCTCCCGATCACATGGTTGATCATACTCTAGGTTCCACATGCATGTTTTAGCTGAAGGAAGAATACCTTAAACCTGGGTAGTTGAAACCCGTGGAATGGGTACCATGCAATATGACTTCAAAGGGTCTTCATTTGCTCACCGAACCTCTCCAATCCTATCACTGCTGCGTTTATGCCCCTGTACACATGCTTGATTCTCTTTCGGAGACATAGCAATCCCTAGGTTTTAAGATACTTACTAGTCAGGTACATTCTTAGGCGTTTAATATGGGGTGTTGAGTCCATTTCGTTGAGCAAGGAGTAGCTCTTGTCTATTCCATATTTGGCTTAAGGAACTTTATCTGTGCTCATTTCAATCTCTGGTTTTATGCAGCACCCCAACTCACCTTTCCCCTTAAGCAAGCATAAGTTGGTTTTCTAAATTTGAGACCCTGTTCTGTTTTGGAATTCAGTTCCTGTGTAGCCAAGTTTACATTCCGTGTATTAGTGATATCTTATGATGTTTCTTTTTCTGTGTGACTTATTTCAGTTAGAATCATCGTACCTGAATCCACTCATTATGCTGCTTCGGGCCTGATGACATAGATTTCATTGCTGAGTGATACTGCATTGCACGTAAGTACCACAAGTTCTTTATCCATTTTTCACTTTCTGCGATGTTGAACTTGTACTGTAAACGAGGTTCTTGTAAACAGAGGCGTCCCAAACTTTGGGGTGGCTGTTTCTTTTTGATTTTAATTTCCCTAATCTATAGGACCATAAGTGGAAGTGCCCTAGGCTCTGTTGCTTTGTTTTTTAGATGTTTCAGGAAACACCATACACTTCTCCCGAGTGTCTGTTGGCAATTTACATCCCTCCCATCAGCATAAAAAGGCTCCCAGTTCTCCATGGCCTGTCCTGCCTTTGTGGATTTTACACTTTTTTCAGATGGCCCTTTTGACCGGGGGGAAGTGAGACTTCATTGTAGTGCAGATTTCCTTTGCAAGCTTGCTTGGTTGGCCAAAAAGGGCGTATGCGTTTTTTCCTGAATATATTCAGGAAAAAACGCATACGCCCTTTTTGGCCAAGTGCATCATTGTGGACGTTCTGCCTCTTTTCCTATGCTTTCAATGCAATTCCAGTCTACCTCCTGAAATCGGTTTCCTGCAATTCTGCCCCGCTTTCAAGTCCTCTTGGCAGCCTTACTTCAGTATATTTTTGGACGATAGCTGTCATTTATAACTCTGCAGGTTTGTGAATTACAGTGCCCCTGAGCTCCTTTCTTCAACTCGCTTTCTTTTGAGCTGGCCGCAACACCGCAGGATGGCTTCAGGCCCTAATCTGGTTCCGGCACGGCAAGCTGAGCCTTTGGTTAATTCCTCTTCCTGGTGGGAAATGAGAGTTAAATTTGCCCGTCCAGACACCTCCAGCTAGTCTCTCATTGGTTCTCGCTATTCCTGTTCATCTTCCACAGAAATTGCAAACTGGGCCAAACAGGAGGTTAAAGGGACTGACTCTCCAAGTCGGGAGGGTGTTAGTAAAGCGTCTGGAATGTTGCACCCGAGTACCAGGGTACGAAAACTGAGACATATTTGAACACGTTTCCCGATCACATGGTTGATCATACTCTAGTTCCCACATGCATGTTTTAGCTGAAGGTAGAATACCTTAAACCTGGGTAGTTGAAACCCGTGGAATGTGGACCATGCAATATGACTTCAAAGGGTCTTCATTTGCTCACCGAACCTCTGCAATCCTATCACTGCTGCGTTTATGCCCCTGTACACATGCTTGATTCTCTTTCGGAGACATAGCAATCCATAGGTTTTAAGATACTTACTAGTCAGGTACATTCTTAGGCGTTTAATATGCGGTGTTGAGTCCATTTCGTTGAGCAAGGAGTAGCTCTTGTCTATTCCATATTTGGCTTAAGGAACTTTATCTGTGCTCATTTCAATCTCTGGTTTTATGCAGCACCCCAACTCACCTTTACCCTTAAGCAAGCATAAGTTGGTTTTCTAAATTTGAGACCCTGTTCTGTTCTGTAATTCAGTTCCTGTGTAGCCAAGTTTACATTCCGTGTATTACTGATATCTTATGATGTTTCTTTTTCTGTGTGACTTATATCAGTTAGAATCATCATACCTGAATCCACTCATTGTGCTGCTAAGGGCCTGATGACATAGATTCCATTGCTGAGTGATATTGCTTTGTAAGTAAATACCACAACTTCTTTATCCATTTTTCACTTTCTGCGATGTTGAACTTGTACTGTAAACGAGGTTCTTGTAAACAGAGGCGTCCCAAACTTTGGGGTGGCTGTGTCTTTTTGATTTTAATTTCCCTAAGCTATAGGACCATAAGTGGAAGTGCCCTAGGCTCTGTTGCTTTGTTTTTTAGATGTTTCAGGAAACACCATACACTTCTCCCGAGTGTCTGTTGGCAATTTACATCCCGCCCATCAGCATAACAAGGCTCCCAGTTCTCCATGGCCTGTCCTGCCTTTCTGGATTTTACACTTTTTTCAGATGGCCCTTTTGACCGGGGGGAAGTGAGACTTCATTGTAGTGCAGATTTCCTTTGCAAGCTTGCTTGGTTGGCCAAAAAGGGCGTATGCGTTTTTTCCTGAATATATTCAGGAAAAAACGCATATGCCCTTTTTGGCCAAGTGCATCATTGTGGACGTTCTGCCTCTTTTCCTATGCTTTCAATGCAATTCCAGTCTACCTCCTGAAATCGGTTTCCTGCAATTCTGCCCCGCTTTCAAGTCCTCTTGGCAGCCTTACTTCAGTATATTTTTGGACGATAGCTGTCATTTATAACTCTGCAGGTTTGTGAATTACAGTGCCCCTGAGCTCCTTTCTTCAACTCGCTTTCTTTTGAGCTGGCCGCAACACCGCAGGATGGCTTCAGGCCCTAATCTGGTTCCGGCACGGCACACTGAGCCTTTGGTTAATTCCTCTTCCTGGTGGGAAATGAGAGTTAAATTTGCCCGTCCAGACACCTCCAGCTAGTCTCTCATTGGTTCTCGCTATTCCTGTTCATCTTCCGCAGAAATTGCAAACTGGGCCAAACAGGAGGTTAAAGGGACTGACTCTCCAAGTCGGGAGGGTGTTAGTAAAGCGTCTGGAATGTTGCACCCGAGTACCAGGGGAGGAAAACTGAGACATATTTGAACACGTCTCCCGTTCACACGGTTGATCATACTCTGGGTTCCACATGCATGTTTTAGCTGAAGGAAGAATACCTTAAACCTGGAGAGTTGAGACCCGTGTAATGGGTACCATGCAATATGACTTCAAAGGGTCTTCATTTGCTCACCGAACTTCTCCAATCCTATCACTGCTGCGTTTATCCCCCTGTACAGACGCTTGATTCTCTTTCGGAGACATAGCAATCCATAGGTTTTAAGATACTTACTAGTCAGGTACATTCTTAGGCGTTTAATATGGGGTGTTGAGTCCATTTCGTTGAGCAAGGAGTAGCTCTTGTCTATTCCATATTTGGCTTAAGGAACTTTATCTGTGCTCATTTCAATCTCTGGTTTTATGCAGCACCCCAACTCACCTTTCCCCTTAAGCAAGCATAAGTTGGTTTTCTAAATTTGAGACCCTGTTCTGTTCTGTAATTCAGTTCCTGTGTAGCCAAGTTTACATTCCGTGTATTACTGATATCTTATGATGTTTCTTTTTCTGTGTGACTTATTTCAGTTAGAATCATCATGCCTGAATCCACTCATTGTGCTGCTAAGGGCCTGATGACATAGATTTCATTGCTGAGTGATATTGCTTTGTAAGTAAATACCACAACTTCTTTATCCATTTTTCACTTTCTGCGATGTTGAACTTGTACTGTAAACGAGGTTCTTGTAAACAGAGGCGTCCCAAACTTTGGGGTGGCTGTGTCTTTTTGATTTTAATTTCCCTAAGCTATAGGACCATAAGTGGAAGTGCCCTAGGCTCTGTTGCTTTGTTTTTTAGATGTTTCAGGATACACCATACACTTCTCCCGAGTGTCTGTTGGCAATTTACATCCCGCCCATCAGCATAACAAGGCTCCCAGTTCTCCATGGCCTGTCCTGCCTTTCTGGATTTTACACTTTTTTCAGATGGCCCTTTTGACCAGGGGGAAGTGAGACTTCATTGTAGTGCAGATTTCCTTTGCAAGCTTGCTTGGTTGGCCAAAAAGGGCGTATGCGTTTTTTCCTGAATATATTCAGGAAAAAACGCATACGCCCTTTTTGGCCAAGTGCATCATTGTGGACGTTCTGCCTCTTTTCCTATGCTTTCAATGCAATTCCAGTCTACCTCCTGAAATCGGTTTCCTGCAATTCTGCCCCGCTTTCAAGTCCTCTTGGCAGCCTTACTTCAGTATATTTTTGGACGATAGCTGTCATTTATAACTCTGCAGGTTTGTGAATTACAGTGCCCCTGAGCTCCTTTCTTCAACTCGCTTTCTTGTGACCTGGCCGCAACACCGCAGGATGGCTTCAGGCCTTAATCTGGTTCCAGCACGGCACGCTGAGCCTTTGGTTAATTCCTCTTCCTGGTGGGAAATGAGAGTTAAATTTGCCCGTCCAGACACCTCCAGCTAGTCTCTCATTGGTTCTCCCTATTCCTGTTCATCTTCCGCAGAAATTGCAAACTGGGCCAAACAGGAGGTTAAAGGGACTGACTCTCCAAGTCGGGAGGGTGTTAGTAAAGCGTCTGGAATGTTGCACCCGAGTACCAGGGGAGGAAACCTGAGACATATTTGAAAACGTCTCCCGTTCACACGATTGATCATACTCTGGGTTCCACATGCATGTTTTAGCTGAAGGAAGAATACCTTAAACCTGGAGAGTTGAGACCCGTGTAATGGGTACCATGCAATATGACTTCAAAGGGTCTTCATTTGCTCACCGAACTTCTCCAATCCTATCACTGCTGCGTTTATCCCCCTGTACAGACGCTTGATTCTCTTTTGGAGACATAGCAATCCATAGGTTTTAAGATACTTACTAGTCAGGTACATTCTTAGGCATTTAATATGGGGTGTTGAGTCCATTTCGTTGAGCAAGGAGTAGCTCTTGTCTATTCCATATTTGGCTTAAGGAACTTTATCTGTGCTCGTTTCAATCTCTGGTTTTATGCAGCACCCCAACTCACCTTTCCGCTTAAGCAAGCATAAGTTGGTTTTCTAAATTTGAGACCCTGTTCTGTTTTGGAATTCAGTTCCTGTGTAGCCAAGTTTACATTCTGTGTATTAGTGATATCTTATGATGTTTCTTTTTCTGTGTGACTTATTTCAGTTAGAATCATCGTACCTGAATCCACTCATTATGCTGCTACGGGCCTGATGACATAGATTTCATTGTTGAGTGATACTGCATTGTACGTAAGTACCACAACTTCTTTATCCATTTTTCACTTTCTGTGATATTGAACTTGTACGGTAAATGAGGTTCTTGTAAACAGAGGCGTCCCAAACTTTGGGGTGGCTGTGTCTTTTTGATTTTAATTTCCCTAAGCTATAGGACCATAAGTGGAAGTGCCCTAGGCTCTGTTGCTTTGTTTTTTAGATGTTTCAGGAAACACCATACACTTCTCCCGAGTGTCTGTTGGCAATTTACATCCCACCCATCAGCATAAAAAGGCTCCCAGTTCTCCATGGCCTGTCCTGCCTTTCTGGATTTTACACTTTATTCAGATGGCCCTTTTGACCGGGGGGAAGTGAGACTTCATTGTAGTGCAGATTTCCTTTGCAAGCTTGCTTGGTTGGCCAAAAAGGGCGTATGCGTTTTTTCCTGAATATATTCAGGAAAAAACGCATACGCCCTTTTTGGCCAAGTGCATCATTGTGGACGTTCTGCCTCTTTTCCTATGCTTTCAATGCAATTCCAGTCTACCTCCTGAAATCGGTTTCCTGCAATTCTGCCCCGCTTTCAAGTCCTCTTGGCAGCCTTACTTCAGTATATTTTTGGACGATAGCTGTCATTTATAACTCTGCAGGTTTGTGAATTACAGTGCCCCTGAGCTCCTTTCTTCAACTCGCTTTCTTGTGACCTGGCCGCAACACCGCAGGATGGCTTCAGGCCCTAATCTGGTTCCGGCACGGCACACTGAGCCTTTGGTTAATTCCTCTTCCTGGTGGGAAATGAGAGTTAAATTTGCCCGTCCAGACACCTCCAGCTAGTCTCTCATTGGTTCTCCCTATTCCTGTTCATCTTCCGCAGAAATTGCAAACTGGGCCAAACAGGAGGTTAAAGGGACTGACTCTCCAAGTCGGGAGGGTGTTAGTAAAGCGTCTGGAATGTTGCACCCGAGTACCAGGGTACGAAAACTGAGACATATTTGAACACGTTTCCCGATCACATGGTTGATCGTACTCTAGGTTCCACATGCATGTTTTAGCTGAAGGAAGAATACCTTAAACCTGGGTAGTTGAAACCCGTGGAATGGGTACTATGCAATATGACTTCAAAGGGTCTTCATTTGCTCACCGAACCTCTCCAATCCTATCACTGCTGCGTTTATGCCCCTGTACACATGCTTGATTCTCTTTCGGAGACATAGCAATCCATAGGTTTTAAGATACTTACTAGTCAGGTACATTCTTAGGCGTTTAATATGCGGTGTTGAGTCCATTTCGTTGAGCAAGGAGTAGCTCTTGTCTATTCCATATTTGGCTTAAGGAACTTTATCTGTGCTCATTTCAATCTCTGGTTTTATGCAGCACCCCAACTCACCTTTCCCCTTAAGCAAGCATAAGTTGGTTTTCTAAATTTGAGACCCTGTTCTGTTTTGGAATTCAGTTCCTGTGTAGCCAAGTTTACATTCCGTGTATTACTGATATCTTATGATGTTTCTTTTTCTGTGTGACTTATTTCAGTTAGAATCATCATACCTGAATCCACTCATTGTGCTGCTAAGGGCCTGATGACATAGATTTCATTGCTGAGTGATATTGCTTTGTAAGTAAATACCACAACTTCTTTATCCATTTTTCACTTTCTGCGATGTTGAACTTGTACTGTAAACGAGGTTCTTGTAAACAGAGGCGTCCCAAACTTTGGGGTGGCTGTGTCTTTTTGATTTTAATTTCCCTAAGCTATAGGACCATAAGTGGAAGTGCCCTAGGCTCTGTTGCTTTGTTTTTTAGATGTTTCAGGAAACACCATACACTTCTCCCGAGTGTCTGTTGGCAATTTACATCCCGCCCATCAGCATAACAAGGCTCCCAGTTCTCCATGGCCTGTCCTGCCTTTCTGGATTTTACACTTTTTTCAGATGGCCCTTTTGACCGGGGGGAAGTGAGACTTCATTGTAGTGCAGATTTCCTTTGCAAGCTTGCTTGGTTGGCCAAAAAGGGCGTATGCGTTTTTTCCTGAATATATTCAGGAAAAAACACATACGCCCTTTTTGGCCAAGTGCATCATTGTGGACGTTCTGCCTCTTTTCCTATGCTTTCAATGCAATTCCAGTCTACCTCCTGAAATCGGTTTCCTGCAATTCTGCCCCGCTTTCAAGTCCTCTTGGCAGCCTTACTTCAGTATATTTTTGGACGATAGCTGTCATTTATAACTCTGCAGGTTTGTGAATTACAGTGCCCCTGAGCTCCTTTCTTCAACTCGCTTTCTTGTGAGCTGGCCGCAACACCGCAGGATGGCTTCAGGCCCTAATCTGGTTCCGGCACGGCACGCTGAGCCTTTGGTTAATTCCTCTTCCTGGTGGGAAATGAGAGTTAAATTTGCCCGTCCAGACACCTCCAGCTAGTCTCTCATTGGTTCTCGCTATTCCTGTTCATCTTCCGCAGAAATTGCAAACTGGGCCAAACAGGAGGTTAAAGGGACTGACTCTCCAAGTCGGGAGGGTGTTAGTAAAGCGTCTGGAATGTTGCACCCGAGTAACAGGGTACGAAAACTGAGACACATTTGAACACGTTTCCCGATCACATGGTTGATCGTACTCTAGGTTCCACATGCATGTTTTAGCTGAAGGAAGAATACCTTAAACCTGGGTAGTTGAAACCCGTGGAATGGGTACCATGCAATATGACTTCAAAGGGTCTTCATTTGCTCACCGAACCTCTCCAATCCTATCACTGCTGCGTTTATGCCCCTGTACACATGCTTGATTCTCTTTCGGAGACATAGCAATCCATAGGTTTTAAGATACTTACTAGTCAGGTACATTCTTAGGCGTTTAATATGCGGTGTTGAGTCCATTTCGTTGAGCAAGGAGTAGCTCTTGTCTATTCCATATTTGGCTTAAGGAACTTTATCTGTGCTCATTTCAATCTCTGGTTTTATGCAGCACCCCAACTCACCTTTACCCTTAAGCAAGCATAAGTTGGTTTTCTAAATTTGAGACCCTGTTCTGTTCTGTAATTCAGTTCCTGTGTAGCCAAGTTTACATTCCGTGTATTACTGATATCTTATGATGTTTCTTTTTCTGTGTGACTTATTTCAGTTAGAATCATCATACCTGAATCCACTCATTGTGCTGCTAAGGGCCTGATGACATAGATTTCATTGCTGAGTGATATTGCTTTGTAAGTAAATACCACAACTTCTTTATCCATTTTTCACTTTCTGCGATGTTGAACTTGTACTGTAAACGAGGTTCTTGTAAACAGAGGCGTCCCAAACTTTGGGGTGGCTGTGTCTTTTTGATTTTAATTTCCCTAAGCTATAGGACCATAAGTGGAAGTGCCCTAGGCTCTGTTGCTTTGTTTTTTAGATGTTTCAGGAAACACCATACACTTCTTCCGAGTGGCTGTTGGCAATTTACATCCCGCCCATCAGCATAACAAGGCTCCCATTTCTCCATGGCCTGTCTTGCCTTTCTGGATTTTATACTTTTTTCAGATGGCCCTTTTGACCGGGGGGAAGTGAGACTTCATTGTAGTGCAGATTTCCTTTGCAAGCTTGCTTGGTTGGCCAAAAAGGGCGTATGCGTTTTTTCCTGAATATATTCAGGAAAAAACGCATACGCCCTTTATGGCCAAGTGCATCATTGTGGACGTTCTGCCTCTTTTCCTATGCTTTCAATGCAATTCCAGTCTACCTCCTGAAATCGGTTTCCTGCAATTCTGCCCCGCTTTCAAGTCCTCTTGGCAGCCTTACTTCAGTATATTTTTGGACGATAGCTGTCATTTATAACTCTGCAGGTTTGTGAATTACAGTGCCCCTGAGCTCCTTTCTTCAACTCGCTTTCTTGTGACCTGGCCGCAACACCGCAGGATGGCTTCAGGCCCTAATCTGGTTCCGGCACGGCAAGCTGAGCCTTTGGTTAATTCCTTTTCCTGGTGGGAAATGAGAGTTAAATTTGCCCGTCCAGACACCTCCAGCTAGTCTCTCATTGGTTCTCGCTATTCCTGTTCATCTTCCGCAGAAATTGCAAACTGGGCCAAACAGGAGGTTAAAGGGACTGACTCTCCAAGTCGGGAGGGTGTTAGTAAAGCGTCTGGAATGTTGCACCCGAGTACCAGGGGAGGAAAACTGAGACATATTTGAACACGTCTCCCGTTCACACGGTTGATCATACTCTGGGTTCCACATGCATGTTTTAGCTGAAGGAAGAATACCTTAAACCTGGAGAGTTGAGACCCGTGTAATGGGTACCATGCAATATGACTTCAAAGGGTCTTCATTTGCTCACCGAACTTCTCCAATCCTATCACTGCTGCGTTTATCCCCCTGTACAGACGCTTGATTCTCTTTTGGAGACATAGCAATCCATAGGTTTTAAGATACTTACTAGTCAGGTACATTCTTAGGCATTTAATATGGGGTGTTGAGTCCATTTCGTTGAGCAAGGAGTAGCTCTTGTCTATTCCATATTTGGCTTAAGGAACTTTATCTGTGCTCATTTCAATCTCTGGTTTTATGCAGCACCCCAACTCACCTTTCCGCTTAAGCAAGCATAAGTTGGTTTTCTAAATTTGAGACCCTGTTCTGTTCTGTAATTCTGTTCCTGTGTAGCCAAGTTTACATTCTGTGTATTAGTGATATCTTATGATGTTTCTTTTTCTGTGTGACTTATTTCAGTTAGAATCATCGTACCTGAATCCACTCATTATGCTGCTACGGGCCTGATGACATAGATTTCATTGTTGAGTGATACTGCATTGTACGTAAGTACCACAACTTCTTTATCCATTTTTCACTTTCTGTGATATTGAACTTGTACGGTAAATGAGGTTCTTGTAAACAGAGGCGTCCCAAACTTTGGGGTGGCTGTGTCTTTTTGATTTTAATTTCCCTAAGCTATAGGACCATAAGTGGAAGTGCCCTAGGCTCTGTTGCTTTGTTTTTTAGATGTTTCAGGAAACACCGTACACTTCTCCCGAGTGGCTGTTGGCAATTTACATCCCGCCCATCAGCATAACAAGGCTCCCAGTTCTCCATGGCCTGTCCTGCCTTTCTGGATTTTACACTTTTTTCAGATGGCCCTTTTGACCGGGGGGAAGTGAGACTTCATTGTAGTGCAGATTTCCTTTGCAAGCTTGCTTGGTTGGCCAAAAAGGGCGTATGCGTTTTTTCCTGAATATATTCAGGAAAAAACGCATACGCCCTTTTTGGCCAAGTGCATCATTGTGGACGTTCTGCCTCTTTTCCTATGCTTTCAATGCAATTCCAGTCTACCTCCTGAAATCGGTTTCCTGCAATTCTGCCCCGCTTTCAAGTCCTCTTGGCAGCCTTACTTCAGTATATTTTTGGACGATAGCTGTCATTTATAACTCTGCAGGTTTGTGAATTACAGTGCCCCTGAGCTCCTTTCTTCAACTCGCTTTCTTTTGAGCTGGCCGCAACACCGCAGGATGGCTTCAGGCCCTAATCTGGTTCCGGCACGGCAAGCTGAGCCTTTGGTTAATTCCTCTTCCTGGTGGGAAATGAGAGTTAAATTTGCCCGTCCAGACACCTCCAGCTAGTCTCTCATTGGTTCTCGCTATTCCTGTTCATCTTCCGCAGAAATTGCAAACTGGGCCAAACAGGAGGTTAAAGGGACTGACTCTCCAAGTCGGGAGGGTGTTAGTAAACCGTCTGGAATGTTGCACCCGAGTACCAGGGGAGGAAAACTGAGACATATTTGAACACGTCTCCCGTTCACACGGTTGATCATACTCTGGGTTCCACATGCATGTTTTAGCTGAAGGAAGAATACCTTAAACCTGGAGAGTTGAGACCCGTGGAATGGGTACCATGCAATATGACTTCAAAGGGTCTTCATTTGCTCACCGAACTTCTCCAATCCTATCACTGCTGCGTTTATCCCCCTGTACAGACGCTTGATTCTCTTTTGGAGACATAGCAATCCATAGGTTTTAAGATACTTACTAGTCAGGTACATTCTTAGGCATTTAATATGGGGTGTTGAGTCCATTTCGTTGAGCAAGGAGTAGCTCTTGTCTATTCCATATTTGGCTTAAGGAACTTTATCTGTGCTCATTTCAATCTCTTTTTATGCAGCACCCCAACTCACCTTTCCGCTTAAGCAAGCATAAGTTGGTTTTCTAAATTTGAGACCCTGTTCTGTTCTGTAATTCTGTTCCTGTGTAGCCAAGTTTACATTCTGTGTATTAGTGATATCTTATGATGTTTCTTTTTCTGTGTGACTTATTTCAGTTAGAATCATCGTACCTGAATCCACTCATTATGCTGCTACGGGCCTGATGACATAGATTTCATTGTTGAGTGATACTGCATTGTACGTAAGTACCACAACTTCTTTATCCATTTTTCACTTTCTGTGATATTGAACTTGTACGGTAAATGAGGTTCTTCTAAACAGAGGCGTCCCAAACTTTAGGGTGGCTGTGTCTTTTTGATTTTAATTTCCCTAAGCTATAGGACCATAAGTGGAAGTGCCCTAGGCTCTGTTGCTTTGTTTTTTAGATGTTTCAGGAAACACCATACACTTCTCCCGAGTGTCTGTTGGCAATTTACATCCCGCCCATCAGCATAACAAGGCTCCCAGTTCTCCATGGCCTGTCCTGCCTTTCTGGATTTTACACTTTTTTCAGATGGCCCTTTTGACCGGGGGGAAGTGAGACTTCATTGTAGTGCAGATTTCCTTTGCAAGCTTGCTTGGTTGGCCAAAAAGGGCGTATGCGTTTTTTCCTGAATATATTCAGGAAAAAACGCATACGCCCTTTTTGGCCAAGTGCATCATTGTGGACGTTCTGCCTCTTTTCCTATGCTTTCAATGCAATTCCAGTCTACCTCCTGAAATCGGTTTCCTGCAATTCTGCCCCGCTTTCAAGTCCTCTTGGCAGCCTTACTTCAGTATATTTTTGGACGATAGCTGTCATTTATAACTCTGCAGGTTTGTGAATTACAGTGCCCCTGAGCTCCTTTCTTCAACTCGCTTTCTTTTGAGCTGGCCGCAACACCGCAGGATGGCTTCAGGCCCTAATCTGGTTCCGGCACGGCAAGCTGAGCCTTTGGTTAATTCCTCTTCCTGGTGGGAAATGAGAGTTAAATTTGCCCGTCCAGACACCTCCAGCTAGTCTCTCATTGGTTCTCGCTATTCCTGTTCATCTTCCGCAGAAATTGCAAACTGGGCCAAACAGGAGGTTAAAGGGACTGACTCTCCAAGTCGGGAGGGTGTTAGTAAAGCGTCTGGAATGTTGCACCCGAGTACCAGGGGAGGAAAACTGAGACATATTTGAACACGTCTCCCGTTCACACGGTTGATCATACTCTGGGTTCCACATGCATGTTTTAGCTGAAGGAAGAATACCTTAAACCTGGAGAGTTGAGACCCGTGTAATGGGTACCATGCAATATGACTTCAAAGGGTCTTCATTTGCTCACCGAACTTCTCCAATCCTATCACTGCTGCGTTTATCCCCCTGTACAGACGCTTGATTCTCTTTTGGAGACATAGCAATCCATAGGTTTTAAGATACTTACTAGTCAGGTACATTCTTAGGCATTTAATATGGGGTGTTGAGTCCATTTCGTTGAGCAAGGAGTAGCTCTTGTCTATTCCATATTTGGCTTAAGGAACTTTATCTGTGCTCATTTCAATCTCTGGTTTTATGCAGCACCCCAACTCACCTTTCCGCTTAAGCAAGCATAAGTTGGTTTTCTAAATTTGAGACCCTGTTCTGTTTTGGAATTCAGTTCCTGTGTAGCCAAGTTTACATTCTGTGTATTAGTGATATCTTATGATGTTTCTTTTTCTGTGTGACTTATTTCAGTTAGAATCATTGTACCTGAATCCACTCATTATGCTGCTACGGGCCTGATGACATAGATTTCATTGTTGAGTGATACTGCATTGTACGTAAGTACCACAACTTCTTTATCCATTTTTCACTTTCTGTGATATTGAACTTGTACGGTAAATGAGGTTCTTGTAAACAGAGGCGTCCCAAACTTTGGGGTGGCTGTGTCTTTTTGATTTTAATTTCCCTAAGCTATAGGACCATAAGTGGAAGTGCCCTAGGCTCTGTTGCTTTGTTTTTTAGATGTTTCAGGAAACACTATACACTTCTCCCGAGTGGCTGTTGGCAATTTACATCCCTCCCATCAGCATAAAAAGGCTCACAGTTCTCCATGGCCTGTCCTGCCTTTCTGGATTTTACACTTTTTTCAGATGGCCCTTTTGACCGGGGGGAAGTGAGACTTCATTGTAGTGCAGATTTCCTTTGCAAGCTTGCTTGGTTGGCCAAAAAGGGCGTATGCGTTTTTTCCTGAATATATTCAGGAAAAAACGCATACGCCCTTTTTGGCCAAGTGCATCATTGTGGACGTTCTGCCTCTTTTCCTATGCTTTCAATGCAATTCCAGTCTACCTCCTGAAATCGGTTTCCTGCAATTCTGCCCCGCTTTCAAGTCCTCTTGGCAGCCTTACTTCAGTATATTTTTGGACGATAGCTGTCATTTATAACTCTGCAGGTTTGTGAATTACAGTGCCCCTGAGCTCCTTTCTTCAACTCGCTTTCTTGTGACCTGGCCGCAACACCGCAGGATGGCTTCAGGCCCTAATCTGGTTCCGGCACGGCACGCTGAGCCTTTGGTTAATTCCTCTTCCTGGTGGGAAATGAGAGTTAAATTTGCCCGTCCAGACACCTCCAGTTAGTCTCTCATTGGTTCTCGCTATTCCTGTTCATCTTCCACAGAAATTGCAAACTGGGCCAAACAGGAGGTTAAAGGGACTGACTCTCCAAGTCGGGAGGGTGTTAGTAAAGCGTCTGGAATGTTGCACCCGAGTACCAGGGTACGAAAACTGAGACATATTTGAACACGTTTCCCGATCACATGGTTGATCGTACTCTAGGTTCCACATGCATGTTTTAGCTGAAGGAAGAATACCTTAAAGCTGGGTAGTTGAAACCCGTGGAATGGGTACTATGCAATATGACTTCAAAGGGTCTTCATTTGCTCACCGAACCTCTCCAATCCTATCACTGCTGCGTTTATGCCCCTGTACACATGCTTGATTCTCTTTTGGAGACATAGCAATCCATAGGTTTTAAGATACTTACTAGTCAGGTACATTCTTAGGCGTTTAATATGGGGTGTTGAGTCCATTTCGTTGAGCAAGGAGTAGCTCTTGTCTATTCCATATTTGGCTTAAGGAACTTTATCTGTGCTCATTTCAATCTCTGGTTTTATGCAGCACCCCAACTCACCTTTACCCTTAAGCAAGCATAAGTTGGTTTTCTAAATTTGAGACCCTGTTCTGTTCTGTAATTCAGTTCCTGTGTAGCCAAGTTTACATTCCGTGTATTACTGATATCTTATGATGTTTCTTTTTCTGTGTGACTTATTTCAGTTAGAATCATCATACCTGAATCCACTCATTGTGCTGCTAAGGGCCTGATGACATAGATTTCATTGCTGAGTGATATTGCTTTGTAAGTAAATACCACAACTTCTTTATCCATTTTTCACTTTCTGCGATGTTGAACTTGTACTGTAAACGAGGTTCTTGTAAACAGAGGCGTCCCAAACTTTGGGGTGGCTGTGTCTTTTTGATTTTAATTTCCCTAAGCTATAGGACCATAAGTGGAAGTGCCCTAGGCTCTGTTGCTTTGTTTTTTAGATGTTTCAGGAAACACCATACACTTCTCCCGAGTGGCTGTTGGCAATTTACATCCCGCCCATCAGCATAACAAGGCTTCCAGTTCTCCATGGCCTGTCCTGCCTTTCTGGATTTTACACTTTTTTCAGATGGCCCTTTTGACCGGGGGGAAGTGAGACTTCATTGTAGTGCAGATTTCCTTTGCAAGCTTGCTTGGTTGGCCAAAAAGGGCGTATGCGTTTTTTCCTGAATATATTCAGGAAAAAACGCATACGCCCTTTTTGGCCAAGTGCATCATTGTGGACGTTCTGCCTCTTTTCCTATGCTTTCAATGCAATTCCAGTCTACCTCCTGAAATCGGTTTCCTGCAATTCTGCCCCACTTTCAAGTCCTCTTGGCAGCCTTACTTCAGTATATTTTTGGACGATAGCTGTCATTTATAACTCTGCAGGTTTGTGAATTACAGTGCCCCTGAGCTCCTTTCTTCAACTCGCTTTCTTGTGACCTGGCCGCAACACCGCAGGATGGCTTCAGGCCCTAATCTGGTTCCGGCACGGCAAGCTGAGCCTTTGGTTAATTCCTCTTCCTGGTGGGAAATGAGAGTTAAATTTGCCCGTCCAGACACCTCCAGCTAGTCTCTCATTGGTTCTCGCTATTCCTGTTCATCTTCCGCAGAAATTGCAAACTGGGCCAAACAGGAGGTTAAAGGGACTGACTCTCCAAGTCGGGAGGGTGTTAGTAAAGCATCTGGAATGTTGCACCCGAGTACCAGGGGAGGAAAACTGAGACATATTTGAACACGTCTCCCGTTCACACGGTTGATCATACTCTGGGTTCCACATGCATGTTTTAGCTGAAGGAAGAATACCTTAAACCTGGAGAGTTGAGACCCGTGTAATGGGTACCATGCAATATGACTTCAAAGGGTCTTCATTTGCTCACCGAACTTCTCCAATCCTATCACTGCTGTGTTTATCCCCCTGTACAGACGCTTGATTCTCTTTTGGAGACATAGCAATCCATAGGTTTTAAGATACTTACTAGTCAGGTACATTCTTAGGCGTTTAATATGGGGTGTTGAGTCCATTTCGTTGAGCAAGGAGTAGCTCTTGTCTATTCCATATTTGGCTTAAGGAACTTTATCTGTGCTCATTTCAATCTCTGGTTTTATGCAGCACCCCAACTCACCTTTCCGCTTAAGCAAGCATAAGTTGGTTTTCTAAATTTGAGACCCTGTTCTGTTTTGTAATTCAGTTCCTGTGTAGCCAAGTTTACATTCTGTGTATTAGTGATATCTTATGATGTTTCTTTTTCTGTGTGACTTATTTCAGTTAGAATCATCGTACCTGAATCCACTCATTATGCTGCTACGGGCCTGATGACATAGATTTCATTGTTGAGTGATACTGCATTGTACGTAAGTACCACAACTTCTTTATCCATTTTTCACTTTCTGTGATATTGAACTTGTACGGTAAATGAGGTTCTTGTAAACAGAGGCGTCCCAAACTTTGGGGTGGCTGTGTCTTTTTGATTTTAATTTCCCTAAGCTATAGGACCATAAGTGGAAGTGCCCTAGGCTCTGTTGCTTTGTTTTTTAGATGTTTCAGGAAACACCATACACTTCTCCCGAGTGGCTGTTGGCAATTTACATCCCTCCCATCAGCATAAAAAGGCTCCCAGTTCTCCATGGCCTGTCCTGCCTTTCTGGATTTTACACTTTTTTCAGATGGCCCTTTTGACCGGGGGGAAGTGAGACTTCATTGTAGTGCAGATTTCCTTTGCAAGCTTGCTTGGTTGGCCAAAAAGGGCGTATGCGTTTTTTCCTGAATATATTCAGGAAAAAACGCATACGCCCTTTTTGGCCAAGTGCATCATTGTGGACGTTCTGCCTGTTTTCCTATGCTTTCAATGCAATTCCAGTCTACCTCCTGAAATCGGTTTCCTGCAATTCTGCCCCGCTTTCAAGTCCTCTTGGCAGCCTTACTTCAGTATATTTTTGGACGATAGCTGTCATTTATAACTCTGCAGGTTTGTGAATTACAGTGCCCCTGAGCTCCTTTCTTCAACTGGCTTTCTTGTGACCTGGCCGCAACACCGCAGGATGGCTTCAGGCCCTAATCTGGTTCCGGCACGGCACGCTGAGCCTTTGGTTAATTCCTCTTCCTGGTGGGAAATGAGAGTTAAATTTGCCCGTCCAGACACCTCCAGCTAGTCTCTCATTGGTTCTCGCTATTCCTGTTCATCTTCCACAGAAATTGCAAACTGGGCCAAACAGGAGGTTAAAGGGACTGACTCTCCAAGTCGGGAGGGTGTTAGTAAAGCGTCTGGAATGTTGCACCCGAGTACCAGGGTACGAAAACTGAGACATATTTGAACACGTTTCCCGATCACATGGTTGATCGTACTCTAGGTTCCACATGCATGTTTTAGCTGAAGGAAGAATACCTTAAACCTGGGTAGTTGAAACCCGTGGAATGGGTACTATGCAATATGACTTCAAAGGGTCTTCATTTGCTCACCGAACCTCTCCAATCCTATCACTGCTGCATTTATGCCCCTGTACACATGCTTGATTCTCTTTTGGAGACATAGCAATCCATAGGTTTTAAGATACTTACTAGTCAGGTACATTCTTAGGCGTTTAATATGCGGTGTTGAGTCCATTTCGTTGAGCAAGGAGTAGCTCTTGTCTATTCCATATTTGGCTTAAGGAACTTTATCTGTGCTCATTTCAATCTCTGGTTTTATGCAGCACCCCAACTCACCTTTACCCTTAAGCAAGCATAAGTTGGTTTTCTAAATTTGAGACCCTGTTCTGTTCTGTAATTCAGTTCCTGTGTAGCCAAGTTTACATTCCGTGTATTACTGATATCTTATGATGTTTCTTTTTCTGTGTGACTTATTTCAGTTAGAATCATCATACCTGAATCCACTCATTGTGCTGCTAAGGGCCTGATGACATAGATTTCATTGCTGAGTGATATTGCTTTGTAAGTAAATACCACAACTTCTTTATCCATTTTTCACTTTCTGCGATGTTGAACTTGTACTGTAAACGAGGTTCTTGTAAACAGAGGCGTCCCAAACTTTGGGGTGGCTGTGTCTTTTTGATTTTAATTTCCCTAAGCTATAGGACCATAAGTGGAAGTGCCCTAGGCTCTGTTGCTTTGTTTTTTAGATGTTTCAGGAAACACCATACACTTCTCCTGAGTGGCTGTTGGCAATTTACATCCCGCCCATCAGCATAACAAGGCTTCCAGTTCTCCATGGCCTGTCCTGCCTTTCTGGATTTTACACTTTTTTCAGATGGCCCTTTTGACCGGGGGGAAGTGAGACTTCATTGTAGTGCAGATTTCCTTTGCAAGCTTGCTTGGTTGGCCAAAAAGGGCGTATGCGTTTTTTCCTGAATATATTCAGGAAAAAACGCATACGCCCTTTTTGGCCAAGTGCATCATTGTGGACGTTCTGCCTCTTTTCCTATGCTTTCAATGCAATTCCAGTCTACCTCCTGAAATCGGTTTCCTGCAATTCTGCCCCACTTTCAAGTCCTCTTGGCAGCCTTACTTCAGTATATTTTTGGACGATAGCTGTCATTTATAACTCTGCAGGTTTGTGAATTACAGTGCCCCTGAGCTCCTTTCTTCAACTCGCTTTCTTTTGAGCTGGCCGCAACACCGCAGGATGGCTTCAGGCCCTAATCTGGTTCCGGCACGGCAAGCTGAGCCTTTGGTTAATTCCTCTTCCTGGTGGGAAATGAGAGTTAAATTTGCCCGTCCAGACACCTCCAGCTAGTCTCTCATTGGTTCTCGCTATTCCTGTTCATCTTCCGCAGAAATTGCAAACTGGGCCAAACAGGAGGTTAAAGGGACTGACTCTCCAAGTCGGGAGGGTGTTAGTAAAGCATCTGGAATGTTGCACCCGAGTACCAGGGGAGGAAAACTGAGACATATTTGAACACGTCTCCCGTTCACACGGTTGATCATACTCTGGGTTCCACATGCATGTTTTAGCTGAAGGAAGAATACCTTAAACCTGGAGAGTTGAGACCCGTGTAATGGGTACCATGCAATATGACTTCAAAGGGTCTTCATTTGCTCACCGAACTTCTCCAATCCTATCACTGCTGTGTTTATCCCCCTGTACAGACGCTTGATTCTCTTTTGGAGACATAGCAATCCATAGGTTTTAAGATACTTACTAGTCAGGTACATTCTTAGGCGTTTAATATGGGGTGTTGAGTCCATTTCGTTGAGCAAGGAGTAGCTCTTGTCTATTCCATATTTGGCTTAAGGAACTTTATCTGTGCTCATTTCAATCTCTGGTTTTATGCAGCACCCCAACTCACCTTTCCGCTTAAGCAAGCATAAGTTGGTTTTCTAAATTTGAGACCCTGTTCTGTTTTGGAATTCAGTTCCTGTGTAGCCAAGTTTACATTCTGTGTATTAGTGATATCTTATGATGTTTCTTTTTCTGTGTGACTTATTTCAGTTAGAATCATCGTACCTGAATCCACTCATTATGCTGCTACGGGCCTGATGACATAGATTTCATTGTTGAGTGATACTGCATTGTACGTAAGTACCACAACTTCTTTATCCATTTTTCACTTTCTGTGATATTGAACTTGTACGGTAAATGAGGTTCTTGTAAACAGAGGCGTCCCAAACTTTGGGGTGGCTGTGTCTTTTTGATTTTAATTTCCCTAAGCTATAGGACCATAAGTGGAAGTGCCCTAGGCTCTGTTGCTTTGTTTTTTAGATGTTTCAGGAAACACTATACACTTCTCCCGAGTGGCTGTTGGCAATTTACATCCCTCCCATCAGCATAAAAAGGCTCACAGTTCTCCATGGCCTGTCCTGCCTTTCTGGATTTTACACTTTTTTCAGATGGCCCTTTTGACCGGGGGGAAGTGAGACTTCATTGTAGTGCAGATTTCCTTTGCAAGCTTGCTTGGTTGGCCAAAAAGGGCGTATGCGTTTTTTCCTGAATATATTCAGGAAAAAACGCATACGCCCTTTTTGGCCAAGTGCATCATTGTGGACGTTCTGCCTCTTTTCCTATGCTTTCAATGCAATTCCAGTCTACCTCCTGAAATCGGTTTCCTGCAATTCTGCCCCGCTTTCAAGTCCTCTTGGCAGCCTTACTTCAGTATATTTTTGGACGATAGCTGTCATTTATAACTCTGCAGGTTTGTGAATTACAGTGCCCCTGAGCTCCTTTCTTCAACTCGCTTTCTTGTGACCTGGCCGCAACACCGCAGGATGGCTTCAGGCCCTAATCTGGTTCCGGCACGGCACGCTGAGCCTTTGGTTAATTCCTCTTCCTGGTGGGAAATGAGAGTTAAATTTGCCCGTCCAGACACCTCCAGTTAGTCTCTCATTGGTTCTCGCTATTCCTGTTCATCTTCCACAGAAATTGCAAACTGGGCCAAACAGGAGGTTAAAGGGACTGACTCTCCAAGTCGGGAGGGTGTTAGTAAAGCGTCTGGAATGTTGCACCCGAGTACCAGGGTACGAAAACTGAGACATATTTGAACACGTTTCCCGATCACATGGTTGATCGTACTCTAGGTTCCACATGCATGTTTTAGCTGAAGGAAGAATACCTTAAAGCTGGGTAGTTGAAACCCGTGGAATGGGTACTATGCAATATGACTTCAAAGGGTCTTCATTTGCTCACCGAACCTCTCCAATCCTATCACTGCTGCGTTTATGCCCCTGTACACATGCTTGATTCTCTTTTGGAGACATAGCAATCCATAGGTTTTAAGATACTTACTAGTCAGGTACATTCTTAGGCGTTTAATATGCGGTGTTGAGTCCATTTCGTTGAGCAAGGAGTAGCTCTTGTCTATTCCATATTTGGCTTAAGGAACTTTATCTGTGCTCATTTCAATCTCTGGTTTTATGCAGCACCCCAACTCACCTTTCCCCTTAAGCAAGCATAAGTTGGTTTTCTAAATTTGAGACCCTGTTCTGTTCTGTAATTCAGTTCCTGTGTAGCCAAGTTTACATTCCGTGTATTACTGATATCTTATGATGTTTCTTTTTCTGTGTGACTTATTTCAGTTAGAATCATCATACCTGAATCCACTCATTGTGCTGCTAAGGGCCTGATGACATAGATTTCATTGCTGAGTGATATTGCTTTGTAAGTAAATACCACAACTTCTTTATCCATTTTTCACTTTCTGCGATGTTGAACTTGTACTGTAAACGAGGTTCTTGTAAACAGAGGCGTCCCAAACTTTGGGGTGGCTGTGTCTTTTTGATTTTAATTTCCCTAAGCTATAGGACCATAAGTGGAAGTGCCCTAGGCTCTGTTGCTTTGTTTTTTAGATGTTTCAGGAAACACCATACACTTCTCCCGAGTGGCTGTTGGCAATTTACATCCCGCCCATCAGCATAACAAGGCTTCCAGTTCTCCATGGCCTGTCCTGCCTTTCTGGATTTTACACTTTTTTCAGATGGCCCTTTTGACCGGGGGGAAGTGAGACTTCATTGTAGTGCACATTTCCTTTGCAAGCTTGCTTGGTTGGCCAAAAAGGGCGTATGCGTTTTTTCCTGAATATATTCAGGAAAAAACGCATACGCCCTTTTTGGCCAAGTGCATCATTGTGGACGTTCTGCCTCTTTTCCTATGCTTTCAATGCAATTCCAGTCTACCTCCTGAAATCGGTTTCCTGCAATTCTGCCCCACTTTCAAGTCCTCTTGGCAGCCTTACTTCAGTATATTTTTGGACGATAGCTGTCATTTATAACTCTGCAGGTTTGTGAATTACAGTGCCCCTGAGCTCCTTTCTTCAACTCGCTTTCTTTTGAGCTGGCCGCAACACCGCAGGATGGCTTCAGGCCCTAATCTGGTTCCGGCACGGCAAGCTGAGCCTTTGGTTAATTCCTCTTCCTGGTGGGAAATGAGAGTTAAATTTGCCCGTCCAGACACCTCCAGCTAGTCTCTCATTGGTTCTCGCTATTCCTGTTCATCTTCTGCAGAAATTGCAAACTGGGCCAAACAGGAGGTTAAAGGGACTGACTCTCCAAGTCGGGAGGGTGTTAGTAAAGCATCTGGAATGTTGCACCCGAGTACCAGGGGAGGAAAACTGAGACATATTTGAACACGTCTCCCGTTCACACGGTTGATCATACTCTGGGTTCCACATGCATGTTTTAGCTGAAGGAAGAATACCTTAAACCTGGAGAGTTGAGACCCGTGTAATGGGTACCATGCAATATGACTTCAAAGGGTCTTCATTTGCTCACCGAACTTCTCCAATCCTATCACTGCTGTGTTTATCCCCCTGTACAGACGCTTGATTCTCTTTTGGAGACATAGCAATCCATAGGTTTTAAGATACTTACTAGTCAGGTACATTCTTAGGCGTTTAATATGGGGTGTTGAGTCCATTTCGTTGAGCAAGGAGTAGCTCTTGTCTATTCCATATTTGGCTTAAGGAACTTTATCTGTGCTCATTTCAATCTCTGGTTTTATGCAGCACCCCAACTCACCTTTCCGCTTAAGCAAGCATAAGTTGGTTTTCTAAATTTGAGACCCTGTTCTGTTTTGGAATTCAGTTCCTGTGTAGCCAAGTTTACATTCTGTGTATTAGTGATATCTTATGATGTTTCTTTTTCTGTGTGACTTATTTCAGTTAGAATCATCGTACCTGAATCCACTCATTATGCTGCTACGGGCCTGATGACATAGATTTCATTGTTGAGTGATACTGCATTGTACGTAAGTACCACAACTTCTTTATCCATTTTTCACTTTCTGTGATATTGAACTTGTACGGTAAATGAGGTTCTTGTAAACAGAGGCGTCCCAAACTTTGGGGTGGCTGTGTCTTTTTGATTTTAATTTCCCTAAGCTATAGGACCATAAGTGGAAGTGCCCTAGGCTCTGTTGCTTTGTTTTTTAGATGTTTCAGGAAACACCATACACTTCTCCCGAGTGTCTGTTGGCAATTTACATCCCTCCCATCAGCATAAAAAGGCTCCCAGTTCTCCATGGCCTGTCCTGCCTTTCTGGATTTTACACTTTTTTCAGATGGCCCTTTTGACCGGGGGGAAGTGAGACTTCATTGTAGTGCAGATTTCCTTTGCAAGCTTGCTTGGTTGGCCAAAAAGGGCGTATGCGTTTTTTCCTGAATATATTCAGGAAAAAACGCATACGCCCTTTTTGGCCAAGTGCATCATTGTGGACGTTCTGCCTCTTTTCCTATGCTTTCAATGCAATTCCAGTCTACCTCCTGAAATCGGTTTCCTGCAATTCTGCCCCGCTTTCAAGTCCTCTTGGCAGCCTTACTTCAGTATATTTTTGGACGATAGCTGTCATTTATAACTCTGCAGGTTTGTGAATTACAGTGCCCCTGAGCTCCTTTCTTCAACTGGCTTTCTTGTGACCTGGCCGCAACACCGCAGGATGGCTTCAGGCCCTAATCTGGTTCCGGCACGGCACGCTGAGCCTTTGGTTAATTCCTCTTCCTGGTGGGAAATGAGAGTTAAATTTGCCCGTCCAGACACCTCCAGCTAGTCTCTCATTGGTTCTCGCTATTCCTGTTCATCTTCCACAGAAATTGCAAACTGGGCCAAACAGGAGGTTAAAGGGACTGACTCTCCAAGTCGGGAGGGTGTTAGTAAAGCGTCTGGAATGTTGCACCCGAGTACCAGGGTACGAAAACTGAGACATATTTGAACACGTTTCCCGATCACATGGTTGATCGTACTCTAGGTTCCACATGCATGTTTTAGCTGAAGGAAGAATACCTTAAACCTGGGTAGTTGAAACCCGTGGAATGGGTACTATGCAATATGACTTCAAAGGGTCTTCATTTGCTCACCGAACCTCTCCAATCCTATCACTGCTGCATTTATGCCCCTGTACACATGCTTGATTCTCTTTTGGAGACATAGCAATCCATAGGTTTTAAGATACTTACTAGTCAGGTACATTCTTAGGCGTTTAATATGCGGTGTTGAGTCCATTTCGTTGAGCAAGGAGTAGCTCTTGTCTATTCCATATTTGGCTTAAGGAACTTTATCTGTGCTCATTTCAATCTCTGGTTTTATGCAGCACCCCAACTCACCTTTACCCTTAAGCAAGCATAAGTTGGTTTTCTAAATTTGAGACCCTGTTCTGTTCTGTAATTCAGTTCCTGTGTAGCCAAGTTTACATTCCGTGTATTACTGATATCTTATGATGTTTCTTTTTCTGTGTGACTTATTTCAGTTAGAATCATCATACCTGAATCCACTCATTGTGCTGCTAAGGGCCTGATGACATAGATTTCATTGCTGAGTGATATTGCTTTGTAAGTAAATACCACAACTTCTTTATCCATTTTTCACTTTCTGCGATGTTGAACTTGTACTGTAAACGAGGTTCTTGTAAACAGAGGCGTCCCAAACTTTGGGGTGGCTGTGTCTTTTTGATTTTAATTTCCCTAAGCTATAGGACCATAAGTGGAAGTGCCCTAGGCTCTGTTGCTTTGTTTTTTAGATGTTTCAGGAAACACCATACACTTCTCCCGAGTGGCTGTTGGCAATTTACATCCCGCCCATCAGCATAACAAGGCTTCCAGTTCTCCATGGCCTGTCCTGCCTTTCTGGATTTTACACTTTTTTCAGATGGCCCTTTTGACCGGGGGGAAGTGAGACTTCATTGTAGTGCAGATTTCCTTTGCAAGCTTGCTTGGTTGGCCAAAAAGGGCGTATGCGTTTTTTCCTGAATATATTCAGGAAAAAACGCATACGCCCTTTTTGGCCAAGTGCATCATTGTGGACGTTCTGCCTCTTTTCCTATGCTTTCAATGCAATTCCAGTCTACCTCCTGAAATCGGTTTCCTGCAATTCTGCCCCACTTTCAAGTCCTCTTGGCAGCCTTACTTCAGTATATTTTTGGACGATAGCTGTCATTTATAAGTCTGCAGGTTTGTGAATTACAGTGCCCCTGAGCTCCTTTCTTCAACTCGCTTTCTTTTGAGCTGGCCGCAACACCGCAGGATGGCTTCAGGCCCTAATCTGGTTCCGGCACGGCAAGCTGAGCCTTTGGTTAATTCCTCTTCCTGGTGGGAAATGAGAGTTAAATTTGCCCGTCCAGACACCTCCAGCTAGTCTCTCATTGGTTCTCGCTATTCCTGTTCATCTTCCGCAGAAATTGCAAACTGGGCCAAACAGGAGGTTAAAGGGACTGACTCTCCAAGTCGGGAGGGTGTTAGTAAAGCATCTGGAATGTTGCACCCGAGTACCAGGGGAGGAAAACTGAGACATATTTGAACACGTCTCCCGTTCACACGGTTGATCATACTCTGGGTTCCACATGCATGTTTTAGCTGAAGGAAGAATACCTTAAACCTGGAGAGTTGAGACCCGTGTAATGGGTACCATGCAATATGACTTCAAAGGGTCTTCATTTGCTCACCGAACTTCTCCAATCCTATCACTGCTGTGTTTATCCCCCTGTACAGACGCTTGATTCTCTTTTGGAGACATAGCAATCCATAGGTTTTAAGATACTTACTAGTCAGGTACATTCTTAGGCGTTTAATATGGGGTGTTGAGTCCATTTCGTTGAGCAAGGAGTAGCTCTTGTCTATTCCATATTTGGCTTAAGGAACTTTATCTGTGCTCATTTCAATCTCTGGTTTTATGCAGCACCCCAACTCACCTTTCCGCTTAAGCAAGCATAAGTTGGTTTTCTAAATTTGAGACCCTGTTCTGTTTTGGAATTCAGTTCCTGTGTAGCCAAGTTTACATTCTGTGTATTAGTGATATCTTATGATGTTTCTTTTTCTGTGTGACTTATTTCAGTTAGAATCATCGTACCTGAATCCACTCATTATGCTGCTACGGGCCTGATGACATAGATTTCATTGTTGAGTGATACTGCATTGTACGTAAGTACCACAACTTCTTTATCCATTTTTCACTTTCTGTGATATTGAACTTGTACGGTAAATGAGGTTCTTGTAAACAGAGGCGTCCCAAACTTTGGGGTGGCTGTGTCTTTTTGATTTTAATTTCCCTAAGCTATAGGACCATAAGTGGAAGTGCCCTAGGCTCTGTTGCTTTGTTTTTTAGATGTTTCAGGAAACACCATACACTTCTCCCGAGTGGCTGTTGGCAATTTACATCCCTCCCATCAGCATAAAAAGGCTCCCAGTTCTCCATGGCCTGTCCTGCCTTTCTGGATTTTACACTTTTTTCAGATGGCCCTTTTGACCGGGGGGAAGTGAGACTTCATTGTAGTGCAGATTTCCTTTGCAAGCTTGCTTGGTTGGCCAAAAAGGGCGTATGCGTTTTTTCCTGAATATATTCAGGAAAAAACGCATACGCCCTTTTTGGCCAAGTGCATCATTGTGGACGTTCTGCCTCTTTTCCTATGCTTTCAATGCAATTCCAGTCTACCTCCTGAAATCGGTTTCCTGCAATTCTGCCCCGCTTTCAAGTCCTCTTGGCAGCCTTACTTCAGTATATTTTTGGACGATAGCTGTCATTTATAACTCTGCAGGTTTGTGAATTACAGTGCCCCTGAGCTCCTTTCTTCAACTGGCTTTCTTGTGACCTGGCCGCAACACCGCAGGATGGCTTCAGGCCCTAATCTGGTTCCGGCACGGCACGCTGAGCCTTTGGTTAATTCCTCTTCCTGGTGGGAAATGAGAGTTAAATTTGCCCGTCCAGACACCTCCAGCTAGTCTCTCATTGGTTCTCGCTATTCCTGTTCATCTTCCACAGAAATTGCAAACTGGGCCAAACAGGAGGTTAAAGGGACTGACTCTCCAAGTCGGGAGGGTGTTAGTAAAGCGTCTGGAATGTTGCACCCGAGTACCAGGGTACGAAAACTGAGACATATTTGAACACGTTTCCCGATCACATGGTTGATCGTACTCTAGGTTCCACATGCATGTTTTAGCTGAAGGAAGAATACCTTAAACCTGGGTAGTTGAAACCCGTGGAATGGGTACTATGCAATATGACTTCAAAGGGTCTTCATTTGCTCACCGAACCTCTCCAATCCTATCACTGCTGCATTTATGCCCCTGTACACATGCTTGATTCTCTTTTGGAGACATAGCAATCCATAGGTTTTAAGATACTTACTAGTCAGGTACATTCTTAGGCGTTTAATATGCGGTGTTGAGTCCATTTCGTTGAGCAAGGAGTAGCTCTTGTCTATTCCATATTTGGCTTAAGGAACTTTATCTGTGCTCATTTCAATCTCTGGTTTTATGCAGCACCCCAACTCACCTTTACCCTTAAGCAAGCATAAGTTGGTTTTCTAAATTTGAGACCCTGTTCTGTTCTGTAATTCAGTTCCTGTGTAGCCAAGTTTACATTCCGTGTATTACTGATATCTTATGATGTTTCTTTTTCTGTGTGACTTATTTCAGTTAGAATCATCATACCTGAATCCACTCATTGTGCTGCTAAGGGCCTGATGACATAGATTTCATTGCTGAGTGATATTGCTTTGTAAGTAAATACCACAACTTCTTTATCCATTTTTCACTTTCTGCGATGTTGAACTTGTACTGTAAACGAGGTTCTTGTAAACAGAGGCGTCCCAAACTTTGGGGTGGCTGTGTCTTTTTGATTTTAATTTCCCTAAGCTATAGGACCATAAGTGGAAGTGCCCTAGGCTCTGTTGCTTTGTTTTTTAGATGTTTCAGGAAACACCATACACTTCTCCCGAGTGGCTGTTGGCAATTTACATCCCGCCCATCAGCATAACAAGGCTTCCAGTTCTCCATGGCCTGTCCTGCCTTTCTGGATTTTACACTTTTTTCAGATGGCCCTTTTGACCGGGGGGAAGTGAGACTTCATTGTAGTGCAGATTTCCTTTGCAAGCTTGCTTGGTTGGCCAAAAAGGGCGTATGCGTTTTTTCCTGAATATATTCAGGAAAAAACGCATACGCCCTTTTTGGCCAAGTGCATCATTGTGGACGTTCTGCCTCTTTTCCTATGCTTTCAATGCAATTCCAGTCTACCTCCTGAAATCGGTTTCCTGCAATTCTGCCCCACTTTCAAGTCCTCTTGGCAGCCTTACTTCAGTATATTTTTGGACGATAGCTGTCATTTATAAGTCTGCAGGTTTGTGAATTACAGTGCCCCTGAGCTCCTTTCTTCAACTCGCTTTCTTTTGAGCTGGCCGCAACACCGCAGGATGGCTTCAGGCCCTAATCTGGTTCCGGCACGGCAAGCTGAGCCTTTGGTTAATTCCTCTTCCTGGTGGGAAATGAGAGTTAAATTTGCCCGTCCAGACACCTCCAGCTAGTCTCTCATTGGTTCTCGCTATTCCTGTTCATCTTCCGCAGAAATTGCAAACTGGGCCAAACAGGAGGTTAAAGGGACTGACTCTCCAAGTCGGGAGGGTGTTAGTAAAGCATCTGGAATGTTGCACCCGAGTACCAGGGGAGGAAAACTGAGACATATTTGAACACGTCTCCCGTTCACACGGTTGATCATACTCTGGGTTCCACATGCATGTTTTAGCTGAAGGAAGAATACCTTAAACCTGGAGAGTTGAGACCCGTGTAATGGGTACCATGCAATATGACTTCAAAGGGTCTTCATTTGCTCACCGAACTTCTCCAATCCTATCACTGCTGTGTTTATCCCCCTGTACAGACGCTTGATTCTCTTTTGGAGACATAGCAATCCATAGGTTTTAAGATACTTACTAGTCAGGTACATTCTTAGGCGTTTAATATGGGGTGTTGAGTCCATTTCGTTGAGCAAGGAGTAGCTCTTGTCTATTCCATATTTGGCTTAAGGAACTTTATCTGTGCTCATTTCAATCTCTGGTTTTATGCAGCACCCCAACTCACCTTTCCGCTTAAGCAAGCATAAGTTGGTTTTCTAAATTTGAGACCCTGTTCTGTTTTGGAATTCAGTTCCTGTGTAGCCAAGTTTACATTCTGTGTATTAGTGATATCTTATGATGTTTCTTTTTCTGTATGACTTATTTCAGTTAGAATCATCGTACCTGAATCCACTCATTATGCTGCTACGGGCCTGATGACATAGATTTCATTGTTGAGTGATACTGCATTGTACGTAAGTACCACAACTTCTTTATCCATTTTTCACTTTCTGTGATATTGAACTTGTACGGTAAATGAGGTTCTTGTAAACAGAGGCGTCCCAAACTTTGGGGTGGCTGTGTCTTTTTGATTTTAATTTCCCTAAGCTATAGGACCATAAGTGGAAGTGCCCTAGGCTCTGTTGCTTTGTTTTTTAGATGTTTCAGGAAACACCATACACTTCTCCCGAGTGGCTGTTGGCAATTTACATCCCTCCCATCAGCATAAAAAGGCTCCCAGTTCTCCAT
Organism: Pseudorca crassidens; assembly: GCF_039906515.1. Classification (NCBI taxonomy): domain Eukaryota; kingdom Metazoa; phylum Chordata; class Mammalia; order Artiodactyla; family Delphinidae; genus Pseudorca; species Pseudorca crassidens. The sequence goes on from NW_027136311.1 coordinate 60,036, forward strand.
GGCCTGTCCTGCCTTTCTGGATTTTACACTTTTTTCAGATGGCCCTTTTGACCGGGGGGAAGTGAGACTTCATTGTAGTGCAGATTTCCTTTGCAAGCTTGCTTGGTTGGCCAAAAAGGGCGTATGCGTTTTTTCCTGAATATATTCAGGAAAAAACGCATACGCCCTTTTTGGCCAAGTGCATCATTGTGGACGTTCTGCCTCTTTTCCTATGCTTTCAATGCAATTCCAGTCTACCTCCTGAAATCGGTTTCCTGCAATTCTGCCCCGCTTTCAAGTCCTCTTGGCAGCCTTACTTCAGTATATTTTTGGACGATAGCTGTCATTTATAACTCTGCAGGTTTGTGAATTACAGTGCCCCTGAGCTCCTTTCTTCAACTGGCTTTCTTGTGACCTGGCCGCAACACCGCAGGATGGCTTCAGGCCCTAATCTGGTTCCGGCACGGCACGCTGAGCCTTTGGTTAATTCCACTTCCTGGTGGGAAATGAGAGTTAAATTTGCCCGTCCAGACACCTCCAGCTAGTCTCTCATTGGTTCTCGCTATTCCTGTTCATCTTCCGCAGAAATTGCAAACTGGGCCAAACAGGAGGTTAAAGGGACTGACTCTCCAAGTCGGGAGGGTGTTAGTAAAGCGTCTGGAATGTTGCACCCGAGTACCAGGGGAGGAAAACTGAGACATATTTGAACACGTCTCCCGTTCACACGGTTGATCATACTCTGGGTTCCACATGCATGTTTTAGCTGAAGGAAGAATACCTTAAACCTGGAGAGTTGAGACCCGTGGAATGGGTACCATGCAATATGACTTCAAAGGGTCTTCATTTGCTCACCGAACTTCTCCAATCCTATCACTGCTGCGTTTATCCCCCTGTACAGACGCTTGATTCTCTTTTGGAGACATAGCAATCCATAGGTTTTAAGATACTTACTAGTCAGGTACATTCTTAGGCATTTAATATGGGGTGTTGAGTCCATTTCGTTGAGCAAGGAGTAGCTCTTGTCTATTCCATATTTGGCTTAAGGAACTTTATCTGTGCTCATTTCAATCTCTGGTTTTATGCAGCACCCCAACTCACCTTTCCGCTTAAGCAAGCATAAGTTGGTTTTCTAAATTTGAGACCCTGTTCTGTTTTGGAATTCAGTTCCTGTGTAGCCAAGTTTACATTCTGTGTATTAGTGATATCTTATGATGTTTCTTTTTCTGTGTGACTTATTTCAGTTAGAATCATCGTACCTGAATCCACTCATTATGCTGCTACGGGCCTGATGACATAGATTTCATTGTTGAGTGATACTGCATTGTACGTAAGTACCACAACTTCTTTATCCATTTTTCACTTTCTGTGATATTGAACTTGTACGGTAAATGAGGTTCTTGTAAACAGAGGCGTCCCAAACTTTGGGGTGGCTGTGTCTTTTTGATTTTAATTTCCCTAAGCTATAGGACCATAAGTGGAAGTGCCCTAGGCTCTGTTGCTTTGTTTTTTAGATGTTTCAGGAAACACCATACACTTCTCCCGAGTGGCTGTTGGCAATTTACATCCCGCCCATCAGCATAAAAAGGTTCCCAGTTCTCCATGGCCTGTCCTGCCTTTCTGGATTTTACACTTTTTTCAGATGGCCCTTTTGACCGGGGGGAAGTGAGACTTCATTGTAGTGCAGATTTCCTTTGCAAGCTTGCTTGGTTGGCCAAAAAGGGCGTATGCGTTTTTTCCTGAATATATTCAGGAAAAAACGCATACGCCCTTTTTGGCCAAGTGCATCATTGTGGACGTTCTGCCTCTTTTCCTATGCTTTCAATGCAATTCCAGTCTACCTCCTGAAATCGGTTTCCTGCAATTCTGCCCCGCTTTCAAGTCCTCTTGGCAGCCTTACTTCAGTATATTTTTGGACGATAGCTGTCATTTATAACTCTGCAGGTTTGTGAATTACAGTGCCCCTGAGCTCCTTTCTTCAACTCGCTTTCTTTTGAGCTGGCCGCAACACCGCAGGATGGCTTCAGGCCCTAATCTGGTTCCGGCACGGCAAGCTGAGCCTTTGGTTAATTCCTCTTCCTGGTGGGAAATGAGAGTTAAATTTGCCCGTCCAGACACCTCCAGCTAGTCTCTCATTGGTTCTCGCTATTCCTGTTCATCTTCCGCAGAAATTGCAAACTGGGCCAAACAGGAGGTTAAAGGGACTGACTCTCCAAGTCGGGAGGGTGTTAGTAAAGCGTCTGGAATGTTGCACCCGAGTACCAGGGGAGGAAAACTGAGACATATTTGAACACGTCTCCCGTTCACACGGTTGATCATACTCTGGGTTCCACATGCATGTTTTAGCTGAAGGAAGAATACCTTAAACCTGGAGAGTTGAGACCCGTGGAATGGGTACCATGCAATATGACTTCAAAGGGTCTTCATTTGCTCACCGAACTTCTCCAATCCTATCACTGCTGTGTTTATCCCCCTGTACAGACGCTTGATTCTCTTTTGGAGACATAGCAATCCATAGGTTTTAAGATACTTACTAGTCAGGTACATTCTTAGGCATTTAATATGGGGTGTTGAGTCCATTTCGTTGAGCAAGGAGTAGCTCTTGTCTATTCCATATTTGGCTTAAGGAACTTTATCTGTGCTCATTTCAATCTCTGGTTTTATGCAGCACCCCAACTCACCTTTCCGCTTAAGCAAGCATAAGTTGGTTTTCTAAACTTGAGACACTGTTCTGTTTTGGAATTCAGTTCCTGTGTAGCCAAGTTTACATTCTGTGTATTAGTGATATCTTATGATGTTTCTTTTTCTGTGTGACTTATTTCAGTTAGAATCATCGTACCTGAATCCACTCATTATGCTGCTACGGGCCTGATGACATAGATTTCATTGTTGAGTGATACTGCATTGTACGTAAGTACCACAACTTCTTTATCCATTTTTCACTTTCTGTGATATTGAACTTGTACGGTAAATGAGGTTCTTGTAAACAGAGGCGTCCCAAACTTTGGGGTGGCTGTGTCTTTTTGATTTTAATTTCCCTAAGCTATAGGACCATAAGTGGAAGTGCCCTAGGCTCTGTTGCTTTGTTTTTTAGATGTTTCAGGAAACACCATACACTTCTCCCGAGTGGCTGTTGGCAATTTACATCCCTCCCAGCAGCATAAAAAGGCTCACAGTTCTCCATGGCCTGTCCTGCCTTTCTGGATTTTACACTTTTTTCAGATGGCCCTTTTGACCGGGGGGAAGTGAGACTTCATTGTAGTGCAGATTTCCTTTGCAAGCTTGCTTGGTTGGCCAAAAAGGGCGTATGCGTTTTTTCCTGAATATATTCAGGAAAAAACGCATACGCCCTTTTTGGCCAAGTGCATCATTGTGGACGTTCTGCCTCTTTTCCTATGCTTTCAATGCAATTCCAGTCTACCTCCTGAAATCGGTTTCCTGCAATTCTGACCCGCTTTCAAGTCCTCTTGGCAGCCTTACTTCAGTATATTTTTGGACGATAGCTGTCATTTATAACTCTGCAGGTTTGTGAATTACAGTGCCCCTGAGCTCCTTTCTTCAACTCGCTTTCTTGTGACCTGGCCGCAACACCGCAGGATGGCTTCAGGCCCTAATCTGGTTCCGGCACGGCACGCTGAGCCTTTGGTTAATTCCACTTCCTGGTGGGAAATGAGAGTTAAATTTGCCCGTCCAGACACCTCCAGCTAGTCTCTCATTGGTTCTCGCTATTCCTGTTCATCTTCCGCAGAAATTGCAAACTGGGCCAAACAGGAGGTTAAAGGGACTGACTCTCCAAGTCGGGAGGGTGTTAGTAAAGCGTCTGGAATGTTGCACCCGAGTACCAGGGGAGGAAAACTGAGACATATTTGAACACGTTTCCCGATCACATGGTTGATCATACTCTAGTTTCCACATGCATGTTTTACCTGAAGGTAGAATACCTTAAACCTGGGTAGTTGAAACCCGTGGAATGGGTACCATGCAATATGACTTCAAAGGGTCTTCATTTGCTCACCGAACCTCTCCAATCCTATCACTGCTGCATTTATGCCCCTGTACACATGCTTGATTCTCTTTTGGAGACATAGCAATCCATAGGTTTTAAGATACTTACTAGTCAGGTACATTCTTAGGCGTTTAATATGCGGTGTTGAGTCCATTTCGTTGAGCAAGGAGTAGCTCTTGTCTATTCCATATTTGGCTTAAGGAACTTTATCTGTGCTCATTTCAATCTCTGGTTTTATGCAGCACCCCAACTCACCTTTACCCTTAAGCAAGCATAAGTTGGTTTTCTAAATTTGAGACCCTGTTCTGTTCTGTAATTCAGTTCCTGTGTAGCCAAGTTTACATTCCGTGTATTACTGATATCTTATGATGTTTCTTTTTCTGTGTGACTTATTTCAGTTAGAATCATCATACCTGAATCCACTCATTGTGCTGCTAAGGGCCTGATGACATAGATTTCATTGCTGAGTGATATTGCTTTGTAAGTAAATACCACAACTTCTTTATCCATTTTTCACTTTCTGCGATGTTGAACTTGTACTGTAAACGAGGTTCTTGTAAACAGAGGCGTCCCAAACTTTGGGGTGGCTGTGTCTTTTTGATTTTAATTTCCCTAAGCTATAGGACCATAAGTGGAAGTGCCCTAGGCTCTGTTGCTTTGTTTTTTAGATGTTTCAGGAAACACCATACACTTCTCCCGAGTGGCTGTTGGCAATTTACATCCCGCCCATCAGCATAACAAGGCTTCCAGTTCTCCATGGCCTGTCCTGCCTTTCTGGATTTTACACTTTTTTCAGATGGCCCTTTTGACCGGGGGGAAGTGAGACTTCATTGTAGTGCAGATTTCCTTTGCAAGCTTGCTTGGTTGGCCAAAAAGGGCGTATGCGTTTTTTCCTGAATATATTCAGGAAAAAACGCATACGCCCTTTTTGGCCAAGTGCATCATTGTGGACGTTCTGCCTCTTTTCCTATGCTTTCAATGTAATTCCAGTCTACCTCCTGAAATCGGTTTCCTGCAATTCTGCCCCACTTTCAAGTCCTCTTGGCAGCCTTACTTCAGTATATTTTTGGACGATAGCTGTCATTTATAACTCTGCAGGTTTGTGAATTACAGTGCCCCTGAGCTCCTTTCTTCAACTCGCTTTCTTGTGACCTGGCCGCAACACCGCAGGATGGCTTCAGGCCCTAATCTGGTTCCGGCACGGCACGCTGAGCCTTTGGTTAATTCCTCTTCCTGGTGGGAAATGAGAGTTAAATTTGCCCGTCCAGACACCTCCAGCTAGTCTCTCATTGGTTCTCGCTATTCCTGTTCATCTTCCGCAGAAATTGCAAACTGGGCCAAACAGGAGGTTAAAGGGACTGACTCTCCAAGTCGGGAGGGTGTTCGTAAAGCATCTGGAATGTTGCACCCGAGTACCAGGGGAGGAAAACTGAGACATATTTGAACACGTCTCCCGTTCACACGGTTGATCATACTCTGGGTTCCACATGCATGTTTTAGCTGAAGGAAGAATACCTTAAACCTGGAGAGTTGAGACCCGTGTAATGGGTACCATGCAATATGACTTCAAAGGGTCTTCATTTGCTCACCGAACTTCTCCAATCCTATCACTGCTGCGTTTATCCCCCTGCACAGACGCTTGATTCTCTTTTGGAGACATAGCAATCCATAGGTTTTAAGATACTTACTAGTCAGGTACATTCTTAGGCGTTTAATATGGGGTGTTGAGTCCATTTCGTTGAGCAAGGAGTAGCTCTTGTCTATTCCATATTTGGCTTAAGGAACTTTATCTGTGCTCATTTCAATCTCTGGTTTTATGCAGCACCCCAACTCACCTTTCCGCTTAAGCAAGCATAAGTTGGTTTTCTAAATTTGAGACCCTGTTCTGTTTTGGAATTCAGTTCCTGTGTAGCCAAGTTTACATTCTGTGTATTAGTGATATCTTATGATGTTTCTTTTTCTGTGTGACTTATTTCAGTTAGAATCATCGTACCTGAATCCACTCATTATGCTGCTACGGGCCTGATGACATAGATTTCATTGTTGAGTGATACTGCATTGTACGTAAGTACCACAACTTCTTTATCCATTTTTCACTTTCTGTGATATTGAACTTGTACGGTAAATGAGGTTCTTGTAAACAGAGGCGTCCCAAACTTTGGGGTGGCTGTGTCTTTTTGATTTTAATTTCCCTAAGCTATAGGACCATAAGTGGAAGTGCCCTAGGCTCTGTTGCTTTGTTTTTTAGATGTTTCAGGAAACACCATACACTTCTCCCGAGTGGCTGTTGGCAATTTACATCCCTCCCATCAGCATAAAAAGGCTCCCAGTTCTCCATGGCCTGTCCTGCCTTTCTGGATTTTACACTTTTTTCAGATGGCCCTTTTGACCGGGGGGAAGTGAGACTTCATTGTAGTGCAGATTTCCTTTGCAAGCTTGCTTGGTTGGCCAAAAAGGGCGTATGCGTTTTTTCCTGAATATATTCAGGAAAAAACGCATACGCCCTTTTTGGCCAAGTGCATCATTGTGGACGTTCTGCCTCTTTTCCTATGCTTTCAATGCAATTCCAGTCTACCTCCTGAAATCGGTTTCCTGCAATTCTGCCCCGCTTTCAAGTCCTCTTGGCAGCCTTACTTCAGTATATTTTTGGACGATAGCTGTCATTTATAACTCTGCAGGTTTGTGAATTACAGTGCCCCTGAGCTCCTTTCTTCAACTCGCTTTCTTGTGACCTGGCCGCAACACCGCAGGATGGCTTCAGGCCCTAATCTGGTTCCGGCACGGCACGCTGAGCCTTTGGTTAATTCCACTTCCTGGTGGGAAATGAGAGTTAAATTTGCCCGTCCAGACACCTCCAGCTAGTCTCTCATTGGTTCTCGCTATTCCTGTTCATCTTCCGCAGAAATTGCAAACTGGGCCAAACAGGAGGTTAAAGGGACTGACTCTCCAAGTCGGGAGGGTGTTAGTAAAGCGTCTGGAATGTTGCACCCGAGTACCAGGGGAGGAAAACTGAGACATATTTGAACACGTCTCCCGTTCACACGGTTGATCATACTCTGGGTTCCACATGCATGTTTTAGCTGAAGGAAGAATACCTTAAACCTGGAGAGTTGAGACCCGTGGAATGGGTACCATGCAATATGACTTCAAAGGGTCTTCATTTGCTCACCGAACTTCTCCAATCCTATCACTGCTGCGTTTATCCCCCTGTACAGACGCTTGATTCTCTTTTGGAGACATAGCAATCCATAGGTTTTAAGATACTTACTAGTCAGGTACATTCTTAGGCGTTTAATATGGGGTGTTGAGTCCATTTCGTTGAGCAAGGAGTAGCTCTTGTCTATTCCATATTTGGCTTAAGGAACTTTATCTGTGCTCATTTCAATCTCTGGTTTTATGCAGCACCCCAACTCACCTTTCCGCTTAAGCAAGCATAAGTTGGTTTTCTAAATTTGAGACCCTGTTCTGTTTTGGAATTCAGTTCCTGTGTAGCCAAGTTTACATTCTGTGTATTAGCGATATCTTATGATGTTTCTTTTTCTGTGTGACTTATTTCAGTTAGAATCATCGTACCTGAATCCACTCATTATGCTGCTACGGGCCTGATGACATAGATTTCATTGTTGAGTGATACTGCATTGTACGTAAGTACCACAACTTCTTTATCCATTTTTCACTTTCTGTGATATTGAACTTGTACGGTAAATGAGGTTCTTGTAAACAGAGGCGTCCCAAACTTTGGGGTGGCTGTGTCTTTTTGATTTTAATTTCCCTAAGCTATAGGACCATAAGTGGAAGTGCCCTAGGCTCTGTTGCTTTGTTTTTTAGATGTTTCAGGAAACACCATACACTTCTCCCGAGTGGCTGTTGGCAATTTACATCCCTCCCAGCAGCATAAAAAGGCTCCCAGTTCTCCATGGCCTGTCCTGCCTTTCTGGATTTTACACTTTTTTCAGATGGCCCTTTTGACCGGGGGGAAGTGAGACTTCATTGTAGTGCAGATTTCCTTTGCAAGCTTGCTTGGTTGGCCAAAAAGGGCGTATGCGTTTTTTCCTGAATATATTCAGGAAAAAACGCATACGCCCTTTTTGGCCAAGTGCATCATTGTGGACGTTCTGCCTCTTTTCCTATGCTTTCAATGCAATTCCAGTCTACCTCCTGAAATCGGTTTCCTGCAATTCTGCCCCGCTTTCAAGTCCTCTTGGCAGCCTTACTTCAGTATATTTTTGGACGATAGCTGTCATTTATAACTCTGCAGGTTTGTGAATTACAGTGCCCCTGAGCTCCTTTCTTCAACTGGCTTTCTTGTGACCTGGCCGCAACACCGCAGGATGGCTTCAGGCCCTAATCTGGTTCCGGCACGGCACGCTGAGCCTTTGGTTAATTCCTCTTCCTGGTGGGAAATGAGAGTTAAATTTGCCCGTCCAGACACCTCCAGCTATTCTCTCATTGGTTCTCGCTATTCCTGTTCATCTTCCACAGAAATTGCAAACTGGGCCAAACAGGAGGTTAAAGGGACTGACTCTCCAAGTCGGGAGGGTGTTAGTAAAGCGTCTGGAATGTTGCACCCGAGTACCAGGGTACGAAAACTGAGACATATTTGAACACGTTTCCCGATCACATGGTTGATCGTACTCTAGGTTCCACATGCATGTTTTAGCTGAAGGAAGAATACCTTAAACCTGGGTAGTTGAAACCCGTGGAATGGGTACTATGCAATATGACTTCAAAGGGTCTTCATTTGCTCACCGAACCTCTCCAATCCTATCACTGCTGCATTTATGCCCCTGTACACATGCTTGATTCTCTTTTGGAGACATAGCAATCCATAGGTTTTAAGATACTTACTAGTCAGGTACATTCTTAGGCGTTTAATATGCGGTGTTGAGTCCATTTCGTTGAGCAAGGAGTAGCTCTTGTCTATTCCATATTTGGCTTAAGGAACTTTATCTGTGCTCATTTCAATCTCTGGTTTTATGCAGCACCCCAACTCACCTTTACCCTTAAGCAAGCATAAGTTGGTTTTCTAAATTTGAGACCCTGTTCTGTTCTGTAATTCAGTTCCTGTGTAGCCAAGTTTACATTCCGTGTATTACTGATATCTTATGATGTTTCTTTTTCTGTGTGACTTATTTCAGTTAGAATCATCATACCTGAATCCACTCATTGTGCTGCTAAGGGCCTGATGACATAGATTTCATTGCTGAGTGATATTGCTTTGTAAGTAAATACCACAACTTCTTTATCCATTTTTCACTTTCTGCGATGTTGAACTTGTACTGTAAACGAGGTTCTTGTAAACAGAGGCGTCCCAAACTTTGGGGTGGCTGTGTCTTTTTGATTTTAATTTCCCTAAGCTATAGGACCATAAGTGGAAGTGCCCTAGGCTCTGTTGCTTTGTTTTTTAGATGTTTCAGGAAACACCATACACTTCTCCCGAGTGGCTGTTGGCAATTTACATCCCGCCCATCAGCATAACAAGGCTTCCAGTTCTCCATGGCCTGTCCTGCCTTTCTGGATTTTACACTTTTTTCAGATGGCCCTTTTGACCGGGGGGAAGTGAGACTTCATTGTAGTGCAGATTTCCTTTGCAAGCTTGCTTGGTTGGCCAAAAAGGGCGTATGCGTTTTTTCCTGAATATATTCAGGAAAAAACGCATACGCCCTTTTTGGCCAAGTGCATCATTGTGGACGTTCTGCCTCTTTTCCTATGCTTTCAATGCAATTCCAGTCTACCTCCTGAAATCGGTTTCCTGCAATTCTGCCCCACTTTCAAGTCCTCTTGGCAGCCTTACTTCAGTATATTTTTGGACGATAGCTGTCATTTATAAGTCTGCAGGTTTGTGAATTACAGTGCCCCTGAGCTCCTTTCTTCAACTCGCTTTCTTTTGAGCTGGCCGCAACACCGCAGGATGGCTTCAGGCCCTAATCTGGTTCCGGCACGGCAAGCTGAGCCTTTGGTTAATTCCTCTTCCTGGTGGGAAATGAGAGTTAAATTTGCCCGTCCAGACACCTCCAGCTAGTCTCTCATTGGTTCTCGCTATTCCTGTTCATCTTCCGCAGAAATTGCAAACTGGGCCAAACAGGAGGTTAAAGGGACTGACTCTCCAAGTCGGGAGGGTGTTAGTAAAGCATCTGGAATGTTGCACCCGAGTACCAGGGGAGGAAAACTGAGACATATTTGAACACGTCTCCCGTTCACACGGTTGATCATACTCTGGGTTCCACATGCATGTTTTAGCTGAAGGAAGAATACCTTAAACCTGGAGAGTTGAGACCCGTGTAATGGGTACCATGCAATATGACTTCAAAGGGTCTTCATTTGCTCACCGAACTTCTCCAATCCTATCACTGCTGTGTTTATCCCCCTGTACAGACGCTTGATTCTCTTTTGGAGACATAGCAATCCATAGGTTTTAAGATACTTACTAGTCAGGTACATTCTTAGGCGTTTAATATGGGGTGTTGAGTCCATTTCGTTGAGCAAGGAGTAGCTCTTGTCTATTCCATATTTGGCTTAAGGAACTTTATCTGTGCTCATTTCAATCTCTGGTTTTATGCAGCACCCCAACTCACCTTTCCGCTTAAGCAAGCATAAGTTGGTTTTCTAAATTTGAGACCCTGTTCTGTTTTGGAATTCAGTTCCTGTGTAGCCAAGTTTACATTCTGTGTATTAGTGATATCTTATGATGTTTCTTTTTCTGTGTGACTTATTTCAGTTAGAATCATCGTACCTGAATCCACTCATTATGCTGCTACGGGCCTGATGACATAGATTTCATTGTTGAGTGATACTGCATTGTACGTAAGTACCACAACTTCTTTATCCATTTTTCACTTTCTGTGATATTGAACTTGTACGGTAAATGAGGTTCTTGTAAACAGAGGCGTCCCAAACTTTGGGGTGGCTGTGTCTTTTTGATTTTAATTTCCCTAAGCTATAGGACCATAAGTGGAAGTGCCCTAGGCTCTGTTGCTTTGTTTTTTAGATGTTTCAGGAAACACCATACACTTCTCCCGAGTGGCTGTTGGCAATTTACATCCCTCCCATCAGCATAAAAAGGCTCCCAGTTCTCCATGGCCTGTCCTGCCTTTCTGGATTTTACACTTTTTTCAGATGGCCCTTTTGACCGGGGGGAAGTGAGACTTCATTGTAGTGCAGATTTCCTTTGCAAGCTTGCTTGGTTGGCCAAAAAGGGCGTATGCGTTTTTTCCTGAATATATTCAGGAAAAAACGCATACGCCCTTTTTGGCCAAGTGCATCATTGTGGACGTTCTGCCTCTTTTCCTATGCTTTCAATGCAATTCCAGTCTACCTCCTGAAATCGGTTTCCTGCAATTCTGCCCCGCTTTCAAGTCCTCTTGGCAGCCTTACTTCAGTATATTTTTGGACGATAGCTGTCATTTATAACTCTGCAGGTTTGTGAATTACAGTGCCCCTGAGCTCCTTTCTTCAACTCGCTTTCTTGTGACCTGGCCGCAACACCGCAGGATGGCTTCAGGCCCTAATCTGGTTCCGGCACGGCACGCTGAGCCTTTGGTTAATTCCTCTTCCTGGTGGGAAATGAGAGTTAAATTTGCCCGTCCAGACACCTCCAGTTAGTCTCTCATTGGTTCTCGCTATTCCTGTTCATCTTCCACAGAAATTGCAAACTGGGCCAAACAGGAGGTTAAAGGGACTGACTCTCCAAGTCGGGAGGGTGTTAGTAAAGCGTCTGGAATGTTGCACCCGAGTACCAGGGTACGAAAACTGAGACATATTTGAACACGTTTCCCGATCACATGGTTGATCGTACTCTAGGTTCCACATGCATGTTTTAGCTGAAGGAAGAATACCTTAAAGCTGGGTAGTTGAAACCCGTGGAATGGGTACTATGCAATATGACTTCAAAGGGTCTTCATTTGCTCACCGAACCTCTCCAATCCTATCACTGCTGCGTTTATGCCCCTGTACACATGCTTGATTCTCTTTTGGAGACATAGCAATCCATAGGTTTTAAGATACTTACTAGTCAGGTACATTCTTAGGCGTTTAATATGCGGTGTTGAGTCCATTTCGTTGAGCAAGGAGTAGCTCTTGTCTATTCCATATTTGGCTTAAGGAACTTTATCTGTGCTCATTTCAATCTCTGGTTTTATGCAGCACCCCAACTCACCTTTACCCTTAAGCAAGCATAAGTTGGTTTTCTAAATTTGAGACCCTGTTCTGTTCTGTAATTCAGTTCCTGTGTAGCCAAGTTTACATTCCGTGTATTACTGATATCTTATGATGTTTCTTTTTCTGTGTGACTTATTTCAGTTAGAATCATCATACCTGAATCCACTCATTGTGCTGCTAAGGGCCTGATGACATAGATTTCATTGCTGAGTGATATTGCTTTGTAAGTAAATACCACAACTTCTTTATCCATTTTTCACTTTCTGCGATGTTGAACTTGTACTGTAAACGAGGTTCTTGTAAACAGAGGCGTCCCAAACTTTGGGGTGGCTGTGTCTTTTTGATTTTAATTTCCCTAAGCTATAGGACCATAAGTGGAAGTGCCCTAGGCTCTGTTGCTTTGTTTTTTAGATGTTTCAGGAAACACCATACACTTCTCCCGAGTGGCTGTTGGCAATTTACATCCCGCCCATCAGCATAACAAGGCTTCCAGTTCTCCATGGCCTGTCCTGCCTTTCTGGATTTTACACTTTTTTCAGATGGCCCTTTTGACCGGGGGGAAGTGAGACTTCATTGTAGTGCAGATTTCCTTTGCAAGCTTGCTTGGTTGGCCAAAAAGGGCGTATGCGTTTTTTCCTGAATATATTCAGGAAAAAACGCATACGCCCTTTTTGGCCAAGTGCATCATTGTGGACGTTCTGCCTCTTTTCCTATGCTTTCAATGCAATTCCAGTCTACCTCCTGAAATCGGTTTCCTGCAATTCTGCCCCACTTTCAAGTCCTCTTGGCAGCCTTACTTCAGTATATTTTTGGACGATAGCTGTCATTTATAACTCTGCAGGTTTGTGAATTACAGTGCCCCTGAGCTCCTTTCTTCAACTCGCTTTCTTTTGAGCTGGCCGCAACACCGCAGGATGGCTTCAGGCCCTAATCTGGTTCCGGCACGGCAAGCTGAGCCTTTGGTTAATTCCTCTTCCTGGTGGGAAATGAGAGTTAAATTTGCCCGTCCAGACACCTCCAGCTAGTCTCTCATTGGTTCTCACTATTCCTGTTCATCTTCCGCAGAAATTGCAAACTGGGCCAAACAGGAGGTTAAAGGGACTGACTCTCCAAGTCGGGAGGGTGTTAGTAAAGCATCTGGAATGTTGCACCCGAGTACCAGGGGAGGAAAACTGAGACATATTTGAACACGTCTCCCGTTCACACGGTTGATCATACTCTGGGTTCCACATGCATGTTTTAGCTGAAGGAAGAATACCTTAAACCTGGAGAGTTGAGACCCGTGTAATGGGTACCATGCAATATGACTTCAAAGGGTCTTCATTTGCTCACCGAACTTCTCCAATCCTATCACTGCTGTGTTTATCCCCCTGTACAGACGCTTGATTCTCTTTTGGAGACATAGCAATCCATAGGTTTTAAGATACTTACTAGTCAGGTACATTCTTAGGCGTTTAATATGGGGTGTTGAGTCCATTTCGTTGAGCAAGGAGTAGCTCTTGTCTATTCCATATTTGGCTTAAGGAACTTTATCTGTGCTCATTTCAATCTCTGGTTTTATGCAGCACCCCAACTCACCTTTCCGCTTAAGCAAGCATAAGTTGGTTTTCTAAATTTGAGACCCTGTTCTGTTTTGGAATTCAGTTCCTGTGTAGCCAAGTTTACATTCTGTGTATTAGTGATATCTTATGATGTTTCTTTTTCTGTGTGACTTATTTCAGTTAGAATCATCGTACCTGAATCCACTCATTATGCTGCTACGGGCCTGATGACATAGATTTCATTGTTGAGTGATACTGCATTGTACGTAAGTACCACAACTTCTTTATCCATTTTTCACTTTCTGTGATATTGAACTTGTACGGTAAATGAGGTTCTTGTAAACAGAGGCGTCCCAAACTTTGGGGTGGCTGTGTCTTTTTGATTTTAATTTCCCTAAGCTATAGGACCATAAGTGGAAGTGCCCTAGGCTCTGTTGCTTTGTTTTTTAGATGTTTCAGGAAACACCATACACTTCTCCCGAGTGGCTGTTGGCAATTTACATCCCTCCCATCAGCATAAAAAGGCTCCCAGTTCTCCATGGCCTGTCCTGCCTTTCTGGATTTTACACTTTTTTCAGATGGCCCTTTTGACCGGGGGGAAGTGAGACTTCATTGTAGTGCAGATTTCCTTTGCAAGCTTGCTTGGTTGGCCAAAAAGGGCGTATGCGTTTTTTCCTGAATATATTCAGGAAAAAACGCATACGCCCTTTTTGGCCAAGTGCATCATTGTGGACGTTCTGCCTCTTTTCCTATGCTTTCAATGCAATTCCAGTCTACCTCCTGAAATCGGTTTCCTGCAATTCTGCCCCGCTTTCAAGTCCTCTTGGCAGCCTTACTTCAGTATATTTTTGGACGATAGCTGTCATTTATAACTCTGCAGGTTTGTGAATTACAGTGCCCCTGAGCTCCTTTCTTCAACTCGCTTTCTTGTGACCTGGCCGCAACACCGCAGGATGGCTTCAGGCCCTAATCTGGTTCCGGCACGGCACGCTGAGCCTTTGGTTAATTCCACTTCCTGGTGGGAAATGAGAGTTAAATTTGCCCGTCCAGACACCTCCAGCTAGTCTCTCATTGGTTCTCGCTATTCCTGTTCATCTTCCGCAGAAATTGCAAACTGGGCCAAACAGGAGGTTAAAGGGACTGACTCTCCAAGTCAGGAGGGTGTTAGTAAAGCGTCTGGAATGTTGCACCCGAGTACCAGGGGAGGAAAACTGAGACATATTTGAACACGTCTCCCGTTCACACGGTTGATCATACTCTGGGTTCCACATGCATGTTTTAGCTGAAGGAAGAATACCTTAAACCTGGAGAGTTGAGACCCGTGTAATGGGTACCATGCAATATGACTTCAAAGGGTCTTCATTTGCTCACCGAACTTCTCCAATCCTATCACTGCTGCGTTTATCCCCCTGTACAGACGCTTGATTCTCTTTTGGAGACATAGCAATCCATAGGTTTTAAGATACTTACTAGTCAGGTACATTCTTAGGCATTTAATATGAGGTGTTGAGTCCATTTCGTTGAGCAAGGAGTAGCTCTTGTCTATTCCATATTTGGCTTAAGGAACTTTATCTGTGCTCATTTCAATCTCTGGTTTTATGCAGCACCCCAACTCACCTTTCCGCTTAAGCAAGCATAAGTTGGTTTTCTAAATTTGAGACCCTGTTCTGTTTTGGAATTCAGTTCCTGTGTAGCCAAGTTTACATTCTGTGTATTAGTGATATCTTATGATGTTTCTTTTTCTGTGTGACTTATTTCAGTTAGAATCATCGTACCTGAATCCACTCATTATGCTGCTACGGGCCTGATGACATAGATTTCATTGTTGAGTGATACTGCATTGTACGTAAGTACCACAACTTCTTTATCCATTTTTCACTTTCTGTGATATTGAACTTGTACGGTAAATGAGGTTCTTGTAAACAGAGGCGTCCCAAACTTTGGGGTGGCTGTGTCTTTTTGATTTTAATTTCCCTAAGCTATAGGACCATAAGTGGAAGTGCCCTAGGCTCTGTTGCTTTGTTTTTTAGATGTTTCAGGAAACACCATACACTTCTCCCGAGTGTCTGTTGGCAATTTACATCCCGCCCATCAGCATAACAAGGCTCCCAGTTCTCCATGGCCTGTCCTGCCTTTCTGGATTTTACACTTTTTTCAGATGGCCCTTTTGACCGGGGGGAAGTGAGACTTCATTGTAGTGCAGATTTCCTTTGCAAGCTTGCTTGGTTGGCCAAAAAGGGCGTATGCGTTTTTTCCTGAATATATTCAGGAAAAAACGCATACGCCCTTTTTGGCCAAGTGCATCATTGTGGACGTTCTGCCTCTTTTCCTATGCTTTCAATGCAATTCCAGTCTACCTCCTGAAATCGGTTTCCTGCAATTCTGCCCCGCTTTCAAGTCCTCTTGGCAGCCTTACTTCAGTATATTTTTGGACGATAGCTGTCATTTATAACTCTGCAGGTTTGTGAATTACAGTGCCCCTGAGCTCCTTTCTTCAACTCGCTTTCTTTTGAGCTGGCCGCAACACCGCAGGATGGCTTCATGCCCTAATCTGGTTCCGGCACGGCAAGCTGAGCCTTTGGTTAATTCCTCTTCCTGGTGGGAAATGAGAGTTAAATTTGCCCGTCCAGACACCTCCAGCTAGTCTCTCATTGGTTCTCGCTATTCCTGTTCATCTTCCACAGAAATTGCAAACTGGGCCAAACAGGAGGTTAAAGGGACTGACTCTCCAAGTCGGGAGGGTGTTAGTAAAGCGTCTGGAATGTTGCACCCGAGTACCAGGGGAGGAAAACTGAGACATATTTGAACACGTTTCCCGATCACATGGTTGATCATACTCTAGTTTCCACATGCATGTTTTACCTGAAGGTAGAATACCTTAAACCTGGGTAGTTGAAACCCGTGGAATGGGTACCATGCAATATGACTTCAAAGGGTCTTCATTTGCTCACCGAACCTCTCCAATCCTATCACTGCTGCGTTTATGCCCCTGTACACATGCTTGATTCTCTTTTGGAGACATAGCAATCCATAGGTTTTAAGATACTTACTAGTCAGGTACATTCTTAGGCGTTTAATATGCGGTGTTGAGTCCATTTCGTTGAGCAAGGAGTAGCTCTTGTCTATTCCATATTTGGCTTAAGGAACTTTATCTGTGCTCATTTCAATCTCTGGTTTTATGCAGCACCCCAACTCACCTTTACCCTTAAGCAAGCATAAGTTGGTTTTCTAAATTTGAGACCCTGTTCTGTTCTGTAATTCAGTTCCTGTGTAGCCAAGTTTACATTCCGTGTATTACTGATATCTTATGATGTTTCTTTTTCTGTGTGACTTATTTCAGTTAGAATCATCATACCTGAATCCACTCATTGTGCTGCTAAGGGCCTGATGACATAGATTTCATTGCTGAGTGATATTGCTTTGTAAGTAAATACCACAACTTCTTTATCCATTTTTCACTTTCTGCAATGTTGAACTTGTACTGTAAACGAGGTTCTTGTAAACAGAGGCGTCCCAAACTTTGGGGTGGCTGTGTCTTTTTGATTTTAATTTCCCTAAGCTATAGGACCATAAGTGGAAGTGCCCTAGGCTCTGTTGCTTTGTTTTTTAGATGTTTCAGGAAACACCATACACTTCTCCCGAGTGTCTGTTGGCAATTTACATCCCGCCCATCAGCATAACAAGGCTCCCAGTTCTCCATGGCCTGTCCTGCCTTTCTGGATTTTACACTTTTTTCAGATGGCCCTTTTGACTGGGGGGAAGTGAGACTTCATTGTAGTGCAGATTTCCTTTGCAAGCTTGCTTGGTTGGCCAAAACGGGCGTATGCGTTTCTTCCTGAATATATTCAGGAAAAAACGCATACGCCCTTTATGGCCAAGTGCATCATTGTGGACGTTCTGCCTCTTTTCCTATGCTTTCAATGCAATTCCAATCTACCTCCTGAAATTGGTTTCCTGCAATTCTGCCCCGCTTTCAAGTCCTCTTGGCAGCCTTACTTCAGTATATTTTTGGACGATAGCTGTCATTGATAACTCTGCAGGTTTGTGAATTACAGTGCCCCTGAGCTCCTTTCTTCAACTCACTTTCTTTTGAGCTGGCCGCAATACCGCAGGATGGCTTCAGGCCCTAATCTGGTTCCGGCACGGCACACTGAGCCTTTGGTTAATTCCTCTTCCTGGTGGGAAATGAGAGTTAAATTTTCCTGTCCAGACACCTCCAGCTAGTCTCTCATTGGTTCTCCCTATTCCTGTTCATCTTCCGCAGAAATTGCAAACTGGGCCAAACAGGAGGTTAAAGGCGCTGACTCTCCAAGTGGGGAGAGTGTTAGTAAAGCGTCTGGAATGTTGCACCCGAGTACCAGGGGAGGAAAACTGAGACATATTTGAACATGTCTCCCGTTCACACGGTTGATCATACTCTGGGTTCCACATGCATGTTTTAGCTGAAGGAAGAATACCTTAAACCTGGGTAGTTGAAACCCGTGGAATGGGTACCATGCAATATGACTTCAAAGGGTCTTCATTTGCTCACCGAACCTCTCCAATCCTATCACTGCTGCGTTTATGCCCCTGTACACATGCTTGATTCTCTTTTGGAGACATAGCAATCCATAGGTTTTAAGATACTTACTAGTCAGGTACATTCTTAGGCGTTTAATATGCGGTGTTGAGTCCATTTCGTTGAGCAAGGAGTAGCTCTTGTCTATTCCATATTTGGCTTAAGGAACTTTATCTGTGCTCATTTCAATCTCTGGTTTTATGCAGCACCCCAACTCACCTTTACCCTTAAGCAAGCATAAGTTGGTTTTCTAAATTTGAGACCCTGTTCTGTTCTGTAATTCAGTTCCTGTGTAGCCAAGTTTACATTCCGTGTATTACTGATATCTTATGATGTTTCTTTTTCTGTGTGACTTATTTCAGTTAGAATCATCATACCTGAATCCACTCATTGTGCTGCTAAGGGCCTGATGACATAGATTTCATTGCTGAGTGATATTGCTTTGTAAGTAAATACCACAACTCCTTTATCCATTTTTCACTTTCTGCGATATTGAACTTGTACCATAAACGAGGTTCTTGTAAACAGAGGCGTCCCAAACTTTGGGGTGGCTGTGTCTTTTTGATTTTAATTTCCCTAAGCTATAGGACCATAAGTGGAAGTGCCCTAGGCTCTGTTGCTTTGTTTTTTAGATGTTTCAGGATACACCATACACTTCTCCCGAGTGTCTGTTGGCAATTTACATCCCGCCCATCAGCATAACAAGGCTCCCAGTTCTCCATGGCCTGTCCTGCCTTTCTGGATTTTACACTTTTTTCAGATGGCCCTTTTGACCGGGGGGAAGTGAGACTTCATTGTAGTGCAGATTTCCTTTGCAAGCTTGCTTGGTTGGCCAAAAAGGGCGTATGCGTTTTTTCCTGAATATATTCAGGAAAAAACGCATACGCCCTTTTTGGCCAAGTGCATCATTGTGGACGTTCTGCCTCTTTTCCTATGCTTTCAATGCAATTCCAGTCTACCTCCTGAAATCGGTTTCCTGCAATTCTGCCCCGCTTTCAAGTCCTCTTGGCAGCCTTACTTCAGTATATTTTTGGACGATAGCTGTCATTTATAACTCTGCAGGATTGTGAATTACAGTGCCCCTGAGCTCCTTTCTTCAACTCGCTTTCTTTTGAGCTGGCCGCAACACCGCAGGATGGCTTCATGCCCTAATCTGGTTCCGGCACGGCACGCTGAGCCTTTGGTTATTTCCTCCTCCTGGTGGGAAATGAGAGTTAAATTTGCCCGTCCAGACACCTCCAGCTAGTCTCTCATTGGTTCTCCCTATTCCTGTTCATCTTCCGCAGAAATTGCAAACTGGGCCAAACAGGAGGTTAAAGGCGCTGACTCTCCAAGTCGGGAGAGTGTTTGTAAAGTGTCTGGAATGTTGCACCCGAGTACCAGGGGATGAAAACTGAGACATATTTGAACACGTGTCCCGATCACATGGTTGATCATACTCTGGGTTCCACATGCATGTTTTAGCTGAAGGAAGAATACCTTAAACCTGGAGAGTTGAGACCCGTGGAATGGGTACCATGCAATATGATTTCAAAGGGTCTTCATTTGCTCACCGAACCTCTCCAATCCTATCACTGCTGCGTTTATGCCCCTGTACACATGCTTGATTCTCTTTCGGAGACATAGCAATCCCTAGGTTTTAAGATACTTACTAGTCAGGTACATGCTTAGGCGTTTAATATGCGGTGTTGAGTCCATTTCGTTGAGCAAGGAGTAGCTCTTGTCTATTCCATATTTGGCTTAAGGAACTTTATCTGTGCTCATTTCAATCTCTGGTTTTATGCAGCACCCCAACTCCCCTTTCCCCTTAAGCAAGCATAAGTTGGTTTTCTAAATTTGAGACCCTGTTCTGTTTTGGAATTCAGTTCCTGTGTAGCCAAGTTTACATTCCGTGTATTAGTGATATCTTACGATGTTTCTTTTTCTGTGTGACTTATTTCAGTTAGAATCATCGTACCTGAATCCACTCATTATGCTGCTGCGGGCCTGATGACATAGATTTCATTGCTGAGTGATACTGCATTGTACCTAAGTACCACAAGTTCTTTATCCATTTTTCACTTTCTGTGATATTGAACTTGTACGGTAAACGAGGTTCTTGTAAACAGAGGCGTCCCAAACTTTGGGGTGGCTGTGTCTTTTTGATTTTAATTTCGCTAAGCTATAGGACCATAAGTGGAAGTGCCCTAGGCTCTGTTGCTTTGTTTTTTAGATGTTTCAGGAAACACCATACACTTCTCCCGAGTGGCTGTTCGCAATTTACATCCCGCCCATCAGCATAACAAGGCTCCCAGCTCTCCATGGCCTGTCCTGCCTTTCTGGATTTTACACTTTTTTCAGATGGCCCTTTTGACCGGGGGGAAGTGAGACTTCATTGTAGTGCAGATTTCCTTTGCAAGTTTGCTTGGTTGGCCAAAAAGGGCGTATGCGTTTTTTCCTGAATATATTCAGGAAAAAACGCATACGCCCTTTTTGGCCAAGTGCATCATTGTGGACGTTCTGCCTCTTTTCCTATGCTTTCAATGCAATTCCAGTCTACCTCCTGAAATCGGTTTCCTGCATTTCTGCCCCGCTTTCAAGTCCTCTTGGCAGCCTTACTTCAGTATATTTTTGGACGATAGCTGTCATTTATAACTCTGCAGGTTTGTGAATTACAGTGCCCCTGAGCTCCTTTCTTCAACTCGCTTTCTTTTCAGCTGGCCGCAACACCGCAGGATGGCTTCAGGCCCTAATCTGGTTCCGTCACGGCACGCTGAGCCTTTGGTTAATTCCTCTTCCTCGTGGGAAATGAGAGTTAAATTTGCCCGTCCAGACACCTCCAGCTAGTCTCTCATTGGTTCTCGCTATTCCTGTTCATCTTCCGCAGAAATTGCAAACTGGGCCAAACAGGAGGTTAAAGGGACTGACTCTCCAAGTCGGGAGAGTGTTAGTAAAGCGACTGGAATGTTGCACCCGAGTACCAGGGTACGAAAACTGAGACATATTTGAACACGTCTCCCGATCACATGGTTGATCATACTCTAGGTTCCACATGCATGTTTTAGCTGAAGGAAGAATACATTAAACCTGGGTAGTTGAAACCCGTGGAATGGGTACCATGCAATATGACTTCAAAGGGTCTTCATTTGCTCACCGAACCTCTCCAATCCTATCACTGCTGCGTTTATGCCCCTGTACACACGCTTGATTCTCTTTCGGAGACATAGCAATCCATAGGTTTTAAGATACTTAGTAGTCAGGTACATTCTTAGGCGTTTAATATGGGGTGTTGAGTCCATTTCGTTGAGCAAGGAGTAGCTCTTGTCTATTCCATATTTGGCTTAAGGAAATTTATCTGTGCTCATTTCAATCTCTGGTTTTATGCAGCACCCCAACTCACCTTTCCCCTTAAGCAAGCATAAGTTGGTTTTCTAAATTTGAGACCCTGTTCTGTTTTGGAATTCAGTTCCTGTGTAGCCAAGTTTACATTCCATGCATTAGTGATATCTTATGATGTTTCTTTTTCTGTGTGACTTATTTCAGTTAGAATCATCGTACCTGAATCCACTCATTATGCTGCTACAGGCCTGATGACATAGATTTCATTGCTGAGTGATACTGCATTGTACGTAAGTACCACAAGTTCTTTATCCATTTTTCACTTTCTGTGATATTGAAATTTTACGGTAACCGAGGTTCTTGTAAACAGAGGCGTCCCAAACTTTGGGGTGGCTGTGTCTTTTTGATTTTAATTTCCCTAAGCTATAGGACCATAAGTGGAAGTGCCCTAGGCTCTGTTGCTTTGTTTTTTAGATGTTTCAGGAAACACCATACACTTCTCCCGAGTGTCTGTTGGCAATTTACATCCCGCCCATCAGCATAACAAGGCTCCCAGTTCTCCATGGCCTGTCCTGCCTTTCTGGATTTTACACTTTTTTCAGATGGCCCTTTTGACCGGGGGGAAGTGAGACTTCATTGTAGTGCAGATTTCCTTTGCAAGTTTGCTTGGTTGGCCAAAAAGGGCGTATGCGTTTTTTCCTGAATATATTCAGGAAAAAACGCATACGCCCTTTTTGGCCAAGTGCATCATTGTGGACGTTCTGCCTCTTTTCCTATGCTTTCAATGCAATTCCAGTCTACCTCCTGAAATCGGTTTCCTGCAATTCTGACCCGCTTTCAAGTCCTCTTGGCAGCCTTACATCAGTATATTTTTGGACGATAGCTGTCATTTATAACTCTGCAGGTTTGTGAATTACAGTGCCCCTGAGCTCCTTTCTTCAACTCGCTTTCTTGTGACCTGGCCGCAACACCGCAGGATGGCTTCAGGCCCTAATCTGGTTCCGGCACGGCACGCTGAGCCTTTGGTTAATTCCTCTTCCTGGTGGGAAATGAGAGTTAAATTTGCCCGTCCAGACACCTCCAGCTAGTCTCTCATTGGTTCTCGCTATTCCTGTTCATCTTCCGCAGAAATTGCAAACTGGGCCAAACAGGAGGTTAAAGGGACTGACTCTCCAAGTCGGGAGGGTGTTAGTAAAGCGTCTGGAATGTTGCACTCGAGTACCAGGGGAGGAAAACTGAGACATATTTGAACACGTCTCCCGTTCACACGGTTGATCATACTCTGGGTTCCACATGCATGTTTTAGCTGAAGGAAGAATACCTTAAACCTGGAGAGTTGAGACCCGTGGAATGGGTACCATGCAATATGACTTCAAAGGGTCTTCATTTGCTCACCGAACCTCTCCAATCCTATCACTGCTGCGTTTATGCCCCTGTACACACGCTTGATTCTCTTTTGGAGACATAGCAATCCATAGGTTTTAAGATACTTACTAGTCAGGTACATTCTTAGGCGTTTAATATGCGGTGTTGAGTCCATTTCGTTGAGCAAGGAGTAGCTCTTGTCTATTCCATATTTGGCTTAAGGAACTTTATCTGTGCTCATTTCAATCTCTGGTTTTATGCAGCACCCCAACTCCCCTTTCCCCTTAAGCAAGCATAAGTTGGTTTTCTAAATTTGAGACCCTGTTCTGTTTTGGAATTCAGTTCCTGTGTAGCCAAGTTTACATTCCGTGTATTACTGATATCTTACGATGTTTCTTTTTCTGTGTGACTTATTTCAGTTAGAATCATCGTACCTGAATCCACTCATTATGCTGCTGCGGGCCTGATGACATAGATTTCATTGCTGAGTGATACTGCATTGTACCTAAGTACCACAAGTTCTTTATCCATTTTTCACTTTCTGTGATATTGAACTTGTACGGTAAACGAGGTTCTTGTAAACAGAGGCGTCCCAAACTTTGGGGTGGCTGTGTCTTTTTGATTTTAATTTCGCTAAGCTATAGGACCATAAGTGGAAGTGCCCTAGGCTCTGTTGCTTTGTTTTTTAGATGTTTCAGGAAACACCATACACTTCTCCCAAGTGGCTGTTCGCAATTTACATCCCGCCCATCAGCATAACAAGGCTCCCAGCTCTCCATGGCCTGTCCTGCCTTTCTGGATTTTACACTTTTTTCAGATGGCCCTTTTGACCGGGGGGAAGTGAGACTTCATTGTAGTGCAGATTTCCTTTGCAAGTTTGCTTGGTTGGCCAAAAAGGGCGTATGCGTTTTTTCCTGAATATATTCAGGAAAAAACGCATACGCCCTTTTTGGCCAAGTGCATCATTGTGGACGTTCTGCCTCTTTTCCTATGCTTTCAATGCAATTCCAGTCTACCTCCTGAAATCGGTTTCCTGCAATTCTGCCCCGCTTTCAAGTCCTCTTGGCAGCCTTACTTCAGTATATTTTTGGACGATAGCTGTCATTTATAACTCTGCAGGTTTGTGAATTACAGTGCCCCTGAGCTCCTTTCTTCAACTCGCTTTCTTTTCAGCTGGCCGCAACACCGCAGGATGGCTTCAGGCCCTAATCTGGTTCCGTCACGGCACGCTGAGCCTTTGGTTAATTCCTCTTCCTCGTGGGAAATGAGAGTTAAATTTGCCCGTCCAGACACCTCCAGCTAGTCTCTCATTGGTTCTCGCTATTCCTGTTCATCTTCCGCAGAAATTGCAAACTGGGCCAAACAGGAGGTTAAAGGGACTGACTCTCCAAGTCGGGAGAGTGTTAGTAAAGCAACTGGAATGTTGCACCCGAGTACCAGGGTACGAAAACTGAGACATATTTGAACACGTCTCCCGATCACATGGTTGATCATACTCTAGGTTCCACATGCATGTTTTAGCTGAAGGAAGAATACATTAAACCTGGGTAGTTGAAACCCGTGGAATGGGTACCATGCAATATGACTTCAAAGGGTCTTCATTTGCTCACCGAAACTCTCCAATCCTATCACTGCTGCGTTTATGCCCCTGTACACACGCTTGATTCTCTTTCGGAGACATAGCAATCCATAGGTTTTAAGATACTTAGTAGTCAGGTACATTCTTAGGCGTTTAATATGGGGTGTTGAGTCCATTTCGTTGAGCAAGGAGTAGCTCTTGTCTATTCCATATTTGGCTTAAGGAAATTTATCTGTGCTCATTTCAATCTCTGGTTTTATGCAGCACCCCAACTCACCTTTCCCCTTAAGCAAGCATAAGTTGGTTTTCTAAATTTGAGACCCTGTTCTGTTTTGGAATTCAGTTCCTGTGTAGCCAAGTTTACATTCCATGCATTAGTGATATCTTATGATGTTTCTTTTTCTGTGTGACTTATTTCAGTTAGAATCATCGTACCTGAATCCACTCATTATGCTGCTACAGGCCTGATGACATAGATTTCATTGCTGAGTGATACTGCATTGTACGTAAGTACCACAAGTTCTTTATCCATTTTTCACTTTCTGTGATATTGAAATTTTACGGTAACCGAGGTTCTTGTAAACAGAGGCGTCCCAAACTTTGGGGTGGCTGTGTCTTTTTGATTTTAATTTCCCTAAGCTATAGGACCATAAGTGGAAGTGCCCTAGGCTCTGTTGCTTTGTTTTTTAGATGTTTCAGGAAACACCATACACTTCTCCCGAGTGTCTGTTGGCAATTTACATCCCGCCCATCAGCATAACAAGGCTCCCAGTTCTCCATGGCCTGTCCTGCCTTTCTGGATTTTACACTTTTTTCAGATGGCCCTTTTGACCTGGGGGAAGTGAGACTTCATTGTAGTGCAGATTTCCTTTGCAAGTTTGCTTGGTTGGCCAAAAAGGGCGTATGCGTTTTTTCCTGAATATATTCAGGAAAAAACGCATACGCCCTTTTTGGCCAAGTGCATCATTGTGGACGTTCTGCCTCTTTTCCTATGCTTTCAATGCAATTCCAGTCTACCTCCTGAAATCGGTTTCCTGCAATTCTGACCCGCTTTCAAGTCCTCTTGGCAGCCTTACATCAGTATATTTTTGGACGATAGCTGTCATTTATAACTCTGCAGGTTTGTGAATTACAGTGCCCCTGAGCTCCTTTCTTCAACTCGCTTTCTTGTGACCTGGCCGCAACACCGCAGGATGGCTTCAGGCCCTAATCTGGTTCCGGCACGGCACGCTGAGCCTTTGGTTAATTCCTCTTCCTGGTGGGAAATGAGAGTTAAATTTGCCCGTCCAGACACCTCCAGCTAGTCTCTCATTGGTTCTCGCTATTCCTGTTCATCTTCCGCAGAAATTGCAAACTGGGCCAAACAGGAGGTTAAAGGGACTGACTCTCCAAGTCGGGAGGGTGTTAGTAAAGCGTCTGGAATGTTGCACTCGAGTACCAGGGGAGGAAAACTGAGACATATTTGAACACGTCTCCCGTTCACACGGTTGATCATACTCTGGGTTCCACATGCATGTTTTAGCTGAAGGAAGAATACCTTAAACCTGGAGAGTTGAGACCCGTGGAATGGGTACCATGCAATATGACTTCAAAGGGTCTTCATTTGCTCACCGAACCTCTCCAATCCTATCACTGCTGCGTTTATGCCCCTGTACACACGCTTGATTCTCTTTTGGAGACATAGCAATCCATAGGTTTTAAGATACTTACTAGTCAGGTACATTCTTAGGCGTTTAATATGCGGTGTTGAGTCCATTTCGTTGAGCAAGGAGTAGCTCTTGTCTATTCCATATTTGGCTTAAGGAACTTTATCTGTGCTCATTTCAATCTCTGGTTTTATGCAGCACCCCAACTCCCCTTTCCCCTTAAGCAAGCATAAGTTGGTTTTCTAAATTTGAGACCCTTTTCTGTTTTGGAATTCAGTTCCTGTGTAGCCAAGTTTACATTCCGTGTATTAGTGATATCTTACGATGTTTCTTTTTCTGTGTGACTTATTTCAGTTAGAATCATCGTACCTGAATCCACTCATTATGCTGCTGCGGGCCTGATGACATAGATTTCATTGCTGAGTGATACTGCATTGTACCTAAGTACCACAAGTTCTTTATCCATTTTTCACTTTCTGTGATATTGAACTTGTACGGTAAACGAGGTTCTTGTAAACAGAGGCGTCCCAAACTTTGGGGTGGCTGTGTCTTTTTGATTTTAATTTCCCTAAGCTATAGGACCATAAGTGGAAGTGCCCTAGGCTCTGTTGCTTTGTTTTTTAGATGTTTCAGGAAACACCATACACTTCTCCCGAGTCTCTGTTCGCAATTTACATCCCGCCCATCAGCATAACAAGGCTCCCAGTTCTCCATGGCCTGTCCTGCCTTTCTGGATTTTACACTTTTTTCAGATGGCCCTTTTGACCGGGGGGAAGTGAGACTTCATTGTAGTGCAGATTTCCTTTGCAAGTTTGCTTGGTTGGCCAAAAAGGGCGTATGCGTTTTTTCCTGAATATATTCAGGAAAAAACGCATACGCCCTTTTTGGCCAAGTGCATCATTGTGGACGTTCTGCCTCTTTTCCTATGCTTTCAATGCAATTCCAGTCTACCTCCTGAAATCGGTTTCCTGCAATTCTGACCCGCTTTCAAGTCCTCTTGGCAGCCTTACATCAGTATATTTTTGGACGATAGCTGTCATTTATAACTCTGCAGGTTTGTGAATTACAGTGCCCCTGAGCTCCTTTCTTCAACTCGCTTTCTTGTGACCTGGCCGCAACACCGCAGGATGGCTTCAGGCCCTAATCTGGTTCCGGCACGGCACGCTGAGCCTTTGGTTAATTCCTCTTCCTGGTGGGAAATGAGAGTTAAATTTGCCCGTCCAGACACCTCCAGCTAGTCTCTCATTGGTTCTCGCTATTCCTGTTCATCTTCCGCAGAAATTGCAAACTGGGCCAAACAGGAGGTTAAAGGGACTGACTCTCCAAGTCGGGAGGGTGTTAGTAAAGCGTCTGGAATGTTGCACTCGAGTACCAGGGGAGGAAAACTGAGACATATTTGAACACGTCTCCCGTTCACACGGTTGATCATACTCTGGGTTCCACATGCATGTTTTAGCTGAAGGAAGAATACCTTAAACCTGGAGAGTTGAGACCCGTGGAATGGGTACCATGCAATATGACTTCAAAGGGTCTTCATTTGCTCACCGAACCTCTCCAATCCTATCACTGCTGCGTTTATGCCCCTGTACACACGCTTGATTCTCTTTTGGAGACATAGCAATCCATAGGTTTTAAGATACTTACTAGTCAGGTACATTCTTAGGCGTTTAATATGCGGTGTTGAGTCCATTTCGTTGAGCAAGGAGTAGCTCTTGTCTATTCCATATTTGGCTTAAGGAACTTTATCTGTGCTCATTTCAATCTCTGGTTTTATGCAGCACCCCAACTCCCCTTTCCCCTTAAGCAAGCATAAGTTGGTTTTCTAAATTTGAGACCCTGTTCTGTTTTGGAATTCAGTTCCTGTGTAGCCAAGTTTACATTCCGTGTATTAGTGATATCTTACGATGTTTCTTTTTCTGTGTGACTTATTTCAGTTAGAATCATCGTACCTGAATCCACTCATTATGCTGCTGCGGGCCTGATGACATAGATTTCATTGCTGAGTGATACTGCATTGTACCTAAGTACCACAAGTTCTTTATCCATTTTTCACTTTCTGTGATATTGAACTTGTACGGTAAACGAGGTTCTTGTAAACAGAGGCGTCCCAAACTTTGGGGTGGCTGTGTCTTTTTGATTTTAATTTCCCTAAGCTATAGGACCATAAGTGGAAGTGCCCTAGGCTCTGTTGCTTTGTTTTTTAGATGTTTCAGGAAACACCATACACTTCTCCCGAGTCTCTGTTCGCAATTTACATCCCGCCCATCAGCATAACAAGGCTCCCAGTTCTCCATGGCCTGTCCTGCCTTTCTGGATTTTACACTTTTTTCAGATGGCCCTTTTGACCGGGGGGAAGTGAGACTTCATTGTAGTGCAGATTTCCTTTGCAAGTTTGCTTGGTTGGCCAAAAAGGGCGTATGCGTTTTTTCCTGAATATATTCAGGAAAAAACGCATACGCCCTTTTTGGCCAAGTGCATCATTGTGGACGTTCTGCCTCTTTTCCTATGCTTTCAATGCAATTCCAGTCTACCTCCTGAAATCGGTTTCCTGCAATTCTGACCCGCTTTCAAGTCCTCTTGGCAGCCTTACATCAGTATATTTTTGGACGATAGCTGTCATTTATAACTCTGCAGGTTTGTGAATTACAGTGCCCCTGAGCTCCTTTCTTCAACTCGCTTTCTTGTGACCTGGCCGCAACACCGCAGGATGGCTTCAGGCCCTAATCTGGTTCCGGCACGGCACGCTGAGCCTTTGGTTAATTCCTCTTCCTGGTGGGAAATGAGAGTTAAATTTGCCCGTCCAGACACCTCCAGCTAGTCTCTCATTGGTTCTCGCTATTCCTGTTCATCTTCCGCAGAAATTGCAAACTGGGCCAAACAGGAGGTTAAAGGGACTGACTCTCCAAGTCGGGAGGGTGTTAGTAAAGCGTCTGGAATGTTGCACTCGAGTACCAGGGGAGGAAAACTGAGACATATTTGAACACGTCTCCCGTTCACACGGTTGATCATACTCTGGGTTCCACATGCATGTTTTAGCTGAAGGAAGAATACCTTAAACCTGGGTAGTTGAGACCCGTGGAATGGGTACCATGCAATATGATTTCAAAGGGTCTTCATTTGCTCACCGAACCTCTCCAATCCTATCACTGCTGCATTTATGCCCCTGTACACACGCTTGATTCTCGTTTGGAGACATAGCAATCCACAGGTTTTAAGATACTTACTAGTCAGGTACATTCTTAGGCGTTTAATATGCGGTGTTGAGTCCATTTCGTTGAGCAAGGAGTAGCTCTTGTCTATTCCATATTTGGCTTAAGGAACTTTATC
Organism: Pseudorca crassidens; assembly: GCF_039906515.1. Taxonomy (NCBI): domain Eukaryota; kingdom Metazoa; phylum Chordata; class Mammalia; order Artiodactyla; family Delphinidae; genus Pseudorca; species Pseudorca crassidens. Next base: position 89,509 of record NW_027136311.1, read on the forward strand.
TGTGCTCATTTCAATCTCTGGTTTTATGCAGCACCCCAACTCACCTTTCCCCTTAAGCAAGCATAAGTTGGTTTTCTAAATTTGAGACCCTGTTCTGTTCTGTAATTCAGTTCCTGTGTAGCCAAGTTTACATTCCGTGTATTACTGATATCTTATGATGTTTCTTTTTCTGTGTGACTTATTTCAGTTAGAATCATCATACCTGAATCCACTCATTGTGCTGCTAAGGGCCTGATGACATAGATTTCATTGCTGAGTGATATTGCTTTGTAAGTAAATACCACAACTTCTTTATCCATTTTTCATTTTCTGCGATGTTGAACTTGTACTGTAAACGAGGTTCTTGTAAACAGAGGCGTCCCAAACTTTGGGGTGGCTGTGTCTTTTTGATTTTAATTTCCCTAAGCTATAGGACCATAAGTGGAAGTGCCCTAGGCTCTGTTGCTTTGTTTTTTAGATGTTTCAGGAAACACCATACACTTCTCCCGAGTGGCTGTTGGCAATTTACATGCCGCCCATCAGCATAACAAGGCTCCCAGTTCTCCATGGTCTGTCCTGCCTGTCTGGATTTTACACTTTCTTCAGATGGCCCTTTTGACCGTGGGGAAGTGAGACTTCATTGTAGTGCAGATTTCCTTTGCAAGCTTGCTTGGTTGGCCAAAAAGGGCGTATGCGTTTTTTCCTGAATATATTAAGGAAAAAACGCATACGCCATTTTTGGCCAAGTGCATCATGGTGGACGTTCTGCCTCTTTTCCTGTGCTTTCAATGCAATTCCAGTCTACCTCTTGAAATCGGTTTCCTGCAATTCTGCCCCGCTTTCAAGTCCTCTTGGCAGCCTTACTTCAGTATATTTTTGGACGATAGCTGTCATTTATAACTCTGCAGGTTTGTGAATTACAGTGCCCCTGAGCTCCTTTCTTCAACTCGCTTTCTTGTGACCTGGCCGCAACACCGCAGGATGGCTTCAGGCCCTAATCTGGTTCCGGCACGGCACGCTGAGCCTTTGGTTAATTCCTCTTCCTGGTGGGAAATGAGAGTTAAATTTGCCCGTCCAGACACCTCCAGCTAGTCTCTCATTGGTTCTCGCTATTCCTGTTCATCTTCCGCAGAAATTGCAAACTGGGCCAAACAGGAGGTTAAAGGGACTGACTCTCCAAGTCGGGAGAGTGTTAGTAAAGCGTCTGGAATGTTGCACCCGAGTACCAGGGTACGAAAACTGAGACATATTTGAACACGTCTCCCAATCACATGGTTGATCATACTCTAGGTACCACGTGCATGTTTTAGCTGAAGGAAGAATCCCTTAAACCTGGAGAGTTGAGACCCGTGGAATGGGTACCATGCAATATGACTTCAAAGGGTCTTCATTTGCTCACCGAACCTCTCCAATCCTATCACTGCTGCGTTTACGCCCCTGTACACATGCTTGATTCTCTTTCGGAGACATAGCAATCCATAGGTTTTAAGATACTTACCAGTCAGGTACATTCTTAGGCGTTTAATATGGGGTGTTGAGTCCATTTCGTTGAGCAAGGAGTAGCTCTTGTCTATTCCGTGTTTGGCTTAAGGAAATTTATCTGTGCTCATTTCAATCTCTGGTTTTATGCAGCACCCCAACTCACCTTTCCCCTTAAGCAAGCATAAGTTGGTTTTCTAAATTTGAGACCCTGTTCTGTTTTGGAATTCAGTTCCTGTGTAGCCAAGTTTACATTCCGTGTATTAGTGATATCTTATGATGTTTCTTTTTCTGTGTGACTTATTTCAGTTAGAATCATCATACCTGAATCCACTCTTTATGCTGCTATGGGCCTGATGACATAGATTTCATTGCTGAGTGATACTGCATTGTACGTAAGTACCACAACTTCTTTATCCATTTTTCACTTTATGCGATATTGAACTTGTACCGTAAACGAGGTTCTTGTAAACAGAGCCGTCCCAAACTTTGGGGTGGCTGTGTCTTTTTGATTTTAATTTCCCTAAGCTATAGGACCATAAGTGGAAGTGCCCTAGGCTCTGTTGCTTTGTTTTTTAGATGTTTCAGGAAACACCATACACTTCTCCCAAGTGGCTGTTGGCAATTTACATCCCACCCATCAGCATAACAAGGCTCCCAGTTCTCCATGGCCTGTCCTGCCTTTCTGGATTTTACACTTTTTTCAGATGGCCCTTTTGACCAGGGGGAAGTGAGACTTCATTGTAGTGCAGATTTCCTTTGCAAGCTTGCTTGGTTGGCCAAAAAGAGCGTATGCCTTTTTTCCTGAATAAATTCAGGAAAAAAGGCATACGCCCTTTTTGGCCAAGTGAATCATTGTGGACGTTCTGCCTCTTTTCCTATGCTTTAAATGCAATTCCAGTCTACCTCCTGAAATCGTTTTCCTGCAATTCTGCCTTGCTTTCAATGCCTCTTCATAGCCTTACCTCAATATATTTTTTGAAAATAGTTGGCGTTTATAACTCTGCAGGTTTTTGAATTGCAGTGGCCCTTAGCTCCATTTTTCAGCTCTTATTTTTGTGATCTTGCCTCATAACCACAGGATTCCTTCAGGCCCTATTCTTCTTCTGGGGCACCTTGCTGTGCCTTTGGTTTATTCTTCTTACTGATGTGAATTTAGAGTGACATGTGCCCATTGAAACCGCTACAGCTAGTTTCTCACTGGTTCCCCCTATTCCCATTCATCCTCCGCACTAACTGCAGACTGTGCGATACCAGAACTTAAAGGCATTGACTCTCCATGTGGGGATATTTTTGGTAAAGCGGCTGGAATGTCGATCCGGAGCCCCAGGAGAGGAAAAATGAGGTGCGTTTTAGAAACCTTTCCCGATCATATGGTATACCAGTCGCTGGGTTTCCCAAGCATGGTTTAGCTGTAGGAAGATTCCCTTCAACCTGGAGTGTTGGGACCCTTGGAATGAGTAGCATGAATTATTGCATTAAACTTTTGGCAGTTGCTCACCAAAGCTCATCAATCCTCTCAGCCCCAAGTGTCCAGCCTTATGTCTTATCCAGCTGTGGGTTTATATGTGGTCAATCCAGGTTGCATCACAGCCCCTGAGCGAATTTTGTAAGAATTTTTCTCTCTTTCATTGTTTCTGCGTTTTGTTTTTAAAATTTATTTCTATAATGGGGTTTAGCTCATTTTCACTGCTGTGTTTGTGCCGCTCTGCACACACTTGATTCCCTTATGGAGATATATCAATACATGGGTTTTAAGATTCTTATTACTCAGATATATTTCTCTGCGGTGTATAGGGTGTGTTGAGGCCAGTTCATTGAGCAAGGTGTAGATCTTGTCTAATACCTATTTGGTTTATTGAACGGTATCTGTGCTAATTTCAAACTCTGGTTTTATGCATCCCCCCACCTCTCCTTTCCCCTTAAGCTGAAATAAGTGTGTTTTCTAAATGTGAGACACTGTTCTGTTCTGTAATTCATTTCTTGTGCAGCCATATTTACCCTCCCTCTATAAGTGATATCTTATGATATGTTTCTTTTTCTGTTTGACTTATTTCAAGTAGTATTATCGGACCTAAATCCACTCTTTATCCTTCTACTAGCCTTATTACATTGATTTCATGGTGAAGAGATATTCCATTGTACATAAGTACCACATCTTCTTTATCCATTGTTCTCTTTCCTGGGATATTTAAGGTATACTGAAGTTGAGGTTCTTGTAAACAGAGTAGCCCTAAACTGTGGTGTGCTTGTGTCTTGTTGATTTTTAGACTTCCCTAGATATACTCCCATGATTGGAAGTGTCCTATGCTCTGTAGCTCTGTTTTTTAGATGATTTAGGAACCACCATACACTTCTCCAGAGTGGCTCTCGGCAGTTCACACACTGCCCATCAGCGTATAAAGGCTCCCTGTTCTCCATGGCCTGTCCTGCATTTCTGGTTTTTACAATTTTTTAGGATGGCCCTTTTGACCAGTGGGAAATGAGACTTCTTTGTTGTGCACATTTGCATTGCTTGCTTGCTTCGTTGCCCATAAAGTGCGTATGCGTTTTTTCCTGGATATAATCAGGAAAAAACGCATACGCCCTTTTGGGCCAACTGCATCATTGTCGAAATTCTGCCGCTTTTCATGTGCTTTAAAGACGAGTCCAATCTATCTCTTGAAATCTGTTTCTTGCAATTCTGTCTTGCATTCAGATCCTCTTCTTTGCCTTACCTCAACATAGTTTTGGACGTTAGTTTTCATTTATAACTCTGCAGGTTTGTGAATTGCAGTGACCCTGAGCTCCATTTTTTAAGTTGCTCTTTTGTGAGCTGGCCTCAAACCCGCAGGATTGCTTCAGGCCCTATTTTGGCTCGGGCGAGGCGGGCTGAGCCTTTTTTCAATTCTTATTCTTAATGGGAAATTAGAGTGATATGTGCCCGTCCAAACCCCTACAACTATTCTCTCATTGGTTCCCCGTTCATCCTCCTCACAATTTGCAAAATGTGTGAAACAGAAGTTGAAATGTGCTGATTCTCCAAGTGGGGAGATTCTAAGTAACGTGGCTGGAATGGTGAACAGGAGCACCAGGAGAGGATAAATGAGCTGCATTTTAGACACATCTCCCGATCACATGGTGTACAGTCCTCTGGGTTTTCCATGCATGTTTTAGCTGTAGGAAGATCCCTTGAACCTGCATATTTGGGACCCATTGAATGGGTACCAGGTAGTATTACTTTAAAGGGTGTGCATTTCCTCACCCAACCTCACATTTCTCTTAGCGCAAACAGTTTCCAGCCTTATGTCTCATCCTGCTGTGGGTCTAGATGTGTTCAATCCATGTTGCATCACCGGCCCTGAGGAAAAGTTGTAAGAGGTTTTCTCTGTCTCTCTGTCGTTTATTTTTTTCAATTTATTACTATATTGGTTACAGCTGATTTTCAAAGCTCTGTTTCTTGCTGCTGTACATCCACTTGATTCACGTACAGAGAGACATCAGTAAATTCTTTTTCAGATTCTTACCAGTCGTATATATTCTTTTCCGGTGACTTGAGTGTGCTGAGTGCAGTTCTTTTAGCTACCGTGTAGGCCTTGTTGATTATCAGTTTGGTATTTGGAATGGTATCTTTGCTAATTTCAACCTCCTGGGTGATGCCTCACCCCTCCCCACCTTTCCCGTTTAGCAGCCTTATGCGTGTTTTCTACATATTTGACTATGTTTTTGTTTTGTAATTTATTTCATGTGTAGCCATTTTGGATTCCACCTTTAAGTGATATCTTATGATATGTGTCTTTTTCTTTTTGAATTATGTCACTTAGAAAGATCATACGTAACTCCTCCGGAGTTGTTACAACTGGCCATATTTCATTGATTTCCAGGCTGAATAATATTCCACTCTACCTAAGTACCACATCTCTACCCATTTTTTCCCTCCAGAGACATTTAAGTTATATCCTAGTTGAGGATCTTTTAAACAGAGAGGGGGTAAACATTGGGGTGGCTGTGTCCTCTCGATTTTTGTTTTTCTCAAGATATACGCCCATGAGTGCAAGTGCCCTATGCTCTGTAGCTCATTTTTTAGATGCTTTAGTAAACACAATACACTTCTCCAGAATGGCCGTTGGCAATATACATTTCCACTATAAGTCTCACAGGGCTCCCTCTTCTCCTTGCCCTGTCCTGCATTTCTGTTGTTTACGCTTTATGAGGATGGCTCTTCTGACTGATGTGAAGTGATATCTTTTGTAGTATTGACTTCCAGTGCCCACCTGTTTGGTTGGCTAAAAAAGTGTATGCCCTTTTCTTGAATATATACAGAAAAAAACGCATACACCCTTTTTGGCCAACTGCAATGTTGGCAATGTTCAGCTCCTTTTCTTGTGCTTAATGGCGAGTCCTTTCTACCTCCTCAAATCCCTTTCCTGCCATTCTCCCTTGCTTACAAGTCCTTTTCTCTGACTTTCCTCAAGACATTTTTCAGTGATGGATATTTTCAACTCTGCAGTCTCGTGAATTTTACTGCCCCTGAGTTCCATTGTTCAACTTGTGTTTATGGGAACTGGCCACAAAGCAGCGGGATTTCCTCAAGCCCTATACTGTTTCCATGGGCAACCCTAGCCTTTGGTCAATTCGTCTTCCTGATTGGAAATTAGAGTGACATGTGCCTGTCTGAACACCTAGGACTTGTCTCTCATTGTTCCTCATCCTTCCGCTTCATCCTCTGGACAAATTCCAAACTGTACGCAACAGGATGTTGACAGTGCTGACATCTCCAAGTGGGGAGACTGTTAGTAAAGACGCTGGAGGGGTGAACCCGAGCACCAGGAGATGAGGAGATGAGATGCCTTTTCCAAACTCTTCCCGATCAGACGGTATACCATCCTCTGGGTGTGACAGACATGTTTTAGCAGTAGGAAGAGTCCCATTCATGTAAGGAGAACACCAGGGCTTTTTCAAAATCAGTGTCTCCCCGAAACCCAAACTGGGGAATTTTTTAAGCTACGGCTACACATATGTTCATTAAGGGCCTTGGGAAGTAGGCAGAGTCCAAACTTTAGATGATTGAAGTCTTCAGGGTCAGAAGCACTCACCACCAGCTTCCCTTAGGTTACACTTTAACTGTCATTGATAGATGATGTCAATAAAAATATCTATTCTTTTTCAGATTATTTCCCCTTATAGGTTATTGCAAAATGTTGAGTGTAGTTCCCTGTGCTATACAGTAGTTCCTTGTTGATGATCTATTTTATACATAGCAGTGTGTATGTGTTAATCCCAAACTGTTAATTTATCCCTCCTCCCACCTTTCCCCTTTGGTAATAATAAATTATAAGATTTTATACTTCTCAGAAATGGGGGAGCTGAAAGGGAGGTATCATTTTCAATGGAAAAGCATTTAAAACAAGATTGAAGCTTTAACCAAGATTATTAGATGTACATCCTTGGAAAGAAATCACTTCGTTTCTCTAATATTGACCTGACAAATAAGACAAACCTTTTCACTGAACTTGCTTATAATAAAGTGATGGAAATATCAAATGGAAGTGTTAGAAACATCTTATTTTACCCGAGCCTTATACACTGTTCTATGTTAACTACAGTTTGGCTCACACATCTGTTCATTGAGGTTACAATAGTCTCAATTTCTGTTACTGATCCTCCAGAGTGGACCCCAACAAGTGTCCCCCTGCCCAGTGTCATTGGGGCCAACAGATCGAGACTGAGTTTGGTTCACAAGCAAAGGAAACTTTATATTTTGATCAGAGAATGGAGAGGTGAGAGCATGCACTACCCCGTGGGCTGTGGGCTGGGCTGCTGTGTAGAGATCCTGTCAGAGTCAGTGGGAGGGAGGGGGCGGAGCTCTCGAGGGCCAGGTTGGCTGCAGCTCAGGCTCTATATCGCGGAGTCTGCACTGGGCCCCAGGAGCTGAGGTGTCGACCCAGCCATTCTGCACTAGGAAATCTGGTCTGAAGTGCCGGGTGTGGAACCTCTGCATGCGGGACCCTAGGAGCACGTGAAATTAGACAAAGCACAAAGGATAAAAAAGGTTAGACTTGACTTTATTGCCCAGATTCTATTTTTATCTCCCAGGGATTTTTAATGGGCTTTGCTGGGGACAAACCCCTCCTCTGCCTTTTGTCCCGTTCCTCATTCTTGGAGTGCTGAGGGTGCAGACACTTCTTCTGTAACTGCTGAGTGCTGAGTTGGGAGCCCTAATACCCGGGGGCGAGGGTCAGAGCTTCTCCCCAGCAGCCTCCAGGTGACGTTGATTGTCCCCAGGCCCCCTGCCTCCCTGCTCGTCCACCTGAGCACCAGCATTGGAAGTGTTATAGATTCTAATGACCTTTAAGGGTCCAGGAAAGAGATGTGCAGAGACGCTGTGGGGGCCGGTTTCACCCCGCCCCACATTTGTTCGGCCACCTTAGGCTGACCGTTTCTGCCAGCCTAGATGCTCTGACCAGTAGTCTGCGCTTTCTTCAATTAGGCCCCTGAATTAACGTACAAACAGCACCAGGTGTCAGAGCCCTGCCCGCTCAACTCCCAGACAGTCCAGGGTCAGTGGTGATCAAGGACCATGATGACCACTGAGTCAACAGCCTTTTGAAGTAAACAGGAGTCCAGCCGGTCTTATTGGCCACCATCATCACGGTGTCTGTAGGCTTTTCTATGGTGACAGTGTGATATACGGTTCCCCCGCCAAGATTATTAGCTCCCCTCTGGGTGCAGTAAGTCCTGCAAGCAGTAGTCTGCTCTTTTGTGACACACTCTTGTTGTTTTATGAGAGAAACTCCAGGTCAAGTGATGTTCACACGAATCGTCATGGTGCCCTGTTGCCCCCGGTTATCTCTCTGGATGTTGGAGTTGGAGGGCCTCCTCACTCGAGGTCGGTGTGCCCACGGAGCGAACCCTGCAACTTCAGGGCATGGTTGGTGGTTAGGATCACCACGTGGGGTCCTTTTCCCTTAGGAGGGAGGTGGCCTTTTGGGCTGCTGATTTCCAGGTTTTTAGATACCGCCAGTATCTTGGCCAGATGCGGCAGTGGGCCAAGCCCCTTGGTGACCGTAGTTTATCCTACCTGGATGGCATTCTTGCATTGTTCCATTTCAAGTGGTCCCAGTTTTTGCACTAATTCTCCAATGGCGATTCACCTTTCACCGGGAATGTAAAGGTCAAAGGGTTTAGCTAAATTAGGGAGTTCCAGGGCAAGGGTCTGAATTGACTGCTCTTTCCATTCTTGAAAGGCCACTTCTGGATTCTATTCAAAAGGATCATCATCTTTTCCTTTCAGTGTTTCATATAGAGGCCCAGCTAGTAGACTGTAGTTAGGGATCCAGAAGCAGCAAACCCTGGCCTCCCCAGGAACCCCTAAGCTGTCTTCTAGTTTTAGAAAGGGGTAAGGCTGCAAATGGTTTCTTCCCTTTCCTGGGATGGGCTTCTCCGACCTTCTGTGAGAATGAAGCCCAGGCAGGTCACCGCAGTCTGTGATATTTGAGCTTTTTCTTGGACAACTTCTATCCTTTATTGGCTTGGTAGTTCAGAGGCCTCCTTAGTAGGGCTGGTGATCAGAATGTCGTCTGCGTACTGAAGGAGGGTTTCCTTTTCCAGAGGTAGAACTTTTAGGTCTTTAGCTAAGCTTTCCCCAAAGATGGTGTGGGAATTTTTGCACCCTTGGGGCAAGACGGCCCGGAAGTATTGTTTTAGTTGTATGTTGAGTCCTGCCACTCACAAGCCAAAATTTCTTGTGACTCTGGGACTAATGGAATACAAAAGAAGGCATCATTGAAGACTAATACAGAATACCATGTCCTGGTGGTTGGTAGAATGACCAGCAGGGTGTAGGAATTAGGAGCAACTGGAGGTATATCCTCGGTGGCTTCACTGACTGTCCTGACATCCTTTACCAGGTCCCCAGCAGCCCATGGGGCTCTCGTGGTCAGACCAATCCCAGAATATGGAGCTCACCTGGGCAGGTACCCCACCCCCACCCCAGCCCACGGGGCTCTCGTGGTCAGGCCCTTCCCAGGATACAGAGCTACCCTTGCAGGTACCGTGGCAGGGCTGGGCACACAGGAACCGTGCACATAGCCCTCATTGCAGAGCACCCCCAGCTCACCTGTCGCTCAGAGCTGGCACAGAGCACCTCAGAGCAGGACTTGAACTAACAAACAGCAGCTGCGACAGGTCTGTGACCCTGGGCGTCACTCTGTGCGGCCTCCCTCCACCTGGTCTTCCAGAGACTTCCACTGCACCCGGGGCACCAGGCCTCTGTCTCCAACCACCACCCACCCCTCCTCTCCCTGACTCCTGGGTTCCTCTCATAAGGAGAGGGTTTTCTTGAAGTTGTCTCCCACTCATGGGCCAGATAAAATGATTAGAAAACAAGCCAAAGCTGCAGCCCCTTGTCTATCCTGACTCTCAGGAGCCCACACCTGTTCCTTGGACCTGGCCGGTTCAGCAAGTTCCATTTTCTGCAACTGTGAGCCCCTGAGGGGTGATGATTGGCTGACCTGGGCAGCCTTACCGTGCGGGCCAGCCCTCCCCAGGTGTGCCTGGGTTGAGATCAATATAAATACCACTCCAGGCAGCAAGAGGCCCTGCAGCCGTGCCTGACGCCATTTTCTCTGCCCTGTCAGCAGTCTCGGGGCTGGGCTGGTGGGAGGGAGTGAGAGGCCACGGCTTTGTGGGTGGCCCAGTGTGAGTGGGGCTCTGCTGGACTTTCTGCAGCAGTTGCCAGGCTGCCACCTGCTAAAGAAGAGGATGTGTCACCCATACCTGCTGCTGGAATTTCTCCCTGGGCAGAGGTGAGGAAGGAAAAAAGCAGTGGGGGCAGGGACAGGACGGGTATCTCAGTCAGGGAAATGGAAATCTTCCAGAAGAGCACCCAGGGCCAGGACCATCCTGGCTGCCCTGCAGGCACCAAGTCGGCCGGCATGCTGTCACTCGTGTGGCTCTATGGCCCTTCCTCTAGGCTTTCAAGTCCTTGTATATATTCAGGTGTTTTACCTGGGACGGGTGGGAATAGTTCAGCAGCAACTGGCCTGGGGCTCAGCTCACGTTTACTCACAGATGCCTCGGCACGGTGCCCCAGCTTTGCAATGAGGACGCTTGTTGCGTGGGGGCTGCTGGCTGAATGGGAGACGATTCCCCACCACTGGCCAACTTCAGAATTGTTTACAACTGGAGCAAGTGCCCTGATACGGTTTTCCTCTGTGGAACTGGTGGGTTCTGTGTTTTTTTTCTCTTTTTCGTTTTTGGTTCAAGGTAGATTTTATTCCTCTTTTTTGTATTTACAGATATAAGCATGGAAATAATTTATTCATATAAATACATGTATGTGAAGGGAATAATTGTTTTTTCTGTTTTATTTTTTAAATTTTATTTCTTTTTAATTTTGAATTTTATTTTGTATTTTTATACAGCAGGTTCTTATTGGTTATCTATTTTATACATATAAATGTATACATGTCAATCCCAGTCTCTCAACTCCTCCCACCACCACCCCCCCAACAGCTTTCCCCCCTTGTTGTCCATACATTTGTTGTCTACATCTGTTGCTCTATTTATGCCTTGCAAAATGGTTAATCTGTACAGTTTTTCTAGGTTCCACATATATGCATGAATATACAAGATTTGTTTTTCTCTTTCTGACTTACTTCACTCTGTATGACAGTCTCTAGATCCATCGACGTCTCTACAAATGACCCAATTTCATTCCTTTTCATGGCTTAGTAATATTCCATTTTATATATGTACCACAGCTTTATGCATTCGTCTGTCTGTGGGCATTTAGGTTGCTTCCATTACCTCGATATTGTAAATAGTGATGAAATGAACATTGCGGTGAATGTCTCGTTTTGATTTATGGTTTTGTCTGGGTATATGTCCAGTACTGGGATTGCTGTATCATATGGTAATTCTACTGTTAGTTTCTTAAGAAACTCCATATTGTTCTCCGTAGTGACTGTATCAATTTATATTCCCAACAATAGTGGAAGAGGGTTCCTTTTCTCCACACCCTTTCCAGCATTTTTGTTTGTAGATTTTCTCATGATGCCCATTCTATCAGGTGTGAGGTGATACCTCATTGTTGAGTCCATTTTGTTGAGCAAGGGGTAGGTCTTGTCTATTACATATTTGGCTTATTGAATGGTATCTGTGCTAATTTCAAACTCTGGTTTTATGCAGCACCCCAACTCACTTTCCCCCTTAAGCAAGCATAAGTTGGTTTTCTAAACTTGAGACCCTGTTCTGTTTTGTAATTCAGTTCATGTGTAGCCAAGTTCACATTCCGTGTATTAGTGATATCTTATGATGTTTCTTTTTCTGTGTGACTTATTTCAGTTAGAATCATCATACCTGAATCCACTCATTATGCTGCTACGGGCCTGATGACATAGATTTCATGGCTGAGTGATTTTGCATTGTACATAAGTACCACAACTTCTTTATCCATTTTTCACTTTCTGCGATGTTGAACTTGTACCATAAACGAGGTTCTTGTAAACAGAGCCGTCCCAAACATTGGGGTGGCTGTGTCTTTTTGATTTTAATTTCCCTAAGCTATAGGACCATAAGTGGAAGTGCCCTAGGCTCTGTTGCTTTGTTTTTTAGATGTTTCAGGAAACACCATACACTTCTCCCGAGTGGCTGTTGGCAATTTACATCCCGCCCATCAGCATAACAAGGCTCCCAGTTCTCCATGGCCTGTCCTGCCTTTGTGGATTTTACACTTTTTTCAGATGGCCCTTTTGACCGGGGGGAAGTGAGACTTCATTGTAGTGCAGATTTCCTTTGCAAGCTTGCTTGGTTGGCCAAAAAGGGCGTATGCGTTTTTTCCTGAATATATTCAGGAAAAAACGCATACGCCCTTTTTGGCCAAGTGCATCATTGTGGACGTTCTGCCTCTTTTCCTATGCTTTCAATGCAATTCCAGTCTACCTCCTGAAATCGGTTTCCTGCAATTCTGCCCCGCTTTCAAGTCCTCTTGGCAGCCTTACTTCAGTATATTTTTGGACGATAGCTGTCATTTATAACTCTGCAGGTTTGTGAATTACAGTGCCCCTGAGCTCCTTTCTTCAACTCGCTTTCTTTTGAGCTGGCCGCAACACCGCAGGATGGCTTCAGGCCCTAATCTGGTTCCGGCACGGCACGCTGAGCCTTTGGTTAATTCCTCTTCCTGGTGGGAAATGAGAGTTAAATTTGCCCGTCCAGACACCTCCAGCTAGTCTCTCATTGGTTCTCGCTATTCCTGTTCATCTTCCACAGAAATTGCAAACTGGGCCAAACAGGAGGTTAAAGGGACTGACTCTCCAAGTCGGGAGGGTGTTAGTAAAGCATCTGGAATGTTGCACCCGAGTACCAGGGGAGGAAAACTGAGACATATTTGAACACGTCTCCCGTTCACACGGTTGATCATACTCTGGGTTCCACATGCATGTTTTAGCTGAAGGAAGAATACCTTAAACCTGGAGAGTTGAGACCCGTGTAATGGGTACCATGCAATATGACTTCAAAGGGTCTTCATTTGCTCACCGAACTTCTCCAATCCTATCACTGCTGCGTTTATCACCCTGTACAGACGCTTGATTCTCTTTTGGAGACATAGCAATCCATAGGTTTTAAGATACTTACTAGTCAGGTACATTCTTAGGCATTTAATATGGGGTGTTGAGTCCATTTCGTTGAGCAAGGAGTAGCTCTTGTCTATTCCATATTTGGCTTAAGGAACTTTATCTGTGCTCATTTCAATCTCTGGTTTTATGCAGCACCCCAACTCACCTTTCCCCTTAAGCAAGCATAAGTTGGTTTTCTAAATTTGAGACCCTGTTCTGTTTTGGAATTCAGTTCCTGTGTAGCCAAGTTTACATTCTGTGTATTAGTGATATCTTATGATGTTTCTTTCTCTGTGTGACTTATTTCAGTTAGAATCATCGTACCTGAATCCACTCATTATGCTGCTACGGGCCTGATGACATAGATTTCATTGTTGAGTGATACTGCATTGTACGTAAGTACCACAACTTCTTTATCCATTTTTCACTTTCTGTGATATTGAACTTGTACGGTAAATGAGGTTCTTGTAAACAGAGGCGTCCCAAACTTTGGGGTGGCTGTGTCTTTTTGATTTTAATTTCCCTAAGCTATAGGACCATAAGTGGAAGTGCCCTAGGCTCTGTTGCTTTGTTTTTTAGATGTTTCAGGAAACACCATACACTTCTCCCGAGTGTCTGTTGGCAATTTACATCCCGCCCATCAGCATAACAAGGCTCCCAGTTCTCCATGGCCTGTCCTGCCTTTCTGGATTTTACACTTTTTTCAGATGGCCCTTTTGACCGGGGGGAAGTGAGACTTCATTGTAGTGCAGATTTCCTTTGCAAGCTTGCTTGGTTGGCCAAAAAGGGCGTATGCGTTTTTTCCTGAATATATTCAGGAAAAAACGCATACGCCCTTTTTGGCCAAGTGCATCATTGTGGACGTTCTGCCTCTTTTCCTATGCTTTCAATGCAATTCCAGTCTACCTCCTGAAATCGGTTTCCTGCAATTCTGCCCCGCTTTCAAGTCCTCTTGGCAGCCTTACTTCAGTATATTTTTGGACGATAGCTGTCATTTATAACTGCAGGTTTGTGAATTACAGTGCCCCTGAGCTCCTTTCTTCAACTCGCTTTCTTGTGACCTGGCCGCAACACCGCAGGATGGCTTCAGGCCCTAATCTGGTTCCGGCACGGCAAGCTGAGCATTTGGTTAATTCCTCTTCCTGGTGGGAAATGAGAGTTAAATTTGCCCGTCCAGACACCTCCAGCTAGTCTCTCATTGGTTCTCGCTATTCCTGTTCATCTTCCACAGAAATTGCAAACTGGGCCAAACAGGAGGTTAAAGGGACTGACTCTCCAAGTCGGGAGGGCGTTAGTGAAGCGTCTGGAATGTTGCACCCAAGTACCAGGGTACGAAAACTGAGACATATTTGAACACGTCTCCCGATCACATGGTTGATCATACTCTAGTTTCCACATGCATGTTTTAGCTGAAGGTAGAATACCTTAAACCTGGGTAGTTGAAACCCGTGGAATGGGTACCATGCAATATGACTTCAAAGGGTCTTCATTTGCTCACCGAACCTCTCCAATCCTATCACTGCTGCGTTTATGCCCCTGTACACATGCTTGATTCTCTTTCGGAGACATAGCAATCCATAGGTTTTAAGATACTTACTAGTCAGGTACATTCTTAGGCGTTTAATATGCGGTGTTGAGTCCATTTCGTTGAGCAAGGAGTAGCTCTTGTCTATTCCATATTTGGCTTAAGGAACTTTATCTGTGCTCATTTCAATCTCTGGTTTTATGCAGCACCCCAACTCACCTTTACCCTTAAGCAAGCATAAGTTGGTTTTCTAAATTTGAGACCCTGTTCTGTTCTGTAATTCAGTTCCTGTGTAGCCAAGTTTACATTCCGTGTATTACTGATATCTTATGATGTTTCTTTTTCTGTGTGACTTATTTCAGTTAGAATCATCATACCTGAATCCACTCATTGTGCTGCTAAGGGCCTGATGACATAGATTTCATTGCTGAGTGATATTGCTTTGTAAGTAAATACCACAACTTCTTTATCCATTTTTCACTTTCTGCGATGTTGAACTTGTACTGTAAACGAGGTTCTTGTAAACAGAGGCGTCCCAAACTTTGGGGTGGCTGTGTCTTTTTGATTTTAATTTCCCTAATCTATAGGACCATAAGTGGAAGTGCCCTAGGCTCTGTTGCTTTGTTTTTTAGATGTTTCAGGAAACACCATACACTTCTCCCGAGTGTCTGTTGGCAATTTACATCCCTCCCATCAGCATAAAAAGGCTCCCAGTTCTCCATGGCCTGTCCTGCCTTTCTGGATTTTACACTTTTTTCAGATGGCCCTTTTGACCGGGGGGAAGTGAGACTTCATTGTAGTGCAGATTTCCTTTGCAAGCTTGCTTGGTTGGCCAAAAAGGGCGTATGCGTTTTTTCCTGAATATATTCAGGAAAAAACGCATACGCCCTTTTTGGCCAAGTGCATCATTGTGGACGTTCTGCCTCTTTTCCTATGCTTTCAATGCAATTCCAGTCTACCTCCTGAAATCGGTTTCCTGCAATTCTGCCCCGCTTTCAAGTCCTCTTGGCAGCCTTACTTCAGTATATTTTTGGACGATAGCTGTCATTTATAACTCTGCAGGTTTGTGAATTACAGTGCCCCTGAGCTCCTTTCTTCAACTCGCTTTCTTTTGAGCTGGCCGCAACACCGCAGGATGGCTTCAGGCCCTAATCTGGTTCCGGCACGGCACGCTGAGCCTTTGGTTAATTCCTCTTCCTGGTGGGAAATGAGAGTTAAATTTGCCCGTCCAGACACCTCCAGCTAGTCTCTCATTGGTTCTCGCTATTCCTGTTCATCTTCCACAGAAATTGCAAACTGGGCCAAACAGGAGGTTAAAGGGACTGACTCTCCAAGTCGGGAGGGTGTTAGTAAAGCATCTGGAATGTTGCACCCGAGTACCAGGGGAGGAAAACTGAGACATATTTGAACACGTCTCCCGTTCACACGGTTGATCATACTCTGGGTTCCACATGCATGTTTTAGCTGAAGGAAGAATACCTTAAACCTGGAGAGTTGAGACCCGTGTAATGGGTACCATGCAATATGACTTCAAAGGGTCTTCATTTGCTCACCGAACTTCTCCAATCCTATCACTGCTGCGTTTATCCCCCTGTACAGACGCTTGATTCTCTTTTGGAGACATAGCAATCCATAGGTTTTAAGATACTTAGTAGTCAGGTACATTCTTAGGCATTTAATATGGGGTGTTGAGTCCATTTCGTTGAGCAAGGAGTAGCTCTTGTCTATTCCATATTTGGCTTAAGGAACTTTATCTGTGCTCATTTCAATCTCTGGTTTTATGCAGCACCCCAACTCACCTTTCCCCTTAAGCAAGCATAAGTTGGTTTTCTAAATTTGAGACCCTGTTCTGTTTTGGAATTCAGTTCCTGTGTAGCCAAGTTTACATTCTGTGTATTAGTGATATCTTATGATGTTTCTTTCTCTGTGTGACTTATTTCAGTTAGAATCATCGTACCTGAATCCACTCATTATGCTGCTACGGGCCTGATGACATAGATTTCATTGTTGAGTGATACTGCATTGTACGTAAGTACCACAACTTCTTTATCCATTTTTCACTTTCTGTGATATTGAACTTGTACGGTAAATGAGGTTCTTGTAAACAGAGGCGTCCCAAACTTTGGGGTGGCTGTGTCTTTTTGATTTTAATTTCCCTAAGCTATAGGACCATAAGTGGAAGTGCCCTAGGCTCTGTTGCTTTGTTTTTTAGATGTTTCAGGAAACACCATACACTTCTCCCGAGTGTCTGTTGGCAATTTACATCCCGCCCATCAGCATAACAAGGCTCCCAGTTCTCCATGGCCTGTCCTGCCTTTCTGGATTTTACACTTTTTTCAGATGGCCCTTTTGACCGGGGGGAAGTGAGACTTCATTGTAGTGCAGATTTCCTTTGCAAGCTTGCTTGGTTGGCCAAAAAGGGCGTATGCGTTTTTTCCTGAATATATTCAGGAAAAAACGCATACGCCCTTTTTGGCCAAGTGCATCATTGTGGACGTTCTGCCTCTTTTCCTATGCTTTCAATGCAATTCCAGTCTACCTCCTGAAATCGGTTTCCTGCAATTCTGCCCCGCTTTCAAGTCCTCTTGGCAGCCTTACTTCAGTATATTTTTGGACGATAGCTGTCATTTATAACTCTGCAGGTTTGTGAATTACAGTGCCCCTGAGCTCCTTTCTTCAACTCGCTTTCTTGTGACCTGGCCGCAACACCGCAGGATGGCTTCAGGCCCTAATCTGGTTCCGGCACGGCAAGCTGAGCATTTGGTTAATTCCTCTTCCTGGTGGGAAATGAGAGTTAAATTTGCCCGTCCAGACACCTCCAGCTAGTCTCTCATTGGTTCTCGCTATTCCTGTTCATCTTCCACAGAAATTGCAAACTGGGCCAAACAGGAGGTTAAAGGGACTGACTCTCCAAGTCGGGAGGGCGTTAGTGAAGCGTCTGGAATGTTGCACCCAAGTACCAGGGTACGAAAACTGAGACATATTTGAACACGTCTCCCGATCACATGGTTGATCATACTCTAGTTTCCACATGCATGTTTTAGCTGAAGGTAGAATACCTTAAACCTGGGTAGTTGAAACCCGTGGAATGGGTACCATGCAATATGACTTCAAAGGGTCTTCATTTGCTCACCGAACCTCTCCAATCCTATCACTGCTGCGTTTATGCCCCTGTACACATGCTTGATTCTCTTTCGGAGACATAGCAATCCATAGGTTTTAAGATACTTACTAGTCAGGTACATTCTTAGGCGTTTAATATGGGGTGTTGAGTCCATTTCGTTGAGCAAGGAGTAGCTCTTGTCTATTCCATATTTGGCTTAAGGAACTTTATCTGTGCTCATTTCAATCTCTGGTTTTATGCAGCACCCCAACTCACCTTTCCCCTTAAGCAAGCATAAGTTGGTTTTCTAAATTTGAGACCCTGTTCTGTTCTGTAATTCAGTTCCTGTGTAGCCAAGTTTACATTCCGTGTATTACTGATATCTTATGATGTTTCTTTTTCTGTGTGACTTATTTCAGTTAGAATCATCATACCTGAATCCACTCATTGTGCTGCTAAGGGCCTGATGACATAGATTTCATTGCTGAGTGATATTGCTTTGTAAGTAAATACCACAACTTCTTTATCCATTTTTCACTTTCTGCGATGTTGAACTTGTACTGTAAACGAGGTTCCTGTAAACAGAGGCGTCCCAAACTTTGGGGTGGCTGTGTCTTTTTGATTTTAATTTCCCTAATCTATAGGACCATAAGTGGAAGTGCCCTAGGCTCTGTTGCTTTGTTTTTTAGATGTTTCAGGAAACACCATACACTTCTCCCGAGTGTCTGTTGGCAATTTACATCCCTCCCATCAGCATAAAAAGGCTCCCAGTTCTCCATGGCCTGTCCTGCCTTTCTGGATTTTACACTTTTTTCAGATGGCCCTTTTGACCGGGGGGAAGTGAGACTTCATTGTAGTGCAGATTTCCTTTGCAAGCTTGCTTGGTTGGCCAAAAAGGGCGTATGCGTTTTTTCCTGAATATATTCAGGAAAAAACGCATACGCCCTTTTTGGCCAAGTGCATCATTGTGGACGTTCTGCCTCTTTTCCTATGCTTTCAATGCAATTCCAGTCTACCTCCTGAAATCGGTTTCCTGCAATTCTGCCCCGCTTTCAAGTCCTCTTGGCAGCCTTACTTCAGTATATTTTTGGACGATAGCTGTCATTTATAACTCTGCAGGTTTGTGAATTACAGTGCCCCTGAGCTCCTTTCTTCAAATCACTTTCTTTTGAGCTGGCCACAACACCGCAGGATGGCTTCAGGCCCTAATCTGGTTCCGGCACGGCACGCTGAGCCTTTGGTTAATTCCTCTTCCTGGTGGGAAATGAGAGTTAAATTTGCCCGTCCAGACACCTCCAGCTAGTCTCTCATTGGTTCTCGCTATTCCTGTTCATCTTCCGCAGAAATTGCAAACTGGGCCAAACAGGAGGTTAAAGGGACTGACTCTCCAAGTCGGGAGGGTGTTCGTAAAGCATCTGGAATGTTGCACCCGAGTACCAGGGGAGGAATACTGAGACATATTTGAACACGTCTCCTGTTCACACAGTTGATCATACTCTGGGTTCCACATGCATGTTTTAGCTGAAGGAAGAATACCTTAAACCTGGAGAGTTGAGACCCGTGTAATGGGTACCATGCAATATGAGTTCAAAGGGTCTTCATTTGCTCACCAAACTTCTCCAATCCTATCACTGCTGCGTTTATCCCCCTGTACAGACGCTTGATTCTCTTTTGGAGACATAGCAATCCATAGGTTTTAAGATACTTACTAGTCAGGTACATTCTTAGGCGTTTTATATGGGGTGTTGAGTCCATTTCGTTGAGCAAGGAGTAGCTCTTGTCTATTCCATATTTGGCTTAAGGAACTTTATCTGTGCTCATTTCAATCTCTGGTTTTATGCAGCACCCCAACTCACCTTTCCCCTTAAGCAAGCATAAGTTGGTTTTCTAAATTTGAGACACTGTTCTGTTTTGGAATTCAGTTCCTGTGTAGCCAAGTTTACATTCCGTGTATTAGTGATATCTTATGATGTTTCTTTTTCTGTGTGACTTATTTCAGTTAGAATCATCGTCCCTGAATCCACTCATTATGCTTCTACGGGCCTGATGACATAGATTTCATTGCTGAGTGATACTGCATTGTACGTAAGTACCACAAGTTCTTTATCCATTTTTCACTTTCTGTGATATTGAGCTTGTACGGTAAATGAGGTTCTTGTAAACAGAGGCGTCCCAAACTTTGGGGTTGCTGTGTCTTTTTGATTTTAATTTCCCTAATCTATAGGACCATAAGTGGAAGTGCCCTAGGCTCTGTTGCTTTGTTTTTTAGATGTTTCAGGAAACACCATACACTTCTCCGGAGTGTCTGTTGGCAATTTACATCCCGCCCATCAGCATAACAAGGCTCCCAGTTCTCCATGGCCTGTCCTGCCTTTCTGGATTTTACACTTTTTTCAGATGGCCCTTTTGACCGGGGGGAAGTGAGACTTCATTGTAGTGCAGATTTCCTTTGCAAGCTTGCTTGGTTGGCCAAAAAGGGCATATGCGTTTTTTCCTGAATATATTCAGGAAAAAACGCATACGCCCTTTTTGGCCAAGTGCATCATTGTGGACGTTCTGCCTCTTTTCCTATGCTTTCAATGCAATTCCAGTCTACCTCCTGAAATCGGTTTCCTGCAATTCTGCCCCGCTTTCAAGTCCTCTTGGCAGCCTTACTTCAGTATATTTTTGGACGATAGCTGTCATTTATAACTCTGCAGGATTGTGAATTACAGTGCCCCTGAGCTCCTTTCTTCAACTCGCTTTCTGTTGAGCTGGCCGCAACACCGCAGGATGGCTTCAGGCCCTAATCTGGTTCCGGCACGGCAAGCTGAGCCTTTGGTTAATTCCTCTTCCTGGTGGGAAATGAGAGTTAAATTTGCCCGTCCAGACACCTCCAGCTAGTCTCTCATTGGTTCTCGCTATTCCTGTTCATCTTCCACAGAAATTGCAAACTGGGCCAAACAGGAGGTTAAAGGGACTGACTCTCCAAGTCGGGAGGGTGTTAGTAAAGCGTCTGGAATGTTGCACCCGAGTACCAGGGTACGAAAACTGAGACATATTTGAACACGTTTCCCGATCACATGGTTGATCATACTCTAGTTTCCACATGCATGTTTTACCTGTAGGAAGAATACCTTAAACCTGGGTAGTTGAAACCCGTGGAATGGGTACCATGCAATATGACTTCAAAGGGTCTTCATTTGCTCACCGAACCTCTCCAATCCTATCACTGCTGCGTTTATGCCCCTGTACACACGCTTGATTCTCTTTCGGAGACATAGCAATCCATAGGTTTAAGATACTTACTAGTCAGGTACATTCTTAGGCGTTTAATATGCGGTGTTGAGTCCATTTCGTTGAGCAAGGAGTAGCTCTTGTCTATTCCATATTTGGCTTAAGGAACTTTATCTGTGCTCATTTCAATCTCTGGTTTTATGCAGCACCCCAACTCACCTTTACCCTTAAGCAAGCATAAGTTGGTTCTCTAAATTTGAGAACCTGTTCTGTTCTGTAATTCAGTTCCTGTGTAGCCAAGTTTACATTCTGTGTATTACTGATATCTTATGATGTTTCTTTTTCTGTGTGACTTATTTCAGTTAGAATCATCATACCTGAATCCACTCATTGTGCTGCTAAGGGCCTGATGACATAGATTTCATTGCTGAGTGATATTGCTTTGTAAGTAAATACCACAACTTCTTTATCCATTTTTCACTTTCTGCAATGTTGAACTTGTACGGTACATGAGGTTCTTGTAAACAGAGGCGTCCCAAACTTTGGGGTGGCTGTGTCTTTTTGATTTTAATTTCCCTATGCTATAGGACCATAAGTGGGAGTGCCCTAGGCTCTGTTGCTTTGTTTTTTAGATGTTTCAGGAAACACCATACACTTCTCCCGAGTGTCTCTTGGCAATTTACATCCCGCCCATCAGCATAACAAGGCTCCCAGTTCTCCATGGCCTGTCCTGCCTTTCTGGATTTTACACTTTTTTCAGATGGCCCTTTTGACCGGGGGGAAGTGAGACTTCATTGTAGTGCAGATTTCCTTTGCAAGCTTGCTTGGTTGGCCAAAAAGGGCGTATGCGTTTTTTCCTGAATATATTCAGGAAAAAACGCATACGCCCTTTTTGGCCAAGTGCATCATTGTGGACGTTCTGCCTCTTTTCCTATGCTTTCAATGCAATTCCAGTCTACCTCCTGAAATCGGTTTCCTGCAATTCTGCCCCGGTTTCAAGTCCTCTTGGCAGCCTTACTTCAGTATATTTTTGGACGATAGCTGTCATTTATAAGTCTGCAGGTTTGTGAATTACAGTGCCCCTGAGCTCCTTTCTTCAACTCGCTTTCTTGTGACCTGGCCGCAACACCGCAGGATGGCTTCAGGCCCTAAACTGGTTTCGGCAGGGCACGATGAGCCTTTGGTTAATTCCTCTTCCTGGTGGGAAATGAGAGTTAAATTTGCCCGTCCAGACACCTCCAGCTAGTCTCTCATTGGTTCTCGCTATTCCTGTTCATCTTCCACAGAAATTGCAAACTGGGCCAAACAGGAGGTTAAAGGGACTGACTCTCCAAGTTGGGAGAGTGTTAGTAAAGCATCTGGAATGTTGCACCCGAGTACCAGGGTACGAAAACTGAGACATATTTGAACACGTTTCCCGATCACATGGTTGATCATACTCTAGGTTCCACATGCATGTTTTAGCTGAAGGAAGAATACCTTAAACCTGGGAAATTGAAACCCGTGGAATGGGTACCATGCAATATGACTTCAAAGGGTCTTCATTTGCTCACCGAACCTCTCCAATCCTATCACTGCTGCGTTTATGCCCCTGTACACATGCTTGATTCTCTTTTGGAGACATAGCAATCCATAGGTTTTAAGATACTTACTAGTAAGGTACATTCTTAGGCGTTTAATATGGGGTGTTGAGTCCATTTCGTTGAGCAAGGAGTAGCTCTTTTCTATTCCATATTTGGCTTAAGGAAATTTATCTGAGCTCATTTCAATCTCTGGTTTTATGCAGCACCCCAACTCACCTTTACCCTTAAGCAAGCATAAGTTGGTTTTCTAAATTTGAGACCCTGTTCTGTTCTGTAATTCAGTTCCTGTGTAGCCAAGTTTACATTCCGTGTATTACTGATATCTTATGATGATTCTTTTTCTGTGTGACTTATTTCAGTTAGAATCATCATACCTGAATCCACTCATTGTGCTGCTAAGGGCCTGATGACATAGATTTCATTGCTGAGTGATATTGCTTTGTAAGTAAATACCACAACTTCTTTATCCATTTTTCACTTTCTGCAGTGTTGAACTTGTACTGTAAACGAGGTTCTTGTAAACAGAGGCGTCCCAAACTTTGGGGTGGCTGTGTCTTTTTGATTTTAATTTCCCTAAGCTATAGGACCATAAGTGGAAATGCCCTAGGCTCTGTTGCTTTGTTTTTTAGATGTTTCAGGAAACACCATACACTTCTCCCGAGTGTCTGTTGGCAATTTACATCCCGCCCATCAGCATAACAAGGCTCCCAGTTCTCCATGGCCTTTCCTGCCTTTCTGGATTTTACACTTTTTTCAGATGGCCCTTTTGACCGGGGGGAAGTGAGACTTCATTGTAGTGCAGATTTCCCTTGCAAGTTTGCTTGGTTGGCCAAAAAGTGCGTATGTGTTTTTTCCTGAATATATTCAGGAAAAAACGCATACGCCCTTTTTGGCCAAGTGTATCATTGTGGACGTTCTGCCTCTTTTCCTATGCTTTCAATGCAATTCCAGTCTACCTCCTGAAATCGGTTTCCTGCAATTCTGCCCCGCTTTCAAGTCCTCTTGGCAGCCTTACTTCAGTATATTTTTGGACGATAGCTGTCATTTATAAGTCTGCAGGTTTGTGAATTACAGTGCCCCTGAGCTCCTTTCTTCAACTCGCTTTCTTTTGAGCTGGCCGCAACACCGCAGGATGGCTTCAGGCCCTAATCTGGTTCCGGCACGGCACGCTGAGCCTTTGGTTATTTCCTCTTCCTGGTGGGAAATGAGAGTTAAATTTGCCCTTCCAGACACCTCCAGCTAGTCTCTCATTGGTTCTCCCTATTCCTGTTCATCTTCCGCAGAAATTGCAAACTGGGCCAAACAGGAGGTTAAAGGCGCTGACTCTCCAAGTGGGGAGAGTGTTAGTAAAGCGTCTGGAATGTTGCACCCGAATACCAGGGGAGGAAAACTGAGACATATTTGAACACGTCTCCCATTCACACGGTTGATCATACTCTGGGTTCCACATGCATGTTTTAGCTGAAGGAAGAATACCTTAAACCTGGAGAGTTGAGACCCGTAGAAGGGGTACCATGCAATATGACTTCAAAGTGTCTTTATTTGCTCACCGAACCTCTCCCATCCTATCACTTCTGCGTTTATACCCCTGTACACACGCTTGATTCTCTTTTGGAGACATAGCAATACCTAGGATTTAAGGTACTTACTAGTCAGGTACATTCTTAGGCGTCTAATATGGGGTGTTGAGTCCGTTTCATTGAGCAAGGAGTAGCTCTTGTCTACTCCATATTTGGCTTAAGGAACTTTATCTGTGCTCATTTCAATCTCTGGTTTTATGCAGCACCCCAACTCACCTTTCCCCTTAAGCAAGCATAAGTTGCTTTTCTAAATTTGAGACCGTGTTCTGTTTTGGAATTCAGTTCCTGTGTAGCCAAGTTTACATTCCGTGTATTAGTGATATCTTATGATGTTTCTTTTTCTGTGTGACTTGTTTCAGTTAGAATCATCGTACCTGAATCCACTCATTATGCTGCTACGGGCCTGATGACATAGATTTCATTGCTGAGTGATACTGCATTGTACGTAACTACCACAAATTCTTTATCCATTTTTCACTTTCTGTGATATTGAACTTGTACGGTAAACGAGGTTCTTGTAAACAGAGGCGTCCCAAACTTTGGGGTGGCTGTGTCTTTTTGATTTTAATTTCCCTAAGCTATAGGACCATAAGTGGAAGTGCCCTAGGCTCTGTTGCTTTGTTTTTTAGATGTTTCAGGAAACACCATACACTTCTCCGGAGTGTCTGTTGGCAATTTACATCCCGCCCATCAGCATAACAAGGCTCCCAGTTCTCCATGGCCTGTCCTGCCTTTCTGGATTTTACACTTTTTTCAGATGGCCCTTTTGACCGGGGGGAAGTGAGACTTCATTGTAGTGCAGATTTCCTTTGCAAGCTTGCTTGGTTGGCCAAAAAGGGCATATGCGTTTTTTCCTGAATATATTCAGGAAAAAACGCATACGCCCTTTTTGGCCAAGTGCATCATTGTGGACGTTCTGCCTCTTTTCCTATGCTTTCAATGCAATTCCAGTCTACCTCCTGAAATCGGTTTCCTGCAATTCTGCCCCGCTTTCAAGTCCTCTTGGCAGCCTTACTTCAGTATATTTTTGGACGATAGCTGTCATTTATAACTCTGCAGGATTGTGAATTACAGTGCCCCTGAGCTCCTTTCTTCAACTCGCTTTCTGTTGAGCTGGCCGCAACACCGCAGGATGGCTTCAGGCCCTAATCTGGTTCCGGCACGGCAAGCTGAGCCTTTGGTTAATTCCTCTTCCTGGTGGGAAATGAGAGTTAAATTTGCCCGTCCAGACACCTCCAGCTAGTCTCTCATTGGTTCTCGCTATTCCTGTTCATCTTCCACAGAAATTGCAAACTGGGCCAAACAGGAGGTTAAAGGGACTGACTCTCCAAGTCGGGAGGGTGTTAGTAAAGCGTCTGGAATGTTGCACCCGAGTACCAGGGTACGAAAACTGAGACATATTTGAACACGTTTCCCGATCACATGGTTGATCATACTCTAGTTTCCACATGCATGTTTTACCTGTAGGAAGAATACCTTAAACCTGGGTAGTTGAAACCCGTGGAATGGGTACCATGCAATATGACTTCAAAGGGTCTTCATTTGCTCACCGAACCTCTCCAATCCTATCACTGCTGCGTTTATGCCCCTGTACACACGCTTGATTCTCTTTCGGAGACATAGCAATCCATAGGTTTTAAGATACTTACTAGTCAGGTACATTCTTAGGCGTTTAATATGCGGTGTTGAGTCCATTTCGTTGAGCAAGGAGTAGCTCTTGTCTATTCCATATTTGGCTTAAGGAACTTTATCTGTGCTCATTTCAATCTCTGGTTTTATGCAGCACCCCAACTCACCTTTACCCTTAAGCAAGCATAAGTTGGTTCTCTAAATTTGAGAACCTGTTCTGTTCTGTAATTCAGTTCCTGTGTAGCCAAGTTTACATTCTGTGTATTACTGATATCTTATGATGTTTCTTTTTCTGTGTGACTTATTTCAGTTAGAATCATCATACCTGAATCCACTCATTGTGCTGCTAAGGGCCTGATGACATAGATTTCATTGCTGAGTGATATTGCTTTGTAAGTAAATACCACAACTTCTTTATCCATTTTTCACTTTCTGCGATGTTGAACTTGTACGGTACATGAGGTTCTTGTAAACAGAGGCGTCCCAAACTTTGGGGTGGCTGTGTCTTTTTGATTTTAATTTCCCTATGCTATAGGACCATAAGTGGGAGTGCCCTAGGCTCTGTTGCTTTGTTTTTTAGATGTTTCAGGAAACACCATACACTTCTCCCGAGTGTCTCTTGGCAATTTACATCCCGCCCATCAGCATAACAAGGCTCCCAGTTCTCCATGGCCTGTCCTGCCTTTCTGGATTTTACACTTTTTTCAGATGGCCCTTTTGACCGGGGGGAAGTGAGACTTCATTGTAGTGCAGATTTCCTTTGCAAGCTTGCTTGGTTGGCCAAAAAGGGCGTATGCGTTTTTTCCTGAATATATTCAGGAAAAAACGCATACGCCCTTTTTGGCCAAGTGCATCATTGTGGACGTTCTGCCTCTTTTCCTATGCTTTCAATGCAATTCCAGTCTACCTCCTGAAATCGGTTTCCTGCAATTCTGCCCCGCTTTCAAGTCCTCTTGGCAGCCTTACTTCAGTATATTTTTGGACGATAGCTGTCATTTATAAGTCTGCAGGTTTGTGAATTACAGTGCCCCTGAGCTCCTTTCTTCAACTCGCTTTCTTGTGACCTGGCCGCAACACCGCAGGATGGCTTCAGGCCCTAAACTGGTTTCGGCAGGGCACGATGAGCCTTTGGTTAATTCCTCTTCCTGGTGGGAAATGAGAGTTAAATTTGCCCGTCCAGACACCTCCAGCTAGTCTCTCATTGGTTCTCGCTATTCCTGTTCATCTTCCACAGAAATTGCAAACTGGGCCAAACAGGAGGTTAAAGGGACTGACTCTCCAAGTTGGGAGAGTGTTAGTAAAGCATCTGGAATGTTGCACCCGAGTACCAGGGTACGAAAACTGAGACATATTTGAACACGTTTCCCGATCACATG
This sequence comes from Pseudorca crassidens, assembly GCF_039906515.1. NCBI lineage: Eukaryota > Metazoa > Chordata > Mammalia > Artiodactyla > Delphinidae > Pseudorca > Pseudorca crassidens. The sequence goes on from NW_027136311.1 coordinate 116,576, forward strand.
GTTGATCATACTCTAGGTTCCACATGCATGTTTTAGCTGAAGGAAGAATACCTTAAACCTGGGAAATTGAAACCCGTGGAATGGGTACCATGCAATATGACTTCAAAGGGTCTTCATTTGCTCACCGAACCTCTCCAATCCTATCACTGCTGCGTTTATGCCCCTGTACACATGCTTGATTCTCTTTTGGAGACATAGCAATCCATAGGTTTTAAGATACTTACTAGTAAGGTACATTCTTAGGCGTTTAATATGGGGTGTTGAGTCCATTTCGTTGAGCAAGGAGTAGCTCTTTTCTATTCCATATTTGGCTTAAGGAAATTTATCTGAGCTCATTTCAATCTCTGGTTTTATGCAGCACCCCAACTCACCTTTACCCTTAAGCAAGCATAAGTTGGTTTTCTAAATTTGAGACCCTGTTCTGTTCTGTAATTCAGTTCCTGTGTAGCCAAGTTTACATTCCGTGTATTACTGATATCTTATGATGATTCTTTTTCTGTGTGACTTATTTCAGTTAGAATCATCATACCTGAATCCACTCATTGTGCTGCTAAGGGCCTGATGACATAGATTTCATTGCTGAGTGATATTGCTTTGTAAGTAAATACCACAACTTCTTTATCCATTTTTCACTTTCTGCGGTGTTGAACTTGTACTGTAAACGAGGTTCTTGTAAACAGAGGCGTCCCAAACTTTGGGGTGGCTGTGTCTTTTTGATTTTAATTTCCCTAAGCTATAGGACCATAAGTGGAAATGCCCTAGGCTCTGTTGCTTTGTTTTTTAGATGTTTCAGGAAACACCATACACTTCTCCCGAGTGTCTGTTGGCAATTTACATCCCGCCCATCAGCATAACAAGGCTCCCAGTTCTCCATGGCCTGTCCTGCCTTTCTGGATTTTACACTTTTTTCAGATGGCCCTTTTGACCGGGGGGAAGTGAGACTTCATTGTAGTGCAGATTTCCCTTGCAAGTTTGCTTGGTTGGCCAAAAAGTGCGTATGTGTTTTTTCCTGAATATATTCAGGAAAAAACGCATACGCCCTTTTTGGCCAAGTGTATCATTGTGGACGTTCTGCCTCTTTTCCTATGCTTTCAATGCAATTCCAGTCTACCTCCTGAAATCGGTTTCCTGCAATTCTGCCCCGCTTTCAAGTCCTCTTGGCAGCCTTACTTCAGTATATTTTTGGACGATAGCTGTCATTTATAAGTCTGCAGGTTTGTGAATTACAGTGCCCCTGAGCTCCTTTCTTCAACTCGCTTTCTTTTGAGCTGGCCGCAACACCGCAGGATGGCTTCAGGCCCTAATCTGGTTCCGGCACGGCACGCTGAGCCTTTGGTTATTTCCTCTTCCTGGTGGGAAATGAGAGTTAAATTTGCCCTTCCAGACACCTCCAGCTAGTCTCTCATTGGTTCTCCCTATTCCTGTTCATCTTCCGCAGAAATTGCAAACTGGGCCAAACAGGAGGTTAAAGGCGCTGACTCTCCAAGTGGGGAGAGTGTTAGTAAAGCGTCTGGAATGTTGCACCCGAATACCAGGGGAGGAAAACTGAGACATATTTGAACACGTCTCCCATTCACACGGTTGATCATACTCTGGGTTCCACATGCATGTTTTAGCTGAAGGAAGAATACCTTAAACCTGGAGAGTTGAGACCCGTAGAAGGGGTACCATGCAATATGACTTCAAAGTGTCTTTATTTGCTCACCGAACCTCTCCCATCCTATCACTTCTGCGTTTATACCCCTGTACACACGCTTGATTCTCTTTTGGAGACATAGCAATACCTAGGATTTAAGGTACTTACTAGTCAGGTACATTCTTAGGCGTCTAATATGGGGTGTTGAGTCCGTTTCATTGAGCAAGGAGTAGCTCTTGTCTACTCCATATTTGGCTTAAGGAACTTTATCTGTGCTCATTTCAATCTCTGGTTTTATGCAGCACCCCAACTCACCTTTCCCCTTAAGCAAGCATAAGTTGCTTTTCTAAATTTGAGACCGTGTTCTGTTTTGGAATTCAGTTCCTGTGTAGCCAAGTTTACATTCCGTGTATTAGTGATATCTTATGATGTTTCTTTTTCTGTGTGACTTGTTTCAGTTAGAATCATCGTACCTGAATCCACTCATTATGCTGCTACGGGCCTGATGACATAGATTTCATTGCTGAGTGATACTGCATTGTACGTAACTACCACAAATTCTTTATCCATTTTTCACTTTCTGTGATATTGAACTTGTACGGTAAACGAGGTTCTTGTAAACTGAGGCGTCCCAAACTTTGGGGTGGCTGTGTCTTTTTGATTTTAATTTCCCTAAGCTATAGGACCATAAGTGGAAGTGCCCTAGGCTCTGTTGCTTTGTTTTTTAAATGTTTCAGGAAACACCATACACTTCTCCAGAGTGTCTGTTTGCAATTTACATCCCGCCCATCAGCATAACAAGGCTCCCAGTTCTCCATGGCCTTTCCTGCCTTTCTGGATATTACACTTTTTTCAGATGGCCCTTTTGACCGGGGGGAAGTGAGACTTCATTGTAGTGCAGATTTCCTTTGCAAGTTTGCTTGGTTGGCCAAAAAGGGCGTATGCGTTTTTTCCTGAATATATTCAGGAAAAAACGCATAAGCCCTTTTTGGCCAAGTGCATCATTGTGGACGTTCTGCCTCTTTTCCTATGCTTTCAATGCAATTCCAGTCTACCTCCTGAAATCGGTTTCCTGCAATTCTGCCCCGCTTTCAAGTCCTCTTGGCAGCCTTACTTCAGTATATTTTTGGACGATAGCTGTCATTTATATCTCTGCAGGTTTGTGAATTACAGTGCCCCTGAGCTGCTTTCTTCAACTCGCTTTCTTTTGAGCTGGCCGCAACACCGCAGGATGGCTTCAGGCCCTAATCTGGTTCCGGCTCGGCACACTGAGCCTTTGGTTAATTCCTCTTCCTGGTGGGAAATGAGAGTTAAATTTGCCCGTCCAGACACCTCCAGCTAGTCTCTCATTGGTTCTCGCTATTCCTGTTCATCTTCCGCAGAAATTGCAAACTGGGCCAAACAGGAGGTTAAAGGGACTGACTCTCCAAGTCGGGAGAGTGTTAGTAAAGCGTCTGGAATGTTGCACCCGAGTACCAGGGTACGAAAACTGAGACATATTTGAACACGTCTCCCGATCACATGGTTGATCATACTCTAGGATCCACATGCATGTTTTAGCTGAAGGAAGAATACCTTAAACCTGGGTAGTTGAAACCCGTGGAATGAGTACCATGCAATATGACTTCAAAGGGTCTTCATTTGCTCACCGAACCTCTCCAATCCTATCACTGCTGCGTTTATGCCCCTGTACACATGCTTGATTCTCTTTCGGAGACATAGCAATCCGTAGGTTTTAAGATACTTACTAGTCAGGTACATTCTTAGGCGTTTAATATGGGGTGTTGAGTCCATTTCGTTGAGCAAGGAGTAGCTCTTGTCTATTCCATATTTGGCTTAAGGAACTTTATCTGTGCTCATTTCAATCTCTGCTGTTATGCAGCACCCCAACTCACCTTTCCCCTTAAGCAAGCATAAGTTGGTTTTCTAAATTTGAGACCCTGTTCTGTTTTGGAATTCAGTTCCTGTGTAGCCAAGTTTACATTCCGTGTATTAGTGATATCTTATGATGTTTCTTTTTCTGTGTGACTTATTTCAGTTAGAATCATCGTACCTGAATCCACTCATTATGCTGCTACGGGCCTGATGACATAGATTTCATTGCTGAGTGATACTGCATTGTACGTAAGTACCACAAGTTCTTTATCCATTTTTCACTTTCTGTGATATTGAACTTGTACGGTAAACGAGGTTCTTGTCAACAGAGGCGTCCCAAACTTTGGGGTGGCTGTGTCTTTTTGATTTTAATTTCCCTAAGCTATAGGACCATAAGTGGAAGTGCCCTAGGCTCTGTTGCTTTGCTTTTTAGATGTTTCAGGAAACACCATACACTTCTCCCGAGTGTCTGTTGGCAATTTACATCCCGCCCATCAGCATAACAAGGCTCCCAGTTCTCCATGGCCTGTCCTGCCTTTCTGGATTTTACACTTTTTTCAGATGGCCCTTTTGACCGGGGGGAAGTGAGACTTCATTGTAGTGCAGATTTCCTTTGCAAGCTTGCTTGGTTGGCCAAAAAGGGCGTATGCGTTTTTTCCTGAATATATTCAGGAAAAAACACATACGCCCTTTTTGGCCAAGTGCATCATTGTGGACGTTCTGCCTCTTTTCCTATGCTTTCAATGCAATTCCAGTCTACCTCCTGAAATCGGTTTCCTGCAATTCTGCCCCGCTTTCAAGTCCTCTTGGCAGCCTTACTTCAGTATATTTTTGGACGATAGCTGTCATTTATAACTCTGCAGGTTTGTGAATTACAGTGCCCCTGAGCTCCTTTCTTCAAATCACTTTCTTTTGAGCTGGCCACAACACCGCAGGATGGCTTCAGGCCCTAATCTGGTTCCGGCACGGCACGCTGAGCCATTGGTTATTTCCTCTTCCTGGTGGGAAATGAGAGTTAAATTTGCCCGTCCAGACACCTCCAGCTAGTCTCTCATTGGTTCTCGCTATTCCTGTTCATCTTCCGCAGAAATTGCAAACTGGGCCAAACAGGAGGTTAAAGGCGCTGACTCTCCAAGTGGGGAGAGTGTTAGTAAAGCGTCTGGAATGTTGCACCCGAGTACCAGGGTATGAAAACTGAGAGATATTTGAACACATCTCCCGATCACATGGCTGATCATACACTAGGTTCCACATGCATGTTTTAGCTGAAGGAAGAATACCTTAAACCTGGAGAGTTGAGACCCTTGTAATGGGTACCATGAAATATGACTTCAAAGGGTCTTCATTTGCTCACCGAACCTCTCCAATCCTATCACTGCTTCGTTTATGCCCCTGTACACACGCTTGATTCTCTTTTGGAGACATAGCAATCCATAGGTTTTAAGATACTTACTAGTCAGGTACATTCTGAGGCGTTTAATATGGGGTGTTGTGTCCATTTCGTTGAGCAAGGAGTAGCTCTTGTCTATTCCATATTTGGCTTAAGGAACTTTATCTGTGCTCATTTCAATCTCTGGTTTTATGCAGCACCCCAACTCACCTTTCCCCTTAAGCAAGCATAAGTTGGTTTTCTAAATTTGAGACCCTGTTCTGTTTTGGAATTCAGTTCCTGTGTAGCCAAGTTTACATTCTGTGTATTAGTGATATCTTATGATGTTTCTTTTTCGGTGTGACTTATTTCAGTTAGAATCATCGTACCTGAATCCACTCATTATGCTGCTACGGGCCTGATGACATAGATTTCATTGCTGAGTGATACTAAATTGTACTTAATTACCACAAGTTCTGTATACGTTTTTCACTTTCTGTGATATTGAACTTGTACGGTAAACGAGGTTCTTGTAAACAGAGGCGTCCCAAACTTTGGGGTGGCTGTGTCTTTTTGATTTTAATTTCCCTAAGCTATAGGACCATAAGTGGAAGTGCCCTAGGCTCTGTTGCTTTGTTTTTTAGATGTTTCAGGAAACACCATACACTTCTCCCGAGTGTCTGTTGGCAATTTACATCCCGCCCATCAGCATAACAAGGCTCCCAGTTCTCCATGGCCTGTCCTGCCTTTCTGGATTTTACACTTTTTTCAGATGGCCCTTTTGACCGGGGGGAAGTGAGACTTCATTGTAGTGCAGATTTCCTTTGCAAGCTTGCTTGGTTGGCCAAAAAGGGCGTATGCGTTTTTTCCTGAATATATTCAGGAAAAAACGCATACGCCCTTTTTGGCCAAGTGCATCATTGTGGACGTTCTGCCTCTTTTCCTATGCTTTCAATGCAATTCCAGTCTACCTCCTGAAATCGGTTTCCTGCAATTCTGCCCCGCTTTCAAGTCCTCTTGGCAGCCTTACTTCAGTATATTTTTGGACGATAGCTGTCATTTATAACTCTGCAGGTTTGTGAATTACAGTGCCCCTGAGCTCCTTTCTTCAACTCGCTTTCTTTTGAGCTGGCCGCAACACCGCAGGATGGCTTCAGGCCCTAATCTGGTTCCGGCACGGCACGCTGAGCCTTTGGTTAATTCCTCTTCCTGGTGGGAAATGAGAGTTAAATTTGCCCGTCCAGACACCTCCAGCTAGTCTCTGATTGGTTCTCGCTATTCCTGTTCATCTTCCGCAGTAATTGCAAACAGGGCCAAACAGGAGGTTAAAGGCGCTGACTCTCCAAGTGGGGAGAGTGTTAGTAAAGCATCTGGAATGTTGCACCCGAGTACCAGGGTACGAAAACTGAGACATATTTGAACACGTCTCCCGATCACATGGTTGATCATACTCTAGGTTCCACATGCATGTTTTAGCTGAAGGAAGAATACCTTAAACCTGGAGAGTTGAGACCCGTAGAAGGGGTACCATGCAATATGACTTCAAAGTGTCTTTATTTGCTCACCGAACCTCTCCCATCCTATCACTTCTGCGTTTATACCCCTGTACACACGCTTGATTCTCTTTTGGAGACATAGCAATACCTAGGATTTAAGGTACTTACTAGTCAGGTACATTCTTAGGCGTCTAATATGGGGTGTTGAGTCCGTTTCATTGAGCAAGGAGTAGCTCTTGTCTAATCCATATTTGGCTTAAGGAACTTTATCTGTGCTCATTTCAATCTCTGGTTTTATGCAGCACCCCAACTCACCTTTCCCCTTAAGCAAGCATAAGTTGCTTTTCTAAATTTGAGACCGTGTTCTGTTTTGGAATTCAGTTCCTGTGTAGCCAAGTTTACATTCCGTGTATTAGTGATATCTTATGATGTTTCTTTTTCTGTGTGACTTGTTTCAGTTAGAATCATCGTACCTGAATCCACTCATTATGCTGCTACGGGCCTGATGACATAGATTTCATTGCTGAGTGATACTGCATTGTACGTAACTACCACAAATTCTTTATCCATTTTTCACTTTCTGTGATATTGAACTTGTACGGTAAACGAGGTTCTTGTAAACAGAGGCGTCCCAAATTTTGGGGTGGCTGTGTCTTTTTGATTTTAATTTCCCTAAGCTATAGGACCATAAGTGGAAGTGCCCTAGGCTCTGTTGCTTTGTTTTTTAAATGTTTCAGGAAACACCATACACTTCTCCAGAGTGTCTGTTTGCAATTTACATCCCGCCCATCAGCATAACAAGGCTCCCAGTTCTCCATGGCCTTTCCTGCCTTTCTGGATATTACACTTTTTTCAGATGGCCCTTTTGACCGGGGGGAAGTGAGACTTCATTGTAGTGCAGATTTCCTTTGCAAGTTTGCTTGGTTGGCCAAAAAGGGCGTATGCGTTTTTTCCTGAATATATTCAGGAAAAAACGCATAAGCCCTTTTTGGCCAAGTGCATCATTGTGGACGTTCTGCCTCTTTTCCTATGCTTTCAATGCAATTCCAGTCTACCTCCTGAAATCGGTTTCCTGCAATTCTGCCCCGCTTTCAAGTCCTCTTGGCAGCCTTACTTCAGTATATTTTTGGACGATAGCTGTCATTTATATCTCTGCAGGTTTGTGAATTACAGTGCCCCTGAGCTGCTTTCTTCAACTCGCTTTCTTTTGAGCTGGCCGCAACACCGCAGGATGGCTTCAGGCCCTAATCTGGTTCCGGCTCGGCACACTGAGCCTTTGGTTAATTCCTCTTCCTGGTGGGAAATGAGAGTTAAATTTGCCCGTCCAGACACCTCCAGCTAGTCTCTCATTGGTTCTCGCTATTCCTGTTCATCTTCCGCAGAAATTGCAAACTGGGCCAAACAGGAGGTTAAAGGGACTGACTCTCCAAGTCGGGAGAGTGTTAGTAAAGCGTCTGGAATGTTGCACCTGAGTACCAGGGTACGAAAACTGAGACATATTTGAACACGTCTCCCGATCACATGGTTGATCATACTCTAGGATCCACATGCATGTTTTAGCTGAAGGAAGAATACCTTAAACCTGGGTAGTTGAAACCCGTGGAATGGGTACCATGCAATATGACTTCAAAGGGTCTTCATTTGCTCACCGAACCTCTCCAATCCTATCACTGCTGCGTTTATGCCCCTGTACACATGCTTGATTCTCTTTCGGAGACATAGCAATCCGTAGGTTTTAAGATACTTACTAGTCAGGTACATTCTTAGGCGTTTAATATGGGGTGTTGAGTCCATTTCGTTGAGCAAGGAGTAGCTCTTGTCTATTCCATATTTGGCTTAAGGAACTTTATCTGTGCTCATTTCAATCTCTGCTGTTATGCAGCACCCCAACTCACCTTTCCCCTTAAGCAAGCATAAGTTGGTTTTCTAAATTTGAGACCCTGTTCTGTTTTGGAATTCAGTTCCTGTGTAGCCAAGTTTACATTCCGTGTATTAGTGATATCTTATGATGTTTCTTTTTCTGTGTGACTTATTTCAGTTAGAATCATCGTACCTGAATCCACTCATTATGCTGCTACGGGCCTGATGACATAGATTTCATTGCTGAGTGATACTGCATTGTACGTAAGTACCACAAGTTCTTTATCCATTTTTCACTTTCTGTGATATTGAACTTGTACGGTAAACGAGGTTCTTGTCAACAGAGGCGTCCCAAACTTTGGGGTGGCTGTGTCTTTTTGATTTTAATTTCCCTAAGCTATAGGACCATAAGTGGAAGTGCCCTAGGCTCTGTTGCTTTGCTTTTTAGATGTTTCAGGAAACACCATACACTTCTCCCGAGTGTCTGTTGGCAATTTACATCCCGCCCATCAGCATAACAAGGCTCCCAGTTCTCCATGGCCTGTCCTGCCTTTCTGGATTTTACACTTTTTTCAGATGGCCCTTTTGACCGGGGGGAAGTGAGACTTCATTGTAGTGCAGATTTCCTTTGCAAGCTTGCTTGGTTGGCCAAAAAGGGCGTATGCGTTTTTTCCTGAATATATTCAGGAAAAAACACATACGCCCTTTTTGGCCAAGTGCATCATTGTGGACGTTCTGCCTCTTTTCCTATGCTTTCAATGCAATTCCAGTCTACCTCCTGAAATCGGTTTCCTGCAATTCTGCCCCGCTTTCAAGTCCTCTTGGCAGCCTTACTTCAGTATATTTTTGGACGATAGCTGTCATTTATAACTCTGCAGGTTTGTGAATTACAGTGCCCCTGAGCTCCTTTCTTCAACTCGCTTTCTTGTGACCTGGCCGCAACACCGCAGGATGGCTTCAGGCCCTAATCTGATTCCGGCACGGCACGCTGAGCCATTGGTTATTTCCTCTTCCTGGTGGGAAATGAGAGTTAAATTTGCCCGTCCAGACACCTCCAGCTAGTCTCTCATTGGTTCTCGCTATTCCTGTTCATCTTCCGCAGAAATTGCAAACTGGGCCAAACAGGAGGTTAAAGGCGCTGACTCTCCAAGTGGGGAGAGTGTTAGTAAAGCGTCTGGAATGTTGCACCCGAGTACCAGGGTATGAAAACTGAGAGATATTTGAACACATCTCCCGATCACATGGCTGATCATACACTAGGTTCCACATGCATGTTTTAGCTGAAGGAAGAATACCTTAAACCTGGAGAGTTGAGACCCTTGTAATGGGTACCATGAAATATGACTTCAAAGGGTCTTCATTTGCTCACCGAACCTCTCCAATCCTATCACTGCTGCGTTTATGCCCCTGTACACATGCTTGATTCTCTTTCGGAGACCTAGCAATCCATAGGTTTTAAGATACTTACTAGTCAGGTACATTCTGAGGCGTTTAATATGGGGTGTTGAGTCCATTTCGTTGAGCAAGGAGTAGCTCTTGTCTATTCCATATTTGGCTTAAGGAACTTTATCTGTGCTCATTTCAATCTCTGGTTTTATGCAGCACCCCAACTCACCTTTCCCCTTAAGCAAGCATAAGTTAGTTTTCTAAATTTGAGACCCTGTTCTGTTTTGGAATTCAGTTCCTGTGTAGCCAAGTTTACATTCTGTGTATTAGTGATATCTTATGATGTTTCTTTTTCGGTGTGACTTATTTCAGTTAGAATCATCGTACCTGAATCCACTCATTATGCTGCTACGGGCCTGATGACATAGATTTCATTGCTGAGTGATACTAAATTGTACTTAATTACCACAAGTTCTGTATACGTTTTTCACTTTCTGTGATATTGAACTTGTACGGTAAACGAGGTTCTTGTAAACAGAGGCGTCCCAAACTTTGGGGTGGCTGTGTCTTTTTGATTTTAATTTCCCTAAGCTATAGGACCATAAGTGGAAGTGCCCTAGTCTCTGTTGCTTTGTGTTTTAGATGTTTCAGGAAACACCATACACTTCTCCCGAGTGTCTGTTGGCAATTTACATCCCGCCCATCAGCATAACAAGGCTCCCAGTTCTCCATGGCCTGTCCTGCCTTTCTGGATTTTACACTTTTTTCAGATGGCCCTTTTGACCGGGGGGAAGTGAGACTTCATTGTAGTGCAGATTTCCTTTGCAAGCTTGCTTGGTTGGCCAAAAAGGGCGTATGCGTTTTTTCCTGAATATATTCAGGAAAAAACGCATACGCCCTTTTTGGCCAAGTGCATCATTGTGGACGTTCTGCCTCTTTTCCTATGCTTTCAATGCAATTCCAGTCTACCTCCTGAAATCGGTTTCCTGCAATTCTGCCCCGCTTTCAAGTCCTCTTGGCAGCCTTACTTCAGTATATTTTTGGACGATAGCTGTCATTTATAACTCTGCAGGTTTGTGAATTACAGTGCCCCTGAGCTCCTTTCTTCAACTCGCTTTCTTGTGACCTGGCCGCAACACCGCAGGATGGCTTCAGGCCCTAATCTGGTTCCGGCACGGCACGCTGAGCCTTTGGTTAATTCCTCTTCCTGGTGGGAAATGAGAGTTAAATTTGCCCGTCCAGACACCTCCAGCTAGTCTCTGATTGGTTCTCGCTATTCCTGTTCATCTTCCGCAGTAATTGCAAACAGGGCCAAACAGGAGGTTAAAGGCGCTGACTCTCCAAGTGGGGAGAGTGTTAGTAAAGCATCTGGAATGTTGCACCCGAGTACCAGGGTACGAAAACTGAGACATATTTGAACACGTCTCCCGATCACATGGTTGATCATACTCTAGGTTCCACATGCATGTTTTAGCTGAAGGAAGAATACCTTAAACCTGGGTAGTTGAAACCCGTGGAATGGGTACCATGCAATATGACTTCAGAGGGTCTTCATTTGCTCACCGAACCTCTCCAATCCTATCACTGCTTCGTTTATGCCCCTGTACACATGCTTGATTCTCTTTCGAAGACATAGCAATCCATAGGTTTTAAGAAATTTACTAGTCAGGTACATTCTTAGGCGTTTAATATGGGGTGTTGAGTCCATTTCGTTGAGCAAGGAGTAGCTATTGTCTATTCCATATTTGGCTTAAGGAACTTTATCTGTGCTCATTTCAATCTCTGGTTTTATGCAGCACCCCAACTCACCTTTCCCCTTAAGCAAGCATAAGTTGGTTTTCTAAATTTGAGACCCTGTTCTGTTCTGTAATTCAGTTCCTGTGTAGCCAAGTTTACATTCCGTGTATTACTGATATCTTATGATGTTTCTTTTTCTGTGTGACTTATTTCAGTTAGAATCATCGTACCTGAATCCACTCATTGTGCTGCTAAGGGCCTGATGACATAGATTTCATTGCAGAGTGATATTGCTTTGTAAGTAAATACCACAACTTCTTTATCCATTTTTCACTTTCTGCGATGTTGTACTTGTACTGTAAACGAGGTTCTTGTAAACAGAGGCGTCCCAAACTTTGGGGTGGCTGTGTCTTTTTGATTTTAATTTCCCTAAGCTATAGGACCATAAGTGGAAGTGCCCTAGGCTCTGTTGCTTTGTTTTTTAGATGTTTCAGGAAACACCATACACTTCTCCCGAGTGTCTGTTGACAATTTACATCCCGCCCATCAGCATAACAAGGCTCCCAGTTCTCCATGGCCTGTCCTGCCTTTCTGGATTTTACACTTTTTTCAGATGGCCCTTTTGACCGGGGGGAAGTGAGACTTCATTGTAGTGCAGATTTCCTTTGCAAGCTTGCTTGGTTGGCCAAAAAGGGCGTATGCGTTTTTTCCTGAATATATTCAGGAAAAAACGCATACGCCCTTTTTGGCCAAGTGCATCATTGTGGACGTTCTGCCTCTTTTCCTATGCTTTCAATGCAATTCCAGTCTACCTCCTGAAATCGGTTTCCTGCAATTCTGCCCCGCTTTCAAGTCCTCTTGGCAGCCTTACTTCAGTATATTTTTGGACGATAGCTGTCATTTATAACTCTGCAGGTTTGTGAATTACAGTGCCCCTGAGCTCCTTTCTTCAACTCGCTTTCTTTTGAGCTGGCAGCAACACCACATTATGGCTTCAGGCCCTAATCTGGTTCCGGCATGGCACGCTGAGTCTTTGGTTAATTCCTCTTCCTCGTGGGAAATGAGAGTTAAATTTGCCCGTCCAGACACCTCCAGCTAGTCTCTCATTGGTTCTCGCTATTCCTGTTCATCTTCCGCAGAAATTGCAAACTGGGCCAAACAGGAGGTTAAAGGGACTGACTCTCCAAGTCGGGAGGGTGTTAGTAAAGCGTCTGGAATGTTGCACCCGAGTACCAGGGTACGAAAACTGAGACATATTTGAACACGTCTCCCGATCGCATGGTTGATCATACTCTAGGTTCCACATGCATGTTTTAGCTGAAGGAAGAATACCTTAAACCTGGGTAGTTGAAACCCGTGGAATGGGTACCATGCAATATGACTTCAGAGGGTCTTCATTTGCTCACCGAACCTCTCCAATCCTATCACTGCTGCATTTATGGCCCTGTACACACGCTTGATTCTCTTTTGGAGACATAGCAATCCCTAGGTTTTAAGATACTTACTAGTCAGGTACATTCTTAGGCGTTTAATATGCGGTGTTGAGTCCATTTCGTTGAGCAAGGAGTAGCTATTGTCTATTCCATATTTGGCTTAAGGAACTTTATCTGTGCTCATTTCAATCTCTGGTTTTATGCAGCACCCCAACTCACCTTTCCCCTTAAGCAAGCATAAGTTGGTTTTCTAAATATGAGACCCTGTTCTGTTCTGTAATTCAGTTCCTGTGTAGCCAAGTTTACATTCCGTGTATTACTGATATCTTATGATGTTTCTTTTTCTGTGTGACTTATTTCAGTTAGAATCATCATACCTGAATCCACTCATTGTGCTGCTAAGGGCCTGATGACATAGATTTCATTGCTGAGTGATATTGCTTTGTAAGTAAATACCACAACTTCTTTATCCATTTTTCACTTTCTGCGATGTTGTACTTCTACTGTAAACGAGGTTCTTGTAAACAGAGGCGTCCCAAACTTTGGGGTGGCTGTGTCTTTTTGATTTTAATTTCCCTAAGCTATAGGACCATAAGTGGAAGTGCCCTAGGCTCTGTTGCTTTGTTTTTTAGATGTTTCAGGAAACACCATACACTTCTCCCGAGTGGCTGTTGGCAATTTACATCCCGCCAATCAGCATAACAAGGCTCCCAGTTCTCCATGGCCTGTCCTGCCTTTCTGGATTTTACACTTTTCTCAGATGGCCCTTTTGACCGGGGGAAAGTGAGACTTCATTGTAGTGCAGATTTCCTTTGCAAGCTTGCTTGGTTGGCCAAAAAGGGCGTATGCGTTTTTTCCTGAATATATTCAGGAAAAAACGCATACGCCCTTTTTGGCCAAGTGCATCATTGTGGACGTTCTGCCTCTTTTCCTATGCTTTCAATGCAATTCCAGTCTACCTCCTGAAATCGGTTTCCTGCAATTCTGCCCCGCTTTCAAGTCCTCTTGGCAGCCTTACTTCAGTATATTTTTGGACGATAGCTGTCATTTATAACTCTGCAGGTTTGTGAATTACAGTGCCCCTGAGCTCCTTTCTTCAACTCGCTTTTTTTGAGCTGGCCGCAACACCGCAGTATGGCTTAAGGCCCTAAACTGGTTCCGGCACGGCACGCTGAGCCTTTGGTTAATTCCTCTTCCTGGTGGGAAATGAGGGTTAAATTTGCCCGTCCAGACACCTCCAGCTAGTCTCTCATTGGTTCTCGCTATTCCTGTTCATCTTCCGCAGAAATTGCAAACTGGGCCAAACAGGAGGTTAAAGGCGCTGACTCTCCAAGTCGGGAGGGTGTTAGTAAAGCGTCTGGAATGTTGCACCCGAGTACCAGGGTACAAAAACTGAGACATATTTGAACACGTCTCCCGATCACATGGTTGATCATACTCTAGGTTCCACATGCATGTTTTAGCTGAAGGAAGAATACCTTAAACCTGGGTAGTTGAAACCCGTGGAATGGGTACCATGCAATATGACTTCAAAGGGTCTTCATTTGCTCACCGAACCTCTCCAATCCTATCACTGCTGCGTTTATGCCCCTGTACACACGCTTGATTCTCTTTCGGAGACATAGCAATCCCTAGGTTTTAAGATACTTACTAGTCAGGTACATTCTTAGCCGTTTAATATGGGGTGTTGAGTCCATTTCGTTGAGCAAGGAGTAGCTCTTGTCTATTCCATATTTGGCTTAAGGAACTTTATCTGTGCTCATTTCAATCTCTGGTTTTATGCAGCACCCCAACTCACCTTTCCCCTTAAGCAAGAATAAGTTGGTTTTCTAAATTTGAGACCCTGTTCTGTTTTGGAATTCAGTTCCTGTGTAGCCAAGTTTATATTCCGTGTATTAGTGATATCTTATGATGTTTCTTTTTCTGTGTGACTTATTTCAGTTAGAATCATCGTACCTGAATCCACTCATTATGCTGCTACGGGCCTGATGACATAGATTTCATTGCTGAGTGATACTGCATTGCACGTAAGTACCACAAGTTCTTTATCCATTTTTCACTTTCTGTGATATTGAACTTGTACGGTAAACGAGGTTCTTGTAAACAGAGGCGTCCCAAACTTTGGGGTGGCTGTGTCTTTTTGATTTTAATTTCCCTAAGCTATAGGACCATAAGTGGAAGTGCCCTAGGCTCTGTTGCTTTGTGTTTTAGATGTTTCAGGAAACACCATACACTTCTCCCGAGTGTCTGTTGGCAATTTACATCCCCCCCATCAGCATAACAAGGCTCCCAGTTCTCCATGGCCTGTCCTGCCTTTCTGGATTTTACACTTTTTTCAGATGGCCCTTTTGACCGGGGGGAAGTGAGACTTCATTGTAGTGCAGATTTCCTTTGCAAGCTTGCTTGGTTGGCCAAAAAGTGCGTATGCGTTTTTTCCTGAATATATTCAGGAAAAAACGCATACGCCCTTTTTGGCCAAGTGCATCATTGTGGACGTTCTGCCTCTTTTCCTATGCTTTCAATGCAATTCCAGTCTACCTCCTGAAATCGGTTTCCTGCAATTCTGCCCCGCTTTCAAGTCCTCTTGGCAGCCTTACTTCAGTATATTTTTGGACGATAGCTGTCATTTATAACTCTGCAGGTTTGTGAATTACAGTGCCCCTGAGCTCCTTTCTTCAACTCGCTTTCTTTTGAGCTGGCCGCAACACCGCAGGATGGCTTCAGGCCCTAATCTGGTTCCGGCACGGCACGCTGAGCCTTTGGTTAATTCCTCTTCCTCGTGGGAAATGAGAGTTAAATTTGCCCGTCCAGACACCTCCAGCTAGTCTCTCATTGGTTCTCGCTATTCCTGTTCATCTTCCGCAGAAATTGCAAACTGGGCCAAACAGGAGGTTAAAGGGACTGACTCTCCAAGTCGGGAGGATGTTAGTAAAGCATCTGGAATGTTGCACCCGAGTACCAGGGTACGAAAACTGAGACATATTTGAACACGTTTCCCGATCACATGGTTGATCGTACTCTAGGTTCCACATGCATGTTTTAGCTGAAGGAAGAATACCTTAAACCTGGGTAGTTGAAACCCGTGGAATGGGTACTATGCAATATGACTTCAAAGGGTCTTCATTTGCTCACCGAACCTCTCCAATCCTATCACTGCTGCGTTTATGCCCCTGTACACATGCTTGATTCTCTTTCGGAGACATAGCAATCCATAGGTTTTAAGATACTTACTAGTCAGGTACATTCTTAGGCGTTTAATATGCGGTGTTGAGTCCATTTCGTTGAGCAAGGAGTAGCTCTTGTCTATTCCATATTTGGCTTAAGGAACTTTATCTGTGCTCATTTCAATCTCTGGTTTTATGCAGCACCCCAACTCACCTTTCCCCTTAAGCAAGCATAAGTTGGTTTTCTAAATTTGAGACCCTGTTCTGTTCTGTAATTCAGTTCCTGTGTAGCCAAGTTTACATTCCGTGTATTACTGATATCTTATGATGTTTCTTTTTCTGTGTGACTTATTTCAGTTAGAATCATCATGCCTGAATCCACTCATTGTGCTGCTAAGGGCCTGATGACATAGATTTCATTGCTGAGTGATATTGCTTTGTAAGTAAATACCACAACTTCTTTATCCATTTTTCACTTTCTGCGATGTTGAACTTGTACTGTAAACGAGGTTCTTGTAAACAGAGGCATCCCAAACTTTGGGGTGGCTGTGTCTTTTTGATTTTAATTTCCCTAAGCTATAGGACCATAAGTGGAAGTGCCCTAGGCTCTGTTGCTTTGTTTTTTAGATGTTTCAGGAAACACCATACACTTCTCCCGAGTGGCTGTTGGCAATTTACATCCCGCCCATCAGCATAACAAGGCTCCCAGTTCTCCATGGCCTGTCCTGCCTTTCTGGATTTTACACTTTTTTCAGATGGCCCTTTTGACCAGGGGGAAGTGAGACTTCATTGTAGTGCAGATTTCCTTTGCAAGCTTGCTTGGTTGGCCAAAAAGGGCGTATGCGTTTTTTCCTGAATATATTCAGGAAAAAACGCATACGCCCTTTTTGGCCAAGTGCATCATTGTGGACGTTCTGCCTCTTTTCCTATGCTTTCAATGCAATTCCAGTCTACCTCCTGAAATCGGTTTCCTGCAATTCTGCCCCGCTTTCAAGTCCTCTTGGCAGCCTTACTTCAGTATATTTTTGGACGATAGCTGTCATTTATAACTCTGCAGGTTTGTGAATTACAGTGCCCCTGAGCTCCTTTCTTCAACTCGCTTTCTTTTGAGCTGGCCGCAACACCGCAGGATGGCTTCAGGCCTTAATCTGGTTCCGGCACGGCACGCTGAGCCTTTGGTTAATTCCTCTTCCTGGTGGGAAATGAGAGTTAAATTTGCCCGTCCAGACACCTCCAGCTAGTCTCTCATTGGTTCTCCCTATTCCTGTTCATCTTCCGCAGAAATTGCAAACTGGGCCAAACAGGAGGTTAAAGGGACTGACTCTCCAAGTCGGGAGGGTGTTAGTAAAGCGTCTGGAATGTTGCACCCGAGTACCAGGGGAGGAAACCTGAGACATATTTGAAAACGTCTCCCGTTCACACGATTGATCATACTCTGGGTTCCACATGCATGTTTTAGCTGAAGGAAGAATACCTTAAACCTGGAGAGTTGAGACCCGTGTAATGGGTACCATGCCATATGACTTCAAAGGGTCTTCATTTGCTCACCGAACTTCTCCAATCCTATCACTGCTGCGTTTATCCCCCTGTACAGACGCTTGATTCTCTTTTGGAGACATAGCAATCCATAGGTTTTAAGATACTTAGTAGTCAGGTACATTCTTAGGCATTTAATATGGGGTGTTGAGTCCATTTCGTTGAGCAAGGAGTAGCTCTTGTCTATTCCATATTTGGCTTAAGGAACTTTATCTGTGCTCGTTTCAATCTCTGGTTTTATGCAGCACCCCAACTCACCTTTCCGCTTAAGCAAGCATAAGTTGGTTTTCTAAATTTGAGACCCTGTTCTGTTTTGGAATTCAGTTCCTGTGTAGCCAAGTTTACATTCTGTGTATTAGTGATATCTTATGATGTTTCTTTTTCTGTGTGACTTATTTCAGTTAGAATCATCGTACCTGAATCCACTCATTATGCTGCTACGGGCCTGATGACATAGATTTCATTGTTGAGTGATACTGCATTGTACGTAAGTACCACAACTTCTTTATCCATTTTTCACTTTCTGTGATATTGAACTTCTACGGTAAATGAGGTTCTTGTAAACAGAGGCGTCCCAAACTTTGGGGTGGCTGTGTCTTTTTGATTTTAATTTCCCTAAGCTATAGGACCATAAGTGGAAGTGCCCTAGGCTCTGTTGCTTTGTTTTTTAGATGTTTCAGGAAACACCATACACTTCTCCCGAGTGTCTGTTGGCAATTTACATCCCACCCATCAGCATAAAAAGGCTCCCAGTTCTCCATGGCCTGTCCTGCCTTTCTGGATTTTACACTTTTTTCAGATGGCCCTTTTGACCGGGGGGAAGTGAGACTTCATTGTAGTGCAGATTTCCTTTGCAAGCTTGCTTGGTTGGCCAAAAAGGGCGTATGCGTTTTTTCCTGAATATATTCAGGAAAAAACGCATACGCCCTTTTTGGCCAAGTGCATCATTGTGGACGTTCTGCCTCTTTTCCTATGCTTTCAATGCAATTCCAGTCTACCTCCTGAAATCGGTTTCCTGCAATTCTGCCCCGCTTTCAAGTCCTCTTGGCAGCCTTACTTCAGTATATTTTTGGACGATAGCTGTCATTTATAACTCTGCAGGTTTGTGAATTACAGTGCCCCTGAGCTCCTTTCTTCAACTCGCTTTCTTGTGACCTGGCCGCAACACCGCAGGATGGCTTCAGGCCCTAATCTGGTTCCGGCACGGCACACTGAGCCTTTGGTTAATTCCTCTTCCTGGTGGGAAATGAGAGTTAAATTTGCCCGTCCAGACACCTCCAGCTAGTCTCTCATTGGTTCTCCCTATTCCTGTTCATCTTCCGCAGAAATTGCAAACTGGGCCAAACAGGAGGTTAAAGGGACTGACTCTCCAAGTCGGGAGGGTGTTAGTAAAGCGTCTGGAATGTTGCACCCGAGTACCAGGGTACGAAAACTGAGACATATTTGAACACGTTTCCCGATCACATGGTTGATCGTACTCTAGGTTCCACATGCATGTTTTAGCTGAAGGAAGAATACCTTAAACCTGGGTAGTTGAAACCCGTGGAATGGGCACTATGCAATATGACTTCAAAGGGTCTTCATTTGCTCACCGAACCTCTCCAATCCTATCACTGCTGCGTTTATGCCCCTGTACACATGCTTGATTCTCTTTCGGAGACATAGCAATCCATAGGTTTTAAGATACTTACTAGTCAGGTACATTCTTAGGCGTTTAATATGCGGTGTTGAGTCCATTTCGTTGAGCAAGGAGTAGCTCTTGTCTATTCCATATTTGGCTTAAGGAACTTTATCTGTGCTCATTTCAATCTCTGGTTTTATGCAGCACCCCAACTCACCTTTCCCCTTAAGCAAGCATAAGTTGGTTTTCTAAATTTGAGACCCTGTTCTGTTTTGGAATTCAGTTCCTGTGTAGCCAAGTTTACATTCCGTGTATTACTGATATCTTATGATGTTTCTTTTTCTGTGTGACTTATTTCAGTTAGAATCATCATACCTGAATCCACTCATTGTGCTGCTAAGGGCCTGATGACATAGATTTCATTGCTGAGTGATATTGCTTTGTAAGTAAATACCACAACTTCTTTATCCATTTTTCACTTTCTGCGATGTTGAACTTGTACTGTAAACGAGGTTCTTGTAAACAGAGGCGTCCCAAACTTTGGGGTGGCTGTGTCTTTTTGATTTTAATTTCCCTAAGCTATAGGACCATAAGTGGAAGTGCCCTAGGCTCTGTTGCTTTGTTTTTTAGATGTTTCAGGAAACACCATACACTTCTCCCGAGTGTCTGTTGGCAATTTACATCCCGCCCATCAGCATAACAAGGCTCCCAGTTCTCCATGGCCTGTCCTGCCTTTCTGGATTTTACACTTTTTTCAGATGGCCCTTTTGACCGGGGGGAAGTGAGACTTCATTGTAGTGCAGATTTCCTTTGCAAGCTTGCTTGGTTGGCCAAAAAGGGCGTATGCGTTTTTTCCTGAATATATTCAGGAAAAAACACATACGCCCTTTTTGGCCAAGTGCATCATTGTGGACGTTCTGCCTCTTTTCCTATGCTTTCAATGCAATTCCAGTCTACCTCCTGAAATCGGTTTCCTGCAATTCTGCCCCGCTTTCAAGTCCTCTTGGCAGCCTTACTTCAGTATATTTTTGGACGATAGCTGTCATTTATAACTCTGCAGGTTTGTGAATTACAGTGCCCCTGAGCTCCTTTCTTCAACTCGCTTTCTTGTGAGCTGGCCGCAACACCGCAGGATGGCTTCAGGCCCTAATCTGGTTCCGGCACGGCACGCTGAGCCTTTGGTTAATTCCTCTTCCTGGTGGGAAATGAGAGTTAAATTTGCCCGTCCAGACACCTCCAGCTAGTCTCTCATTGGTTCTCGCTATTCCTGTTCATCTTCCGCAGAAATTGCAAACTGGGCCAAACAGGAGGTTAAAGGGACTGACTCTCCAAGTCGGGAGGGTGTTAGTAAAGCGTCTGGAATGTTGCACCCGAGTACCAGGGTACGAAAACTGAGACACATTTGAACACGTTTCCCGATCACATGGTTGATCGTACTCTAGGTTCCACATGCATGTTTTAGCTGAAGGAAGAATACCTTAAACCTGGGTAGTTGAAACCCGTGGAATGGGTACCATGCAATATGACTTCAAAGGGTCTTCATTTGCTCACCGAACCTCTCCAATCCTATCACTGCTGCGTTTATGCCCCTGTACACATGCTTGATTCTCTTTCGGAGACATAGCAATCCATAGGTTTTAAGATACTTACTAGTCAGGTACATTCTTAGGCGTTTAATATGCGGTGTTGAGTCCATTTCGTTGAGCAAGGAGTAGCTCTTGTCTATTCCATATTTGGCTTAAGGAACTTTATCTGTGCTCATTTCAATCTCTGGTTTTATGCAGCACCCCAACTCACCTTTACCCTTAAGCAAGCATAAGTTGGTTTTCTAAATTTGAGACCCTGTTCTGTTCTGTAATTCAGTTCCTGTGTAGCCAAGTTTACATTCCGTGTATTACTGATATCTTATGATGTTTCTTTTTCTGTGTGACTTATTTCAGTTAGAATCATCATACCTGAATCCACTCATTGTGCTGCTAAGGGCCTGATGACATAGATTTCATTGCTGAGTGATATTGCTTTGTAAGTAAATACCACAACTTCTTTATCCATTTTTCACTTTCTGTGATGTTGAACTTGTACTGTAAACGAGGTTCTTGTAAACAGAGGCGTCCCAAACTTTGGGGTGGCTGTGTCTTTTTGATTTTAATTTCCCTAAGCTATAGGACCATAAGTGGAAGTGCCCTAGGCTCTGTTGCTTTGTTTTTTAGATGTTTCAGGAAACACCATACACTTCTTCCGAGTGGCTGTTGGCAATTTACATCCCGCCCATCAGCATAACAAGGCTCCCATTTCTCCATGGCCTGTCTTGCCTTTCTGGATTTTATACTTTTTTCAGATGGCCCTTTTGACCGGGGGGAAGTGAGACTTCATTGTAGTGCAGATTTCCTTTGCAAGCTTGCTTGGTTGGCCAAAAAGGGCGTATGCGTTTTTTCCTGAATATATTCAGGAAAAAACGCATACGCCCTTTATGGCCAAGTGCATCATTGTGGACGTTCTGCCTCTTTTCCTATGCTTTCAATGCAATTCCAGTCTACCTCCTGAAATCGGTTTCCTGCAATTCTGCCCCGCTTTCAAGTCCTCTTGGCAGCCTTACTTCAGTATATTTTTGGACGATAGCTGTCATTTATAACTCTGCAGGTTTGTGAATTACAGTGCCCCTGAGCTCCTTTCTTCAACTCGCTTTCTTGTGACCTGGCCGCAACACCGCAGGATGGCTTCAGGCCCTAATCTGGTTCCGGCATGGCAAGCTGAGCCTTTGGTTAATTCCTTTTCCTGGTGGGAAATGAGAGTTAAATTTGCCCGTCCAGACACCTCCAGCTAGTCTCTCATTGGTTCTCGCTATTCCTGTTCATCTTCCGCAGAAATTGCAAACTGGGCCAAACAGGAGGTTAAAGGGACTGACTCTCCAAGTCGGGAGGGTGTTAGTAAAGCGTCTGGAATGTTGCACCCGAGTACCAGGGGAGGAAAACTGAGACATATTTGAACACGTCTCCCGTTCACACGGTTGATCATACTCTGGGTTCCACATGCATGTTTTAGCTGAAGGAAGAATACCTTAAACCTGGAGAGTTGAGACCCGTGTAATGGGTACCATGCAATATGACTTCAAAGGGTCTTCATTTGCTCACCGAACTTCTCCAATCCTATCACTGCTGCGTTTATCCCCCTGTACAGACGCTTGATTCTCTTTTGGAGACATAGCAATCCATAGGTTTTAAGATACTTACTAGTCAGGTACATTCTTAGGCATTTAATATGGGGTGTTGAGTCCATTTCGTTGAGCAAGGAGTAGCTCTTGTCTATTCCATATTTGGCTTAAGGAACTTTATCTGTGCTCATTTCAATCTCTGGTTTTATGCAGCACCCCAACTCACCTTTCCGCTTAAGCAAGCATAAGTTGGTTTTCTAAATTTGAGACCCTGTTCTGTTCTGTAATTCTGTTCCTGTGTAGCCAAGTTTACATTCTGTGTATTAGTGATATCTTATGATGTTTCTTTTTCTGTGTGACTTATTTCAGTTAGAATCATCGTACCTGAATCCACTCATTATGCTGCTACGGGCCTGATGACATAGATTTCATTGTTGAGTGATACTGCATTGTACGTAAGTACCACAACTTCTTTATCCATTTTTCACTTTCTGTGATATTGAACTTGTACGGTAAATGAGGTTCTTGTAAACAGAGGCGTCCCAAACTTTGGGGTGGCTGTGTCTTTTTGATTTTAATTTCCCTAAGCTATAGGACCATAAGTGGAAGTGCCCTAGGCTCTGTTGCTTTGTTTTTTAGATGTTTCAGGAAACACCGTACACTTCTCCCGAGTGGCTGTTGGCAATTTACATCCCGCCCATCAGCATAACAAGGCTCCCAGTTCTCCATGGCCTGTCCTGCCTTTCTGGATTTTACACTTTTTTCAGATGGCCCTTTTGACCGGGGGGAAGTGAGACTTCATTGTAGTGCAGATTTCCTTTGCAAGCTTGCTTGGTTGGCCAAAAAGGGCGTATGCGTTTTTTCCTGAATATATTCAGGAAAAAACGCATACGCCCTTTTTGGCCAAGTGCATCATTGTGGACGTTCTGCCTCTTTTCCTATGCTTTCAATGCAATTCCAGTCTACCTCCTGAAATCGGTTTCCTGCAATTCTGCCCCGCTTTCAAGTCCTCTTGGCAGTCTTACTTCAGTATATTTTTGGACGATAGCTGTCATTTATAACTCTGCAGGTTTGTGAATTACAGTGCCCCTGAGCTCCTTTCTTCAACTCGCTTTCTTTTGAGCTGGCCGCAACACCGCAGGATGGCTTCAGGCCCTAATCTGGTTCCGGCACGGCAAGCTGAGCCTTTGGTTAATTCCTCTTCCTGGTGGGAAATGAGAGTTAAATTTGCCCGTCCAGACACCTCCAGCTAGTCTCTCATTGGTTCTCGCTATTCCTGTTCATCTTCCGCAGAAATTGCAAACTGGGCCAAACAGGAGGTTAAAGGGACTGACTCTCCAAGTCGGGAGGGTGTTAGTAAACCGTCTGGAATGTTGCACCCGAGTACCAGGGGAGGAAAACTGAGACATATTTGAACACGTCTCCCGTTCACACGGTTGATCATACTCTGGGTTCCACATGCATGTTTTAGCTGAAGGAAGAATACCTTAAACCTGGAGAGTTGAGACCCGTGGAATGGGTACCATGCAATATGACTTCAAAGGGTCTTCATTTGCTCACCGAACTTCTCCAATCCTATCACTGCTGCGTTTATCCCCCTGTACAGACGCTTGATTCTCTTTTGGAGACATAGCAATCCATAGGTTTTAAGATACTTACTAGTCAGGTACATTCTTAGGCATTTAATATGGGGTGTTGAGTCCATTTCGTTGAGCAAGGAGTAGCTCTTGTCTATTCCATATTTGGCTTAAGGAACTTTATCTGTGCTCATTTCAATCTCTGGTTTTATGCAGCACCCCAACTCACCTTTCCGCTTAAGCAAGCATAAGTTGGTTTTCTAAATTTGAGACCCTGTTCTGTTCTGTAATTCTGTTCCTGTGTAGCCAAGTTTACATTCTGTGTATTAGTGATATCTTATGATGTTTCTTTTTCTGTGTGACTTATTTCAGTTAGAATCATCGTACCTGAATCCACTCATTATGCTGCTACGGGCCTGATGACATAGATTTCATTGTTGAGTGATACTGCATTGTACGTAAGTACCACAACTTCTTTATCCATTTTTCACTTTCTGTGATATTGAACTTGTACGGTAAATGAGGTTCTTGTAAACAGAGGCGTCCCAAACTTTAGGGTGGCTGTGTCTTTTTGATTTTAATTTCCCTAAGCTATAGGACCATAAGTGGAAGTGCCCTAGGCTCTGTTGCTTTGTTTTTTAGATGTTTCAGGAAACACCATACACTTCTCCCGAGTGTCTGTTGGCAATTTACATCCCGCCCATCAGCATAACAAGGCTCCCAGTTCTCCATGGCCTGTCCTGCCTTTCTGGATTTTACACTTTTTTCAGATGGCCCTTTTGACCGGGGGGAAGTGAGACTTCATTGTAGTGCAGATTTCCTTTGCAAGCTTGCTTGGTTGGCCAAAAAGGGCGTATGCGTTTTTTCCTGAATATATTCAGGAAAAAACGCATACGCCCTTTTTGGCCAAGTGCATCATTGTGGACGTTCTGCCTCTTTTCCTATGCTTTCAATGCAATTCCAGTCTACCTCCTGAAATCGGTTTCCTGCAATTCTGCCCCGCTTTCAAGTCCTCTTGGCAGCCTTACTTCAGTATATTTTTGGACGATAGCTGTCATTTATAACTCTGCAGGTTTGTGAATTACAGTGCCCCTGAGCTCCTTTCTTCAACTCGCTTTCTTTTGAGCTGGCCGCAACACCGCAGGATGGCTTCAGGCCCTAATCTGGTTCCGGCACGGCAAGCTGAGCCTTTGGTTAATTCCTCTTCCTGGTGGGAAATGAGAGTTAAATTTGCCCGTCCAGACACCTCCAGCTAGTCTCTCATTGGTTCTCGCTATTCCTGTTCATCTTCCGCAGAAATTGCAAACTGGGCCAAACAGGAGGTTAAAGGGACTGACTCTCCAAGTCGGGAGGGTGTTAGTAAAGCGTCTGGAATGTTGCACCCGAGTACCAGGGGAGGAAAACTGAGACATATTTGAACACGTCTCCCGTTCACACGGTTGATCATACTCTGGGTTCCACATGCATGTTTTAGCTGAAGGAAGAATACCTTAAACCTGGAGAGTTGAGACCCGTGTAATGGGTACCATGCAATATGACTTCAAAGGGTCTTCATTTGCTCACCGAACTTCTCCAATCCTATCACTGCTGCGTTTATCCCCCTGTACAGACGCTTGATTCTCTTTTGGAGACATAGCAATCCATAGGTTTTAAGATACTTACTAGTCAGGTACATTCTTAGGCATTTAATATGGGGTGTTGAGTCCATTTCGTTGAGCAAGGAGTAGCTCTTGTCTATTCCATATTTGGCTTAAGGAACTTTATCTGTGCTCATTTCAATCTCTGGTTTTATGCAGCACCCCAACTCACCTTTCCGCTTAAGCAAGCATAAGTTGGTTTTCTAAATTTGAGACCCTGTTCTGTTTTGGAATTCAGTTCCTGTGTAGCCAAGTTTACATTCTGTGTATTAGTGATATCTTATGATGTTTCTTTTTCTGTGTGACTTATTTCAGTTAGAATCATCGTACCTGAATCCACTCATTATGCTGCTACGGGCCTGATGACATAGATTTCATTGTTGAGTGATACTGCATTGTACGTAAGTACCACAACTTCTTTATCCATTTTTCACTTTCTGTGATATTGAACTTGTACGGTAAATGAGGTTCTTGTAAACAGAGGCGTCCCAAACTTTGGGGTGGCTGTGTCTTTTTGATTTTAATTTCCCTAAGCTATAGGACCATAAGTGGAAGTGCCCTAGGCTCTGTTGCTTTGTTTTTTAGATGTTTCAGGAAACACTATACACTTCTCCCGAGTGGCTGTTGGCAATTTACATCCCTCCCATCAGCATAAAAAGGCTCACAGTTCTCCATGGCCTGTCCTGCCTTTCTGGATTTTACACTTTTTTCAGATGGCCCTTTTGACCGGGGGGAAGTGAGACTTCATTGTAGTGCAGATTTCCTTTGCAAGCTTGCTTGGTTGGCCAAAAAGGGCGTATGCGTTTTTTCCTGAATATATTCAGGAAAAAACGCATACGCCCTTTTTGGCCAAGTGCATCATTGTGGACGTTCTGCCTCTTTTCCTATGCTTTCAATGCAATTCCAGTCTACCTCCTGAAATCGGTTTCCTGCAATTCTGCCCCGCTTTCAAGTCCTCTTGGCAGCCTTACTTCAGTATATTTTTGGACGATAGCTGTCATTTATAACTCTGCAGGTTTGTGAATTACAGTGCCCCTGAGCTCCTTTCTTCAACTCGCTTTCTTGTGACCTGGCCGCAACACCGCAGGATGGCTTCAGGCCCTAATCTGGTTCCGGCACGGCACGCTGAGCCTTTGGTTAATTCCTCTTCCTGGTGGGAAATGAGAGTTAAATTTGCCCGTCCAGACACCTCCAGTTAGTCTCTCATTGGTTCTCGCTATTCCTGTTCATCTTCCACAGAAATTGCAAACTGGGCCAAACAGGAGGTTAAAGGGACTGACTCTCCAAGTCGGGAGGGTGTTAGTAAAGCGTCTGGAATGTTGCACCCGAGTACCAGGGTACGAAAACTGAGACATATTTGAACACGTTTCCCGATCACATGGTTGATCGTACTCTAGGTTCCACATGCATGTTTTAGCTGAAGGAAGAATACCTTAAAGCTGGGTAGTTGAAACCCGTGGAATGGGTACTATGCAATATGACTTCAAAGGGTCTTCATTTGCTCACCGAACCTCTCCAATCCTATCACTGCTGCGTTTATGCCCCTGTACACCTGCTTGATTCTCTTTTGGAGACATAGCAATCCATAGGTTTTAAGATACTTACTAGTCAGGTACATTCTTAGGCGTTTAATATGCGGTGTTGAGTCCATTTCGTTGAGCAAGGAGTAGCTCTTGTCTATTCCATATTTGGCTTAAGGAACTTTATCTGTGCTCATTTCAATCTCTGGTTTTATGCAGCACCCCAACTCACCTTTACCCTTAAGCAAGCATAAGTTGGTTTTCTAAATTTGAGACCCTGTTCTGTTCTGTAATTCAGTTCCTGTGTAGCCAAGTTTACATTCCGTGTATTACTGATATCTTATGATGTTTCTTTTTCTGTGTGACTTATTTCAGTTAGAATCATCATACCTGAATCCACTCATTGTGCTGCTAAGGGCCTGATGACATAGATTTCATTGCTGAGTGATATTGCTTTGTAAGTAAATACCACAACTTCTTTATCCATTTTTCACTTTCTGCGATGTTGAACTTGTACTGTAAACGAGGTTCTTGTAAACAGAGGCGTCCCAAACTTTGGGGTGGCTGTGTCTTTTTGATTTTAATTTCCCTAAGCTATAGGACCATAAGTGGAAGTGCCCTAGGCTCTGTTGCTTTGTTTTTTAGATGTATCAGGAAACACCATACACTTCTCCCGAGTGGCTGTTGGCAATTTACATCCCGCCCATCAGCATAACAAGGCTTCCAGTTCTCCATGGCCTGTCCTGCCTTTCTGGATTTTACACTTTTTTCAGATGGCCCTTTTGACCGGGGGGAAGTGAGACTTCATTGTAGTGCAGATTTCCTTTGCAAGCTTGCTTGGTTGGCCAAAAAGGGCGTATGCGTTTTTTCCTGAATATATTCAGGAAAAAACGCATATGCCCTTTTTGGCCAAGTGCATCATTGTGGACGTTCTGCCTCTTTTCCTATGCTTTCAATGCAATTCCAGTCTACCTCCTGAAATCGGTTTCCTGCAATTCTGCCCCACTTTCAAGTCCTCTTGGCAGCCTTACTTCAGTATATTTTTGGACGATAGCTGTCATTTATAACTCTGCAGGTTTGTGAATTACAGTGCCCCTGAGCTCCTTTCTTCAACTCGCTTTCTTTTGAGCTGGCCGCAACACCGCAGGATGGCTTCAGGCCCTAATCTGGTTCCGGCACGGCAAGCTGAGCCTTTGGTTAATTCCTCTTCCTGGTGGGAAATGAGAGTTAAATTTGCCCGTCCAGACACCTCCAGCTAGTCTCTCATTGGTTCTCGCTATTCCTGTTCATCTTCCGCAGAAATTGCAAACTGGGCCAAACAGGAGGTTAAAGGGACTGACTCTCCAAGTCGGGAGGGTGTTAGTAAAGCATCTGGAATGTTGCACCCGAGTACCAGGGGAGGAAAACTGAGACATATTTGAACACGTCTCCCGTTCACACGGTTGATCATACTCTGGGTTCCACATGCATGTTTTAGCTGAAGGAAGAATACCTTAAACCTGGAGAGTTGAGACCCGTGTAATGGGTACCATGCAATATGACTTCAAAGGGTCTTCATTTGCTCACCGAACTTCTCCAATCCTATCACTGCTGTGTTTATCCCCCTGTACAGACGCTTGATTCTCTTTTGGAGACATAGCAATCCATAGGTTTTAAGATACTTGCTAGTCAGGTACATTCTTAGGCGTTTAATATGGGGTGTTGAGTCCATTTCGTTGAGCAAGGAGTAGCTCTTGTCTATTCCATATTTGGCTTAAGGAACTTTATCTGTGCTCATTTCAATCTCTGGTTTTATGCAGCACCCCAACTCACCTTTCCGCTTAAGCAAGCATAAGTTGGTTTTCTAAATTTGAGACCCTGTTCTGTTTTGGAATTCAGTTCCTGTGTAGCCAAGTTTACATTCTGTGTATTAGTGATATCTTATGATGTTTCTTTTTCTGTGTGACTTATTTCAGTTAGAATCATCGTACCTGAATCCACTCATTATGCTGCTACGGGCCTGATGACATAGATTTCATTGTTGAGTGATACTGCATTGTACGTAAGTACCACAACTTCTTTATCCATTTTTCACTTTCTGTGATATTGAACTTGTACGGTAAATGAGGTTCTTGTAAACAGAGGCGTCCCAAACTTTGGGGTGGCTGTGTCTTTTTGATTTTAATTTCCCTAAGCTATAGGACCATAAGTGGAAGTGCCCTAGGCTCTGTTGCTTTGTTTTTTAGATGTTTCAGGAAACACCATACACTTCTCCCGAGTGGCTGTTGGCAATTTACATCCCTCCCATCAGCATAAAAAGGCTCCCAGTTCTCCATGGCCTGTCCTGCCTTTCTGGATTTTACACTTTTTTCAGATGGCCCTTTTGACCGGGGGGAAGTGAGACTTCATTGTAGTGCAGATTTCCTTTGCAAGCTTGCTTGGTTGGCCAAAAAGGGCGTATGCGTTTTTTCCTGAATATATTCAGGAAAAAACGCATACGCCCTTTTTGGCCAAGTGCATCATTGTGGACGTTCTGCCTCTTTTCCTATGCTTTCAATGCAATTCCAGTCTACCTCCTGAAATCGGTTTCCTGCAATTCTGCCCCGCTTTCAAGTCCTCTTGGCAGCCTTACTTCAGTATATTTTTGGACGATAGCTGTCATTTATAACTCTGCAGGTTTGTGAATTACAGTGCCCCTGAGCTCCTTTCTTCAACTGGCTTTCTTGTGACCTGGCCGCAACACCGCAGGATGGCTTCAGGCCCTAATCTGGTTCCGGCACGGCACGCTGAGCCTTTGGTTAATTCCTCTTCCTGGTGGGAAATGAGAGTTAAATTTGCCCGTCCAGACACCTCCAGCTAGTCTCTCATTGGTTCTCGCTATTCCTGTTCATCTTCCACAGAAATTGCAAACTGGGCCAAACAGGAGGTTAAAGGGACTGACTCTCCAAGTCGGGAGGGTGTTAGTAAAGCGTCTGGAATGTTGCACCCGAGTACCAGGGTACGAAAACTGAGACATATTTGAACACGTTTCCCGATCACATGGTTGATCGTACTCTAGGTTCCACATGCATGTTTTAGCTGAAGGAAGAATACCTTAAACCTGGGTAGTTGAAACCCGTGGAATGGGTACTATGCAATATGACTTCAAAGGGTCTTCATTTGCTCACCGAACCTCTCCAATCCTATCACTGCTGCGTTTATGCCCCTGTACACATGCTTGATTCTCTTTCGGAGACATAGCAATCCATAGGTTTTAAGATACTTACTAGTCAGGTACATTCTTAGGCGTTTAATATGCGGTGTTGAGTCCATTTCGTTGAGCAAGGAGTAGCTCTTGTCTATTCCATATTTGGCTTAAGGAACTTTATCTGTGCTCATTTCAATCTCTGGTTTTATGCAGCACCCCAACTCACCTTTACCCTTAAGCAAGCATAAGTTGGTTTTCTAAATTTGAGACCCTGTTCTGTTCTGTAATTCAGTTCCTGTGTAGCCAAGTTTACATTCCGTGTATTACTGATATCTTATGATGTTTCTTTTTCTGTGTGACTTATTTCAGTTAGAATCATCATACCTGAATCCACTCATTGTGCTGCTAAGGGCCTGATGACATAGATTTCATTGCTGAGTGATATTGCTTTGTAAGTAAATACCACAACTTCTTTATCCATTTTTCACTTTCTGCGATGTTGAACTTGTACTGTAAACGAGGTTCTTGTAAACAGAGGCGTCCCAACCTTTGGGGTGGCTGTGTCTTTTTGATTTTAATTTCCCTAAGCTATAGGACCATAAGTGGAAGTGCCCTAGGCTCTGTTGCTTTGTTTTTTAGATGTTTCAGGAAACACCATACACTTCTCCCGAGTGGCTGTTGGCAATTTACATCCCGCCCATCAGCATAACAAGGCTCCCAGTTCTCCATGGCCTGTCCTGCCTTTCTGGATTTTACACTTTTTTCAGATGGCCCTTTTGACCGGGGGGAAGTGAGACTTCATTGTAGTGCAGATTTCCTTTGCAAGCTTGCTTGGTTGGCCAAAAAGGGCGTATGCGTTTTTTCCTGAATATATTCAGGAAAAAACGCATACGCCCTTTTTGGCCAAGTGCATCATTGTGGACGTTCTGCCTCTTTTCCTATGCTTTCAATGCAATTCCAGTCTACCTCCTGAAATCGGTTTCCTGCAATTCTGCCCCACTTTCAAGTCCTCTTGGCAGCCTTACTTCAGTATATTTTTGGACGATAGCTGTCATTTATAACTCTGCAGGTTTGTGAATTACAGTGCCCCTGAGCTCCTTTCTTCAACTCGCTTTCTTTTGAGCTGGCCGCAACACCGCAGGATGGCTTCAGGCCCTAATCTGGTTCCGGCACGGCAAGCTGAGCCTTTGGTTAATTCCTCTTCCTGGTGGGAAATGAGAGTTAAATTTGCCCGTCCAGACACCTCCAGCTAGTCTCTCATTGGTTCTCGCTATTCCTGTTCATCTTCCGCAGAAATTGCAAACTGGGCCAAACAGGAGGTTAAAGGGACTGACTCTCCAAGTCGGGAGGGTGTTAGTAAAGCGTCTGGAATGTTGCACCCGAGTACCAGGGGAGGAAAACTGAGACATATTTGAACACGTCTCCCGTTCACACGGTTGATCATACTCTGGGTTCCACATGCATGTTTTAGCTGAAGGAAGAATACCTTAAACCTGGAGAGTTGAGACCCGTGGAATGGGTACCATGCAATATGACTTCAAAGGGTCTTCATTTGCTCACCGAACTTCTCCAATCCTATCACTGCTGCGTTTATCCCCCTGTACAGACGCTTGATTCTCTTTTGGAGACATAGCAATCCATAGGTTTTAAGATACTTACTAGTCAGGTACATTCTTAGGCATTTAATATGGGGTGTTGAGTCCATTTCGTTGAGCAAGGAGTAGCTCTTGTCTATTCCATATTTGGCTTAAGGAACTTTATCTGTGCTCATTTCAATCTCTGGTTTTATGCAGCACCCCAACTCACCTTTCCGCTTAAGCAAGCATAAGTTGGTTTTCTAAATTTGAGACCCTGTTCTGTTTTGGAATTCAGTTCCTGTGTAGCCAAGTTTACATTCTGTGTATTAGTGATATCTTATGATGTTTCTTTTTCTGTGTGACTTATTTCAGTTAGAATCATCGTACCTGAATCCACTCATTATGCTGCTACGGGCCTGATGACATAGATTTCATTGTTGAGTGATACTGCATTGTACGTAAGTACCACAACTTCTTTATCCATTTTTCACTTTCTGTGATATTGAACTTGTACAGTAAATGAGGTTCTTGTAAACAGAGGCGTCCCAAACTTTGGGGTGGCTGTGTCTTTTTGATTTTAATTTCCCTAAGCTATAGGACCATAAGTGGAAGTGCCCTAGGCTCTGTTGCTTTGTTTTTTAGATGTTTCAGGAAACACTATACACTTCTCCCGAGTGGCTGTTGGCAATTTACATCCCTCCCATCAGCATAAAAAGGCTCACAGTTCTCCATGGCCTGTCCTGCCTTTCTGGATTTTACACTTTTTTCAGATGGCCCTTTTGACCGGGGGGAAGTGAGACTTCATTGTAGTGCAGATTTCCTTTGCAAGCTTGCTTGGTTGGCCAAAAAGGGCGTATGCGTTTTTTCCTGAATATATTCAGGAAAAAACGCATACGCCCTTTTTGGCCAAGTGCATCATTGTGGACGTTCTGCCTCTTTTCCTATGCTTTCAATGCAATTCCAGTCTACCTCCTGAAATCGGTTTCCTGCAATTCTGCCCCGCTTTCAAGTCCTCTTGGCAGCCTTACTTCAGTATATTTTTGGACGATAGCTGTCATTTATAACTCTGCAGGTTTGTGAATTACAGTGCCCCTGAGCTCCTTTCTCCAACTCGCTTTCTTGTGACCTGGCCGCAACACCGCAGGATGGCTTCAGGCCCTAATCTGGTTCCGGCACGGCACGCTGAGCCTTTGGTTAATTCCTCTTCCTGGTGGGAAATGAGAGTTAAATTTGCCCGTCCAGACACCTCCAGTTAGTCTCTCATTGGTTCTCGCTATTCCTGTTCATCTTCCACAGAAATTGCAAACTGGGCCAAACAGGAGGTTAAAGGGACTGACTCTCCAAGTCGGGAGGGTGTTAGTAAAGCGTCTGGAATGTTGCACCCGAGTACCAGGGTACGAAAACTGAGACATATTTGAACACGTTTCCCGATCACATGGTTGATCGTACTCTAGGTTCCACATGCATGTTTTAGCTGAAGGAAGAATACCTTAAAGCTGGGTAGTTGAAACCCGTGGAATGGGTACTATGCAATATGACTTCAAAGGGTCTTCATTTGCTCACCGAACCTCTCCAATCCTATCACTGCTGCGTTTATGCCCCTGTACACATGCTTGATTCTCTTTTGGAGACATAGCAATCCATAGGTTTTAAGATACTTACTAGTCAGGTACATTCTTAGGCGTTTAATATGCGGTGTTGAGTCCATTTCGTTGAGCAAGGAGTAGCTCTTGTCTATTCCATATTTGGCTTAAGGAACTTTATCTGTGCTCATTTCAATCTCTGGTTTTATGCAGCACCCCAACTCACCTTTACCCTTAAGCAAGCATAAGTTGGTTTTCTAAATTTGAGACCCTGTTCTGTTCTGTAATTCAGTTCCTGTGTAGCCAAGTTTACATTCCGTGTATTACTGATATCTTATGATGTTTCTTTTTCTGTGTGACTTATTTCAGTTAGAATCATCATACCTGAATCCACTCATTGTGCTGCTAAGGGCCTGATGACATAGATTTCATTGCTGAGTGATATTGCTTTGTAAGTAAATACCACAACTTCTTTATCCATTTTTCACTTTCTGCGATGTTGAACTTGTACTGTAAACGAGGTTCTTGTAAACAGAGGCGTCCCAAACTTTGGGGTGGCTGTGTCTTTTTGATTTTAATTTCCCTAAGCTATAGGACCATAAGTGGAAGTGCCCTAGGCTCTGTTGCTTTGTTTTTTAGATGTTTCAGGAAACACCATACACTTCTCCCGAGTGGCTGTTGGCAATTTACATCCCGCCCATCAGCATAACAAGGCTTCCAGTTCTCCATGGCCTGTCCTGCCTTTCTGGATTTTACACTTTTTTCAGATGGCCCTTTTGACCGGGGGGAAGTGAGACTTCATTGTAGTGCAGATTTCCTTTGCAAGCTTGCTTGGTTGGCCAAAAAGGGCGTATGCGTTTTTTCCTGAATATATTCAGGAAAAAACGCATACGCCCTTTTTGGCCAAGTGCATCATTGTGGACGTTCTGCCTCTTTTCCTATGCTTTCAATGCAATTCCAGTCTACCTCCTGAAATCGGTTTCCTGCAATTCTGCCCCACTTTCAAGTCCTCTTGGCAGCCTTACTTCAGTATATTTTTGGACGATAGCT
Organism: Pseudorca crassidens; assembly: GCF_039906515.1. Lineage (NCBI taxonomy): Eukaryota > Metazoa > Chordata > Mammalia > Artiodactyla > Delphinidae > Pseudorca > Pseudorca crassidens. Next base: position 150,950 of record NW_027136311.1, read on the forward strand.
GTCATTTATAACTCTGCAGGTTTGTGAATTACAGTGCCCCTGAGCTCCTTTCTTCAACTCGCTTTCTTTTGAGCTGGCCGCAACACCGCAGGATGGCTTCAGGCCCTAATCTGGTTCCGGCACGGCAAGCTGAGCCTTTGGTTAATTCCTCTTCCTGGTGGGAAATGAGAGTTAAATTTGCCCGTCCAGACACCTCCAGCTAGTCTCTCATTGGTTCTCGCTATTCCTGTTCATCTTCTGCAGAAATTGCAAACTGGGCCAAACAGGAGGTTAAAGGGACTGACTCTCCAAGTCGGGAGGGTGTTAGTAAAGCATCTGGAATGTTGCACCCGAGTACCAGGGGAGGAAAACTGAGACATATTTGAACACGTCTCCCGTTCACACGGTTGATCATACTCTGGGTTCCACATGCATGTTTTAGCTGAAGGAAGAATACCTTAAACCTGGAGAGTTGAGACCCGTGTAATGGGTACCATGCAATATGACTTCAAAGGGTCTTCATTTGCTCACCGAACTTCTCCAATCCTATCACTGCTGTGTTTATCCCCCTGTACAGACGCTTGATTCTCTTTTGGAGACATAGCAATCCATAGGTTTTAAGATACTTACTAGTCAGGTACATTCTTAGGCGTTTAATATGGGGTGTTGAGTCCATTTCGTTGAGCAAGGAGTAGCTCTTGTCTATTCCATATTTGGCTTAAGGAACTTTATCTGTGCTCATTTCAATCTCTGGTTTTATGCAGCACCCCAACTCACCTTTCCGCTTAAGCAAGCATAAGTTGGTTTTCTAAATTTGAGACCCTGTTCTGTTTTGGAATTCAGTTCCTGTGTAGCCAAGTTTACATTCTGTGTATTAGTGATATCTTATGATGTTTCTTTTTCTGTGTGACTTATTTCAGTTAGAATCATCGTACCTGAATCCACTCATTATGCTGCTACGGGCCTGATGACATAGATTTCATTGTTGAGTGATACTGCATTGTACGTAAGTACCACAACTTCTTTATCCATTTTTCACTTTCTGTGATATTGAACTTGTACGGTAAATGAGGTTCTTGTAAACAGAGGCGTCCCAAACTTTGGGGTGGCTGTGTCTTTTTGATTTTAATTTCCCTAAGCTATAGGACCATAAGTGGAAGTGCCCTAGGCTCTGTTGCTTTGTTTTTTAGATGTTTCAGGAAACACCATACACTTCTCCCGAGTGGCTGTTGGCAATTTACATCCCTCCCATCAGCATAAAAAGGCTCCCAGTTCTCCATGGCCTGTCCTGCCTTTCTGGATTTTACACTTTTTTCAGATGGCCCTTTTGACCGGGGGGAAGTGAGACTTCATTGTAGTGCAGATTTCCTTTGCAAGCTTGCTTGGTTGGCCAAAAAGGGCGTATGCGTTTTTTCCTGAATATATTCAGGAAAAAACACATACGCCCTTTTTGGCCAAGTGCATCATTGTGGACGTTCTGCCTCTTTTCCTATGCTTTCAATGCAATTCCAGTCTACCTCCTGAAATCGGTTTCCTGCAATTCTGCCCCGCTTTCAAGTCCTCTTGGCAGCCTTACTTCAGTATATTTTTGGACGATAGCTGTCATTTATAACTCTGCAGGTTTGTGAATTACAGTGCCCCTGAGCTCCTTTCTTCAACTGGCTTTCTTGTGACCTGGCCGCAACACCGCAGGATGGCTTCAGGCCCTAATCTGGTTCCGGCACGGCACGCTGAGCCTTTGGTTAATTCCTCTTCCTGGTGGGAAATGAGAGTTAAATTTGCCCGTCCAGACACCTCCAGCTAGTCTCTCATTGGTTCTCGCTATTCCTGTTCATCTTCCACAGAAATTGCAAACTGGGCCAAACAGGAGGTTAAAGGGACTGACTCTCCAAGTCGGGAGGGTGTTAGTAAAGCGTCTGGAATGTTGCACCCGAGTACCAGGGTACGAAAACTGAGACATATTTGAACACGTTTCCCGATCACATGGTTGATCGTACTCTAGGTTCCACATGCATGTTTTAGCTGAAGGAAGAATACCTTAAACCTGGGTAGTTGAAACCCGTGGAATGGGTACTATGCAATATGACTTCAAAGGGTCTTCATTTGCTCACCGAACCTCTCCAATCCTATCACTGCTGCATTTATGCCCCTGTACACATGCTTGATTCTCTTTTGGAGACATAGCAATCCATAGGTTTTAAGATACTTACTAGTCAGGTACATTCTTAGGCGTTTAATATGCGGTGTTGAGTCCATTTCGTTGAGCAAGGAGTAGCTCTTGTCTATTCCATATTTGGCTTAAGGAACTTTATCTGTGCTCATTTCAATCTCTGGTTTTATGCAGCACCCCAACTCACCTTTACCCTTAAGCAAGCATAAGTTGGTTTTCTAAATTTGAGACCCTGTTCTGTTCTGTAATTCAGTTCCTGTGTAGCCAAGTTTACATTCCGTGTATTACTGATATCTTATGATGTTTCTTTTTCTGTGTGACTTATTTCAGTTAGAATCATCATACCTGAATCCACTCATTGTGCTGCTAAGGGCCTGATGACATAGATTTCATTGCTGAGTGATATTGCTTTGTAAGTAAATACCACAACTTCTTTATCCATTTTTCACTTTCTGCGATGTTGAACTTGTACTGTAAACGAGGTTCTTGTAAACAGAGGCGTCCCAAACTTTGGGGTGGCTGTGTCTTTTTGATTTTAATTTCCCTAAGCTATAGGACCATAAGTGGAAGTGCCCTAGGCTCTGTTGCTTTGTTTTTTAGATGTTTCAGGAAACACCATACACTTCTCCCGAGTGGCTGTTGGCAATTTACATCCCGCCCATCAGCATAACAAGGCTCCCAGTTCTCCATGGCCTGTCCTGCCTTTCTGGATTTTACACTTTTTTCAGATGGCCCTTTTGACCGGGGGGAAGTGAGACTTCATTGTAGTGCAGATTTCCTTTGCAAGCTTGCTTGGTTGGCCAAAAAGGGCGTATGCGTTTTTTCCTGAATATATTCAGGAAAAAACGCATACGCCCTTTTTGGCCAAGTGCATCATTGTGGACGTTCTGCCTCTTTTCCTATGCTTTCAATGCAATTCCAGTCTACCTCCTGAAATCGGTTTCCTGCAATTCTGCCCCACTTTCAAGTCCTCTTGGCAGCCTTACTTCAGTATATTTTTGGACGATAGCTGTCATTTATAACTCTGCAGGTTTGTGAATTACAGTGCCCCTGAGCTCCTTTCTTCAACTCGCTTTCTTTTGAGCTGGCCGCAACACCGCAGGATGGCTTCAGGCCCTAATCTGGTTCCGGCACGGCAAGCTGAGCCTTTGGTTAATTCCTCTTCCTGGTGGGAAATGAGAGTTAAATTTGCCCGTCCAGACACCTCCAGCTAGTCTCTCATTGGTTCTCGCTATTCCTGTTCATCTTCCGCAGAAATTGCAAACTGGGCCAAACAGGAGGTTAAAGGGACTGACTCTCCAAGTCGGGAGGGTGTTAGTAAAGCATCTGGAATGTTGCACCCGAGTACCAGGGGAGGAAAACTGAGACATATTTGAACACGTCTCCCGTTCACACGGTTGATCATACTCTGGGTTCCACATGCATGTTTTAGCTGAAGGAAGAATACCTTAAACCTGGGTAGTTGAGACCCGTGTAATGGGTACCATGCAATATGACTTCAAAGGGTCTTCATTTGCTCACCGAACTTCTCCAATCCTATCACTGCTGTGTTTATCCCCCTGTACAGACGCTTGATTCTCTTTTGGAGACATAGCAATCCATAGGTTTTAAGATACTTACTAGTCAGGTACATTCTTAGGCGTTTAATATGGGGTGTTGAGTCCATTTCGTTGAGCAAGGAGTAGCTCTTGTCTATTCCATATTTGGCTTAAGGAACTTTATCTGTGCTCATTTCAATCTCTGGTTTTATGCAGCACCCCAACTCACCTTTCCGCTTAAGCAAGCATAAGTTGGTTTTCTAAATTTGAGACCCTGTTCTGTTTTGGAATTCAGTTCCTGTGTAGCCAAGTTTACATTCTGTGTATTAGTGATATCTTATGATGTTTCTTTTTCTGTGTGACTTATTTCAGTTAGAATCATCGTACCTGAATCCACTCATTATGCTGCTACGGGCCTGATGACATAGATTTCATTGTTGAGTGATACTGCATTGTACGTAAGTACCACAACTTCTTTATCCATTTTTCACTTTCTGTGATATTGAACTTGTACGGTAAATGAGGTTCTTGTAAACAGAGGCGTCCCAAACTTTGGGGTGGCTGTGTCTTTTTGATTTTAATTTCCCTAAGCTATAGGACCATAAGTGGAAGTGCCCTAGGCTCTGTTGCTTTGTTTTTTAGATGTTTCAGGAAACACCATACACTTCTCCCGAGTGGCTGTTGGCAATTTACATCCCTCCAATCAGCATAAAAAGGCTCCCAGTTCTCCATGGCCTGTCCTGCCTTTCTGGACTTTACACTTTTTTCAGATGGCCCTTTTGACCGGGGGGAAGTGAGACTTCATTGTAGTGCAGATTTCCTTTGCAAGCTTGCTTGGTTGGCCAAAAAGGGCGTATGCGTTTTTTCCTGAATATATTCAGGAAAAAACGCATACGCCCTTTTTGGCCAAGTGCATCATTGTGGACGTTCTGCCTCTTTTCCTATGCTTTCAATGCAATTCCAGTCTACCTCCTGAAATCGGTTTCCTGCAATTCTGCCCCGCTTTCAAGTCCTCTTGGCAGCCTTACTTCAGTATATTTTTGGACGATAGCTGTCATTTATAACTCTGCAGGTTTGTGAATTACAGTGCCCCTGAGCTCCTTTCTTCAACTCGCTTTCTTGTGACCTGGCCGCAACACCGCAGGATGGCTTCAGGCCCTAATCTGGTTCCGGCACGGCACGCTGAGCCTTTGGTTAATTCCACTTCCTGGTGGGAAATGAGAGTTAAATTTGCCCGTCCAGACACCTCCAGCTAGTCTCTCATTGGTTCTCGCTATTCCTGTTCATCTTCCGCAGAAATTGCAAACTGGGCCAAACAGGAGGTTAAAGGGACTGACTCTCCAAGTCGGGAGGGTGTTAGTAAAGCGTCTGGAATGTTGCACCCGAGTACCAGGGGAGGAAAACTGAGACATATTTGAACACGTCTCCCGTTCACACGGTTGATCATACTCTGGGTTCCACATGCATGTTTTAGCTGAAGGAAGAATACCTTAAACCTGGAGAGTTGAGACCCGTGGAATGGGTACCATGCAATATGACTTCAAAGGGTCTTCATTTGCTCACCGAACTTCTCCAATCCTATCACTGCTGCGTTTATCCCCCTGTACAGACGCTTGATTCTCTTTTGGAGACATAGCAATCCATAGGTTTTAAGATACTTACTAGTCAGGTACATTCTTAGGCATTTAATATGGGGTGTTGAGTCCATTTCGTTGAGCAAGGAGTAGCTCTTGTCTATTCCATATTTGGCTTAAGGAACTTTATCTGTGCTCATTTCAATCTCTGGTTTTATGCAGCACCCCAACTCACCTTTCCGCTTAAGCAAGCATAAGTTGGTTTTCTAAATTTGAGACCCTGTTCTGTTTTGGAATTCAGTTCCTGTGTAGCCAAGTTTACATTCTGTGTATTAGTGATATCTTATGATGTTTCTTTTTCTGTGTGACTTATTTCAGTTAGAATCATCGTACCTGAATCCACTCATTATGCTGCTACGGGCCTGATGACATAGATTTCATTGTTGAGTGATACTGCATTGTACGTAAGTACCACAACTTCTTTATCCATTTTTCACTTTCTGTGATATTGAACTTGTACGGTAAATGAGGTTCTTGTAAACAGAGGCGTCCCAAACTTTGGGGTGGCTGTGTCTTTTTGATTTTAATTTCCCTAAGCTATAGGACCATAAGTGGAAGTGCCCTAGGCTCTGTTGCTTTGTTTTTTAGATGTTTCAGGAAACACCATACACTTCTCCCGAGTGGCTGTTGGCAATTTACATCCCGCCCATCAGCATAAAAAGGCTCCCAGTTCTCCATGGCCTGTCCTGCCTTTCTGGATTTTACACTTTTTTCAGATGGCCCTTTTGACCGGGGGGAAGTGAGACTTCATTGTAGTGCAGATTTCCTTTGCAAGCTTGCTTGGTTGGCCAAAAAGGGCGTATGCGTTTTTTCCTGAATATATTCAGGAAAAAACGCATACGCCCTTTTTGGCCAAGTGCATCATTGTGGACGTTCTGCCTCTTTTCCTATGCTTTCAATGCAATTCCAGTCTACCTCCTGAAATCGGTTTCCTGCAATTCTGCCCCGCTTTCAAGTCCTCTTGGCAGCCTTACTTCAGTATATTTTTGGACGATAGCTGTCATTTATAACTCTGCAGGTTTGTGAATTACAGTGCCCCTGAGCTCCTTTCTTCAACTCGCTTTCTTTTGAGCTGGCCGCAACACCGCAGGATGGCTTCAGGCCCTAATCTGGTTCCGGCACGGCAAGCTGAGCCTTTGGTTAATTCCTCTTCCTGGTGGGAAATGAGAGTTAAATTTGCCCGTCCAGACACCTCCAGCTAGTCTCTCATTGGTTCTCGCTATTCCTGTTCATCTTCCGCAGAAATTGCAAACTGGGCCAAACAGGAGGTTAAAGGGACTGACTCTCCAAGTCGGGAGGGTGTTAGTAAAGCGTCTGGAATGTTGCACCCGAGTACCAGGGGAGGAAAACTGAGACATATTTGAACACGTCTCCCGTTCACACGGTTGATCATACTCTGGGTTCCACATGCATGTTTTAGCTGAAGGAAGAATACCTTAAACCTGGAGAGTTGAGACCCGTGGAATGGGTACCATGCAATATGACTTCAAAGGGTCTTCATTTGCTCACCGAACTTCTCCAATCCTATCACTGCTGTGTTTATCCCCCTGTACAGACGCTTGATTCTCTTTTGGAGACATAGCAATCCATAGGTTTTAAGATACTTACTAGTCAGGTACATTCTTAGGCATTTAATATGGGGTGTTGAGTCCATTTCGTTGAGCAAGGAGTAGCTCTTGTCTATTCCATATTTGGCTTAAGGAACTTTATCTGTGCTCATTTCAATCTCTGGTTTTATGCAGCACCCCAACTCACCTTTCCGCTTAAGCAAGCATAAGTTGGTTTTCTAAATTTGAGACACTGTTCTGTTTTGGAATTCAGTTCCTGTGTAGCCAAGTTTACATTCTGTGTATTAGTGATATCTTATGATGTTTCTTTTTCTGTGTGACTTATTTCAGTTAGAATCATCGTACCTGAATCCACTCATTATGCTGCTACGGGCCTGATGACATAGATTTCATTGTTGAGTGATACTGCATTGTACGTAAGTACCACAACTTCTTTATCCATTTTTCACTTTCTGTGATATTGAACTTGTACGGTAAATGAGGTTCTTGTAAACAGAGGCGTCCCAAACTTTGGGGTGGCTGTGTCTTTTTGATTTTAATTTCCCTAAGCTATAGGACCATAAGTGGAAGTGCCCTAGGCTCTGTTGCTTTGTTTTTTAGATGTTTCAGGAAACACCATACACTTCTCCCGAGTGGCTGTTGGCAATTTACATCCCTCCCATCAGCATAAAAAGGCTCCCAGTTCTCCATGGCCTGTCCTGCCTTTCTGGATTTTACACTTTTTTCAGATGGCCCTTTTGACCGGGGGGAAGTGAGACTTCATTGTAGTGCAGATTTCCTTTGCAAGCTTGCTTGGTTGGCCAAAAAGGGCGTATGCGTTTTTTCCTGAATATATTCAGGAAAAAACGCATACGCCCTTTTTGGCCAAGTGCATCATTGTGGACGTTCTGCCTCTTTTCCTATGCTTTCAATGCAATTCCAGTCTACCTCCTGAAATCGGTTTCCTGCAATTCTGCCCCGCTTTCAAGTCCTCTTGGCAGCCTTACTTCAGTATATTTTTGGACGATAGCTGTCATTTATAACTCTGCAGGTTTGTGAATTACAGTGCCCCTGAGCTCCTTTCTTCAACTCGCTTTCTTTTGAGCTGGCCGCAACACCGCAGGATGGCTTCAGGCCCTAATCTGGTTCCGGCACGGCAAGCTGAGCCTTTGGTTAATTCCTCTTCCTGGTGGGAAATGAGAGTTAAATTTGCCCGTCCAGACACCTCCAGCTAGTCTCTCATTGGTTCTCGCTATTCCTGTTCATCTTCCGCAGAAATTGCAAACTGGGCCAAACAGGAGGTTAAAGGGACTGACTCTCCAAGTCGGGAGGGTGTTAGTAAAGCGTCTGGAATGTTGCACCCGAGTACCAGGGGAGGAAAACTGAGACATATTTGAACACGTCTCCCGTTCACACGGTTGATCATACTCTGGGTTCCACATGCATGTTTTAGCTGAAGGAAGAATACCTTAAACCTGGAGAGTTGAGACCCGTGGAATGGGTACCATGCAATATGACTTCAAAGGGTCTTCATTTGCTCACCGAACTTCTCCAATCCTATCACTGCTGTGTTTATCCCCCTGTACAGACGCTTGATTCTCTTTTGGAGACATAGCAATCCATAGGTTTTAAGATACTTACTAGTCAGGTACATTCTTAGGCATTTAATATGGGGTGTTGAGTCCATTTCGTTGAGCAAGGAGTAGCTCTTGTCTATTCCATATTTGGCTTAAGGAACTTTATCTGTGCTCATTTCAATCTCTGGTTTTATGCAGCACCCCAACTCACCTTTCCGCTTAAGCAAGCATAAGTTGGTTTTCTAAATTTGAGACACTGTTCTGTTTTGGAATTCAGTTCCTGTGTAGCCAAGTTTACATTCTGTGTATTAGTGATATCTTATGATGTTTCTTTTTCTGTGTGACTTATTTCAGTTAGAATCATCGTACCTGAATCCACTCATTATGCTGCTACGGGCCTGATGACATAGATTTCATTGTTGAGTGATACTGCATTGTACGTAAGTACCACAACTTCTTTATCCATTTTTCACTTTCTGTGATATTGAACTTGTACGGTAAATGAGGTTCTTGTAAACAGAGGCGTCCCAAACTTTGGGGTGGCTGTGTCTTTTTGATTTTAATTTCCCTAAGCTATAGGACCATAAGTGGAAGTGCCCTAGGCTCTGTTGCTTTGTTTTTTAGATGTTTCAGGAAACACCATACACTTCTCCCGAGTGGCTGTTGGCAATTTACATCCCTCCCATCAGCATAAAAAGGCTCCCAGTTCTCCATGGCCTGTCCTGCCTTTCTGGATTTTACACTTTTTTCAGATGGCCCTTTTGACCGGGGGGAAGTGAGACTTCATTGTAGTGCAGATTTCCTTTGCAAGCTTGCTTGGTTGGCCAAAAAGGGCGTATGCGTTTTTTCCTGAATATATTCAGGAAAAAACGCATACGCCCTTTTTGGCCAAGTGCATCATTGTGGACGTTCTGCCTCTTTTCCTATGCTTTCAATGCAATTCCAGTCTACCTCCTGAAATCGGTTTCCTGCAATTCTGCCCCGCTTTCAAGTCCTCTTGGCAGCCTTACTTCAGTATATTTTTGGACGATAGCTGTCATTTATAACTCTGCAGGTTTGTGAATTACAGTGCCCCTGAGCTCCTTTCTTCAACTCGCTTTCTTGTGACCTGGCCGCAACACCGCAGGATGGCTTCAGGCCCTAATCTGGTTCCGGCACGGCACGCTGAGCCTTTGGTTAATTCCACTTCCTGGTGGGAAATGAGAGTTAAATTTGCCCGTCCAGACACCTCCAGCTAGTCTCTCATTGGTTCTCGCTATTCCTGTTCATCTTCCGCAGAAATTGCAAACTGGGCCAAACAGGAGGTTAAAGGGACTGACTCTCCAAGTCGGGAGGGTGTTAGTAAAGCGTCTGGAATGTTGCACCCGAGTACCAGGGGAGGAAAACTGAGACATATTTGAACACGTCTCCCGTTCACACGGTTGATCATACTCTGGGTTCCACATGCATGTTTTAGCTGAAGGAAGAATACCTTAAACCTGGAGAGTTGAGACCCGTGGAATGGGTACCATGCAATATGACTTCAAAGGGTCTTCATTTGCTCACCGAACCTCTGCAATCCTATCACTGCTGCATTTATGCCCCTGTACACATGCTTGATTCTCTTTTGGAGACATAGCAATCCATAGGTTTTAAGATACTTACTAGTCAGGTACATTCTTAGGCGTTTAATATGCGGTGTTGAGTCCATTTCGTTGAGCAAGGAGTAGCTCTTGTCTATTCCATATTTGGCTTAAGGAACTTTATCTGTGCTCATTTCAATCTCTGGTTTTATGCAGCACCCCAACTCACCTTTACTCTTAAGCAAGCATAAGTTGGTTTTCTAAATTTGAGACCCTGTTCTGTTCTGTAATTCAGTTCCTGTGTAGCCAAGTTTACATTCCGTGTATTACTGATATCTTATGATGTTTCTTTTTCTGTGTGACTTATTTCAGTTAGAATCATCATACCTGAATCCACTCATTGTGCTGCTAAGGGCCTGATGACATAGATTTCATTGCTGAGTGATATTGCTTTGTAAGTAAATACCACAACTTCTTTATCCATTTTTCACTTTCTGCGATGTTGAACTTGTACTGTAAACGAGGTTCTTGTAAACAGAGGCGTCCCAAACTTTGGGGTGGCTGTGTCTTTTTGATTTTAATTTCCCTAAGCTATAGGACCATAAGTGGAAGTGCCCTAGGCTCTGTTGCTTTGTTTTTTAGATGTTTCAGGAAACACCATACACTTCTCCCGAGTGGCTGTTGGCAATTTACATCCAGCCCATCAGCATAACAAGGCTTCCAGTTCTCCATGGCCTGTCCTGCCTTTCTGGATTTTACACTTTTTTCAGATGGCCCTTTTGACCGGGGGGAAGTGAGACTTCATTGTAGTGCAGATTTCCTTTGCAAGCTTGCTTGGTTGGCCAAAAAGGGCGTATGCGTTTTTTCCTGAATATATTCAGGAAAAAACGCATACGCCCTTTTTGGCCAAGTGCATCATTGTGGACGTTCTGCCTCTTTTCCTATGCTTTCAATGCAATTCCAGTCTACCTCCTGAAATCGGTTTCCTGCAATTCTGCCCCACTTTCAAGTCCTCTTGGCAGCCTTACTTCAGTATATTTTTGGACGATAGCTGTCATTTATAACTCTGCAGGTTTGTGAATTACAGTGCCCCTGAGCTCCTTTCTTCAACTCGCTTTCTTGTGACCTGGCCGCAACACCGCAGGATGGCTTCAGGCCCTAATCTGGTTCCGGCACGGCACGCTGAGCCTTTGGTTAATTCCTCTTCCTGGTGGGAAATGAGAGTTAAATTTGCCCGTCCAGACACCTCCAGCTAGTCTCTCATTGGTTCTCGCTATTCCTGTTCATCTTCCGCAGAAATTGCAAACTGGGCCAAACAGGAGGTTAAAGGGACTGACTCTCCAAGTCGGGAGGGTGTTAGTAAAGCGTCTGGAATGTTGCACCCGAGTACCAGGGGAGGAAAACTGAGACATATTTGAACACGTCTCCCGTTCACACGGTTGATCATACTCTGGGTTCCACATGCATGTTTTAGCTGAAGGAAGAATACCTTAAACCTGGAGAGTTGAGACCCGTGGAATGGGTACCATGCAATATGACTTCAAAGGGTCTTCATTTGCTCACCGAACTTCTCCAATCCTATCACTGCTGCGTTTATCCCCCTGTACAGACGCTTGATTCTCTTTTGGAGACATAGCAATCCATAGGTTTTAAGATACTTACTAGTCAGGTACATTCTTAGGCATTTAATATGGGGTGTTGAGTCCATTTCGTTGAGCAAGGAGTAGCTCTTGTCTATTCCATATTTGGCTTAAGGAACTTTATCTGTGCTCATTTCAATCTCTGGTTTTATGCAGCACCCCAACTCACCTTTCCGCTTAAGCAAGCATAAGTTGGTTTTCTAAATTTGAGACCCTGTTCTGTTTTGGAATTCAGTTCCTGTGTAGCCAAGTTTACATTCTGTGTATTAGTGATATCTTATGATGTTTCTTTTTCTGTGTGACTTATTTCAGTTAGAATCATCGTACCTGAATCCACTCATTATGCTGCTACGGGCCTGATGACATAGATTTCATTGTTGAGTGATACTGCATTGTACGTAAGTACCACAACTTCTTTATCCATTTTTCACTTTCTGTGATATTGAACTTGTACGGTAAATGAGGTTCTTGTAAACAGAGGCGTCCCAAACTTTGGGGTGGCTGTGTCTTTTTGATTTTAATTTCCCTAAGCTATAGGACCATAAGTGGAAGTGCCCTAGGCTCTGTTGCTTTGTTTTTTAGATGTTTCAGGAAACACCATACACTTCTCCCGAGTGTCTGTTGGCAATTTACATCCCGCCCATCAGCATAACAAGGCTCCCAGTTCTCCATGGCCTGTCCTGCCTTTCTGGATTTTACACTTTTTTCAGATGGCCCTTTTGACCGGGGGGAAGTGAGACTTCATTGTAGTGCAGATTTCCTTTGCAAGCTTGCTTGGTTGGCCAAAAAGGGCGTATGCGTTTTTTCCTGAATATATTCAGGAAAAAACGCATACGCCCTTTTTGGCCAAGTGCATCATTGTGGACGTTCTGCCTCTTTTCCTATGCTTTCAATGCAATTCCAGTCTACCTCCTGAAATCGGTTTCCTGCAATTCTGACCCGCTTTCAAGTCCTCTTGGCAGCCTTACTTCAGTATATTTTTGGACGATAGCTGTCATTTATAACTCTGCAGGTTTGTGAATTACAGTGCCCCTGAGCTCCTTTCTTCAACTCGCTTTCTTGTGACCTGGCCGCAACACCGCAGGATGGCTTCAGGCCCTAATCTGGTTCCGGCACGGCACGCTGAGCCTTTGGTTAATTCCACTTCCTGGTGGGAAATGAGAGTTAAATTTGCCCGTCCAGACACCTCCAGCAAGTCTCTCATTGGTTCTCGCTATTCCTGTTCATCTTCCGCAGAAATTGCAAACTGGGCCAAACAGGAGGTTAAAGGGACTGACTCTCCAAGTCGGGAGGGTGTTAGTAAAGCGTCTGGAATGTTGCACCCGAGTACCAGGGGAGGAAAACTGAGACATATTTGAACACGTTTCCCGATCACATGGTTGATCATACTCTAGTTTCCACATGCATGTTTTACCTGAAGGTAGAATACCTTAAACCTGGGTAGTTGAAACCCGTGGAATGGGTACCATGCAATATGACTTCAAAGGGTCTTCATTTGCTCACCGAACCTCTCCAATCCTATCACTGCTGCGTTTATGCCCCTGTACACATGCTTGATTCTCTTTCGGAGACATAGCAATCCATAGGTTTTAAGATACTTACTAGTCAGGTACATTCTTAGGCGTTTAATATGCGGTGTTGAGTCCATTTCGTTGAGCAAGGAGTAGCTCTTGTCTATTCCATATTTGGCTTAAGGAACTTTATCTGTGCTCATTTCAATCTCTGGTTTTATGCAGCACCCCAACTCACCTTTACCCTTAAGCAAGCATATGTTTGTTTTCTAAATTTGAGACCCTGTTCTGTTCTGTAATTCAGTTCCTGTGTAGCCAAGTTTACATTCCGTGTATTACTGATATTTTATGATGTTTCTTTTTCTGTGTGACTTATTTCAGTTAGAATCATCATACCTGAATCCACTCATTGTGCTGCTAAGGGCCTGATGACATAGATTTCATTGCTGAGTGATATTGCTTTGTAAGTAAATACCACAACTTCTTTATCCATTTTTCACTTTCTGCGATGTTGAACTTGTACTGTAAATGAGGTTCTTGTAAACAGAGGCGTCCCAAACTTTGGGGTGGCTGTGTCTTTTTGATTTTAATTTCCCTAAGCTATAGGACCATAAGTGGAAGTGCCCTAGGCTCTGTTGCTTTGTTTTTTAGATGTTTCAGGAAACACCATACACTTCTCCCGAGTGGCTGTTGGCAATTTACATCCCGCCCATCAGCATAACAAGGCTTCCAGTTCTCCATGGCCTGTCCTGCCTTTCTGGATTTTACACTTTTTTCAGATGGCCCTTTTGACCGGGGGGAAGTGAGACTTCATTGTAGTGCAGATTTCCTTTGCAAGCTTGCTTGGTTGGCCAAAAAGGGCGTATGCGTTTTTTCCTGAATATATTCAGGAAAAAACGCATACGCCCTTTTTGGCCAAGTGCATCATTGTGGACGTTCTGCCTCTTTTCCTATGCTTTCAATGCAATTCCAGTCTACCTCCTGAAATCGGTTTCCTGCAATTCTGCCCCACTTTCAAGTCCTCTTGGCAGCCTTACTTCAGTATATTTTTGGACGATAGCTGTCATTTATAACTCTGCAGGTTTGTGAATTACAGTGCCCCTGAGCTCCTTTCTTCAACTCGCTTTCTTTTGAGCTGGCCGCAACACCGCAGGATGGCTTCAGGCCCTAATCTGGTTCCGGCACGGCAAGCTGAGCCTTTGGTTAATTCCTCTTCCTGGTGGGAAATGAGAGTTAAATTTGCCCGTCCAGACACCTCCAGCTAGTCTCTCATTGGTTCTCGCTATTCCTGTTCATCTTCCGCAGAAATTGCAAACTGGGCCAAACAGGAGGTTAAAGGGACTGACTCTCCAAGTCGGGAGGGTGTTAGTAAAGCATCTGGAATGTTGCACCCGAGTACCAGGGGAGGAAAACTGAGACATATTTGAACACGTCTCCCGTTCACACGGTTGATCATACTCTGGGTTCCACATGCATGTTTTAGCTGAAGGAAGAATACCTTAAACCTGGAGAGTTGAGACCCGTGTAATGGGTACCATGCAATATGACTTCAAAGGGTCTTCATTTGCTCACCGAACTTCTCCAATCCTATCACTGCTGCGTTTATCCCCCTGCACAGACGCTTGATTCTCTTTTGGAGACATAGCAATCCATAGGTTTTAAGATACTTACTAGTCAGGTACATTCTTAGGCGTTTAATATGGGGTGTTGAGTCCATTTCGTTGAGCAAGGAGTAGCTCTTGTCTATTCCATATTTGGCTTAAGGAACTTTATCTGTGCTCATTTCAATCTCTGGTTTTATGCAGCACCCCAACTCACCTTTCCGCTTAAGCAAGCATAAGTTGGTTTTCTAAATTTGAGACCCTGTTCTGTTTTGGAATTCAGTTCCTGTGTAGCCAAGTTTACATTCTGTGTATTAGTGATATCTTATGATGTTTCTTTTTCTGTGTGACTTATTTCAGTTAGAATCATCGTACCTGAATCCACTCATTATGCTGCTACGGGCCTGATGACATAGATTTCATTGTTGAGTGATACTGCATTGTACGTAAGTACCACAACTTCTTTATCCATTTTTCACTTTCTGTGATATTGAACTTGTACGGTAAATGAGGTTCTTGTAAACAGAGGCGTCCCAAACTTTGGGGTGGCTGTGTCTTTTTGATTTTAATTTCCCTAAGCTATAGGACCATAAGTGGAAGTGCCCTAGGCTCTGTTGCTTTGTTTTTTAGATGTTTCAGGAAACACCATACACTTCTCCCGAGTGGCTGTTGGCAATTTACATCCCTCCCATCAGCATAAAAAGGCTCCCAGTTCTCCATGGCCTGTCCTGCCTTTCTGGATTTTACACTTTTTTCAGATGGCCCTTTTGACCGGGGGGAAGTGAGACTTCATTGTAGTGCAGATTTCCTTTGCAAGCTTGCTTGGTTGGCCAAAAAGGGCGTATGCGTTTTTTCCTGAATATATTCAGGAAAAAACGCATACGCCCTTTTTGGCCAAGTGCATCATTGTGGACGTTCTGCCTCTTTTCCTATGCTTTCAATGCAATTCCAGTCTACCTCCTGAAATCGGTTTCCTGCAATTCTGCCCCGCTTTCAAGTCCTCTTGGCAGCCTTACTTCAGTATATTTTTGGACGATAGCTGTCATTTATAACTCTGCAGGTTTGTGAATTACAGTGCCCCTGAGCTCCTTTCTTCAACTCGCTTTCTTGTGACCTGGCCGCAACACCGCAGGATGGCTTCAGGCCCTAATCTGGTTCCGGCACGGCACGCTGAGCCTTTGGTTAATTCCACTTCCTGGTGGGAAATGAGAGTTAAATTTGCCCGTCCAGACACCTCCAGCTAGTCTCTCATTGGTTCTCGCTATTCCTGTTCATCTTCCGCAGAAATTGCAAACTGGGCCAAACAGGAGGTTAAAGGGACTGACTCTCCAAGTCGGGAGGGTGTTAGTAAAGCGTCTGGAATGTTGCACCCGAGTACCAGGGGAGGAAAACTGAGACATATTTGAACACGTCTCCCGTTCACACGGTTGATCATACTCTGGGTTCCACATGCATGTTTTAGCTGAAGGAAGAATACCTTAAACCTGGAGAGTTGAGACCCGTGGAATGGGTACCATGCAATATGACTTCAAAGGGTCTTCATTTGCTCACCGAACTTCTCCAATCCTATCACTGCTGCGTTTATCCCCCTGTACAGACGCTTGATTCTCTTTTGGAGACATAGCAATCCATAGGTTTTAAGATACTTACTAGTCAGGTACATTCTTAGGCATTTAATATGGGGTGTTGAGTCCATTTCGTTGAGCAAGGAGTAGCTCTTGTCTATTCCATATTTGGCTTAAGGAACTTTATCTGTGCTCATTTCAATCTCTGGTTTTATGCAGCACCCCAACTCACCTTTCCGCTTAAGCAAGCATAAGTTGGTTTTCTAAATTTGAGACCCTGTTCTGTTTTGGAATTCAGTTCCTGTGTAGCCAAGTTTACATTCTGTGTATTAGTGATATCTTATGATGTTTCTTTTTCTGTGTGACTTATTTCAGTTAGAATCATCGTACCTGAATCCACTCATTATGCTGCTACGGGCCTGATGACATAGATTTCATTGTTGAGTGATACTGCATTGTACGTAAGTACCACAACTTCTTTATCCATTTTTCACTTTCTGTGATATTGAACTTGTACGGTAAATGAGGTTCTTGTAAACAGAGGCGTCCCAAACTTTGGGGTGGCTGTGTCTTTTTGATTTTAATTTCCCTAAGCTATAGGACCATAAGTGGAAGTGTCCTAGGCTCTGTTGCTTTGTTTTTTAGATGTTTCAGGAAACACCATACACTTCTCCCGAGTGGCTGTTGGCAATTTACATCCCGCCCATCAGCATAAAAAGGCTCCCAGTTCTCCATGGCCTGTCCTGCCTTTCTGGATTTTACACTTTTTTCAGATGGCCCTTTTGACCGGGGGGAAGTGAGACTTCATTGTAGTGCAGATTTCCTTTGCAAGCTTGCTTGGTTGGCCAAAAAGGGCGTATGCGTTTTTTCCTGAATATATTCAGGAAAAAACGCATACGCCCTTTTTGGCCAAGTGCATCATTGTGGACGTTCTGCCTCTTTTCCTATGCTTTCAATGCAATTCCAGTCTACCTCCTGAAATCGGTTTCCTGCAATTCTGACCCGCTTTCAAGTCCTCTTGGCAGCCTTACTTCAGTATATTTTTGGACGATAGCTGTCATTTATAACTCTGCAGGTTTGTGAATTACAGTGCCCCTGAGCTCCTTTCTTCAACTCGCTTTCTTGTGACCTGGCCGCAACACCGCAGGATGGCTTCAGGCCCTAATCTGGTTCCGGCACGGCACGCTGAGCCTTTGGTTAATTCCACTTCCTGGTGGGAAATGAGAGTTAAATTTGCCCGTCCAGACACCTCCAGCAAGTCTCTCATTGGTTCTCGCTATTCCTGTTCATCTTCCGCAGAAATTGCAAACTGGGCCAAACAGGAGGTTAAAGGGACTGACTCTCCAAGTCGGGAGGGTGTTAGTAAAGCGTCTGGAATGTTGCACCCGAGTACCAGGGGAGGAAAACTGAGACATATTTGAACACGTTTCCCGATCACATGGTTGATCATACTCTAGTTTCCACATGCATGTTTTACCTGAAGGTAGAATACCTTAAACCTGGGTAGTTGAAACCCGTGGAATGGGTACCATGCAATATGACTTCAAAGGGTCTTCATTTGCTCACCGAACCTCTCCAATCCTATCACTGCTGCGTTTATGCCCCTGTACACATGCTTGATTCTCTTTCGGAGACATAGCAATCCATAGGTTTTAAGATACTTACTAGTCAGGTACATTCTTAGGCGTTTAATATGCGGTGTTGAGTCCATTTCGTTGAGCAAGGAGTAGCTCTTGTCTATTCCATATTTGGCTTAAGGAACTTTATCTGTGCTCATTTCAATCTCTGGTTTTATGCAGCACCCCAACTCACCTTTACCCTTAAGCAAGCATATGTTTGTTTTCTAAATTTGAGACCCTGTTCTGTTCTGTAATTCAGTTCCTGTGTAGCCAAGTTTACATTCCGTGTATTACTGATATTTTATGATGTTTCTTTTTCTGTGTGACTTATTTCAGTTAGAATCATCATACCTGAATCCACTCATTGTGCTGCTAAGGGCCTGATGACATAGATTTCATTGCTGAGTGATATTGCTTTGTAAGTAAATACCACAACTTCTTTATCCATTTTTCACTTTCTGCGATGTTGAACTTGTACTGTAAATGAGGTTCTTGTAAACAGAGGCGTCCCAAACTTTGGGGTGGCTGTGTCTTTTTGATTTTAATTTCCCTAAGCTATAGGACCATAAGTGGAAGTGCCCTAGGCTCTGTTGCTTTGTTTTTTAGATGTTTCAGGAAACACCATACACTTCTCCCGAGTGGCTGTTGGCAATTTACATCCCGCCCATCAGCATAACAAGGCTTCCAGTTCTCCATGGCCTGTCCTGCCTTTCTGGATTTTACACTTTTTTCAGATGGCCCTTTTGACCGGGGGGAAGTGAGACTTCATTGTAGTGCAGATTTCCTTTGCAAGCTTGCTTGGTTGGCCAAAAAGGGCGTATGCGTTTTTTCCTGAATATATTCAGGAAAAAACGCATACGCCCTTTTTGGCCAAGTGCATCATTGTGGACGTTCTGCCTCTTTTCCTATGCTTTCAATGCAATTCCAGTCTACCTCCTGAAATCGGTTTCCTGCAATTCTGCCCCACTTTCAAGTCCTCTTGGCAGCCTTACTTCAGTATATTTTTGGACGATAGCTGTCATTTATAACTCTGCAGGTTTGTGAATTACAGTGCCCCTGAGCTCCTTTCTTCAACTCGCTTTCTTTTGAGCTGGCCGCAACACCGCAGGATGGCTTCAGGCCCTAATCTGGTTCCGGCACGGCAAGCTGAGCCTTTGGTTAATTCCTCTTCCTGGTGGGAAATGAGAGTTAAATTTGCCCGTCCAGACACCTCCAGCTAGTCTCTCATTGGTTCTCGCTATTCCTGTTCATCTTCCGCAGAAATTGCAAACTGGGCCAAACAGGAGGTTAAAGGGACTGACTCTCCAAGTCGGGAGGGTGTTAGTAAAGCATCTGGAATGTTGCACCCGAGTACCAGGGGAGGAAAACTGAGACATATTTGAACACGTCTCCCGTTCACACGGTTGATCATACTCTGGGTTCCACATGCATGTTTTAGCTGAAGGAAGAATACCTTAAACCTGGAGAGTTGAGACCCGTGTAATGGGTACCATGCAATATGACTTCAAAGGGTCTTCATTTGCTCACCGAACTTCTCCAATCCTATCACTGCTGCGTTTATCCCCCTGCACAGACGCTTGATTCTCTTTTGGAGACATAGCAATCCATAGGTTTTAAGATACTTACTAGTCAGGTACATTCTTAGGCGTTTAATATGGGGTGTTGAGTCCATTTCGTTGAGCAAGGAGTAGCTCTTGTCTATTCCATATTTGGCTTAAGGAACTTTATCTGTGCTCATTTCAATCTCTGGTTTTATGCAGCACCCCAACTCACCTTTCCGCTTAAGCAAGCATAAGTTGGTTTTCTAAATTTGAGACCCTGTTCTGTTTTGGAATTCAGTTCCTGTGTAGCCAAGTTTACATTCTGTGTATTAGTGATATCTTATGATGTTTCTTTTTCTGTGTGACTTATTTCAGTTAGAATCATCGTACCTGAATCCACTCATTATGCTGCTACGGGCCTGATGACATAGATTTCATTGTTGAGTGATACTGCATTGTACGTAAGTACCACAACTTCTTTATCCATTTTTCACTTTCTGTGATATTGAACTTGTACGGTAAATGAGGTTCTTGTAAACAGAGGCGTCCCAAACTTTGGGGTGGCTGTGTCTTTTTGATTTTAATTTCCCTAAGCTATAGGACCATAAGTGGAAGTGCCCTAGGCTCTGTTGCTTTGTTTTTTAGATGTTTCAGGAAATACCATACACTTCTCCCGAGTGGCTGTTGGCAATTTACATCCCTCCCATCAGCATAAAAAGGCTCCCAGTTCTCCATGGCCTGTCCTGCCTTTCTGGATTTTACACTTTTTTCAGATGGCCCTTTTGACCGGGGGGAAGTGAGACTTCATTGTAGTGCAGATTTCCTTTGCAAGCTTGCTTGGTTGGCCAAAAAGGGCGTATGCGTTTTTTCCTGAATATATTCAGGAAAAAACGCATACGCCCTTTTTGGCCAAGTGCATCATTGTGGACGTTCTGCCTCTTTTCCTATGCTTTCAATGCAATTCCAGTCTACCTCCTGAAATCGGTTTCCTGCAATTCTGCCCCGCTTTCAAGTCCTCTTGGCAGCCTTACTTCAGTATATTTTTGGACGATAGCTGTCATTTATAACTCTGCAGGTTTGTGAATTACAGTGCCCCTGAGCTCCTTTCTTCAACTCGCTTTCTTGTGACCTGGCCGCAACACCGCAGGATGGCTTCAGGCCCTAATCTGGTTCCGGCACGGCACGCTGAGCCTTTGGTTAATTCCACTTCCTGGTGGGAAATGAGAGTTAAATTTGCCCGTCCAGACACCTCCAGCTAGTCTCTCATTGGTTCTCGCTATTCCTGTTCATCTTCCGCAGAAATTGCAAACTGGGCCAAACAGGAGGTTAAAGGGACTGACTCTCCAAGTCGGGAGGGTGTTAGTAAAGCGTCTGGAATGTTGCACCCGAGTACCAGGGGAGGAAAACTGAGACATATTTGAACACGTCTCCCGTTCACACGGTTGATCATACTCTGGGTTCCACATGCATGTTTTAGCTGAAGGAAGAATACCTTAAACCTGGAGAGTTGAGACCCGTGGAATGGGTACCATGCAATATGACTTCAAAGGGTCTTCATTTGCTCACCGAACCTCTCCAATCCTATCACTGCTGCGTTTATGCCCCTGTACACATGCTTGATTCTCTTTCGGAGACATAGCAATCCATAGGTTTTAAGATACTTACTAGTCAGGTACATTCTTAGGCGTTTAATATGCGGTGTTGAGTCCATTTCGTTGAGCAAGGAGTAGCTCTTGTCTATTCCATATTTGGCTTAAGGAACTTTATCTGTGCTCATTTCAATCTCTGGTTTTATGCAGCACCCCAACTCACCTTTACCCTTAAGCAAGCATATGTTTGTTTTCTAAATTTGAGACCCTGTTCTGTTCTGTAATTCAGTTCCTGTGTAGCCAAGTTTACATTCCGTGTATTACTGATATTTTATGATGTTTCTTTTTCTGTGTGACTTATTTCAGTTAGAATCATCATACCTGAATCCACTCATTGTGCTGCTAAGGGCCTGATGACATAGATTTCATTGCTGAGTGATATTGCTTTGTAAGTAAATACCACAACTTCTTTATCCATTTTTCACTTTCTGCGATGTTGAACTTGTACTGTAAATGAGGTTCTTGTAAACAGAGGCGTCCCAAACTTTGGGGTGGCTGTGTCTTTTTGATTTTAATTTCCCTAATCTATAGGACCATAAGTGGAAGTGCCCTAGGCTCTGTTGCTTTGTTTTTTAGATGTTTCAGGAAACACCATACACTTCTCCCGAGTGTCTGTTGGCAATTTACATCCCTCCCATCAGCATAACAAGGCTCCCAGTTCTCCATGGCCTGTCCTGCCTTTCTGGATTTTACACTTTTTTCAGATGGCCCTTTTGACCGGGGGGAAGTGAGACTTCATTGTAGTGCAGATTTCCTTTGCAAGCTTGCTTGGTTGGCCAAAAAGGGCGTATGCGTTTTTTCCTGAATATATTCAGGAAAAAACGCATACGCCCTTTTTGGCCAAGTGCATCATTGTGGACGTTCTGCCTCTTTTCCTATGCTTTCAATGCAATTCCAGTCTACCTCCTGAAATCGGTTTCCTGCAATTCTGCCCCGCTTTCAAGTCCTCTTGGCAGCCTTACTTCAGTATATTTTTGGACGATAGCTGTCATTTATAACTCTGCAGGTTTGTGAATTACAGTGCCCCTGAGCTCCTTTCTTCAACTCGCTTTCTTGTGACCTGGCCGCAACACCGCAGGATGGCTTCAGGCCCTAATCTGGTTCCGGCACGGCACGCTGAGCCTTTGGTTAATTCCACTTCCTGGTGGGAAATGAGAGTTAAATTTGCCCGTCCAGACACCTCCAGCTAGTCTCTCATTGGTTCTCCCTATTCCTGTTCATCTTCCGCAGAAATTGCAAACTGGGCCAAACAGGAGGTTAAAGGGACTGACTCTCCAAGTCGGGAGGGTGTTAGTAAAGCGTCTGGAATGTTGCACCCGAGTACCAGGGGAGGAAAACTGAGACATATTTGAACACGTCTCCCGTTCACACGGTTGATCATACTCTGGGTTCCACATGCATGTTTTAGCTGAAGGAAGAATACCTTAAACCTGGAGAGTTGAGACCCGTGGAATGGGTACCATGCAATATGACTTCAAAGGGTCTTCATTTGCTCACCGAACCTCTCCAATCCTATCACTGCTGCGTTTATGCCCCTGTACACATGCTTGATTCTCTTTCGGAGACATAGCAATCCATAGGTTTTAAGATACTTACTAGTCAGGTACATTCTTAGGCGTTTAATATGCGGTGTTGAGTCCATTTCGTTGAGCAAGGAGTAGCTCTTGTCTATTCCATATTTGGCTTAAGGAACTTTATCTGTGCTCATTTCAATCTCTGGTTTTATGCAGCACCCCAACTCACCTTTACCCTTAAGCAAGCATATGTTTGTTTTCTAAATTTGAGACCCTGTTCTGTTCTGTAATTCAGTTCCTGTGTAGCCAAGTTTACATTCCGTGTATTACTGATATTTTATGATGTTTCTTTTTCTGTGTGACTTATTTCAGTTAGAATCATCATACCTGAATCCACTCATTGTGCTGCTAAGGGCCTGATGACATAGATTTCATTGCTGAGTGATATTGCTTTGTAAGTAAATACCACAACTTCTTTATCCATTTTTCACTTTCTGCGATGTTGAACTTGTACTGTAAATGAGGTTCTTGTAAACAGAGGCGTCCCAAACTTTGGGGTGGCTGTGTCTTTTTGATTTTAATTTCCCTAATCTATAGGACCATAAGTGGAAGTGCCCTAGGCTCTGTTGCTTTGTTTTTTAGATGTTTCAGGAAACACCATACACTTCTCCCGAGTGTCTGTTGGCAATTTACATCCCTCCCATCAGCATAACAAGGCTCCCAGTTCTCCATGGCCTGTCCTGCCTTTCTGGATTTTACACTTTTTTCAGATGGCCCTTTTGACCGGGGGGAAGTGAGACTTCATTGTAGTGCAGATTTCCTTTGCAAGCTTGCTTGGTTGGCCAAAAAGGGCGTATGCGTTTTTTCCTGAATATATTCAGGAAAAAACGCATACACCCTTTCTGGCCAAGTGCATCATTGTGGACGTTCTGCCTCTTTTCCTATGCTTTCAATGCAATTCCAGTCTACCTCCTGAAATCGGTTTCCTGCAATTCTGCCCCGCTTTCAAGTCCTCTTGGCAGCCTTACTTCAGTATATTTTTGGACGATAGCTGTCATTTATAACTCTGCAGGTTTGTGAATTACAGTGCCCCTGAGCTCCTTTCTTCAACTCTCTTTCTTGTGAGCTGGCCGCAACACCGCAGGATGGCTTCAGGCCCTAATCTGGTTCCGGCACGGCAAGCTGAACCTTTGGTTAATTCCTCTTCCTGGTGGGAAATGAGAGTTAAATTTGCCCGTCCAGACACCTCCAGCTAGTCTCTCATTGGTTCTCGCTATTCCTGTTCATCTTCCACAGAAATTGCAAACTGGGCCAAACAGGAGGTTAAAGGGACTGACTCTCCAAGTCGGGAGGGTGTTAGTAAAGCGTCTGGAATGTTGCACCCGAGTACCAGGGTACGAAAACTGAGACATATTTGAACACGTTTCCGATCACATGGTTGATCATACTCTGGGTTCCACATGCATGTTTTAGCTGAAGGAAGAATACCTTAAACCTGGGTAGTTGAAACCCGTGGAATGGGTACTATGCAATATGACTTCAAAGGGTCTTCATTTGCTCACCGAACCTCTCCAATCCTATCACTGCTGCGTTTATGCCCCTGTACACATGCTTGATTCTCTTTCAGAGACATAGCAATCCATAGGTTTTAAGATACTTACTAGTCAGGTACATTCTTAGGCGTTTAATATGCGGTGTTGAGTCCATTTCGTTGAGCAAGGAGTAGCTCTTGTCTATTCCATATTTGGCTTAAGGAACTTTATCTGTGCTCATTTCAATCTCTGGTTTTATGCAGCACCCCAACTCACCTTTACCCTTAAGCAAGCATAAGTTGGTTTTCTAAATTTGAGACCCTGTTCTGTTCTGTAATTCAGTTCCTGTGTAGCCAAGTTTACATTCCGTGTATTACTGATATCTTATGATGTTTCTTTTTCTGTGTGACTTATTTCAGTTAGAATCATCATACCTGAATCCACTCATTGTGCTGCTAAGGGCCTGATGACATAGATTTCATTGCTGAGTGATATTGCTTTGTAAGTAAATACCACAACTTCTTTATCCATTTTTCACATTCTGCAATGTTGAACTTGTACTGTAAACGAGGTTCTTGTAAACAGAGGCGTCCCAAACTTTGGGGTGGCTGTGTCTTTTTGATTTTAATTTCCCTAAGCTATAGGACCATAAGTGGAAGTGCCCTAGGCTCTGTTGCTTTGTTTTTTAGATGTTTCAGGAAACACCATACACTTCTCCCGAGTGTCTGTTGGCAATTTACATCCCGCCCATCAGCATAACAAGGCTCCCAGTTCTCCATGGCCTGTCCTGCCTTTCTGGATTTTACACTTTTTTCAGATGGCCCTTTTGACTGGGGGGAAGTGAGACTTCATTGTAGTGCAGATTTCCTTTGCTAGCTTGCTTGGTTGGCCAAAACGGGCGTATGCGTTTCTTCCTGAATATATTCAGGAAAAAACGCATACGCCCTTTATGGCCAAGTGCATCATTGTGGACGTTCTGCCTCTTTTCCTATGCTTTCAATGCAATTCCAATCTACCTCCTGAAATTGGTTTCCTGCAATTCTGCCCCGCTTTCAAGTCCTCTTGGCAGCCTTACTTCAGTATATTTTTGGACGATAGCTGTCATTGATAACTCTGCAGGTTTGTGAATTACAGTGCCCCTGAGCTCCTTTCTTCAACTCGCTTTCTTTTGAGCTGGCCGCAATACCGCAGGATGGCTTCAGGCCCTAATCTGCTTCCGGCACGGCACACTGAGCCTTTGGTTAATTCCTCTTCCTGGTGGGAAATGAGAGTTAAATTTTCCTGTCCAGACACCTCCAGCTAGTCTCTCATTGGTTCTCCCTATTCCTGTTCATCTTCCGCAGAAATTGCAAACTGGGCCAAACAGGAGGTTAAAGGCGCTGACTCTCCAAGTGGGGAGAGTGTTAGTAAAGCGTCTGGAATGTTGCACCCGAGTACCAGGGGAGGAAAACTGAGACATATTTGAACATGTCTCCCGTTCACACGGTTGATCATACTCTGGGTTCCACATGCATGTTTTAGCTGAAGGAAGAATACCTTAAACCTGGGTAGTTGAAACCCGTGGAATGGGTACCATGCAATATGACTTCAAAGGGTCTTCATTTGCTCACCGAACCTCTCCAATCCTATCACTGCTGCGTTTATGCCCCTGTACACATGCTTGATTCTCTGTCGGAGACATAGCAATCCATAGGTTTTAAGATACTTACTAGTCAGGTACATTCTTAGGCGTTTAATATGCGGTGTTGAGTCCATTTCGTTGAGCAAGGAGTAGCTCTTGTCTATTCCATATTTGGCTTAAGGAACTTTATCTGTGCTCATTTCAATCTCTGGTTTTATGCAGCACCCCAACTCACCTTTACCCTTAAGCAAGCATAAGTTGGTTTTCTAAATTTGAGACCCTGTTCTGTTCTGTAATTCAGTTCCTGTGTAGCCAAGTTTACATTCCGTGTATTACTGATATCTTATGATGTTTCTTTTTCTGTGTGACTTATTTCAGTTAGAATCATCATACCTGAATCCACTCATTGTGCTGCTAAGGGCCTGATGACATAGATTTCATTGCTGAGTGATATTGCTTTGTAAGTAAATACCACAACTCCTTTATCCATTTTTCACTTTCTGCGATATTGAACTTGTACCATAAACGAGGTTCTTGTAAACAGAGGCGTCCCAAACTTTGGGGTGGCTGTGTCTTTTTGATTTTAATTTCCCTAAGCTATAGGACCATAAGTGGAAGTGCCCTAGGCTCTGTTGCTTTGTTTCTTAGATGTTTCAGGAAACACCATACACTTCTCCCGAGTGTCTGTTGGCAATTTACATCCCGCCCATCAGCATAACAAGGTTCCCAGTTCTCCATGGCCTGTCCTGCCTTTCTGGATTTTACACTTTTTTCAGATGGCCCTTTTGACCGGGGGGAAGTGAGACTTCATTGTAGTGCAGATTTCCTTTGCAAGCTTGCTTGGTTGGCCAAAAAGGGCGTATGCGTTTTTTCCTGAATATATTCAGGAAAAAACGCGTACGCCCTTTTTGGCCAAGTGCATCATTGTGGACGTTCTGCCTCTTTTCCTATGCTTTCAATGCAATTCCAGTCTACCTCCTGAAATCGGTTTCCTGCAATTCTGCCCCGCTTTCAAGTCCTCTTGGCAGCCTTACTTCAGTATATTTTTGGACGATAGCTGTCATTTATAACTCTGCAGGATTGTGAATTACAGTGCCCCTGAGCTCCTTTCTTCAACTCGCTTTCTTTTGAGCTGGCCGCAACACCGCAGGATGGCTTCAGGCCCTAATCTGGTTCCGGCACGGCACGCTGAGCCTTTGGTTATTTCCTCCTCCTGGTGGGAAATGAGAGTTAAATTTGCCCGTCCAGACACCTCCAGCTAGTCTCTCATTGGTTCTCCCTATTCCTGTTCATCTTCCGCAGAAATTGCAAACTGGGCCAAACAGGAGGTTAAAGGGACTGACTCTCCAAGTGGGGAGAGTGTTAGTAAAGCGTCTGGAATGTTGCACCCGAGTACCAGGGGAGGAAAACTGAGACATATTTGAACACGTCTCCCTTTCACATGGTTGATCATACTCTGGGTTCCACATGCATGTTTTAGCTGAAGGAAGAATACCTTAAACCTGGAGAGTTGAGACCCGTGTAATGGGTACCATGCAATATGACTTCAAAGGGTCTTCATTTGCTCACCGAACCTCTCCAATCCTATCACTGCTGCGTTTATGCCCCTGTACACATGCTTGATTCTCTTTTGGAGACATAGCAATCCATAGGTTTTAAGATACTTACTAGTCAGGTACATTCTTAGGCGTTTAATATGCGGTGTTGAGTCCATTTCGTTGAGCAAGGAGTAGCTCTTGTCTATTCCATATTTGGCTTAAGGAACTTTATCTGTGCTCATTTCAATCTCTGGTTTTATGCAGCACCCCAACTCACCTTTACCCTTAAGCAAGCATAAGTTGGTTTTCTAAATTTGAGACCCTGTTCTGTTCTGTAATTCAGTTCCTGTGTAGCCAAGTTTACATTCCGTGTATTACTGATATCTTATGATGTTTCTTTTTCTGTGTGACTTATTTCAGTTAGAATCATCATACCTGAATCCACTCATTGTGCTGCTAAGGGCCTGATGACATAGATTTCATTGCTGAGTGATATTGCTTTGTAAGTAAATACCACAACTTCTTTATCCATTTTTCACTTTCTGCGATGTTGAACTTGTACTGTAAACGAGGTTCTTGTAAACAGAGGCGTCCCAAACTTTGGGGTGACTGTGTCTTTTTGATTTTAATTTCCCTAAGCTATAGGACCATAAGTGGAAGTGCCCTAGGCTCTGTTGCTTTGTTTTTTAGATGTTTCAGGAAACACCATACACTTCTCCCGAGTGGCTGTTGGCAATTTACATCCCGCCCATCAGCATAACAAGGCTTCCAGTTCTCCATGGCCTGTCCTGCCTTTCTGGATTTTACACTTTTTTCAGATGGCCCTTTTGACCGGGGGGAAGTGAGACTTCATTGTAGTGCAGATTTCCTTTGCAAGCTTGCTTGGTTGGCCAAAAAGGGCGTATGCGTTTTTTCCTGAATATATTCAGGAAAAAACGCATACGCCCTTTTTGGCCAAGTGCATCATTGTGGACGTTCTGCCTCTTTTCCTATGCTTTCAATGCAATTCCAGTCTACCTCCTGAAATCGGTTTCCTGCAATTCTGCCCCACTTTCAAGTCCTCTTGGCAGCCTTACTTCAGTATATTTTTGGACGATAGCTGTCATTTATAACTCTGCAGGTTTGTGAATTACAGTGCCCCTGAGCTCCTTTCTTCAACTCGCTTTCTTTTGAGCTGGCCGCAACACCGCAGGATGGCTTCAGGCCCTAATCTGGTTCCGGCACGGCAAGCTGAGCCTTTGGTTAATTCCTCTTCCTGGTGGGAAATGAGAGTTAAATTTGCCCGTCCAGACACCTCCAGCTAGTCTCTCATTGGTTCTCGCTATTCCTGTTCATCTTCCGCAGAAATTGCAAACTGGGCCAAACAGGAGGTTAAAGGGACTGACTCTCCAAGTCGGGAGGGTGTTAGTAAAGCATCTGGAATGTTGCACCCGAGTACCAGGGGAGGAAAACTGAGACATATTTGAACACGTCTCCCGTTCACACGGTTGATCATACTCTGGGTTCCACATGCATGTTTTAGCTGAAGGAAGAATACCTTAAACCTGGAGAGTTGAGACCCGTGTAATGGGTACCATGCAATATGACTTCAAAGGGTCTTCATTTGCTCACCGAACTTCTCCAATCCTATCACTGCTGTGTTTATCCCCCTGTACAGACGCTTGATTCTCTTTTGGAGACATAGCAATCCATAGGTTTTAAGATACTTACTAGTCAGGTACATTCTTAGGCGTTTAATATGGGGTGTTGAGTCCATTTCGTTGAGCAAGGAGTAGCTCTTGTCTATTCCATATTTGGCTTAAGGAACTTTATCTGTGCTCATTTCAATCTCTGGTTTTATGCAGCACCCCAACTCACCTTTCCGCTTAAGCAAGCATAAGTTGGTTTTCTAAATTTGAGACCCTGTTCTGTTTTGGAATTCAGTTCCTGTGTAGCCAAGTTTACATTCTGTGTATTAGTGATATCTTATGATGTTTCTTTTTCTGTGTGACTTATTTCAGTTAGAATCATCGTACCTGAATCCACTCATTATGCTGCTACGGGCCTGATGACATAGATTTCATTGTTGAGTGATACTGCATTGTACGTAAGTACCACAACTTCTTTATCCATTTTTCACTTTCTGTGATATTGAACTTGTACGGTAAATGAGGTTCTTGTAAACAGAGGCGTCCCAAACTTTGGGGTGGCTGTGTCTTTTTGATTTTAATTTCCCTAAGCTATAGGACCATAAGTGGAAGTGCCCTAGGCTCTGTTGCTTTGTTTTTTAGATGTTTCAGGAAACACCATACACTTCTCCCGAGTGGCTGTTGGCAATTTACATCCCTCCCATCAGCATAAAAAGGCTCCCAGTTCTCCATGGCCTGTCCTGCCTTTCTGGATTTTACACTTTTTTCAGATGGCCCTTTTGACCGGGGGGAAGTGAGACTTCATTGTAGTGCAGATTTCCTTTGCAAGCTTGCTTGGTTGGCCAAAAAGGGCGTATGCGTTTTTTCCTGAATATATTCAGGAAAAAACGCATACGCCCTTTTTGGCCAAGTGCATCATTGTGGACGTTCTGCCTCTTTTCCTATGCTTTCAATGCAATTCCAGTCTACCTCCTGAAATCGGTTTCCTGCAATTCTGCCCCGCTTTCAAGTCCTCTTGGCAGCCTTACTTCAGTATATTTTTGGACGATAGCTGTCATTTATAACTCTGCAGGTTTGTGAATTACAGTGCCCCTGAGCTCCTTTCTTCAACTGGCTTTCTTGTGACCTGGCCGCAACACCGCAGGATGGCTTCAGGCCCTAATCTGGTTCCGGCACGGCACGCTGAGCCTTTGGTTAATTCCTCTTCCTGGTGGGAAATGAGAGTTAAATTTGTCCGTCCAGACACCTCCAGCTAGTCTCTCATTGGTTCTCGCTATTCCTGTTCATCTTCCACAGAAATTGCAAACTGGGCCAAACAGGAGGTTAAAGGGACTGACTCTCCAAGTCGGGAGGGTGTTAGTAAAGCGTCTGGAATGTTGCACCCGAGTACCAGGGTACGAAAACTGAGACATATTTGAACACGTTTCCCGATCACATGGTTGATCGTACTCTAGGTTCCACATGCATGTTTTAGCTGAAGGAAGAATACCTTAAACCTGGGTAGTTGAAACCCGTGGAATGGGTACCATGCAATATGACTTCAAAGGGTCTTCATTTGCTCACCGAACCTCTCCAATCCTATCACTGCTGCATTTATGCCCCTGTACACATGCTTGATTCTCTTTTGGAGACATAGCAATCCATAGGTTTTAAGATACTTACTAGTCAGGTACATTCTTAGGCGTTTAATATGCGGTGTTGAGTCCATTTCGTTGAGCAAGGAGTAGCTCTTGTCTATTCCATATTTGGCTTAAGGAATTTTATCTGTGCTCATTTTAATCTCTGGTTTTATGCAGCACCCCAACTCACCTTTACCCTTAAGCAAGCATAAGTTGGTTTTCTAAATTTGAGACCCTGTTCTGTTCTGTAATTCAGTTCCTGTGTAGCCAAGTTTACATTCCGTGTATTACTGATATCTTATGATGTTTCTTTTTCTGTGTGACTTATTTCAGTTAGAATCATCATACCTGAATCCACTCATTGTGCTGCTAAGGGCCTGATGACATAGATTTCATTGCTGAGTGATATTGCTTTGTAAGTAAATACCACAACTTCTTTATCCATTTTTCACTTTCTGCGATGTTGAACTTGTACTGTAAACGAGGTTCTTGTAAACAGAGGCGTCCCAAACTTTGGGGTGGCTGTGTCTTTTTGATTTTAATTTCCCTAAGCTATAGGACCATAAGTGGAAGTGCCCTAGGCTCTGTTGCTTTGTTTTTTAGATGTTTCAGGAAACACCATACACTTCTCCCAAGTGGCTGTTGGCAATTTACATCCCGCCCATCAGCATAACAAGGCTCCCAGTTCTCCATGGCCTGTCCTGCCTTTCTGGATTTTACACTTTTTTCAGATGGCCCTTTTGACCGGGGGGAAGTGAGACTTCATTGTAGTGCAGATTTCCTTTGCAAGCTTGCTTGGTTGGCCAAAAAGGGCGTATGCGTTTTTTCCTGAATATATTCAGGAAAAAACGCATACGCCCTTTTTGGCCAAGTGCATCATTGTGGACGTTCTGCCTCTTTTCCTATGCTTTCAATGCAATTCCAGTCTACCTCCTGAAATCGGTTTCCTGCAATTCTGCCCCACTTTCAAGTCCTCTTGGCAGCCTTACTTCAGTATATTTTTGGACGATAGCTGTCATTTATAACTCTGCAGGTTTGTGAATTACAGTGCCCCTGAGCTCCTTTCTTCAACTCGCTTTCTTTTGAGCTGGCCGCAACACCGCAGGATGGCTTCAGGCCCTAATCTGGTTCCGGCACGGCAAGCTGAGCCTTTGGTTAATTCCTCTTCCTGGTGGGAAATGAGAGTTAAATTTGCCCGTCCAGACACCTCCAGCTAGTCTCTCATTGGTTCTCGCTATTCCTGTTCATCTTCCGCAGAAATTGCAAACTGGGCCAAACAGGAGGTTAAAGGGACTGACTCTCCAAGTCGGGAGGGTGTTAGTAAAGCATCTGGAATGTTGCACCCGAGTACCAGGGGAGGAAAACTGAGACATATTTGAACACGTCTCCCGTTCACACGGTTGATCATACTCTGGGTTCCACATGCATGTTTTAGCTGAAGGAAGAATACCTTAAACCTGGAGAGTTGAGACCCGTGTAATGGGTACCATGCAATATGACTTCAAAGGGTCTTCATTTGCTCACCGAACTTCTCCAATCCTATCACTGCTGTGTTTATCCCCCTGTACAGACGCTTGATTCTCTTTTGGAGACATAGCAATCCATAGGTTTTAAGATACTTACTAGTCAGGTACATTCTTAGGCGTTTAATATGGGGTGTTGAGTCCATTTCGTTGAGCAAGGAGTAGCTCTTGTCTATTCCATATTTGGCTTAAGGAACTTTATCTGTGCTCATTTCAATCTCTGGTTTTATGCAGCACCCCAACTCACCTTTCCGCTTAAGCAAGCATAAGTTGGTTTTCTAAATTTGAGACCCTGTTCTGTTTTGGAATTCAGTTCCTGTGTAGCCAAGTTTACATTCTGTGTATTAGTGATATCTTATGATGTTTCTTTTTCTGTGTGACTTATTTCAGTTAGAATCATCGTACCTGAATCCACTCATTATGCTGCTACGGGCCTGATGACATAGATTTCATTGTTGAGTGATACTGCATTGTACGTAAGTACCACAACTTCTTTATCCATTTTTCACTTTCTGTGATATTGAACTTGTACGGTAAATGAGGTTCTTGTAAACAGAGGCGTCCCAAACTTTGGGGTGGCTGTGTCTTTTTGATTTTAATTTCCCTAAACTATAGGACCATAAGTGGAAGTGCCCTAGGCTCTGTTGCTTTGTTTTTTAGATGTTTCAGGAAACACCATACACTTCTCCCGAGTGGCTGTTGGCAATTTACATCCCTCCCATCAGCATAAAAAGGCTCCCAGTTCTCCATGGCCTGTCCTGCCTTTCTGGATTTTACACTTTTTTCAGATGGCCCTTTTGACCGGGGGGAAGTGAGACTTCATTGTAGTGCAGATTTCCTTTGCAAGCTTGCTTGGTTGGCCAAAAAGGGCGTATGCGTTTTTTCCTGAATATATTCAGGAAAAAACGCATACGCCCTTTTTGGCCAAGTGCATCATTGTGGACGTTCTGCCTCTTTTCCTATGCTTTCAATGCAATTCCAGTCTACCTCCTGAAATCGGTTTCCTGCAATTCTGCCCCGCTTTCAAGTCCTCTTGGCAGCCTTACTTCAGTATATTTTTGGACGATAGCTGTCATTTATAACTCTGCAGGTTTGTGAATTACAGTGCCCCTGAGCTCCTTTCTTCAACTCGCTTTCTTGTGACCTGGCCGCAACACCGCAGGATGGCTTCAGGCCCTAATCTGGTTCCGGCACGGCACGCTGAGCCTTTGGTTAATTCCTCTTCCTGGTGGGAAATGAGAGTTAAATTTGCCCGTCCAGACACCTCCAGTTAGTCTCTCATTGGTTCTCGCTATTCCTGTTCATCTTCCACAGAAATTGCAAACTGGGCCAAACAGGAGGTTAAAGGGACTGACTCTCCAAGTCGGGAGGGTGTTAGTAAAGCGTCTGGAATGTTGCACCCGAGTACCAGGGTACGAAAACTGAGACATATTTGAACACGTTTCCCGATCACATGGTTGATCGTACTCTAGGTTCCACATGCATGTTTTAGCTGAAGGAAGAATACCTTAAAGCTGGGTAGTTGAAACCCGTGGAATGGGTACTATGCAATATGACTTCAAAGGGTCTTCATTTGCTCACCGAACCTCTCCAATCCTATCACTGCTGCGTTTATGCCCCTGTACACATGCTTGATTCTCTTTTGGAGACATAGCAATCCATAGGTTTTAAGATACTTACTAGTCAGGTACATTCTTAGGCGTTTAATATGCGGTGTTGAGTCCATTTCGTTGAGCAAGGAGTAGCTCTTGTCTATTCCATATTTGGCTTAAGGAACTTTATCTGTGCTCATTTCAATCTCTGGTTTTATGCAGCACCCCAACTCACCTTTACCCTTAAGCAAGCATAAGTTGGTTTTCTAAATTTGAGACCCTGTTCTGTTCTGTAATTCAGTTCCTGTGTAGCCAAGTTTACATTCCGTGTATTACTGATATCTTATGATGTTTCTTTTTCTGTGTGACTTATTTCAGTTAGAATCATCATACCTGAATCCACTCATTGTGCTGCTAAGGGCCTGATGACATAGATTTCATTGCTGAGTGATATTGCTTTGTAAGTAAATACCACAACTTCTTTATCCATTTTTCACTTTCTGCGATGTTGAACTTGTACTGTAAACGAGGTTCTTGTAAACAGAGGCGTCCCAAACTTTGGGGTGGCTGTGTCTTTTTGATTTTAATTTCCCTAAGCTATAGGACCATAAGTGGAAGTGCCCTAGGCTCTGTTGCTTTGTTTTTTAGATGTTTCAGGAAACACCATACACTTCTCCCGAGTGGCTGTTGGCAATTTACATCCCGCCCATCAGCATAACAAGGCTTCCAGTTCTCCATGGCCTGTCCTGCCTTTCTGGATTTTACACTTTTTTCAGATGGCCCTTTTGACCGGGGGGAAGTGAGACTTCATTGTAGTGCAGATTTCCTTTGCAAGCTTGCTTGGTTGGCCAAAAAGGGCGTATGCGTTTTTTCCTGAATATATTCAGGAAAAAACGCATACGCCCTTTTTGGCCAAGTGCATCATTGTGGACGTTCTGCCTCTTTTCCTATGCTTTCAATGCAATTCCAGTCTACCTCCTGAAATCGGTTTCCTGCAATTCTGCCCCACTTTCAAGTCCTCTTGGCAGCCTTACTTCAGTATATTTTTGGACGATAGCTGTCATTTATAACTCTGCAGGTTTGTGAATTACAGTGCCCCTGAGCTCCTTTCTTCAACTCGCTTTCTTTTGAGCTGGCCGCAACACCACAGGATGGCTTCAGGCCCTAATCTGGTTCCGGCACGGCAAGCTGAGCCTTTGGTTAATTCCTCTTCCTGGTGGGAAATGAGAGTTAAATTTGCCCGTCCAGACACCTCCAGCTAGTCTCTCATTGGTTCTCACTATTCCTGTTCATCTTCCGCAGAAATTGCAAACTGGGCCAAACAGGAGGTTAAAGGGACTGACTCTCCAAGTCGGGAGGGTGTTAGTAAAGCATCTGGAATGTTGCACCCGAGTACCAGGGGAGGAAAACTGAGACATATTTGAACACGTCTCCCGTTCACACGGTTGATCATACTCTGGGTTCCACATGCATGTTTTAGCTGAAGGAAGAATACCTTAAACCTGGAGAGTTGAGACCCGTGTAATGGGTACCATGCAATATGACTTCAAAGGGTCTTCATTTGCTCACCGAACTTCTCCAATCCTATCACTGCTGTGTTTATCCCCCTGTACAGACGCTTGATTCTCTTTTGGAGACATAGCAATCCATAGGTTTTAAGATACTTACTAGTCAGGTACATTCTTAGGCGTTTAATATGGGGTGTTGAGTCCATTTCGTTGAGCAAGGAGTAGCTCTTGTCTATTCCATATTTGGCTTAAGGAACTTTATCTGTGCTCATTTCAATCTCTGGTTTTATGCAGCACCCCAACTCACCTTTCCGCTTAAGCAAGCATAAGTTGGTTTTCTAAATTTGAGACCCTGTTCTGTTTTGGAATTCAGTTCCTGTGTAGCCAAGTTTACATTCTGTGTATTAGTGATATCTTATGATGTTTCTTTTTCTGTGTGACTTATTTCAGTTAGAATCATCGTACCTGAATCCACTCATTATGCTGCTACAGGCCTGATGACATAGATTTCATTGTTGAGTGATACTGCATTGTACGTAAGTACCACAACTTCTTTATCCATTTTTCACTTTCTGTGATATTGAACTTGTACGGTAAATGAGGTTCTTGTAAACAGAGGCGTCCCAAACTTTGGGGTGGCTGTGTCTTTTTGATTTTAATTTCCCTAAGCTATAGGACCATAAGTGGAAGTGCCCTAGGCTCTGTTGCTTTGTTTTTTAGATGTTTCAGGAAACACCATACACTTCTCCCGAGTGGCTGTTGGCAATTTACATCCCTCCCATCAGCATAAAAAGGCTCCCAGTTCTCCATGGCCTGTCCTGCCTTTCTGGATTTTACACTTTTTTCAGATGGCCCTTTTGACCGGGGGGAAGTGAGACTTCATTGTAGTGCAGATTTCCTTTGCAAGCTTGCTTGGTTGGCCAAAAAGGGCGTATGCGTTTTTTCCTGAATATATTCAGGAAAAAACGCATACGCCCTTTTTGGCCAAGTGCATCATTGTGGACGTTCTGCCTCTTTTCCTATGCTTTCAATGCAATTCCAGTCTACCTCCTGAAATCGGTTTCCTGCAATTCTGCCCCGCTTTCAAGTCCTCTTGGCAGCCTTACTTCAGTATATTTTTGGACAATAGCTGTCATTTATAACTCTGCAGGTTTGTGAATTACAGTGCCCCTGAGCTCCTTTCTTCAACTGGCTTTCTTGTGACCTGGCCGCAACACCGCAGGATGGCTTCAGGCCCTAATCTGGTTCCGGCACGGCACGCTGAGCCTTTGGTTAATTCCTCTTCCTGGTGGGAAATGAGAGTTAAATTTGCCCGTCCAGACACCTCCAGCTAGTCTCTCATTGGTTCTCGCTATTCCTGTTCATCTTCCACAGAAATTGCAAACTGGGCCAAACAGGAGGTTAAAGGGACTGACTCTCCAAGTCGGGAGGGTGTTAGTAAAGCGTCTGGAATGTTGCACCCGAGTACCAGGGTACGAAAACTGAGACATATTTGAACACGTTTCCCGATCACATGGTTGATCGTACTCTAGGTTCCACATGCATGTTTTAGCTGAAGGAAGAATACCTTAAACCTGGGTAGTTGAAACCCGTGGAATGGGTACTATGCAATATGACTTCAAAGGGTCTTCATTTGCTCACCGAACCTCTCCAATCCTATCACTGCTGCATTTATGCCCCTGTACACATGCTTGATTCTCTTTTGGAGACATAGCAATCCATAGGTTTTAAGATACTTACTAGTCAGGTACATTCTTAGGCGTTTAATATGCGGTGTTGAGTCCATCTCGTTGAGCAAGGAGTAGCTCTTGTCTATTCCATATTTGGCTTAAGGAACTTTATCTGTGCTCATTTCAATCTCTGGTTTTATGCAGCACCCCAACTCACCTTTACCCTTAAGCAAGCATAAGTTGGTTTTCTAAATTTGAGACCCTGTTCTGTTCTGTAATTCAGTTCCTGTGTAGCCAAGTTTACATTCCGTGTATTACTGATATCTTATGATGTTTCTTTTTCTGTGTGACTTATTTCAGTTAGAATCATCATACCTGAATCCACTCATTGTGCTGCTAAGGGCCTGATGACATAGATTTCATTGCTGAGTGATATTGCTTTGTAAGTAAATACCACAACTTCTTTATCCATTTTTCACTTTCTGCGATGTTGAACTTGTACTGTAAACGAGGTTCTTGTAAACAGAGGCGTCCCAAACTTTGGGGTGGCTGTGTCTTTTTGATTTTAATTTCCCTAAGCTATAGGACCATAAGTGGAAGTGCCCTAGGCTCTGTTGCTTTGTTTTTTAGATGTTTCAGGAAACACCATACACTTCTCCCGAGTGGCTGTTGGCAATTTACATCCCGCCCATCAGCATAACAAGGCTTCCAGTTCTCCATGGCCTGTCCTGCCTTTCTGGATTTTACACTTTTTTC
This sequence comes from Pseudorca crassidens, assembly GCF_039906515.1. Taxonomy (NCBI): domain Eukaryota; kingdom Metazoa; phylum Chordata; class Mammalia; order Artiodactyla; family Delphinidae; genus Pseudorca; species Pseudorca crassidens. The sequence goes on from NW_027136311.1 coordinate 188,584, forward strand.
AGATGGCCCTTTTGACCGGGGGGAAGTGAGACTTCATTGTAGTGCAGATTTCCTTTGCAAGCTTGCTTGGTTGGCCAAAAAGGGCGTATGCGTTTTTTCCTGAATATATTCAGGAAAAAACGCATACGCCCTTTTTGGCCAAGTGCATCATTGTGGACGTTCTGCCTCTTTTCCTATGCTTTCAATGCAATTCCAGTCTACCTCCTGAAATCGGTTTCCTGCAATTCTGCCCCACTTTAAAGTCCTCTTGGCAGCCTTACTTCAGTATATTTTTGGACGATAGCTGTCATTTATAACTCTGCAGGTTTGTGAATTACAGTGCCCCTGAGCTCCTTTCTTCAACTCGCTTTCTTTTGAGCTGGCCGCAACACCACAGGATGGCTTCAGGCCCTAATCTGGTTCCGGCACGGCAAGCTGAGCCTTTGGTTAATTCCTCTTCCTGGTGGGAAATGAGAGTTAAATTTGCCCGTCCAGACACCTCCAGCTAGTCTCTCATTGGTTCTCACTATTCCTGTTCATCTTCCGCAGAAATTGCAAACTGGGCCAAACAGGAGGTTAAAGGGACTGACTCTCCAAGTCGGGAGGGTGTTAGTAAAGCATCTGGAATGTTGCACCCGAGTACCAGGGGAGGAAAACTGAGACATATTTGAACACGTCTCCCGTTCACACGGTTGATCATACTCTGGGTTCCACATGCATGTTTTAGCTGAAGGAAGAATACCTTAAACCTGGAGAGTTGAGACCCGTGTAATGGGTACCATGCAATATGACTTCAAAGGGTCTTCATTTGCTCACCGAACTTCTCCAATCCTATCACTGCTGTGTTTATCCCCCTGTACAGACGCTTGATTCTCTTTTGGAGACATAGCAATCCATAGGTTTTAAGATACTTACTAGTCAGGTACATTCTTAGGCGTTTAATATGGGGTGTTGAGTCCATTTCGTTGAGCAAGGAGTAGCTCTTGTCTATTCCATATTTGGCTTAAGGAACTTTATCTGTGCTCATTTCAATCTCTGGTTTTATGCAGCACCCCAACTCACCTTTCCGCTTAAGCAAGCATAAGTTGGTTTTCTAAATTTGAGACCCTGTTCTGTTTTGGAATTCAGTTCCTGTGTAGCCAAGTTTACATTCTGTGTATTAGTGATATCTTATGATGTTTCTTTTTCTGTGTGACTTATTTCAGTTAGAATCATCGTACCTGAATCCACTCATTATGCTGCTACAGGCCTGATGACATAGATTTCATTGTTGAGTGATACTGCATTGTACGTAAGTACCACAACTTCTTTATCCATTTTTCACTTTCTGTGATATTGAACTTGTACGGTAAATGAGGTTCTTGTAAACAGAGGCGTCCCAAACTTTGGGGTGGCTGTGTCTTTTTGATTTTAATTTCCCTAAGCTATAGGACCATAAGTGGAAGTGCCCTAGGCTCTGTTGCTTTGTTTTTTAGATGTTTCAGGAAACACCATACACTTCTCCCGAGTGGCTGTTGGCAATTTACATCCCTCCCATCAGCATAAAAAGGCTCCCAGTTCTCCATGGCCTGTCCTGCCTTTCTGGATTTTACACTTTTTTCAGATGGCCCTTTTGACCGGGGGGAAGTGAGACTTCATTGTAGTGCAGATTTCCTTTGCAAGCTTGCTTGGTTGGCCAAAAAGGGCGTATGCGTTTTTTCCTGAATATATTCAGGAAAAAACGCATACGCCCTTTTTGGCCAAGTGCATCATTGTGGACGTTCTGCCTCTTTTCCTATGCTTTCAATGCAATTCCAGTCTACCTCCTGAAATCGGTTTCCTGCAATTCTGCCCCGCTTTCAAGTCCTCTTGGCAGCCTTACTTCAGTATATTTTTGGACGATAGCTGTCATTTATAACTCTGCAGGTTTGTGAATTACAGTGCCCCTGAGCTCCTTTCTTCAACTGGCTTTCTTGTGACCTGGCCGCAACACCGCAGGATGGCTTCAGGCCCTAATCTGGTTCCGGCACGGCACGCTGAGCCTTTGGTTAATTCCTCTTCCTGGTGGGAAATGAGAGTTAAATTTGCCCGTCCAGACACCTCCAGCTAGTCTCTCATTGGTTCTCGCTATTCCTGTTCATCTTCCACAGAAATTGCAAACTGGGCCAAACAGGAGGTTAAAGGGACTGACTCTCCAAGTCGGGAGGGTGTTAGTAAAGCGTCTGGAATGTTGCACCCGAGTACCAGGGTACGAAAACTGAGACATATTTGAACACGTTTCCCGATCACATGGTTGATCGTACTCTAGGTTCCACATGCATGTTTTAGCTGAAGGAAGAATACCTTAAACCTGGGTAGTTGAAACCCGTGGAATGGGTACTATGCAATATGACTTCAAAGGGTCTTCATTTGCTCACCGAACCTCTCCAATCCTATCACTGCTGCATTTATGCCCCTGTACACATGCTTGATTCTCTTTTGGAGACATAGCAATCCATAGGTTTTAAGATACTTACTAGTCAGGTACATTCTTAGGCGTTTAATATGCGGTGTTGAGTCCATCTCGTTGAGCAAGGAGTAGCTCTTGTCTATTCCATATTTGGCTTAAGGAACTTTATCTGTGCTCATTTCAATCTCTGGTTTTATGCAGCACCCCAACTCACCTTTACCCTTAAGCAAGCATAAGTTGGTTTTCTAAATTTGAGACCCTGTTCTGTTCTGTAATTCAGTTCCTGTGTAGCCAAGTTTACATTCCGTGTATTACTGATATCTTATGATGTTTCTTTTTCTGTGTGACTTATTTCAGTTAGAATCATCATACCTGAATCCACTCATTGTGCTGCTAAGGGCCTGATGACATAGATTTCATTGCTGAGTGATATTGCTTTGTAAGTAAATACCACAACTTCTTTATCCATTTTTCACTTTCTGCGATGTTGAACTTGTACTGTAAACGAGGTTCTTGTAAACAGAGGCGTCCCAAACTTTGGGGTGGCTGTGTCTTTTTGATTTTAATTTCCCTAAGCTATAGGACCATAAGTGGAAGTGCCCTAGGCTCTGTTGCTTTGTTTTTTAGATGTTTCAGGAAACACCATACACTTCTCCCGAGTGGCTGTTGGCAATTTACATCCCGCCCATCAGCATAACAAGGCTTCCAGTTCTCCATGGCCTGTCCTGCCTTTCTGGATTTTACACTTTTTTCAGATGGCCCTTTTGACCGGGGGGAAGTGAGACTTCATTGTAGTGCAGATTTCCTTTGCAAGCTTGCTTGGTTGGCCAAAAAGGGCGTATGCGTTTTTTCCTGAATATATTCAGGAAAAAACGCATACGCCCTTTTTGGCCAAGTGCATCATTGTGGACGTTCTGCCTCTTTTCCTATGCTTTCAATGCAATTCCAGTCTACCTCCTGAAATCGGTTTCCTGCAATTCTGCCCCACTTTCAAGTCCTCTTGGCAGCCTTACTTCAGTATATTTTTGGACGATAGCTGTCATTTATAACTCTGCAGGTTTGTGAATTACAGTGCCCCTGAGCTCCTTTCTTCAACTCGCTTTCTTTTGAGCTGGCCGCAACACCGCAGGATGGCTTCAGGCCCTAATCTGGTTCCGGCACGGCAAGCTGAGCCTTTGGTTAATTCCTCTTCCTGGTGGGAAATGAGAGTTAAATTTGCCCGTCCAGACACCTCCAGCTAGTCTCTCATTGGTTCTCGCTATTCCTGTTCATCTTCCGCAGAAATTGCAAACTGGGCCAAACAGGAGGTTAAAGGGACTGACTCTCCAAGTCGGGAGGGTGTTAGTAAAGCATCTGGAATGTTGCACCCGAGTACCAGGGGAGGAAAACTGAGACATATTTGAACACGTCTCCCGTTCACACGGTTGATCATACTCTGGGTTCCACATGCATGTTTTAGCTGAAGGAAGAATACCTTAAACCTGGAGAGTTGAGACCCGTGTAATGGGTACCATGCAATATGACTTCAAAGGGTCTTCATTTGCTCACCGAACTTCTCCAATCCTATCACTGCTGTGTTTATCCCCCTGTACAGACGCTTGATTCTCTTTTGGAGACATAGCAATCCATAGGTTTTAAGATACTTACTAGTCAGGTACATTCTTAGGCGTTTAATATGGGGTGTTGAGTCCATTTCGTTGAGCAAGGAGTAGCTCTTGTCTATTCCATATTTGGCTTAAGGAACTTTATCTGTGCTCATTTCAATCTCTGGTTTTATGCAGCACCCCAACTCACCTTTCCGCTTAAGCAAGCATAAGTTGGTTTTCTAAATTTGAGACCCTGTTCTGTTTTGGAATTCAGTTCCTGTGTAGCCAAGTTTACATTCTGTGTATTAGTGATATCTTATGATGTTTCTTTTTCTGTGTGACTTATTTCAGTTAGAATCATCGTACCTGAATCCACTCATTATGCTGCTACGGGCCTGATGACATAGATTTCATTGTTGAGTGATACTGCATTGTACGTAAGTACCACAACTTCTTTATCCATTTTTCACTTTCTGTGATATTGAACTTGTACGGTAAATGAGGTTCTTGTAAACAGAGGCGTCCCAAACTTTGGGGTGGCTGTGTCTTTTTGATTTTAATTTCCCTAAGCTATAGGACCATAAGTGGAAGTGCCCTAGGCTCTGTTGCTTTGTTTTTTAGATGTTTCAGGAAACACCATACACTTCTCCCGAGTGGCTGTTGGCAATTTACATCCCTCCCATCAGCATAAAAAGGCTCCCAGTTCTCCATGGCCTGTCCTGCCTTTCTGGATTTTACACTTTTTTCAGATGGCCCTTTTGACCGGGGGGAAGTGAGACTTCATTGTAGTGCAGATTTCCTTTGCAAGCTTGCTTGGTTGGCCAAAAAGGGCGTATGCGTTTTTTCCTGAATATATTCAGGAAAAAACGCATACGCCCTTTTTGGCCAAGTGCATCATTGTGGACGTTCTGCCTCTTTTCCTATGCTTTCAATGCAATTCCAGTCTACCTCCTGAAATCGGTTTCCTGCAATTCTGCCCCGCTTTCAAGTCCTCTTGGCAGCCTTACTTCAGTATATTTTTGGACGATAGCTGTCATTTATAACTCTGCAGGTTTGTGAATTACAGTGCCCCTGAGCTCCTTTCTTCAACTCGCTTTCTTGTGACCTGGCCGCAACACCGCAGGATGGCTTCAGGCCCTAATCTGGTTCCGGCACGGCACGCTGAGCCTTTGGTTAATTCCACTTCCTGGTGGGAAATGAGAGTTAAATTTGCCCGTCCAGACACCTCCAGCTAGTCTCTCATTGGTTCTCGCTATTCCTGTTCATCTTCCGCAGAAATTGCAAACTGGGCCAAACAGGAGGTTAAAGGGACTGACTCTCCAAGTCGGGAGGGTGTTAGTAAAGCGTCTGGAATGTTGCACCCGAGTACCAGGGGAGGAAAACTGAGACATATTTGAACACGTCTCCCATTCACACGGTTGATCATACTCTGGGTTCCACATGCATGTTTTAGCTGAAGGAAGAATACCTTAAACCTGGAGAGTTGAGACCCGTGTAATGGGTACCATGCAATATGACTTCAAAGGGTCTTCATTTGCTCACCGAACTTCTCCAATCCTATCACTGCTGCGTTTATCCCCCTGTACAGACGCTTGATTCTCTTTTGGAGACATAGCAATCCATAGGTTTTAAGATACTTACTAGTCAGGTACATTCTTAGGCATTTAATATGGGGTGTTGAGTCCATTTCGTTGAGCAAGGAGTAGCTCTTGTCTATTCCATATTTGGCTTAAGGAACTTTATCTGTGCTCATTTCAATCTCTGGTTTTATGCAGCACCCCAACTCACCTTTCCGCTTAAGCAAGCATAAGTTGGTTTTCTAAATTTGAGACCCTGTTCTGTTTTGGAATTCAGTTCCTGTGTAGCCAAGTTTACATTCTGTGTATTAGTGATATCTTATGATGTTTCTTTTTCTGTGTGACTTATTTCAGTTAGAATCATCGTACCTGAATCCACTCATTATGCTGCTACGGGCCTGATGACATAGATTTCATTGTTGAGTGATACTGCATTGTACGTAAGTACCACAACTTCTTTATCCATTTTTCACTTTCTGTGATATTGAACTTGTACGGTAAATGAGGTTCTTGTAAACAGAGGCGTCCCAAACTTTGGGGTGGCTGTGTCTTTTTGATTTTAATTTCCCTAAGCTATAGGACCATAAGTGGAAGTGCCCTAGGCTCTGTTGCTTTGTTTTTTAGATGTTTCAGGAAACACCATACACTTCTCCCGAGTGTCTGTTGGCAATTTACATCCCGCCCATCAGCATAACAAGGCTCCCAGTTCTCCATGGCCTGTCCTGCCTTTCTGGATTTTACACTTTTTTCAGATGGCCCTTTTGACCGGGGGGAAGTGAGACTTCATTGTAGTGCAGATTTCCTTTGCAAGCTTGCTTGGTTGGCCAAAAAGGGCGTATGCGTTTTTTCCTGAATATATTCAGGAAAAAATGCATACGCCCTTTTTGGCCAAGTGCATCATTGTGGACGTTCTGCCTCTTTTCCTATGCTTTCAATGCAATTCCAGTCTACCTCCTGAAATCGGTTTCCTGCAATTCTGCCCCGCTTTCAAGTCCTCTTGGCAGCCTTACTTCAGTATATTTTTGGACGATAGCTGTCATTTATAACTCTGCAGGTTTGTGAATTACAGTGCCCCTGAGCTCCTTTCTTCAACTCGCTTTCTTTTGAGCTGGCCGCAACACCGCAGGATGGCTTCATGCCCTAATCTGGTTCCGGCACGGCAAGCTGAGCCTTTGGTTAATTCCTCTTCCTGGTGGGAAATGAGAGTTAAATTTGCCCGTCCAGACACCTCCAGCTAGTCTCTCATTGGTTCTCGCTATTCCTGTTCATCTTCCACAGAAATTGCAAACTGGGCCAAACAGGAGGTTAAAGGGACTGACTCTCCAAGTCGGGAGGGTGTTAGTAAAGCGTCTGGAATGTTGCACCCGAGTACCAGGGGAGGAAAACTGAGACATATTTGAACACGTTTCCCGATCACATGGTTGATCATACTCTAGTTTCCACATGCATGTTTTACCTGAAGGTAGAATACCTTAAACCTGGGTAGTTGAAACCCGTGGAATGGGTACCATGCAATATGACTTCAAAGGGTCTTCATTTGCTCACCGAACCTCTCCAATCCTATCACTGCTGCGTTTATGCCCCTGTACACATGCTTGATTCTCTTTCGGAGACATAGCAATCCATAGGTTTTAAGATACTTACTAGTCAGGTACATTCTTAGGCGTTTAATATGCGGTGTTGAGTCCATTTCGTTGAGCAAGGAGTAGCTCTTGTCTATTCCATATTTGGCTTAAGGAACTTTATCTGTGCTCATTTCAATCTCTGGTTTTATGCAGCACCCCAACTCACCTTTACCCTTAAGCAAGCATATGTTTGTTTTCTAAATTTGAGACCCTGTTCTGTTCTGTAATTCAGTTCCTGTGTAGCCAAGTTTACATTCCGTGTATTACTGATATCTTATGATGTTTCTTTTTCTGTGTGACTTATTTCAGTTAGAATCATCATACCTGAATCCACTCATTGTGCTGCTAAGGGCCTGATGACATAGATTTCATTGCTGAGTGATATTGCTTTGTAAGTAAATACCACAACTTCTTTATCCATTTTTCACTTTCTGCAATGTTGAACTTGTACTGTAAACGAGGTTCTTGTAAACAGAGGCGTCCCAAACTTTGGGGTGGCTGTGTCTTTTTGATTTTAATTTCCCTAAGCTATAGGACCATAAGTGGAAGTGCCCTAGGCTCTGTTGCTTTGTTTTTTAGATGTTTCAGGAAACACCATACACTTCTCCCGAGTGTCTGTTGGCAATTTACATCCCGCCCATCAGCATAACAAGGCTCCCAGTTCTCCATGGCCTGTCCTGCCTTTCTGGATTTTACACTTTTTTCAGATGGCCCTTTTGACCGGGGGGAAGTGAGACTTCATTGTAGTGCAGATTTCCTTTGCAAGCTTGCTTGGTTGGCCAAAACGGGCGTATGCGTTTCTTCCTGAATATATTCAGGAAAAAACGCATACGCCCTTTATGGCCAAGTGCATCATTGTGGACGTTCTGCCTCTTTTCCTATGCTTTCAATGCAATTCCAATCTACCTCCTGAAATTGGTTTCCTGCAATTCTGCCCCGCTTTCAGGTCCTCTTGGCAGCCTTACTTCAGTATATTTTTGGACGATAGCTGTCATTGATAACTCTGCAGGTTTGTGAATTACAGTGCCCCTGAGCTCCTTTCTTCAACTCACTTTCTTTTGAGCTGGCCGCAATACCGCAGGATGGCTTCAGGCCCTAATCTGGTTCCGGCACGGCACACTGAGCCTTTGGTTAATTCCTCTTCCTGGTGGGAAATGAGAGTTAAATTTTCCTGTCCAGACACCTCCAGCTAGTCTCTCATTGGTTCTCCCTATTCCTGTTCATCTTCCGCAGAAATTGCAAACTGGGCCAAACAGGAGGTTAAAGGCGCTGACTCTCCAAGTGGGGAGAGTGTTAGTAAAGCGTCTGGAATGTTGCACCCGAGTACCAGGGGAGGAAAACTGAGACATATTTGAACATGTCTCCCGTTCACATGGTTGATCATACTCTGGGTTCCACATGCATGTTTTAGCTGAAGGAAGAATACCTTAAACCTGGGTAGTTGAAACCCGTGGAATGGGTACCATGCAATATGACTTCAAAGGGTCTTCATTTGCTCACCGAACCTCTCCAATCCTATCACTGCTGCGTTTATGCCCCTGTACACATGCTTGATTCTCTTTTGGAGACATAGCAATCCATAGGTTTTAAGATACTTACTAGTCAGGTACATTCTTAGGCGTTTAATATGCGGTGTTGAGTCCATTTCGTTGAGCAAGGAGTAGCTCTTGTCTATTCCATATTTGGCTTAAGGAACTTTATCTGTGCTCATTTCAATCTCTGGTTTTATGCAGCACCCCAACTCACCTTTACCCTTAAGCAAGCATAAGTTGGTTTTCTAAATTTGAGACCCTGTTCTGTTCTGTAATTCAGTTCCTGTGTAGCCAAGTTTACATTCCGTGTATTACTGATATCTTATGATGTTTCTTTTTCTGTGTGACTTATTTCAGTTAGAATCATCATACCTGAATCCACTCATTGTGCTGCTAAGGGCCTGATGACATAGATTTCATTGCTGAGTGATATTGCTTTGTAAGTAAATACCACAACTTCTTTATCCATTTTTCACTTTCTGCGATGTTGAACTTGTACTGTAAACGAGGTTCTTGTAAACAGAGGCGTCCCAAACTTTGGGGTGGCTGTGTCTTTTTGATTTTAATTTCCCTAAGCTATAGGACCATAAGTGGAAGTGCCCTAGGCTCTGTTGCTTTGTTTTTTAGATGTTTCAGGAAACACCATACACTTCTCCCGAGTGGCTGTTGGCAATTTACATCCCGCCCATCAGCATAACAAGGCTTCCAGTTCTCCATGGCCTGTCCTGCCTTTCTGGATTTTACACTTTTTTCAGATGGCCCTTTTGACCGGGGGGAAGTGAGACTTCATTGTAGTGCAGATTTCCTTTGCAAGCTTGCTTGGTTGGCCAAAAAGGGCGTATGCGTTTTTTCCTGAATATATTCAGGAAAAAACGCATACGCCCTTTTTGGCCAAGTGCATCATTGTGGACGTTCTGCCTCTTTTCCTATGCTTTCAATGCAATTCCAGTCTACCTCCTGAAATCGGTTTCCTGCAATTCTGCCCCACTTTCAAGTCCTCTTGGCAGCCTTACTTCAGTATATTTTTGGACGATAGCTGTCATTTATAACTCTGCAGGTTTGTGAATTACAGTGCCCCTGAGCTCCTTTCTTCAACTCGCTTTCTTTTGAGCTGGCCGCAACACCGCAGGATGGCTTCATGCCCTAATCTGGTTCCGGCACGGCAAGCTGAGCCTTTGGTTAATTCCTCTTCCTGGTGGGAAATGAGAGTTAAATTTGCCCGTCCAGACACCTCCAGCTAGTCTCTCATTGGTTCTCGCTATTCCTGTTCATCTTCCGCAGAAATTGCAAACTGGGCCAAACAGGAGGTTAAAGGGACTGACTCTCCAAGTCGGGAGGGTGTTAGTAAAGCATCTGGAATGTTGCACCCGAGTACCAGGGGAGGAAAACTGAGACATATTTGAACACGTCTCCCGTTCACACGGTTGATCATACTCTGGGTTCCACATGCATGTTTTAGCTGAAGGAAGAATACCTTAAACCTGGAGAGTTGAGACCCGTGTAATGGGTACCATGCAATATGACTTCAAAGGGTCTTCATTTGCTCACCGAACTTCTCCAATCCTATCACTGCTGTGTTTATCCCCCTGTACAGACGCTTGATTCTCTTTTGGAGACATAGCAATCCATAGGTTTTAAGATACTTACTAGTCAGGTACATTCTTAGGCGTTTAATATGGGGTGTTGAGTCCATTTCGTTGAGCAAGGAGTAGCTCTTGTCTATTCCATATTTGGCTTAAGGAACTTTATCTGTGCTCATTTCAATCTCTGGTTTTATGCAGCACCCCAACTCACCTTTCCGCTTAAGCAAGCATAAGTTGGTTTTCTAAATTTGAGACCCTGTTCTGTTTTGGAATTCAGTTCCTGTGTAGCCAAGTTTACATTCTGTGTATTAGTGATATCTTATGATGTTTCTTTTTCTGTGTGACTTATTTCAGTTAGAATCATCGTACCTGAATCCACTCATTATGCTGCTACGGGCCTGATGACATAGATTTCATTGTTGAGTGATACTGCATTGTACGTAAGTACCACAACTTCTTTATCCATTTTTCACTTTCTGTGATATTGAACTTGTACGGTAAATGAGGTTCTTGTAAACAGAGGCGTCCCAAACTTTGGGGTGGCTGTGTCTTTTTGATTTTAATTTCCCTAAACTATAGGACCATAAGTGGAAGTGCCCTAGGCTCTGTTGCTTTGTTTTTTAGATGTTTCAGGAAACACCATACACTTCTCCCGAGTGGCTGTTGGCAATTTACATCCCTCCCATCAGCATAAAAAGGCTCCCAGTTCTCCATGGCCTGTCCTGCCTTTCTGGATTTTACACTTTTTTCAGATGGCCCTTTTGACCGGGGGGAAGTGAGACTTCATTGTAGTGCAGATTTCCTTTGCAAGCTTGCTTGGTTGGCCAAAAAGGGCGTATGCGTTTTTTCCTGAATATATTCAGGAAAAAACGCATACGCCCTTTTTGGCCAAGTGCATCATTGTGGACGTTCTGCCTCTTTTCCTATGCTTTCAATGCAATTCCAGTCTACCTCCTGAAATCGGTTTCCTGCAATTCTGCCCCGCTTTCAAGTCCTCTTGGCAGCCTTACTTCAGTATATTTTTGGACGATAGCTGTCATTTATAACTCTGCAGGTTTGTGAATTACAGTGCCCCTGAGCTCCTTTCTTCAACTCGCTTTCTTGTGACCTGGCCGCAACACCGCAGGATGGCTTCAGGCCCTAATCTGGTTCCGGCACGGCACGCTGAGCCTTTGGTTAATTCCTCTTCCTGGTGGGAAATGAGAGTTAAATTTGCCCGTCCAGACACCTCCAGTTAGTCTCTCATTGGTTCTCGCTATTCCTGTTCATCTTCCACAGAAATTGCAAACTGGGCCAAACAGGAGGTTAAAGGGACTGACTCTCCAAGTCGGGAGGGTGTTAGTAAAGCGTCTGGAATGTTGCACCCGAGTACCAGGGTACGAAAACTGAGACATATTTGAACACGTTTCCCGATCACATGGTTGATCGTACTCTAGGTTCCACATGCATGTTTTAGCTGAAGGAAGAATACCTTAAAGCTGGGTAGTTGAAACCCGTGGAATGGGTACTATGCAATATGACTTCAAAGGGTCTTCATTTGCTCACCGAACCTCTCCAATCCTATCACTGCTGCGTTTATGCCCCTGTACACATGCTTGATTCTCTTTTGGAGACATAGCAATCCATAGGTTTTAAGATACTTACTAGTCAGGTACATTCTTAGGCGTTTAATATGCGGTGTTGAGTCCATTTCGTTGAGCAAGGAGTAGCTCTTGTCTATTCCATATTTGGCTTAAGGAACTTTATCTGTGCTCATTTCAATCTCTGGTTTTATGCAGCACCCCAACTCACCTTTACCCTTAAGCAAGCATAAGTTGGTTTTCTAAATTTGAGACCCTGTTCTGTTCTGTAATTCAGTTCCTGTGTAGCCAAGTTTACATTCCGTGTATTACTGATATCTTATGATGTTTCTTTTTCTGTGTGACTTATTTCAGTTAGAATCATCATACCTGAATCCACTCATTGTGCTGCTAAGGGCCTGATGACATAGATTTCATTGCTGAGTGATATTGCTTTGTAAGTAAATACCACAACTTCTTTATCCATTTTTCACTTTCTGCGATGTTGAACTTGTACTGTAAACGAGGTTCTTGTAAACAGAGGCGTCCCAAACTTTGGGGTGGCTGTGTCTTTTTGATTTTAATTTCCCTAAGCTATAGGACCATAAGTGGAAGTGCCCTAGGCTCTGTTGCTTTGTTTTTTAGATGTTTCAGGAAACACCATACACTTCTCCCGAGTGGCTGTTGGCAATTTACATCCCGCCCATCAGCATAACAAGGCTTCCAGTTCTCCATGGCCTGTCCTGCCTTTCTGGATTTTACACTTTTTTCAGATGGCCCTTTTGACCGGGGGGAAGTGAGACTTCATTGTAGTGCAGATTTCCTTTGCAAGCTTGCTTGGTTGGCCAAAAAGGGCGTATGCGTTTTTTCCTGAATATATTCAGGAAAAAACGCATACGCCCTTTTTGGCCAAGTGCATCATTGTGGACGTTCTGCCTCTTTTCCTATGCTTTCAATGCAATTCCAGTCTACCTCCTGAAATCGGTTTCCTGCAATTCTGCCCCACTTTCAAGTCCTCTTGGCAGCCTTACTTCAGTATATTTTTGGACGATAGCTGTCATTTATAACTCTGCAGGTTTGTGAATTACAGTGCCCCTGAGCTCCTTTCTTCAACTCGCTTTCTTTTGAGCTGGCCGCAACACCACAGGATGGCTTCAGGCCCTAATCTGGTTCCGGCACGGCAAGCTGAGCCTTTGGTTAATTCCTCTTCCTGGTGGGAAATGAGAGTTAAATTTGCCCGTCCAGACACCTCCAGCTAGTCTCTCATTGGTTCTCACTATTCCTGTTCATCTTCCGCAGAAATTGCAAACTGGGCCAAACAGGAGGTTAAAGGGACTGACTCTCCAAGTCGGGAGGGTGTTAGTAAAGCATCTGGAATGTTGCACCCGAGTACCAGGGGAGGAAAACTGAGACATATTTGAACACGTCTCCCGTTCACACGGTTGATCATACTCTGGGTTCCACATGCATGTTTTAGCTGAAGGAAGAATACCTTAAACCTGGAGAGTTGAGACCCGTGTAATGGGTACCATGCAATATGACTTCAAAGGGTCTTCATTTGCTCACCGAACTTCTCCAATCCTATCACTGCTGTGTTTATCCCCCTGTACAGACGCTTGATTCTCTTTTGGAGACATAGCAATCCATAGGTTTTAAGATACTTACTAGTCAGGTACATTCTTAGGCGTTTAATATGGGGTGTTGAGTCCATTTCGTTGAGCAAGGAGTAGCTCTTGTCTATTCCATATTTGGCTTAAGGAACTTTATCTGTGCTCATTTCAATCTCTGGTTTTATGCAGCACCCCAACTCACCTTTCCGCTTAAGCAAGCATAAGTTGGTTTTCTAAATTTGAGACCCTGTTCTGTTTTGGAATTCAGTTCCTGTGTAGCCAAGTTTACATTCTGTGTATTAGTGATATCTTATGATGTTTCTTTTTCTGTGTGACTTATTTCAGTTAGAATCATCGTACCTGAATCCACTCATTATGCTGCTACAGGCCTGATGACATAGATTTCATTGTTGAGTGATACTGCATTGTACGTAAGTACCACAACTTCTTTATCCATTTTTCACTTTCTGTGATATTGAACTTGTACGGTAAATGAGGTTCTTGTAAACAGAGGCGTCCCAAACTTTGGGGTGGCTGTGTCTTTTTGATTTTAATTTCCCTAAGCTATAGGACCATAAGTGGAAGTGCCCTAGGCTCTGTTGCTTTGTTTTTTAGATGTTTCAGGAAACACCATACACTTCTCCCGAGTGGCTGTTGGCAATTTACATCCCTCCCATCAGCATAAAAAGGCTCCCAGTTCTCCATGGCCTGTCCTGCCTTTCTGGATTTTACACTTTTTTCAGATGGCCCTTTTGACCGGGGGGAAGTGAGACTTCATTGTAGTGCAGATTTCCTTTGCAAGCTTGCTTGGTTGGCCAAAAAGGGCGTATGCGTTTTTTCCTGAATATATTCAGGAAAAAACGCATACGCCCTTTTTGGCCAAGTGCATCATTGTGGACGTTCTGCCTCTTTTCCTATGCTTTCAATGCAATTCCAGTCTACCTCCTGAAATCGGTTTCCTGCAATTCTGCCCCGCTTTCAAGTCCTCTTGGCAGCCTTACTTCAGTATATTTTTGGACAATAGCTGTCATTTATAACTCTGCAGGTTTGTGAATTACAGTGCCCCTGAGCTCCTTTCTTCAACTGGCTTTCTTGTGACCTGGCCGCAACACCGCAGGATGGCTTCAGGCCCTAATCTGGTTCCGGCACGGCACGCTGAGCCTTTGGTTAATTCCTCTTCCTGGTGGGAAATGAGAGTTAAATTTGCCCGTCCAGACACCTCCAGCTAGTCTCTCATTGGTTCTCGCTATTCCTGTTCATCTTCCACAGAAATTGCAAACTGGGCCAAACAGGAGGTTAAAGGGACTGACTCTCCAAGTCGGGAGGGTGTTAGTAAAGCGTCTGGAATGTTGCACCCGAGTACCAGGGTACGAAAACTGAGACATATTTGAACACGTTTCCCGATCACATGGTTGATCGTACTCTAGGTTCCACATGCATGTTTTAGCTGAAGGAAGAATACCTTAAACCTGGGTAGTTGAAACCCGTGGAATGGGTACTATGCAATATGACTTCAAAGGGTCTTCATTTGCTCACCGAACCTCTCCAATCCTATCACTGCTGCATTTATGCCCCTGTACACATGCTTGATTCTCTTTTGGAGACATAGCAATCCATAGGTTTTAAGATACTTACTAGTCAGGTACATTCTTAGGCGTTTAATATGCGGTGTTGAGTCCATCTCGTTGAGCAAGGAGTAGCTCTTGTCTATTCCATATTTGGCTTAAGGAACTTTATCTGTGCTCATTTCAATCTCTGGTTTTATGCAGCACCCCAACTCACCTTTACCCTTAAGCAAGCATAAGTTGGTTTTCTAAATTTGAGACCCTGTTCTGTTCTGTAATTCAGTTCCTGTGTAGCCAAGTTTACATTCCGTGTATTACTGATATCTTATGATGTTTCTTTTTCTGTGTGACTTATTTCAGTTAGAATCATCATACCTGAATCCACTCATTGTGCTGCTAAGGGCCTGATGACATAGATTTCATTGCTGAGTGATATTGCTTTGTAAGTAAATACCACAACTTCTTTATCCATTTTTCACTTTCTGCGATGTTGAACTTGTACTGTAAACGAGGTTCTTGTAAACAGAGGCGTCCCAAACTTTGGGGTGGCTGTGTCTTTTTGATTTTAATTTCCCTAAGCTATAGGACCATAAGTGGAAGTGCCCTAGGCTCTGTTGCTTTGTTTTTTAGATGTTTCAGGAAACACCATACACTTCTCCCGAGTGGCTGTTGGCAATTTACATCCCGCCCATCAGCATAACAAGGCTTCCAGTTCTCCATGGCCTGTCCTGCCTTTCTGGATTTTACACTTTTTTCAGATGGCCCTTTTGACCGGGGGGAAGTGAGACTTCATTGTAGTGCAGATTTCCTTTGCAAGCTTGCTTGGTTGGCCAAAAAGGGCGTATGCGTTTTTTCCTGAATATATTCAGGAAAAAACGCATACGCCCTTTTTGGCCAAGTGCATCATTGTGGACGTTCTGCCTCTTTTCCTATGCTTTCAATGCAATTCCAGTCTACCTCCTGAAATCGGTTTCCTGCAATTCTGCCCCACTTTCAAGTCCTCTTGGCAGCCTTACTTCAGTATATTTTTGGACGATAGCTGTCATTTATAACTCTGCAGGTTTGTGAATTACAGTGCCCCTGAGCTCCTTTCTTCAACTCGCTTTCTTTTGAGCTGGCCGCAACACCGCAGGATGGCTTCAGGCCCTAATCTGGTTCCGGCACGGCAAGCTGAGCCTTTGGTTAATTCCTCTTCCTGGTGGGAAATGAGAGTTAAATTTGCCCGTCCAGACACCTCCAGCTAGTCTCTCATTGGTTCTCGCTATTCCTGTTCATCTTCCGCAGAAATTGCAAACTGGGCCAAACAGGAGGTTAAAGGGACTGACTCTCCAAGTCGGGAGGGTGTTAGTAAAGCATCTGGAATGTTGCACCCGAGTACCAGGGGAGGAAAACTGAGACATATTTGAACACGTCTCCCGTTCACACGGTTGATCATACTCTGGGTTCCACATGCATGTTTTAGCTGAAGGAAGAATACCTTAAACCTGGAGAGTTGAGACCCGTGTAATGGGTACCATGCAATATGACTTCAAAGGGTCTTCATTTGCTCACCGAACTTCTCCAATCCTATCACTGCTGTGTTTATCCCCCTGTACAGACGCTTGATTCTCTTTTGGAGACATAGCAATCCATAGGTTTTAAGATACTTACTAGTCAGGTACATTCTTAGGCGTTTAATATGGGGTGTTGAGTCCATTTCGTTGAGCAAGGAGTAGCTCTTGTCTATTCCATATTTGGCTTAAGGAACTTTATCTGTGCTCATTTCAATCTCTGGTTTTATGCAGCACCCCAACTCACCTTTCCGCTTAAGCAAGCATAAGTTGGTTTTCTAAATTTGAGACCCTGTTCTGTTTTGGAATTCAGTTCCTGTGTAGCCAAGTTTACATTCTGTGTATTAGTGATATCTTATGATGTTTCTTTTTCTGTGTGACTTATTTCAGTTAGAATCATCGTACCTGAATCCACTCATTATGCTGCTACGGGCCTGATGACATAGATTTCATTGTTGAGTGATACTGCATTGTACGTAAGTACCACAACTTCTTTATCCATTTTTCACTTTCTGTGATATTGAACTTGTACGGTAAATGAGGTTCTTGTAAACAGAGGCGTCCCAAACTTTGGGGTGGCTGTGTCTTTTTGATTTTAATTTCCCTAAGCTATAGGACCATAAGTGGAAGTGCCCTAGGCTCTGTTGCTTTGTTTTTTAGATGTTTCAGGAAACACCATACACTTCTCCCGAGTGGCTGTTGGCAATTTACATCCCTCCCATCAGCATAAAAAGGCTCCCAGTTCTCCATGGCCTGTCCTGCCTTTCTGGATTTTACACTTTTTTCAGATGGCCCTTTTGACCGGGGGGAAGTGAGACTTCATTGTAGTGCAGATTTCCTTTGCAAGCTTGCTTGGTTGGCCAAAAAGGGCGTATGCGTTTTTTCCTGAATATATTCAGGAAAAAACGCATACGCCCTTTTTGGCCAAGTGCATCATTGTGGACGTTCTGCCTCTTTTCCTATGCTTTCAATGCAATTCCAGTCTACCTCCTGAAATCGGTTTCCTGCAATTCTGCCCCGCTTTCAAGTCCTCTTGGCAGCCTTACTTCAGTATATTTTTGGACGATAGCTGTCATTTATAACTCTGCAGGTTTGTGAATTACAGTGCCCCTGAGCTCCTTTCTTCAACTCGCTTTCTTGTGACCTGGCCGCAACACCGCAGGATGGCTTCAGGCCCTAATCTGGTTCCGGCACGGCACGCTGAGCCTTTGGTTAATTCCACTTCCTGGTGGGAAATGAGAGTTAAATTTGCCCGTCCAGACACCTCCAGCTAGTCTCTCATTGGTTCTCGCTATTCCTGTTCATCTTCCGCAGAAATTGCAAACTGGGCCAAACAGGAGGTTAAAGGGACTGACTCTCCAAGTCGCGAGGGTGTTAGTAAAGCGTCTGGAATGTTGCACCCGAGTACCAGGGGAGGAAAACTGAGACATATTTGAACACGTCTCCCATTCACACGGTTGATCATACTCTGGGTTCCACATGCATGTTTTAGCTGAAGGAAGAATACCTTAAACCTGGAGAGTTGAGACCCGTGTAATGGGTACCATGCAATATGACTTCAAAGGGTCTTCATTTGCTCACCGAACTTCTCCAATCCTATCACTGCTGCGTTTATCCCCCTGTACAGACGCTTGATTCTCTTTTGGAGACATAGCAATCCATAGGTTTTAAGATACTTACTAGTCAGGTACATTCTTAGGCATTTAATATGGGGTGTTGAGTCCATTTCGTTGAGCAAGGAGTAGCTCTTGTCTATTCCATATTTGGCTTAAGGAACTTTATCTGTGCTCATTTCAATCTCTGGTTTTATGCAGCACCCCAACTCACCTTTCCGCTTAAGCAAGCATAAGTTGGTTTTCTAAATTTGAGACCCTGTTCTGTTTTGGAATTCAGTTCCTGTGTAGCCAAGTTTACATTCTGTGTATTAGTGATATCTTATGATGTTTCTTTTTCTGTGTGACTTATTTCAGTTAGAATCATCGTACCTGAATCCACTCATTATGCTGCTACGGGCCTGATGACATAGATTTCATTGTTGAGTGATACTGCATTGTACGTAAGTACCACAACTTCTTTATCCATTTTTCACTTTCTGTGATATTGAACTTGTACGGTAAATGAGGTTCTTGTAAACAGAGGCGTCCCAAACTTTGGGGTGGCTGTGTCTTTTTGATTTTAATTTCCCTAAGCTATAGGACCATAAGTGGAAGTGCCCTAGGCTCTGTTGCTTTGTTTTTTAGATGTTTCAGGAAACACCATACACTTCTCCCGAGTGTCTGTTGGCAATTTACATCCCGCCCATCAGCATAACAAGGCTCCCAGTTCTCCATGGCCTGTCCTGCCTTTCTGGATTTTACACTTTTTTCAGATGGCCCTTTTGACCGGGGGGAAGTGAGACTTCATTGTAGTGCAGATTTCCTTTGCAAGCTTGCTTGGTTGGCCAAAAAGGGCGTATGCGTTTTTTCCTGAATATATTCAGGAAAAAATGCATACGCCCTTTTTGGCCAAGTGCATCATTGTGGACGTTCTGCCTCTTTTCCTATGCTTTCAATGCAATTCCAGTCTACCTCCTGAAATCGGTTTCCTGCAATTCTGCCCCGCTTTCAAGTCCTCTTGGCAGCCTTACTTCAGTATATTTTTGGACGATAGCTGTCATTTATAACTCTGCAGGTTTGTGAATTACAGTGCCCCTGAGCTCCTTTCTTCAACTCGCTTTCTTTTGAGCTGGCCGCAACACCGCAGGATGGCTTCATGCCCTAATCTGGTTCCGGCACGGCAAGCTGAGCCTTTGGTTAATTCCTCTTCCTGGTGGGAAATGAGAGTTAAATTTGCCCGTCCAGACACCTCCAGCTAGTCTCTCATTGGTTCTCGCTATTCCTGTTCATCTTCCACAGAAATTGCAAACTGGGCCAAACAGGAGGTTAAAGGGACTGACTCTCCAAGTCGGGAGGGTGTTAGTAAAGCGTCTGGAATGTTGCACCCGAGTACCAGGGGAGGAAAACTGAGACATATTTGAACACGTTTCCCGATCACATGGTTGATCATACTCTAGTTTCCACATGCATGTTTTACCTGAAGGTAGAATACCTTAAACCTGGGTAGTTGAAACCCGTGGAATGGGTACCATGCAATATGACTTCAAAGGGTCTTCATTTGCTCACCGAACCTCTCCAATCCTATCACTGCTGCGTTTATGCCCCTGTACACATGCTTGATTCTCTTTCGGAGACATAGCAATCCATAGGTTTTAAGATACTTACTAGTCAGGTACATTCTTAGGCGTTTAATATGCGGTGTTGAGTCCATTTCGTTGAGCAAGGAGTAGCTCTTGTCTATTCCATATTTGGCTTAAGGAACTTTATCTGTGCTCATTTCAATCTCTGGTTTTATGCAGCACCCCAACTCACCTTTACCCTTAAGCAAGCATATGTTTGTTTTCTAAATTTGAGACCCTGTTCTGTTCTGTAATTCAGTTCCTGTGTAGCCAAGTTTACATTCCGTGTATTACTGATATCTTATGATATTTCTTTTTCTGTGTGACTTATTTCAGTTAGAATCATCATACCTGAATCCACTCATTGTGCTGCTAAGGGCCTGATGACATAGATTTCATTGCTGAGTGATATTGCTTTGTAAGTAAATACCACAACTTCTTTATCCATTTTTCACTTTCTGCAATGTTGAACTTGTACTGTAAACGAGGTTCTTGTAAACAGAGGCGTCCCAAACTTTGGGGTGGCTGTGTCTTTTTGATTTTAATTTCCCTAAGCTATAGGACCATAAGTGGAAGTGCCCTAGGCTCTGTTGCTTTGTTTTTTAGATGTTTCAGGAAACACCATACACTTCTCCCGAGTGTCTGTTGGCAATTTACATCCCGCCCATCAGCATAACAAGGCTCCCAGTTCTCCATGGCCTGTCCTGCCTTTCTGGATTTTACACTTTTTTCAGATGGCCCTTTTGACCGGGGGGAAGTGAGACTTCATTGTAGTGCAGATTTCCTTTGCAAGCTTGCTTGGTTGGCCAAAACGGGCGTATGCGTTTCTTCCTGAATATATTCAGGAAAAAACGCATACGCCCTTTATGGCCAAGTGCATCATTGTGGACGTTCTGCCTCTTTTCCTATGCTTTCAATGCAATTCCAATCTACCTCCTGAAATTGGTTTCCTGCAATTCTGCCCCGCTTTCAGGTCCTCTTGGCAGCCTTACTTCAGTATAGTTTTGGACGATAGCTGTCATTGATAACTCTGCAGGTTTGTGAATTACAGTGCCCCTGAGCTCCTTTCTTCAACTCACTTTCTTTTGAGCTGGCCGCAATACCGCAGGATGGCTTCAGGCCCTAATCTGGTTCCGGCACGGCACACTGAGCCTTTGGTTAATTCCTCTTCCTGGTGGGAAATGAGAGTTAAATTTTCCTGTCCAGACACCTCCAGCTAGTCTCTCATTGGTTCTCCCTATTCCTGTTCATCTTCCGCAGAAATTGCAAACTGGGCCAAACAGGAGGTTAAAGGCGCTGACTCTCCAAGTGGGGAGAGTGTTAGTAAAGCGTCTGGAATGTTGCACCCGAGTACCAGGGGAGGAAAACTGAGACATATTTGAACATGTCTCCCGTTCACATGGTTGATCATACTCTGGGTTCCACATGCATGTTTTAGCTGAAGGAAGAATACCTTAAACCTGGGTAGTTGAAACCCGTGGAATGGGTACCATGCAATATGACTTCAAAGGGTCTTCATTTGCTCACCGAACCTCTCCAATCCTATCACTGCTGCGTTTATGCCCCTGTACACATGCTTGATTCTCTTTTGGAGACATAGCAATCCATAGGTTTTAAGATACTTACTAGTCAGGTACATTCTTAGGCGTTTAATATGCGGTGTTGAGTCCATTTCGTTGAGCAAGGAGTAGCTCTTGTCTATTCCATATTTGGCTTAAGGAACTTTATCTGTGCTCATTTCAATCTCTGGTTTTATGCAGCACCCCAACTCACCTTTACCCTTAAGCAAGCATAAGTTGGTTTTCTAAATTTGAGACCCTGTTCTGTTCTGTAATTCAGTTCCTGTGTAGCCAAGTTTACATTCCGTGTATTACTGATATCTTATGATGTTTCTTTTTCTGTGTGACTTATTTCAGTTAGAATCATCATACCTGAATCCACTCATTGTGCTGCTAAGGGCCTGATGACATAGATTTCATTGCTGAGTGATATTGCTTTGTAAGTAAATACCACAACTTCTTTATCCATTTTTCACTTTCTGCGATGTTGAACTTGTACTGTAAACGAGGTTCTTGTAAACAGAGGCGTCCCAAACTTTGGGGTGGCTGTGTCTTTTTGATTTTAATTTCCCTAAGCTATAGGACCATAAGTGGAAGTGCCCTAGGCTCTGTTGCTTTGTTTTTTAGATGTTTCAGGAAACACCATACACTTCTCCCGAGTGGCTGTTGGCAATTTACATCCCGCCCATCAGCATAACAAGGCTTCCAGTTCTCCATGGCCTGTCCTGCCTTTCTGGATTTTACACTTTTTTCAGATGGCCCTTTTGACCGGGGGGAAGTGAGACTTCATTGTAGTGCAGATTTCCTTTGCAAGCTTGCTTGGTTGGCCAAAAAGGGCGTATGCGTTTTTTCCTGAATATATTCAGGAAAAAACGCATACGCCCTTTTTGGCCAAGTGCATCATTGTGGACGTTCTGCCTCTTTTCCTATGCTTTCAATGCAATTCCAGTCTACCTCCTGAAATCGGTTTCCTGCAATTCTGCCCCACTTTCAAGTCCTCTTGGCAGCCTTACTTCAGTATATTTTTGGACGATAGCTGTCATTTATAACTCTGCAGGTTTGTGAATTACAGTGCCCCTGAGCTCCTTTCTTCAACTCGCTTTCTTTTGAGCTGGCCGCAACACCACAGGATGGCTTCAGGCCCTAATCTGGTTCCGGCACGGCAAGCTGAGCCTTTGGTTAATTCCTCTTCCTGGTGGGAAATGAGAGTTAAATTTGCCCGTCCAGACACCTCCAGCTAGTCTCTCATTGGTTCTCACTATTCCTGTTCATCTTCCGCAGAAATTGCAAACTGGGCCAAACAGGAGGTTAAAGGGACTGACTCTCCAAGTCGGGAGGGTGTTAGTAAAGCATCTGGAATGTTGCACCCGAGTACCAGGGGAGGAAAACTGAGACATATTTGAACACGTCTCCCGTTCACACGGTTGATCATACTCTGGGTTCCACATGCATGTTTTAGCTGAAGGAAGAATACCTTAAACCTGGAGAGTTGAGACCCGTGTAATGGGTACCATGCAATATGACTTCAAAGGGTCTTCATTTGCTCACCGAACTTCTCCAATCCTATCACTGCTGTGTTTATCCCCCTGTACAGACGCTTGATTCTCTTTTGGAGACATAGCAATCCATAGGTTTTAAGATACTTACTAGTCAGGTACATTCTTAGGCGTTTAATATGGGGTGTTGAGTCCATTTCGTTGAGCAAGGAGTAGCTCTTGTCTATTCCATATTTGGCTTAAGGAACTTTATCTGTGCTCATTTCAATCTCTGGTTTTATGCAGCACCCCAACTCACCTTTCCGCTTAAGCAAGCATAAGTTGGTTTTCTAAATTTGAGACCCTGTTCTGTTTTGGAATTCAGTTCCTGTGTAGCCAAGTTTACATTCTGTGTATTAGTGATATCTTATGATGTTTCTTTTTCTGTGTGACTTATTTCAGTTAGAATCATCGTACCTGAATCCACTCATTATGCTGCTACAGGCCTGATGACATAGATTTCATTGTTGAGTGATACTGCATTGTACGTAAGTACCACAACTTCTTTATCCATTTTTCACTTTCTGTGATATTGAACTTGTACGGTAAATGAGGTTCTTGTAAACAGAGGCGTCCCAAACTTTGGGGTGGCTGTGTCTTTTTGATTTTAATTTCCCTAAGCTATAGGACCATAAGTGGAAGTGCCCTAGGCTCTGTTGCTTTGTTTTTTAGATGTTTCAGGAAACACCATACACTTCTCCCGAGTGGCTGTTGGCAATTTACATCCCTCCCATCAGCATAAAAAGGCTCCCAGTTCTCCATGGCCTGTCCTGCCTTTCTGGATTTTACACTTTTTTCAGATGGCCCTTTTGACCGGGGGGAAGTGAGACTTCATTGTAGTGCAGATTTCCTTTGCAAGCTTGCTTGGTTGGCCAAAAAGGGCGTATGCGTTTTTTCCTGAATATATTCAGGAAAAAACGCATACGCCCTTTTTGGCCAAGTGCATCATTGTGGACGTTCTGCCTCTTTTCCTATGCTTTCAATGCAATTCCAGTCTACCTCCTGAAATCGGTTTCCTGCAATTCTGCCCCGCTTTCAAGTCCTCTTGGCAGCCTTACTTCAGTATATTTTTGGACAATAGCTGTCATTTATAACTCTGCAGGTTTGTGAATTACAGTGCCCCTGAGCTCCTTTCTTCAACTGGCTTTCTTGTGACCTGGCCGCAACACCGCAGGATGGCTTCAGGCCCTAATCTGGTTCCGGCACGGCACGCTGAGCCTTTGGTTAATTCCTCTTCCTGGTGGGAAATGAGAGTTAAATTTGCCCGTCCAGACACCTCCAGCTAGTCTCTCATTGGTTCTCGCTATTCCTGTTCATCTTCCACAGAAATTGCAAACTGGGCCAAACAGGAGGTTAAAGGGACTGACTCTCCAAGTCGGGAGGGTGTTAGTAAAGCGTCTGGAATGTTGCACCCGAGTACCAGGGTACGAAAACTGAGACATATTTGAACACGTTTCCCGATCACATGGTTGATCGTACTCTAGGTTCCACATGCATGTTTTAGCTGAAGGAAGAATACCTTAAACCTGGGTAGTTGAAACCCGTGGAATGGGTACTATGCAATATGACTTCAAAGGGTCTTCATTTGCTCACCGAACCTCTCCAATCCTATCACTGCTGCATTTATGCCCCTGTACACATGCTTGATTCTCTTTTGGAGACATAGCAATCCATAGGTTTTAAGATACTTACTAGTCAGGTACATTCTTAGGCGTTTAATATGCGGTGTTGAGTCCATCTCGTTGAGCAAGGAGTAGCTCTTGTCTATTCCATATTTGGCTTAAGGAACTTTATCTGTGCTCATTTCAATCTCTGGTTTTATGCAGCACCCCAACTCACCTTTACCCTTAAGCAAGCATAAGTTGGTTTTCTAAATTTGAGACCCTGTTCTGTTCTGTAATTCAGTTCCTGTGTAGCCAAGTTTACATTCCGTGTATTACTGATATCTTATGATGTTTCTTTTTCTGTGTGACTTATTTCAGTTAGAATCATCATACCTGAATCCACTCATTGTGCTGCTAAGGGCCTGATGACATAGATTTCATTGCTGAGTGATATTGCTTTGTAAGTAAATACCACAACTTCTTTATCCATTTTTCACTTTCTGCGATGTTGAACTTGTACTGTAAACGAGGTTCTTGTAAACAGAGGCGTCCCAAACTTTGGGGTGGCTGTGTCTTTTTGATTTTAATTTCCCTAAGCTATAGGACCATAAGTGGAAGTGCCCTAGGCTCTGTTGCTTTGTTTTTTAGATGTTTCAGGAAACACCATACACTTCTCCCGAGTGGCTGTTGGCAATTTACATCCCGCCCATCAGCATAACAAGGCTTCCAGTTCTCCATGGCCTGTCCTGCCTTTCTGGATTTTACACTTTTTTCAGATGGCCCTTTTGACCGGGGGGAAGTGAGACTTCATTGTAGTGCAGATTTCCTTTGCAAGCTTGCTTGGTTGGCCAAAAAGGGCGTATGCGTTTTTTCCTGAATATATTCAGGAAAAAACGCATACGCCCTTTTTGGCCAAGTGCATCATTGTGGACGTTCTGCCTCTTTTCCTATGCTTTCAATGCAATTCCAGTCTACCTCCTGAAATCGGTTTCCTGCAATTCTGCCCCACTTTCAAGTCCTCTTGGCAGCCTTACTTCAGTATATTTTTGGACGATAGCTGTCATTTATAACTCTGCAGGTTTGTGAATTACAGTGCCCCTGAGCTCCTTTCTTCAACTCGCTTTCTTTTGAGCTGGCCGCAACACCGCAGGATGGCTTCAGGCCCTAATCTGGTTCCGGCACGGCAAGCTGAGCCTTTGGTTAATTCCTCTTCCTGGTGGGAAATGAGAGTTAAATTTGCCCGTCCAGACACCTCCAGCTAGTCTCTCATTGGTTCTCGCTATTCCTGTTCATCTTCCGCAGAAATTGCAAACTGGGCCAAACAGGAGGTTAAAGGGACTGACTCTCCAAGTCGGGAGGGTGTTAGTAAAGCATCTGGAATGTTGCACCCGAGTACCAGGGGAGGAAAACTGAGACATATTTGAACACGTCTCCCGTTCACACGGTTGATCATACTCTGGGTTCCACATGCATGTTTTAGCTGAAGGAAGAATACCTTAAACCTGGAGAGTTGAGACCCGTGTAATGGGTACCATGCAATATGACTTCAAAGGGTCTTCATTTGCTCACCGAACTTCTCCAATCCTATCACTGCTGTGTTTATCCCCCTGTACAGACGCTTGATTCTCTTTTGGAGACATAGCAATCCATAGGTTTTAAGATACTTACTAGTCAGGTACATTCTTAGGCGTTTAATATGGGGTGTTGAGTCCATTTCGTTGAGCAAGGAGTAGCTCTTGTCTATTCCATATTTGGCTTAAGGAACTTTATCTGTGCTCATTTCAATCTCTGGTTTTATGCAGCACCCCAACTCACCTTTCCCCTTAAGCAAGCATAAGTTGGTTTTCTAAATTTGAGACCCTGTTCTGTTTTGGAATTCAGTTCCTGTGTAGCCAAGTTTACATTCTGTGTATTAGTGATATCTTATGATGTTTCTTTTTCTGTGTGACTTATTTCAGTTAGAATCATCGTACCTGAATCCACTCATTATGCTGCTACGGGCCTGATGACATAGATTTCATTGTTGAGTGATACTGCATTGTACGTAAGTACCACAACTTCTTTATCCATTTTTCACTTTCTGTGATATTGAACTTGTACGGTAAATGAGGTTCTTGTAAACAGAGGCGTCCCAAACTTTGGGGTGGCTGTGTCTTTTTGATTTTAATTTCCCTAAGCTATAGGACCATAAGTGGAAGTGCCCTAGGCTCTGTTGCTTTGTTTTTTAGATGTTTCAGGAAACACCATACACTTCTCCCGAGTGGCTGTTGGCAATTTACATCCCTCCCATCAGCATAAAAAGGCTCCCAGTTCTCCATGGCCTGTCCTGCCTTTCTGGATTTTACACTTTTTTCAGATGGCCCTTTTGACCGGGGGGAAGTGAGACTTCATTGTAGTGCAGATTTCCTTTGCAAGCTTGCTTGGTTGGCCAAAAAGGGCGTATGCGTTTTTTCCTGAATATATTCAGGAAAAAACGCATACGCCCTTTTTGGCCAAGTGCATCATTGTGGACGTTCTGCCTCTTTTCCTATGCTTTCAATGCAATTCCAGTCTACCTCCTGAAATCGGTTTCCTGCAATTCTGCCCCGCTTTCAAGTCCTCTTGGCAGCCTTACTTCAGTATATTTTTGGACGATAGCTGTCATTTATAACTCTGCAGGTTTGTGAATTACAGTGCCCCTGAGCTCCTTTCTTCAACTCGCTTTCTTGTGACCTGGCCGCAACACCGCAGGATGGCTTCAGGCCCTAATCTGGTTCCGGCACGGCACGCTGAGCCTTTGGTTAATTCCACTTCCTGGTGGGAAATGAGAGTTAAATTTGCCCGTCCAGACACCTCCAGCTAGTCTCTCATTGGTTCTCGCTATTCCTGTTCATCTTCCACAGAAATTGCAAACTGGGCCAAACAGGAGGTTAAAGGGACTGACTCTCCAAGTCGGGAGGGTGTTAGTAAAGCGTCTGGAATGTTGCACCCGAGTACCAGGGTACGAAAACTGAGACATATTTGAACACGTTTCCCGATCACATGGTTGATCGTACTCTAGGTTCCACATGCATGTTTTAGCTGAAGGAAGAATACCTTAAACCTGGGTAGTTGAAACCCGTGGAATGGGTACTATGCAATATGACTTCAAAGGGTCTTCATTTGCTCACCGAACCTCTCCAATCCTATCACTGCTGCATTTATGCCCCTGTACACATGCTTGATTCTCTTTTGGAGACATAGCAATCCATAGGTTTTAAGATACTTACTAGTCAGGTACATTCTTAGGCGTTTAATATGCGGTGTTGAGTCCATCTCGTTGAGCAAGGAGTAGCTCTTGTCTATTCCATATTTGGCTTAAGGAACTTTATCTGTGCTCATTTCAATCTCTGGTTTTATGCAGCACCCCAACTCACCTTTACCCTTAAGCAAGCATAAGTTGGTTTTCTAAATTTGAGACCCTGTTCTGTTCTGTAATTCAGTTCCTGTGTAGCCAAGTTTACATTCCGTGTATTACTGATATCTTATGATGTTTCTTTTTCTGTGTGACTTATTTCAGTTAGAATCATCATACCTGAATCCACTCATTGTGCTGCTAAGGGCCTGATGACATAGATTTCATTGCTGAGTGATATTGCTTTGTAAGTAAATACCACAACTTCTTTATCCATTTTTCACTTTCTGCGATGTTGAACTTGTACTGTAAACGAGGTTCTTGTAAACAGAGGCGTCCCAAACTTTGGGGTGGCTGTGTCTTTTTGATTTTAATTTCCCTAAGCTATAGGACCATAAGTGGAAGTGCCCTAGGCTCTGTTGCTTTGTTTTTTAGATGTTTCAGGAAACACCATACACTTCTCCCGAGTGGCTGTTGGCAATTTACATCCCGCCCATCAGCATAACAAGGCTTCCAGTTCTCCATGGCCTGTCCTGCCTTTCTGGATTTTACACTTTTTTCAGATGGCCCTTTTGACCGGGGGGAAGTGAGACTTCATTGTAGTGCAGATTTCCTTTGCAAGCTTGCTTGGTTGGCCAAAAAGGGCGTATGCGTTTTTTCCTGAATATATTCAGGAAAAAACGCATACGCCCTTTTTGGCCAAGTGCATCATTGTGGACGTTCTGCCTCTTTTCCTATGCTTTCAATGCAATTCCAGTCTACCTCCTGAAATCGGTTTCCTGCAATTCTGCCCCACTTTCAAGTCCTCTTGGCAGCCTTACTTCAGTATATTTTTGGACGATAGCTGTCATTTATAACTCTGCAGGTTTGTGAATTACAGTGCCCCTGAGCTCCTTTCTTCAACTCGCTTTCTTTTGAGCTGGCCGCAACACCGCAGGATGGCTTCAGGCCCTAATCTGGTTCCGGCACGGCAAGCTGAGCCTTTGGTTAATTCCTCTTCCTGGTGGGAAATGAGAGTTAAATTTGCCCGTCCAGACACCTCCAGCTAGTCTCTCATTGGTTCTCGCTATTCCTGTTCATCTTCCGCAGAAATTGCAAACTGGGCCAAACAGGAGGTTAAAGGGACTGACTCTCCAAGTCGGGAGGGTGTTAGTAAAGCATCTGGAATGTTGCACCCGAGTACCAGGGGAGGAAAACTGAGACATATTTGAACACGTCTCCCGTTCACACGGTTGATCATACTCTGGGTTCCACATGCATGTTTTAGCTGAAGGAAGAATACCTTAAACCTGGAGAGTTGAGACCCGTGTAATGGGTACCATGCAATATGACTTCAAAGGGTCTTCATTTGCTCACCGAACTTCTCCAATCCTATCACTGCTGTGTTTATCCCCCTGTACAGACGCTTGATTCTCTTTTGGAGACATAGCAATCCATAGGTTTTAAGATACTTACTAGTCAGGTACATTCTTAGGCGTTTAATATGGGGTGTTGAGTCCATTTCGTTGAGCAAGGAGTAGCTCTTGTCTATTCCATATTTGGCTTAAGGAACTTTATCTGTGCTCATTTCAATCTCTGGTTTTATGCAGCACCCCAACTCACCTTTCCGCTTAAGCAAGCATAAGTTGGTTTTCTAAATTTGAGACCCTGTTCTGTTTTGGAATTCAGTTCCTGTGTAGCCAAGTTTACATTCTGTGTATTAGTGATATCTTATGATGTTTCTTTTTCTGTGTGACTTATTTCAGTTAGAATCATCGTACCTGAATCCACTCATTATGCTGCTACGGGCCTGATGACATAGATTTCATTGTTGAGTGATACTGCATTGTACGTAAGTACCACAACTTCTTTATCCATTTTTCACTTTCTGTGATATTGAACTTGTACGGTAAATGAGGTTCTTGTAAACAGAGGCGTCCCAAACTTTGGGGTGGCTGTGTCTTTTTGATTTTAATTTCCCTAAGCTATAGGACCATAAGTGGAAGTGCCCTAGGCTCTGTTGCTTTGTTTTTTAGATGTTTCAGGAAACACCATACACTTCTCCCGAGTGGCTGTTGGCAATTTACATCCCTCCCATCAGCATAAAAAGGCTCCCAGTTCTCCATGGCCTGTCCTGCCTTTCTGGATTTTACACTTTTTTCAGATGGCCCTTTTGACCGGGGGGAAGTGAGACTTCATTGTAGTGCAGATTTCCTTTGCAAGCTTGCTTGGTTGGCCAAAAAGGGCGTATGCGTTTTTTCCTGAATATATTCAGGAAAAAACGCATACGCCCTTTTTGGCCAAGTGCATCATTGTGGACGTTCTGCCTCTTTTCCTATGCTTTCAATGCAATTCCAGTCTACCTCCTGAAATCGGTTTCCTGCAATTCTGCCCCGCTTTCAAGTCCTCTTGGCAGCCTTACTTCAGTATATTTTTGGACGATAGCTGTCATTTATAACTCTGCAGGTTTGTGAATTACAGTGCCCCTGAGCTCCTTTCTTCAACTCGCTTTCTTGTGACCTGGCCGCAACACCGCAGGATGGCTTCAGGCCCTAATCTGGTTCCGGCACGGCACGCTGAGCCTTTGGTTAATTCCACTTCCTGGTGGGAAATGAGAGTTAAATTTGCCCGTCCAGACACCTCCAGCTAGTCTCTCATTGGTTCTCGCTATTCCTGTTCATCTTCCGCAGAAATTGCAAACTGGGCCAAACAGGAGGTTAAAGGGACTGACTCTCCAAGTCGGGAGGGTGTTAGTAAAGCGTCTGGAATGTTGCACCCGAGTACCAGGGGAGGAAAACTGAGACATATTTGAACACGTCTCCCATTCACACGGTTGATCATACTCTGGGTTCCACATGCATGTTTTAGCTGAAGGAAGAATACCTTAAACCTGGAGAGTTGAGACCCGTGTAATGGGTACCATGCAATATGACTTCAAAGGGTCTTCATTTGCTCACCGAACTTCTCCAATCCTATCACTGCTGCGTTTATCCCCCTGTACAGACGCTTGATTCTCTTTTGGAGACATAGCAATCCATAGGTTTTAAGATACTTACTAGTCAGGTACATTCTTAGGCATTTAATATGGGGTGTTGAGTCCATTTCGTTGAGCAAGGAGTAGCTCTTGTCTATTCCATATTTGGCTTAAGGAACTTTATCTGTGCTCATTTCAATCTCTGGTTTTATGCAGCACCCCAACTCACCTTTCCGCTTAAGCAAGCATAAGTTGGTTTTCTAAATTTGAGACCCTGTTCTGTTTTGGAATTCAGTTCCTGTGTAGCCAAGTTTACATTCTGTGTATTAGTGATATCTTATGATGTTTCTTTTTCTGTGTGACTTATTTCAGTTAGAATCATCGTACCTGAATCCACTCATTATGCTGCTACGGGCCTGATGACATAGATTTCATTGTTGAGTGATACTGCATTGTACGTAAGTACCACAACTTCTTTATCCATTTTTCACTTTCTGTGATATTGAACTTGTACGGTAAATGAGGTTCTTGTAAACAGAGGCGTCCCAAACTTTGGGGTGGCTGTGTCTTTTTGATTTTAATTTCCCTAAGCTATAGGACCATAAGTGGAAGTGCCCTAGGCTCTGTTGCTTTGTTTTTTAGATGTTTCAGGAAACACCATACACTTCTCCCGAGTGTCTGTTGGCAATTTACATCCCGCCCATCAGCATAACAAGGCTCCCAGTTCTCCATGGCCTGTCCTGCCTTTCTGGATTTTACACTTTTTTCAGATGGCCCTTTTGACCGGGGGGAAGTGAGACTTCATTGTAGTGCAGATTTCCTTTGCAAGCTTGCTTGGTTGGCCAAAAAGGGCGTATGCGTTTTTTCCTGAATATATTCAGGAAAAAATGCATACGCCCTTTTTGGCCAAGTGCATCATTGTGGACGTTCTGCCTCTTTTCCTATGCTTTCAATGCAATTCCAGTCTACCTCCTGAAATCGGTTTCCTGCAATTCTGCCCCGCTTTCAAGTCCTCTTGGCAGCCTTACTTCAGTATATTTTTGGACGATAGCTGTCATTTATAACTCTGCAGGTTTGTGAATTACAGTGCCCCTGAGCTCCTTTCTTCAACTCGCTTTCTTTTGAGCTGGCCGCAACACCGCAGGATGGCTTCATGCCCTAATCTGGTTCCGGCACGGCAAGCTGAGCCTTTGGTTAATTCCTCTTCCTGGTGGGAAATGAGAGTTAAATTTGCCCGTCCAGACACCTCCAGCTAGTCTCTCATTGGTTCTCGCTATTCCTGTTCATCTTCCACAGAAATTGCAAACTGGGCCAAACAGGAGGTTAAAGGGACTGACTCTCCAAGTCGGGAGGGTGTTAGTAAAGCGTCTGGAATGTTGCACCCGAGTACCAGGGGAGGAAAACTGAGACATATTTGAACACGTTTCCCGATCACATGGTTGATCATACTCTAGTTTCCACATGCATGTTTTACCTGAAGGTAGAATACCTTAAACCTGGGTAGTTGAAACCCGTGGAATGGGTACCATGCAATATGACTTCAAAGGGTCTTCATTTGCTCACCGAACCTCTCCAATCCTATCACTGCTGCGTTTATGCCCCTGTACACATGCTTGATTCTCTTTCGGAGACATAGCAATCCATAGGTTTTAAGATACTTACTAGTCAGGTACATTCTTAGGCGTTTAATATGCGGTGTTGAGTCCATTTCGTTGAGCAAGGAGTAGCTCTTGTCTATTCCATATTTGGCTTAAGGAACTTTATCTGTGCTCATTTCAATCTCTGGTTTTATGCAGCACCCCAACTCACCTTTACCCTTAAGCAAGCATATGTTTGTTTTCTAAATTTGAGACCCTGTTCTGTTCTGTAATTCAGTTCCTGTGTAGCCAAGTTTACATTCCGTGTATTACTGATATCTTATGATGTTTCTTTTTCTGTGTGACTTATTTCAGTTAGAATCATCATACCTGAATCCACTCATTGTGCTGCTAAGGGCCTGATGACATAGATTTCATTGCTGAGTGATATTGCTTTGTAAGTAAATACCACAACTTCTTTATCCATTTTTCACTTTCTGCAATGTTGAACTTGTACTGTAAACGAGGTTCTTGTAAACAGAGGCGTCCCAAACTTTGGGGTGGCTGTGTCTTTTTGATTTTAATTTCCCTAAGCTATAGGACCATAAGTGGAAGTGCCCTAGGCTCTGTTGCTTTGTTTTTTAGATGTTTCAGGAAACACCATACACTTCTCCCGAGTGTCTGTTGGCAATTTACATCCCGCCCATCAGCATAACAAGGCTCCCAGTTCTCCATGGCCTGTCCTGCCTTTCTGGATTTTACACTTTTTTCAGATGGCCCTTTTGACCGGGGGGAAGTGAGACTTCATTGTAGTGCAGATTTCCTTTGCAAGCTTGCTTGGTTGGCCAAAACGGGCGTATGCGTTTCTTCCTGAATATATTCAGGAAAAAACGCATACGCCCTTTATGGCCAAGTGCATCATTGTGGACGTTCTGCCTCTTTTCCTATGCTTTCAATGCAATTCCAATCTACCTCCTGAAATTGGTTTCCTGCAATTCTGCCCCGCTTTCAGGTCCTCTTGGCAGCCTTACTTCAGTATATTTTTGGACGATAGCTGTCATTGATAACTCTGCAGGTTTGTGAATTACAGTGCCCCTGAGCTCCTTTCTTCAACTCACTTTCTTTTGAGCTGGCCGCAATACCGCAGGATGGCTTCAGGCCCTAATCTGGTTCCGGCACGGCACACTGAGCCTTTGGTTAATTCCTCTTCCTGGTGGGAAATGAGAGTTAAATTTTCCTGTCCAGACACCTCCAGCTAGTCTCTCATTGGTTCTCCCTATTCCTGTTCATCTTCCGCAGAAATTGCAAACTGGGCCAAACAGGAGGTTAAAGGCGCTGACTCTCCAAGTGGGGAGAGTGTTAGTAAAGCGTCTGGAATGTTGCACCCGAGTACCAGGGGAGGAAAACTGAGACATATTTGAACATGTCTCCCGTTCACATGGTTGATCATACTCTGGGTTCCACATGCATGTTTTAGCTGAAGGAAGAATACCTTAAACCTGGGTAGTTGAAACCCGTGGAATGGGTACCATGCAATATGACTTCAAAGGGTCTTCATTTCCTCACCGAACCTCTCCAATCCTATCACTGCTGCGTTTATGCCCCTGTACACATGCTTGATTCTCTTTTGGAGACATAGCAATCCATAGGTTTTAAGATACTTACTAGTCAGGTACATTCTTAGGCGTTTAATATGCGGTGTTGAGTCCATTTCGTTGAGCAAGGAGTAGCTCTTGTCTATTCCATATTTGGCTTAAGGAACTTTATCTGTGCTCATTTCAATCTCTGGTTTTATGCAGCACCCCAACTCACCTTTACCCTTAAGCAAGCATAAGTTGGTTTTCTAAATTTGAGACCCTGTTCTGTTCTGTAATTCAGTTCCTGTGTAGCCAAGTTTACATTCCGTGTATTACTGATATCTTATGATGTTTCTTTTTCTGTGTGACTTATTTCAGTTAGAATCATCATACCTGAATCCACTCATTGTGCTGCTAAGGGCCTGATGACATAGATTTCATTGCTGAGTGATATTGCTTTGTAAGTAAATACCACAACTCCTTTATCCATTTTTCACTTTCTGCGATATTGAACTTGTACCATAAACGAGGTTCTTGTAAACAGAGGCGTCCCAAACTTTGGGGTGGCTGTGTCTTTTTGATTTTAATTTCCCTAAGCTATAGGACCATAAGTGGAAGTGCCCTAGGCTCTGTTGCTTTGTTTTTTAGATGTTTCAGGAAACACCATACACTTCTCCCGAGTGTCTGTTGGCAATTTACATCCCGCCCATCAGCATAACAAGGTTCCCAGTTCTCCATGGCCTGTCCTGCCTTTCTGGATTTTACACTTTTTTCAGATGGCCCTTTTGACCGGGGGGAAGTGAGACTTCATTGTAGTGCAGATTTCCTTTGCAAGCTTGCTTGGTTGGCCAAAAAGGGCGTATGCGTTTTTTCCTGAATATATTCAGGAAAAAACGCGTACGCCCTTTTTGGCCAAGTGCATCATTGTGGACGTTCTGCCTCTTTTCCTATGCTTTCAATGCAATTCCAGTCTACCTCCTGAAATCGGTTTCCTGCAATTCTGCCCCGCTTTCAAGTCCTCTTGGCAGCCTTACTTCAGTATATTTTTGGACGATAGCTGTCATTTATAACTCTGCAGGATTGTGAATTACAGTGCCCCTGAGCTCCTTTCTTCAACTCGCTTTCTTTTGAGCTGGCCGCAACACCGCAGGATGGCTTCAGGCCCTAATCTGGTTCCGGCACGGCACGCTGAGCCTTTGGTTATTTCCTCCTCCTGGTGGGAAATGAGAGTTAAATTTGCCCGTCCAGACACCTCCAGCTAGTCTCTCATTGGTTCTCCCTATTCCTGTTCATCTTCCGCAGAAATTGCAAACTGGGCCAAACAGGAGGTTAAAGGCGCTGACTCTCCAAGTGGGGAGAGTGTTAGTAAAGCGTCTGGAATGTTGCACCCGAGTACCAGTGGAGGAAAACTGAGACATATTTGAACACGTCTCCCTTTCACATGGTTGATCATAGTCTGGGTTCCACATGCATGTTTTAGCTGAAGGAAGAATACCTTAAACCTGGAGAGTTGAGACCCGTGTAATGGGTACCATGCAATATGACTTCAAAGGGTCTTCATTTGCTCACCGAACCTCTCCAATCCTATCACTGCTGCGTTTATGCCCCTGTACACACGCTTGATTCTCGTTTGGAGACATAGCAATCCACAGGTTTTAAGATACTTACTAGTCAGGTACATTCTTAGGCGTTTAATATGGGGTGTTGAGTCCATTTCGTTGAGCAAGGAGTAGCTCTTGTCTATTCCATATTTGGCTTAAGGAAGTTTATCTGTGCTCATTTCAATCTCTGGTTTTATGCAGCACCCCAACTCACCTTTACCCTTAAGCAAGCATAAGTTGGTTTTCTAAATTTGAGACCCTGTTCTGTTCTGTAATTCAGTTCCTGTGTAGCCAAGTTTACATTCCGTGTATTACTGATATCTTATGATGTTTCTTTTTCTGTGTGACTTATTTCAGTTAGAATCATCATACCTGAATCCACTCATTGTGCTGCTAAGGGCCTGATGACATAGATTTCATTGCTGAGTGATATTGCTTTGTAAGTAAATACCACAACTCCTTTATCCATTTTTCACTTTCTGCGATATTGAACTTGTACCATAAACGAGGTTCTTGTAAACAGAGGCGTCCCAAACTTTGGGGTGGCTGTGTCTTTTTGATTTTAATTTCCCTAAGCTATAGGACCATAAGTGGAAGTGCCCTAGGCTCTGTTGCTTTGTATTTTAGATGTTTCAGGAAACACCATACACTTCTCCCGAGTGTCTGTTGGCAATTTACATCCCGCCCATCAGCATAACAAGGTTCCCAGTTCTCCATGGCCTGTCCTGCCTTTCTGGATTTTACACTTTTTTCAGATGGCCCTTTTGACCGGGGGGAAGTGAGACTTCATTGTAGTGCAGATTTCCTTTGCAAGCTTGCTTGGTTGGCCAAAAAGGGCGTATGCGTTTTTTCCTGAATATATTCAGGAAAAAACGCATACGCCCTTTTTGGCCAAGTGCATCATTGTGGACGTTCTGCCTCTTTTCCTATGCTTTCAATGCAATTCCAGTCTACCTCCTGAAATCGGTTTCCTGCAATTCTGCCCCGCTTTCAAGTCCTCTTGGCAGCCTTACTTCAGTATATTTTTGGACGATAGCTGTCATTTATAACTCTGCAGGATTGTGAATTACAGTACCCCTGAGCTCCTTTCTTCAACTCGCTTTCTTTTGAGCTGGCCGCAACACCGCAGGATGGCTTCAGGCCCTAATCTGGTTCCGGCACGGCACGCTGAGCCTTTGGTTATTTCCTCCTCCTGGTGGGAAATGAGAGTTAAATTTGCCCGTCCAGACACCTCCAGCTAGTCTCTCATTGGTTCTCCCTATTCCTGTTCATCTTCCGCAGATATTGCAAACTGGTCCAAACAGGAGGTTAAAGGTGCTGACTCTCCAAGTGGGGAGAGTGTTAGTAAAGCATCTGGAATGTTGCACCCGAGTACCAGGGGAGGAAAACTGAGACATATTTGAACACGTCTCCCTTTCACATGGTTGATCATACTCTGGGTTCCACATGCATGTTTTAGCTGAAGGAAGAATACCTTAAACCTGGAGAGTTGAGACCCGTGTAATGGGTACCATGCAATATGACTTCAAAGGGTCTTCATTTGCTCACCGAACCTCTCCAATCCTATCACTGCTGCGTTTATGCCCCTGTACACACGCTTGATTCTCGTTTGGAGACATAGCAATCCACAGGTTTTAAGATACTTACTAGTCAGGTACATTCTTAGGCGTTTAATATGGGGTGTTGAGTCCATTTCGTTGAGCAAGGAGTAGCTCTTGTCTATTCCATATTTGGCTTAAGGAAGTTTATCTGTGCTCATTTCAATCTCTGGTTTTATGCAGCACCCCAACTCACCTTTACCCTTAAGCAAGCATAAGTTGGTTTTCTAAATTTGAGACCCTGTTCTGTTTTGGAATTCAGTTCCTGTGTAGCCAAGTTTACATTCCGTGTATTACTGATATCTTATGATGTTGCTTTTTCTGTGTGACTTACTTCAGATAGAATCATCGTACCTGAATCCACTCATTATGCTGCTACGGGCCTGATGACATAGATTTCATTGCTGAGTGATACTGCATTGTACGTAAGTACCACAAGTTCTTTATCCATTTTTCACTTTCTGTGATATTGAACTTGTACGGTAAACGAGGTTCTTGTAAACAGAGGCGTCCCAAACTTTGGGGTGGCTGTGTCTTTTTGATTTTAATTTCCCTAAGCTATAGGACCATAAGTGGAAGTGCCCTAGGCTCTGTTGCTTTGTTTTTTAGATGTTTCAGGAAACACCATACACTTCTCCCGAGTGTCTGTTGGCAATTTACATCCCGCCCATCAGCATAACAAGGCTCCCAGTTCTCCATGGCCTGTCCTGCCTTTCTGGATTTTACACTTTTTTCAGATGGCCCTTTTGACCAGGGGGAAGTGAGACTTCATTGTAGTGCAGATTTCCTTTGCAAGCTTGCTTGGTTGGCCAAAAAGGGTGTATGCGTTTTTTCCTGAATATATTCAGGAAAAAATGCATACGCCCTTTTTGGCTAAGTGCATCATTGTGGACGTTCTGCCTCTTTTCCTATGCTTTCAATGCAATTCCAGTCTACCTCCTGAAATCGGTTTCCTGCAATTCTGCCCCGCTTTCAAGTCCTCTTGGCAGCCTTACTTCAGTATATTTTTGGACGATAGCTGTCATTTATAACTCTGCAGGATTGTGAATTACAGTGACCCTGAGCTCCTTTCTTCAACTCGTTTTCTTATGAGCTGGCCGCAACACCGCAGGATGGCTTCAGGCCCTAATCTGGTTCCGGCACGGCACGCTGAGCCTTTGGTTATGTTCCCTTCCTGGTGGGAAATGAGAGTTAAATTTGCCCGTCCAGACACCTCCAGCTAGTCTCTCATTGGTTCTCCCTATTCCTGTTC
Organism: Pseudorca crassidens; assembly: GCF_039906515.1. Lineage (NCBI taxonomy): Eukaryota > Metazoa > Chordata > Mammalia > Artiodactyla > Delphinidae > Pseudorca > Pseudorca crassidens. The sequence goes on from NW_027136311.1 coordinate 227,021, forward strand.
ATCTTCCACAGAAATTGTAAACTGGGCCAAACAGGAGGTTAAAGGCGCTGACTCTCCAAGTCGGGAGAGTGTTTGTAAAGTGTCTGGAATGTTGCACCCGAGTACCAGGGGACGAAAACTGAGACATATTTGAACACGTGTCCCGATCACATGGTTGATCATACTCTGGGTTCCACATGCATGTTTTAGCTGAAGGAAGAATACCTTAAACCTGGAGAGTTGAGACCCGTGGAATGGGTACCATGCAATATGATTTCAAAGGGTCTTCATTTGCTCACCGAACCTCTCCAATCCTATCACTGCTGCGTTTATGCCCCTGTACACATGCTTGATTCTCTTTCGGAGACATAGCAATCCCTAGGTTTTAAGATACTTACTAGTTAGGTACATGCTTAGGCGTTTAATATGCGGTGTTGAGTCCATTTCGTTGAGCAAGGAGTAGCTCTTGTCTATTCCATATTTGGCTTAAGGAAGTTTATCTGTGCTCATTTCAATCTCTGGTTTTATGCAGCACCCCAACTCACCTTTCCCCTTAAGCAAGCATAAGTTGGTTTTCTAAATTTGAGACCCTGTTCTGTTCTGTAATTCAGTTCCTGTGTAGCCAAGTTTACATTCCGTGTATTACTGATATCTTATGATGTTTCTTTTTCTGTGTGACTTATTTCAGTTAGAATCATCATACCTGAATCCACTCATTGTGCTGCTAAGGGCCTGATGACATAGATTTCATTGCTGAGTGATATTGCTTTGTAAGTAAATACCACAACTTCTTTATCCATTTTACACTTTCTGCGATGTTGAACTTGTACTGTAAACGAGGTTCTTGTAAACAGAGGCGTCCCAAACTTTGGGGTGGCTGTGTCTTTTTGATTTTAATTTCCCTAAGCTATAGGACCATAAGTGGAAGTGCCCTAGGCTCTGTTGCTTTGTTTTTTAGATGTTTCAGGAAACACCATACACTTCTCCCGAGTGGCTGTTGGCAATTTACATCCCGCCCATCAGCATAACAAGGCTCCCAGTTCTCCATGGCCTGTCCTGCCTTTCTGGATTTTACACTTTTTTCAGATGGCCCTTTTGACCGGGGGGAAGTGAGACTTCATTGTAGTGGAGATTTCCTTTGCAAGCTTGCTTGGTTGGCCAAAACGGGCGTATGCGGTTCTTCCTGAATATATTCAGGAAAAAACGCATACGCCCTTTATGGCCAAGTGCATCATTGTGGACGTTCTGCCTCTTTTCCTATGCTTTCAATGCAATTCCAATCTACCTCCTGAAATCGGTTTCCTGCAATTCTGCCCCGCTTTCAAGTCCTCTTGGCAGCCTTACTTCAGTATATTTTTGGACGATAGCTGTCATTGATAACTCTGCAGGTTTGTGAATTACAGTGCCCCTGAACTCCTTTCTTCAACTCGCTTTCTTGTGACCTGGCCGCAATACCGCAGGATGGCTTCAGGCCCTAATCTGGTTCCGGCACGGCAAGCTGAACCTTTGGTTAATTCCTCTTCCTGGTGGGAAATGAGAGTTAAATTTGCCCGTCCAGACACCTCCAGCTAGTCTCTCATTGGTTCTCCCTATTCCTGTTCATCTTCCGCAGAAATTGCAAACTGGGCCAAACAGGAGGTTAAAGGCGCTGACTCTCCAAGTCGGGAGAGTGTTAGTAAAGCGTCTGGAATGTTGCACCCGAGTACCAGGGGAGGAAAACTGAGACATATTTGAACACGTCTCCCATTCACATGGTTGATGATACTCTGGGTTCCACATGCATGTTTTAGCTGAAGGAAGAATACCTTAAACCTGGAGAGTTGAGACCCGTGGAATGGGTACCATGCAATATGACTTCAAAGGGTCTTCATTTGCTCACCGAACCTCTCCAATCCTATCACTGCTGCGTTTATCCCCCTGTACACACGCTTGATTCTCTTTTGGAGACATAGCAATCCATAGGTTTTAAGATACTTACTAGTCAGGTACATTCTTAGGCGTTTAATATGAGGTGTTGAGTCCATTTCGTTGAGCAAGGCGTAGCTCTTGTCTATTCCATATTTGGCTTAAGGAACTTTATCTGTGCTCATTTCAATCTCTGGTTTTATGCAGCACCCCAACTCACCTTTCCCCTTAAGCAAGCATAAGTTGGTTTCCTAAATTTGAGACCCTGTTCTGTTTTGGAATTCAGTTCCTGTGTAGCCAAGTTTACATTTCGTGTATTACTGATATCTTATGATGTTTCTTTTTCTGTGTGACTTATTTCAGTTAGAATCATCGTACCTGAATCCACTCATTATGCTGCTACGGGCCTGATGACATAGATTTCATTGCTGAGTGATATTGCATTGTACGTAAGTACCACAACTTCTTTATCCATTTTTCACTTTCTGCGATATTGAACTTCTACCGTAAATGAGGTTCTTGTAAACAGCCATCCCAAATTTTGGGGTGGCTGTGTCTTTTTGATTTTAATTTCCCTAAGCTATAGGACCATAAGTGGAAGTGCCCTAGGCTCTGTTGCTTTGTTTTTTAGATGTTTCAGGAAACACCATACACTTCTCCCGAGTGGCTGTTGGCAATTTACATCCCGTCCATCAGCATAACAAGGCTCCCAGTTCTCCATGGCCTGTCCTGCCTTTCTGGATTTTACACTTTTTTCAGATGGCCCTTTTGACCAGGGGGAAGTGAGACTTCATTGTAGTGCAGATTTCCTTTGCAAGCTTGCTTGGTTGGCCAAAAAGTGCGTATGCGTTTTTTCCTGAATAAATTCAGGAAAAAAGGCATACGCCCTTTTTGGCCAAGTGAATCATTGTGGACGTTCTGCCTCTTTTCCTATGCTTTAAATGCAATTCCAGTCTACCTCCTGAAATCGTTTTCCTGCAATTCTGCCTTGCTTTCAATGCCTCTTCATAGCCTTACCTCAATATATTTTTTAAAAATAGTTGGCCTTTATAACTCTGCAGGTTTTTGAATTGCAGTGGCCCTTAGCTCCATTTTTCAGCTCTTATTTTTGTGATCTTGCCTCATAACCACAGGATTCCTTCAGGCCCTATTCTTCTTCTGGGGCACCTTGCTGTGCCTTTGGTTTATTCTTCTTACTGATGTGAAATTAGAGTGACATGTGCCCATTGAAACCGCTACAGCTAGTTTCTCACTGGTTCCCCCTATTCTCATTCATCCTCCGCACTAACTGCAGACTGTGCGATACCAGAACTTAAAGGCATTGACTCTCCATGTGGGGATATTTTTGGTAAAGCGGCTGGAATGTCGATCCGGAGCCCCAGGAGAGGAAAAATGAGGTGCGTTTTAGAAACCTTTCCCGATCATATGGTATACCAGTCGCTGGGTTTCCCAAGCATGGTTTAGCTGTAGGAAGATTCCCTTCAACCTGGAGTGTTGGGACCCTTGGAATGAGTAGCATGAAGTATTGCATTAAACTTTTGGCAGTTGCTCACCAAAGCTCATCAATCCTCTCAGCCCCAAGTGTCCAGCCTTATGTCTTATCCAGCTGTGGGTTTATATGTGGTCAATCCAGGTTGCATCACAGCCCCTGAGCGAATTTTGTAAGAATTTTTCTCTCTTTCATTGTTTCTGCGTTTTGTTTTTAAAATTTATTTCTATAATGGGGTTTAGCTCATTTTCACTGCTGTGTTTGTCCCACTCTGCACACACTTGATTCCCTTATGGAGATATATCAATACATGGGTTTTAAGATTCTTATTACTCAGATATATTTCTCTGCGGTGTATAGGGTGTGTTGAGGCCAGTTCATTGAGCAAGGTGTAGATCTTGTCTAATATCTATTTGGTTTATTGAACGGTATCTGTGCTAATTTCAAACTCTGGTTTTATGCATCACCCCACCTCTCCTTTCCCCTTAAGCTGAAATAAGTGTGTTTTCTAAATGTGAGACACTGTTCTGTTCTGTAATTCATTTCTTGTGCAGCCATATTTACCCTCCCTCTATAAGTGATATCTTATGATATGTTTCTTTTCTGTTTGACTTATTTCAAGTAGTATTATCGGACCTAAATCCACTCTTTATCCTTCTACTAGCCTTATTACATTGATTTCATGGTGAAGAAATATTCCATTGTACATAAGTACCACATCTTCTTTATCCATTGTTCTCTTTCCTGGGATATTTAAGGTATACTGAAGTTGAGGTTCTTGTAAACAGAGTAGCCCTAAACTGTGGTGTGCTTGTGTCTTGTTGATTTTTAGACTTCCCTAGATATACTCCCATGATTGGAAGTGTCCTATGCTCTGTAGCTCTGTTTTTTAGATGATTTAGGAACCACCATACACTTCTCCAGAGTGGCTCTCGGCAGTTCACACACTGCCCATCAGCGTATAAAGGCTCCCTGTTCTCCATGGCCTGTCCTGCATTTCTGGTTTTTACAATTTTTTAGGATGGCCCTTTTGACCAGTGGGAAATGAGACTTCTTTGTTGTGCACATTTGCATTGCTTGCTTGCTTCGTTGCCCATAAAGTGCGTATGCGTTTTTTCCTGGATATAATCAGGAAAAAACGCATACGCCCTTTTGGGCCAACTGCATCATTGTCGAAATTCTGCCGCTTTTCATGTGCTTTAAAGACGAGTCCAATCTATCTCTTGAAATCTGTTTCTTGCAATTCTGTCTTGCATTCAGATCCTCTTCTTTGCCTTACCTCAACATATTTTTGGACGTTAGTTTTCATTTATAACTCTGCAGGTTTGTGAATTGCAGTGACCCTGAGCTCCATTTTTTAAGTTGCTCTTTTGTGAGCTGGCCTCAAACCCGCAGGATTGCTTCAGGCCCTATTTTGGCTCGGGCGAGGCGGGCTGAGCCTTTTTTCAATTCTTATTCTTAATGGGAAATTAGAGTGATATGTGCCCATCCAAACCCCTACAACTATTCTCTCATTGGTTCCCCGTTCATCCTCCTCACAATTTGCAAAATGTGTGAAACAGAAGTTGAAATGTGCTGATTCTCCAAGTGGGGAGATTCTAAGTAACGTGGCTGGAATGGTGAACAGGAGCACCAGGAGAGGATAAATGAGCTGCATTTTAGACACATCTCCCGATCACATGGTGTACAGTCCTCTGGGTTTTCCATGCATGTTTTAGCTGTAGGAAGATCCCTTGAACCTGCATATTTGGGACCCATTGAATGGGTACCAGGTAGTATTACTTTAAAGGGTGTGCATTTCCTCACCCAACCTCACATTTCTCTTAGCACAAACAGTTTCCAGCCTTATGTCTCATCCTGCTGTGGGTCTAGATGTGTTCAATCCATGTTGCATCACCGGCCCTGAGGAAAAGTTGTAAGAGGTTTTCTCTGTCTCTCTGTCGTTTATTTTTTTCAATTTATTACTATATTGGTTACAGCTGATTTTCAAAGCTCTGTTTCTTGCTGCTGTACATCCACTTGATTCACGTACAGAGAGACATCAGTAAATTCTTTTTCAGATTCTTACCAGTCGTATATATTCTTTTCCGGTGACTTGAGTGTGCTGAGTGCAGTTCTTTTAGCTACCGTGTAGGCCTTGTTGATTATCAGTTTGGTATTTGGAATGGTATCTTTGCTAATTTCAACCTCCTGGGTGATGCCTCACCCCTCCCCACCTTTCCCGTTTAGCAGCCTTATGCGTGTTTTCTACATATTTGACTATGTTTTTGTTTTGTAATTTATTTCATGTGTAGCCATTTTGGATTCCACCTTTAAGTGATATCTTATGATATGTGTCTTTTTCTTTTTGAATTATGTCACTTAGAAAGATCATACGTAACTCCTCCAGAGTTGTTACAACTGGCCATATTTCATTGATTTCCAGGCTGAATAATATTCCACTCTACCTAAGTACCACATCTCTACCCATTTTTTCCCTCCAGAGACATTTAAGTTATATCCTAGTTGAGGATCTTTTAAACAGAGAGGGGGTAAACATTGGGGTGCCTGTGTCCTCTCGATTTTTGTTTTTCTCAAGATATACGCCCATGAGTGCAAGTGCCCTATGCTCTGTAGCTCATTTTTTAGATGTTTTAGTAAACACAATACACTTCTCCAGAATGGCCGTTGGCAATATACATTTCCACTATAAGTCTCACAGGGCTCCCTCTTCTCCTTGCCCTGTCCTGCATTTCTGTTGTTTACGCTTTATGAGGATGGCTCTTCTGACTGATGTGAAGTGATATCTTTTGTAGTATTGACTTCCAGTGCCCACCTGTTTGGTTGGCTAAAAAAGTGTATGCCCTTTTCTTGAATATATACAGAAAAAAACGCATACACCCTTTTTGGCCAACTGCAATGTTGGCAATGTTCAGCTCCTTTTCTTGTGCTTAATGGCGAGTCCTTTCTACCTCCTCAAATCCCTTTCCTGCCATTCTCCCTTGCTTACAAGTCCTTTTCTCTGACTTTCCTCAAGACATTTTTCAGTGATGGATATTTTCAACTCTGCAGTTTTGTGAATTTTACTGCCCCTGAGTTCCATTGTTCAACTTGTGTTTATGGGAACTGGCCACAAAGCAGCGGGATTTCCTCAAGCCCTATACTGTTTCCATGGGCAACCCTAGCCTTTGGTCAATTCGTCTTCCTGATTGGAAATTAGAGTGACATGTCCCTGTCTGAACACCTAGGACTTGTCTCTCATTGTTCCTCATCCTTCCGCTTCATCCTCTGGACAAATTCCAAACTGTACGCAACAGGATGTTGACAGTGCTGACATCTCCAAGTGGGGAGACTGTTAATAAAGACTCTGGAGGGGTGAACCCGAGCACCAGGAGATGAGGAGATGAGATGCCTTTTCCAAACTCTTCCCGATCAGACGGTATACCATCCTCTGGGTGTGACAGACATGTTTTAGCAGTAGGAAGAGTCCCATTCATGTAAGGAGAACACCAGGGCTTTTTCAAAATCAGTGTCTCCCCGAAACCCAAACTGGGGAATTTTTTAAGCTACGGCTACACATATGTTCATTAAGGGCCTTGGGAAGTAGGCAGAGTCCAAACTTTAGATGATTGAAGTCTTCAGGGTCAGAAGCACTCACCACCAGCTTCCCTTAGGTTACACTTTAACTGTCATTGATAGATGATGTCAATAAAAATATCTATTCTTTTTCAGATTATTTCCCCTTATAGGTTATTGCAAAATGTTGAGTGTAGTTCCCTGTGCTATACAGTAGTTCCTTGTTGATGATCTATTTTATACATAGCAGTGTGTATGTGTTAATCCCAAACTGTTAATTTATCCCTCCTCCCACCTTTCCCCTTTGGTAATAATAAATTATAAGATTTTATACTTCTCAGAAATGGGGGAGCTGAAAGAGAGGTATCATTTTCAATGGAAAAGCATTTAAAACAAGATTGAAGCTTTAACCAAGATTATTAGATGTACATCCTTGGAAAGAAATCACTTCGTTTCTCTAATATTGACCTGACAAATAAGACAAACCTTTTCACTGAACTTGCTTATAATAAAGTGATGGAAATATCAAATGGAAGTGTTAGAAACATCTTATTTTACCCGAGCCTTATACACTGTTCTATGTTAACTACAGTTTGGCTCACACATCTGTTCATTGAGGTTACAATAGTCTCAATTTCTGTTACTGATCCTCCAGAGTGGACCCCAACAAGTGTCCCCCTGCCCAGTGTCATTGGGGCCAACAGATCGAGACTGAGTTTGGTTCACAAGCAAAGGAAACTTTATATTTTGATCAGAGAATGGAGAGGTGAGAGCATGCACTACCCCGTGGGCTGTGGGCTGGGCTGCTGTGTAGAGATCCTGTCAGAGTCAGTGGGAGGGAGGGGGCGGAGCTCTCGAGGGCCAGGTTGGCTGCAGCTCAGGCTCTATATCGCGGAGTCTGCACTGGGCCCCAGGAGCTGAGGTGTCGACCCAGCTATTCTGCACTAGGAAATCTGGTCTGAAGTGCCGGGTGTGGAACCTCTGCATGCGGGACCCTAGGAGCACGTGAAATTAGACAAAGCACAAAGGATAAAAAAGGTTAGACTTGACTTTATTGCCCAGATTCTATTTTTATCTCCCAGGGATTTTTAATGGTCTTTGCTGGGGACAAACCCCTCCTCTGCCTTTTGTCCCGTTCCTCATTCTTGGAGTGCTGAGGGTGCAGACACTTCTTCTGTAACTGCTGAGTGCTGAGTTGGGAGCCCTAATACCCGGGGGCGAGGGTCAGAGCTTCTCTCCAGCAGCCTCCAGGTGACGTTGATTGTCTCCAGGTCCCCTGCCTCCCTGCTCGTCCACCTGAGCACCAGCATTGGAAGTGTTATAGATTCTAATGACCTTTAAGGGTCCAGGAAAGAGATGTGCAGAGACGCTGTGGGGGCCGGTTTCACCCCGCCCCACATTTGTTCGGCCACCTTAGGCTGACCGTTTCTGCCAGCCTAGATGCTCTGACCAGTAGTCTGTGCTTTCTTCAATTAGGCCCCTGAATTAACGTACAAACAGCACCAGGTGTCAGAGCCCTGCCCGCTCAACTCCCAGACAGTCCAGGGTCAGTGGTGATCAAGGACCATGATGACCACTGAGTCAACAGCCTTTTGAAGTAAACAGGAGTCCAGCCGGTCTTATTGGCCACCATCATCACGGTGTCTGTAGGCTTTTCTATGGTGACAGTGTGATATACGGTTCCCCCGCCAAGATTATTAGCTCCCCTCTGGGTACAGTAAGTCCTGCAAGCAGTAGTCTGCTCTTTTGGGACACACTCTTGTTGTTTTATGAGAGAAACTCCAGGTCAAGTGATGTTCACACGAATCGTCATGGTGCCCTGTTGCCCCCGGTTATCTCTCTGGATGTTGGAGTTGGAGGGCCTCCTCACTCGAGGTCGGTGTGCCCACGGAGCGAACCCTGCAACTTCAGGGCATGGTTGGTGGTTAGGATCACCACGTGGGGTCCTTTTCCCTTAGGAGGGAGGTGGCCTTTTGGGCTGCTGATTTCCAGGTTTTTAGATACCGCCAGTATCTTGGCCAGATGCGGCAGTGGGCCAAGCCCCTTGGTGACCGTAGTTTATCCTACCTGGATGGCATTCTTGCATTGTTCCATTTCAAGTGGTCCCAGTTTTTGCACTAATTCTCCAATGGCGATTCACCTTTCACCGGGAATGTAAAGGTCAAAGGGTTTAGCTAAATTAGGGAGTTCCAGGACAAGGGTCTGAATTGACTGCTCTTTCCATTCTTGAAAGGCCACTTCTGGATTCTATTCAAAAGGATCATCATCTTTTCCTTTCAGTGTTTCATATAGAGGCCCAGCTAGTAGACTGTAGTTAGGGATCCAGAAGCAGCAAACCCTGGCCTCCCCAGGAACCCCTAAGCTGTCTTCTAGTTTTAGAAAGGGGTAAGGCTGCAAATGGTTTCTTCCCTTTCCTGGGATGGGCTTCTCCGACCTTCTGTGAGAATGAAGCCCAGGCAGGTCACCGCAGTCTGTGATATTTGAGCTTTTTCTTGGACAACTTCTATCCTTTATTGGCTTGGTAGTTCAGAGGCCGCCTTAGTAGGGCTGGCGATCAGAATGTCGTCTGCGTACTGAAGGAGGGTTTCCTTTTCCAGAGGTAGAACTTTTAGGTCTTTAGCTAAGCTTTCCCCAAAGATGGTGTGGGAATTTTTGCACCCTTGGGGCAAGACAGCCCGGAAGTATTGTTTTAGTTGTATGTTGAGTCCTGCCACTCACAAGCCAAAATTTCTTGTGACTCTGGGACTAATGGAATACAAAAGAAGGCATCATTGAAGACTAATACAGAATACCATGTCCTGGTGGTTGGTAGAATGACCAGCAGGGTGTAGGAATTAGGAGCAACTGGAGGTATATCCTCGGTGGCTTCACTGACTGTCCTGACATCCTTTACCAGGTCCCCAGCAGCCCATGGGGCTCTCGTGGTCAGACCAATCCCAGAATATGGAGCTCACCTGGGCAGGTACCCCACCCCCACCCCAGCCCACGGGGCTCTCGTGGTCAGGCCCTTCCCAGGATACAGAGCTACCCTTGCAGGTACCGTGGCAGGGCTGGGCACACAGGAACCGTGCACATAGCCCTCATTGCAGAGCACCCCCAGCTCACCTGTCGCTCAGAGCTGACACAGAGCACCTCAGAGCAGGACTTGAACTAACAAACAGCAGCTCCCACAGGTCTGTGACCCTGGATATCACTCTGTGCGGCCTCCCTCCACCTGGTCTTCCAGAGACTTCCACTGCACCCGGGGCACCAGGCCTCTGTCTCCAACCACCACCCACCCCTCCTCTCCCTGACTCCTGGGTTCCTCTCATTAGGAGAGGCTTTTCTTGAAGTTGTCTCCCACTCATGGGCCAGATAAAATGATTAGAAAACAAGCCAAAGCTGCAGCCCCTTGTCTATCCTGACTCTCAGGAGCCCACACCTGTTCCTTGGACCTGGCCGGTTCAGCAAGTTCCATTTTCTGCAACTGTGAGCCCCTGAGGGGTGATGATTGGCTGACCTGGGCAGCCTTACCGTGCGGGCCAGCCCTCCCCAGGTGTGCCTGGGTTGAGATCAATATAAATACCACTCCAGGCAGCAAGAGCCCCTGCAGCCGTGCCTGACACCATTTTCTCTGCCCTGTCAGCAGTCTCGGGGCTGGGCTGGTGGGAGGGAGTGAGAGGCCACGGCTTTGTGGGTGGCCCAGTGTGAGTGGGGCTCTGCTGGACTTTCTGCAGCAGTTGCCAGGCTGCCACCTGCTAAAGAAGAGGATGTGTCACCCATACCTGCTGCTGGAATTTCTCCCTGGGCAGAGGTGAGGAAGGAAAAAAGCAGTGGGGGCAGGGACAGGACGGGTATCTCAGGCAGGGAAATGGAAATCTTCCAGAAGAGCACCCAGGGCCAGGACCATCCTGGCTGGCCTGCAGGCACCAAGTCGGCCGGCATGCTGTCACTCGTGTGGCTCTATGGCCCTTCCTCTAGGCTTTCAAGTCCTTGTATATATTCAGGTGTTTTACCTGGGACGGGTGGGAATAGTTCAGCAGCAACTGGCCTGGGGTTCAGCTCACGTTTACTCACAGATGCCTCGGCACGGTGCCCCAGCTTTGCAATGAGGACGCTTGTTGCGTGGGGGCTGCTGGCTGAATGGGAGACGATTCCCCACCACTGGCCAACTTCAGAATTGTTTACAACTGGAGCAAGTGCCCTGATACGGTTTTCTTCTGTGGAACTGGTGGGTTCTGTGTTTTTTTTCTCTTTTTCGTTTTTGGTTCAAGGTAGATTTTATTCCTCTTTTTTGTATTTACAGATATAAGCATGGAAATAATTTATTCATATAAATACATGTATGTGAAGGGAATAATTGTTTTTTCTGTTTTATTTTTTAAATTTTATTTCTTTTTAATTTTGAATTTTATTTTATATTTTTATACAGCAGGTTCTTATTGGTTATCTATTTTATACATATAAATGTATACATGCCAATCCCAGTCTCTCAACTCCTCCCACCACCACCCCCCCATCAGCTTTCCCCCCTTGTTGTCCATACATTTGTTGTCTACATCTGTTGCTCTATTTATGCCTTGCAAAATGGTTAATCTGTACAGTTTTTCTAGGTTCCACATATATGCATGAATATACAAGATTTGTTTTTCTCTTTCTGACTTACTTCACTCTGTATGACAGTCTCTAGATCCATCGACGTCTCTACAAATGACCCAATTTCATTCCTTTTCATGGCTTAGTAATATTCCATTTTATATATGTACCACAGCTTTATGCATTCGTCTGTCTGTGGGCATTTAGGTTGCTTCCATTACCTCGATATTGTAAATAGTGATGCAATGAACATTGCGGTGAATGTCTCGTTTTGATTTATGGTTTTGTCTGGGTATATGTCCAGTACTGGGATTGCTGTATCATATGGTAATTCTACTGTTAGTTTCTTAAGAAACTCCATATTGTTCTCCGTAGTGACTGTATCAATTTATATTCCCAACAATAGTGGAAGAGGGTTCCTTTTCTCCACACCATTTCCAGCATTTTTGTTTGTAGATTTTCTCATGATGCCCATTCTATCAGGTGTGAGGTGATACCTCATTGTTGAGTCCATTTTGTTGAACAAGGGGTAGGTCTTGTCTATTACATATTTGGCTTATTGAATGGTATCTGTGCTAATTTCAAACTCTGGTTTTATGCAGCACCCCAACTCACTTTCCCCCTTAAGCAAGCATAAGTTGGTTTTCTAAACTTGAGACCCTGTTCTGTTTTGTAATTCAGTTCATGTGTAGCCAAGTTCACATTCCGTGTATTAGTGATATCTTATGATGTTTCTTTTTCTGTGTGACTTATTTCAGTTAGAATCATCATACCTGAATCCACTCATTATGCTGCTACGGGCCTGATGACATAGATTTCATGGCTGAGTGATTTTGCATTGTACATAAGTACCACAACTTCTTTATCCATTTTTCACTTTCTGCGATATTGAACTTGTACCGTAAACGAGGTTCTTGTAAACAGAGCCGTCCCAAACATTGGGGTGGCTGTGTCTTTTTGATTTTAATTTCCCTAAGCTATAGGACCATAAGTGGAAGTGCCCTAGGCTCTGTTGCTTTGTTTTTTAGATGTTTCAGGAAACACCATACACTTCTCCCGAGTGTCTGTTGGCAATTTACATCCCGCCCATCAGCATAACAAGGCTCCCAGTTCTCCATGGCCTGTCCTGCCTTTCTGGATTTTACAATTTTTTCAGATGGCCTTTTTGACCGGGGGGAAGTGAGACTTCATTGTAGTGCAGATTTCCTTTGCAAGCTTGCTTGGTTGGCCAAAAAGGGTGTATGCGTTTTTTCCTGAATATATTCAGGAAAAAACACATATGCGCTTTTTGGCCAAGTGCATCATTGTGGACGTTCTGCCTCTTTTCCTATGCTTTCAATGCAATTCCACTCTACCTCCTGAAATCGGTTTCCTGCAATTCTGCCCCGCTTTCAAGTCCTCTTGGCAGCCTTACTTCAGTATATTTTTGGACGATAGCTGTCATTTATAAGTCTGAAGGTTTGTGAATTACAGTGTCCCTGAGCTCCTTTCTTCAACTCGCTTTCTTGTGAGCTGGCCGCAACACCGCAGGATGGCTTCAGGCCCTAATCTGGTTCCGGCACGGCACGCTGAGCCTTTGGTTATTTCCTCTTCCTGGTGGGAAATTTGAGTTAAATTTGCCCGTCCAGACACCACCAGCTTGTCTCTCATTGGTTCTCCCTATTCCTGTTAATCTTCCACAGAAATTGCAAACTGGGCCAAATAGGAGGTTAAAGGTACTGACTCTCCAAGTCGGGAGAGTGTTAGTAAAGCGTCTGGAATGTTGCACCCGAATACCAGGGGACGAAACCTGAGACATATTGGAACACATCTCCCGATCACATTGTTGATCATACTCTGGGTTCCACATGCATGTTTTAGCTGAAGGAAGAATACCTTAAACCTGGAGAGTTGAGACCCGTGTAATGGGTACCATGCAATATGACTTCAAAGGGTCTTCATTTGCTCACCGAACTTCTCCAATCCTATCACTGCTGCATTTATCCCCCTGTAGAGACGCTTGATTCTCTTTTGGAGACATAGCAATCCATAGGTTTTAAGATACTTACTAGTCAGGTACATTCTTAGGCATTTAATATGGGGTGTTGAGTCCATTTCGTTGAGCAAGGAGTAGCTCTTGTCTATTCCATATTTGGCTTAAAGAACTTTATCTGTGCTCATTTCAATCTCTGGTTTTATGCAGCACCCCAACTCACCTTTCCCCTTAAGCTAGCATAAGTTGGTTTTCTAAATTTGAGACCCTGTTCTGTTTTGGAATTCAGTTCCTGTGTAGCCAAGTTTACATTCTGTGTATTAGTGATATCTTATGATGTTTCTTTTTCTGTGTGACTTATTTCAGTTAGAATCATCGTACCTGAATCCACTCATTATGCTGCTACGGGCCTGATGACATAGATTTCATTGTTGAGTGATACTGCATTGTACGTAAGTACCACAACTTCTTTATCCATTTTTCACTTTCTGTGATATTGAACTTGTACGGTAAATGAGGTTCTTGTAAACAGAGGCGTCCCAAACTTTGGGGTGGCTGTGTCTTTTTGATTTTAATTTCCCTAAGCTATAGGACCATAAGTGGAAGTGCCCTAGGCTCTGTTGCTTTGTTTTTTAGATGTTTCAGGAAACACCATACACTTCTCCCGAGTGGCTGTTGGCAATTTTGTCCCTCCCATCAGCATAAAAAGGCTCCCAGTTCTCCATGGCCTGTCCTGCCTTTCTGGATTTTACACTTTTTTCAGATGGCCCTTTTGACCGGGGGGAAGTGAGACTTCATTGTAGTGCAGATTTCCTTTGCAAGCTTGCTTGGTTGGCCAAAAAGTGCGTATGCGTTTTTTCCTGAATATATTCAGGAAAAAACGCATACGCCCTTTTTGGCCAAGTGCATCATTGTGGACGTTCTGCCTCTTTTCCTATGCTTTCAATGCAATTCCAGTCTACCTCCTGAAATCGGTTTCCTGCAATTCTGCCCCGCTTTCAAGTCCTCTTGGCAGCCTTACTTCAGTATATTTTTGGACGATAGCTGTCATTTATAACTCTGCAGGTTTGTGAATTACAGTGCCCCTGAGCTCCTTTCTTCAACTCGCTTTCTTTTGAGCTGGCCGCAACACCGCAGGATGGCTTCAGGCCCTAATCTTGTTCCGGCACGGCACGCTGAGCCTTTGGTTATTTCCTCTTCCTGGTGGGAAATGAGAGTTAAATTTGCCCATCCAGACACCTCCAGCTAGTCTCTCATTGGTTCTCCCTATTCCTGTTCATCTTCCACAGAAATTGCAAACTGGGCCAAACAGGAGGTTAAAGGCGCTGACTCTCCAAGTGGGGAGAGTGTTAGTAAAGTGTCAGGAATGTTGCACCCGAGTATCAGGGGACCAAAACTGAGACATATTTGAACACGTCTCCGTTCACACGGTTGATCATACTCTGGGTTCCACATGCATGTTTTAGCTGAAGGAAGAATACCTTAAACCTGGAGAGTTGAGACCCGTGGAATGGGTACCATGCAATATGACTTCAAAGGGTCTTCATTTGCTCACCGAACCTCTCCAATCCTATCACTGCTGCGTTTATGCCCCTGTACACATGCTTGATTCTCTTTCGGAGACATAGCAATCCATAGGTTTTAAGATACTTACTAGTCAGGTACATTCTTAGGCGTTTAATATGCGGTGTTGAGTCCATTTCGTTGAGCAAGGAGTAGCTCTTGTCTATTCCATATTTGGCTTAAGGAACTTTATCTGTGCTCATTTCAATCTCTGGTTTTATGCAGCACCCCAACTCACCTTTACCCTTAAGCAAGCATAAGTTGGTTTTCTAAATTTGAGACCCTGTTCTGTTCTGTAATTCAGTTCCTGTGTAGCCAAGTTTACATTCCGTGTATTACTGATATCTTATGATGTTACTTTTTCTGTGTGACTTATTTCAGTTAGAATCATCATACCTGAATCCACTCATTGTGCTGCTAAGGGCCTGATGACATAGATTTCATTGCTGAGTGATATTGCTTTGTAAGTAAATACCACAACATCTTTATCCATTTTTCACTTTCTGCGATGTTGAACTTGTACTGTAAACGAGGTTCTTGTAAACAGAGGCGTCCCAAACTTTGGGGTGGCTGTGTCTTTTTGATTTTAATTTCCCTAAGCTATAGGACCATAAGTGGAAGTGCCCTAGGCTCTGTTGCTTTGTTTTTTAGATGTTTCAGGAAACACCATACACTTCTCCCGAGTGTCTGTTGGCAATTTACATCCCGCCCATCAGCATAACAAGGCTCCCAGTTCTCCATGGCCTGTCCTGCCTTTCTGGATTTTACACTTTTTTCAGATGGCCCTTTTGACCGGGGGGAAGTGAGACTTCATTGTAGTGCAGATTTCCTTTGCAAGCTTGCTTGGTTGGCCAAAAAGGGCATATGCGTTTTTTCCTGAATATATTCAGGAAAAAACGCATATGCCCTTTTTGGCCAAGTGCATCATTGTGGACTTTCTGCGTCTTTTCCTATGCTTTCAATGCAATTCCAGTCTACCTCCTGAAATCGGTTTCCTGCAATTCTGCCCCGCTTTCAAGTCCTCTTGGCAGCCTTACTTCAGTATATTTTTGGACGATAGCTGTCATTTATAACTCTGCAGGTTTGTGAATTACAGTGCCCCTGAGCTCCTTTCTTCAACTCGCTTTCTTTTGAGCTGGCCGCAACACCGCAGGATGGCTTCAGGCCCTAATCTTGTTCCGGCACGGCACGCTGAGCCTTTGATTATTTCCTCTTCCTGGTGGGAAATGAGAGTTAAATTTGCCCGTCCAGACACCTCCAGCTAGTCTCTCATTGGTTCTCCCTATTCCTGTTCATCTTCCGCAGAAATTGCAAACTGGGCCAAACAGGAGGTTAAAGGCGCTGACTCTCCAAGTGGGGAGAGTGTTAGTAAAGTGTCAGGAATGTTGCACCCGAGTATCAGGGGACCAAAACTGAGACATATTTGAACACGTCTCCGTTCACACGGTTGATCATACTCTGGGTTCCACATGCATGTTTTAGCTGAAGGAAGAATACCTTAAACCTGGAGAGTTGAGACCCGTGGAATGGGTACCATGCAATATGACTTCAAAGGGTCTTCATTTGCTCACTGAACCTCTCCAATCCTATCACTGCTGCGTTTATGCCCCTGTACACATGCTTGATTCTCTTTCGGAGACATAGCAATCCATAGGTTTTAAGATACTTACTAGTCAGGTACATTCTTAGGCGTTTAATATGCGGTGTTGAGTCCATTTCGTTGAGCAAGGAGTAGCTCTTGTCTATTCCATATTTGGCTTAAGGAACTTTATCTGTGCTCATTTCAATCTCTGGTTTTATGCAGCACCCCAACTCACCTTTCCCCTTAAGCAAGCATAAGTTGGTTTTCTAAATTTGAGACCCTGTTCTGTTCTGTAATTCAGTTCCTGTGTAGCCAAGTTTACATTCCGTGTATTACTGATATCTTATGATGTTTCTTTTTCTGTGTGACTTATTTCAGTTAGAATCATCATACCTGAATCCACTCATTGTGCTGCTAAGGGCCTGATGACATAGATTTCATTGCTGAGTGATATTGCTTTGTAAGTAAATACCACAACTTCTTTATCCATTTTTCACTTTCTGCGATGTTGAACTTGTACTGTACACGAGGTTCTTGTAAACAGAGGCGTCCCAAACTTTGGGGTGGCTGTGTCTTTTTGATTTTAATTTCCCTAAGCTATAGGACCATAAGTGGAAGTGCCCTAGGCTCTGTTGCTTTGTTTTTTAGATGTTTCAGGAAACACCATACACTTCTCCCGAGTGTCTGTTGGCAATTTACATCCCGCCCATCAGCATAACAAGGCTCCCAGTTCTCCATGGCCTGTCCTGCCTTTCTGGATTTTACACTTTTTTCAGATGGCCCTTTTGACCGGGGGGAAGTGAGACTTCATTGTAGTGCAGATTTCCTTTGCAAGCTTGCTTGGTTGGCCAAAAAGGGCGTATGCATTTTTTCCTGAATATATTCAGGAAAAAACGCATACGCCCTTTTTGGCCAAGTGCATCATTGTGGACGTTCTGCCTCTTTTCCTATGCTTTCAATGCAATTCCAGTCTACCTCCTGAAATCGGTTTCCTGCAATTCTGCCCCGCTTTCAAGTCCTCTTGGCAGCCTTACTTCAGTATATTTTTGGACGATAGCTGTCATTTATAACTCTTCAGGTTTGTGAATTACAGTGCCCCTGAGCTCCTTTCTTCAACTCGCTTTCTTTTGAGCTGGCCGCAACACCGCAGGATGGCTTCAGGCCCTAATCTGGTTCCGGCACGGCACGCTGAGCCTTTGGTTAATTCCTCTTCCTGGTGGGAAATGAGAGTTAAATTTGCCCGTCCAGACACCTCCAGCTAGTCTCTCATTGGTTCTCCCTATTCCTATTCATCTTCCGCAGAAATTGCAAACTGGGCCAAACAGGAGGTTAAAGGCGCTGACTCTCCAAGTGGGGAGAGTGTTAGTAAAGCGTCTGGAATGTTGCACCCGAGTACCAGGGTACGAAAACTGAGACATATTTGAACACGTTTCCCAATCACATGGTTCATCATACTCTAGTTTCCACATGCATGTTTTAGCTGAAGGTAGAATACCTTAAACCTGGGTAGTTGAAACCCGTGGAATGGGTACCATGCAATATGACTTCAAAGGGTCTTCATTTGCTCACCGAACCTCTCCAATCCTATCACTGCTGCGTTTATGCCCCTGTACACATGCTTGATTCTCTTTCGGAGACATAGCAATCCATAGGTTTTAAGATACTTACTAGTCAGGTACATTCTTAGGCATTTAATATGGGGTGTTGAGTCCATTTCGTTGAGCAAGGAGTAGCTCTTGTCTATTCCATATTTGGCTTAAGGAACTTTATCTGTGCTCATTTCAATCTCTGGTTTTATGCAGCACCCCAACTCACCTTTCCCCTTAAGCAAGCATAAGTTGGTTTTCTAAATTTGAGACCCTGTTCTGTTTTGGAATTCAGTTCCTGTGTAGCCAAGTTTACATTCTGTGTATTAGTGATATCTTATGATGTTTCTTTTTCTGTGTGACTTATTTCAGTTAGAATCATCGTACCTGAATCCACTCATTATGCTGCTACGGGCCTGATGACATAGATTTCATTGTTGAGTGATACTGCATTGTACGTAAGTACCACAACTTCTTTATCCATTTTTCACTTTCTGTGATATTGAACTTGTACGGTAAATGAGGTTCTTGTAAACAGAGGCGTCCCAAACTTTGGGGTGGCTGTGTCTTTTTGATTTTAATTTCCCTAAGCTATAGGACCATAAGTGGAAGTGCCCTAGGCTCTGTTGCTTTGTTTTTTAGATGTTTCAGGAAACACCATACACTTCTCCCGAGTGTCTGTTGGCAATTTACATCCCGCCCATCAGCATAACAAGGCTCCCAGTTCTCCATGGCCTGTCCTGCCTTTCTGGATTTTACACTTTTTTCAGATGGCCCTTTTGACTGGGGGGAAGTGAGACTTCATTGTAGTGCAGATTTCCTTTGCAAGCTTGCTTGTTTGGCCAAAAAGGGCATATGCGTTTTTTCCTGAATATATTCAGGAAAAAACGCATACGCCCTTTTTGGCCAAGTGCATCATTGTGGACGTTCTGCCTCTTTTCCTATGCTTTCAATGCAATTCCAGTCTACCTCCTGAAATCGGTTTCCTGCAATTCTGCCCCGCTTTCAAGTCCTCTTGGCAGCCTTACTTCAGTATATTTTTGGACGATAGCTGTCATTTATAACTCTGCAGGTTTGTGAATTACAGTGCCCCTGAGCTCCTTTCTTCAACTCGCTTTCTTTTGAGCTGGCCACAACACCGCAGGATGGCTTCAGGCCCTAATCTGGTTCCGGAACGGCAAGCTGAGCCTTTGGTTAATTCCTCTTCCTGGTGGGAAATGAGAGTTAAATTTGCCCGTCCAGACACCTCCAGCTAGTCTCTCATTGGTTCTCGCTATTCCTGTTCATCTTCCACAGAAATTGCAAACTGGGCCAAACAGGAGGTTAAAGGGACTGACTCTCCAAGTCGGGAGGGTGTTAGTAAAGCGTCTGGAATGTTGCACCCGAGTACCAGGGTACGAAAACTGAGACATATTTGAACACGTCTCCCGATCACATGGTTGATCATACTCTAGTTTCCACATGCATGTTTTAGCTGAAGGAAGAATACCTTAAACCTGGGTAGTTGAAACCCGTGGAATGGGTACCATGCAATATGACTTCAAAGGGTCTTCATTTGCTCACCGAACCTCTCCAATCCTATCACTGCTGCGTTTATGCCCCTGTACACATGCTTGATTCTCTTTCGGAGACATAGCAATCCATAGGTTTTAAGATACTTACTAGTCAGGTACATTCTTAGGCGTTTAATATGGGGTGTTGAGTCCATTTCGTTGAGCAAGGAGTAGCTCTTGTCTATTCCATATTTGGCTTAAGGAACTTTATCTGTGCTCATTTCAATCTCTGGTTTTATGCATCACCCCAACTCACCTTTACCCTTAAGCAAGCATAAGTTGGTTTTCTAAATTTGAGACCCTGTTCTGTTCTGTAATTCAGTTCCTGTTTAGCCAAGTTTACATTCCGTGTATTACTGATATCTTATGATGTTTCTTTTTCTGTGTGACTTATATCAGTTAGAATCATCATACCTGAATCCACTCATTGTGCTGCTAAGGGCCTGATGACATAGATTTCATTGCTGAGTGATATTGCTTTGTAAGTAAATACCACAACTTCTTTATCCATTTTTCACTTTCTGCGATGTTGAACTTGTACTGTAAACGAGGTTCTTGTAAACAGAGGTGTCCCAAACTTTGGGGTGGCTGTGTCTTTTTGATTTTAATTTCCCTAAGCTATAGGACCATAAGTGGAAGTGCCCTAGGCTCTGTTGCTTTGTTTTTTAGATGTTTCAGGAAACACCATACACTTCTCCCGAGTGTCTGTTGGCAATTTACATCCCGCCCATCAGCATAACAAGGCTCCCAGTTCTCCATGGCCTGTCCTGCCTTTCTGGATTTTACACTTTTTTCAGATGGCCCTTTTGACCGGGGGGAAGTGAGACTTCATTGTAGTGCAGATTTCCTTTGCAAGCTTGCTTGGTTGGCCAAAAAGTGCGTATGCGTTTTTTCCTGAATATATTCAGGAAAAAATGCATACGCCCTTTTTGGCCAAGTGCATCATTGTGGACGTTCTGCCTCTTTTCCTATGCTTTCAATGCAATTCCAGTCTACCTCCTGAAATCGGTTTCCTGCAATTCTGCCCCGCTTTCAAGTCCTCTTGGCAGCCTTACTTCAGTATATTTTTGGACGATAGCTGTCATTTATAACTCTGCAGTTTTGTGAATTACAGTGCCCCTGAGCTCCTTTCTTCAACTCGCTTTCTTGTGACCTGGCCGCAACACCGCAGGATGGCTTCAGGCCCTAATCTGGTTCCGGCACGGCACGCTGAGCCTTTGGTTATTTCCTCTTCCTGGTGGGAAATGAGAGTTAAATTTGCCCGTCCAGACACCTCCAGCTAGTCTCTCATTGGTTCTCCCTATTCCTGTTCATCTTCCGCAGAAATTGAAAACTGGGCCAAACAGGAGGTTAAAGGCGCTGACTCTCCAAGTGGGGAGAGTGTTAGTAAAGCGTCTGGAATGTTGCACCCGAGTACCAGGGGACCAAAACTGAGACATATTTGAACACGTCTCCCGTTCACACGGTTGATCATACTCTGGGTTCCACATGCATGTTTTAGCTGAAGGAAGAATACCTTAAACCTGGAGAGTTGAGACCCGTGGAATGGGTACCATGCAATATGACTTCAAAGGGTCTTCATTTGCTCACCGAACCTCTCCAATCCTATCACTGCTGCGTTTATGCCCCTGTACACATGTTTGATTCTCTTTCGGAGACATAGCAATCCATAGGTTTTAAGATACTTACTAGTCAGGTACATTCTTAGGCGTTTAATATGCGGTGTTGAGTCCATTTCGCTGAGCAAGGAGTAGCTCTTGTCTATTCCATATTTGGCTTAAGGAACTTTATCTGTGCTCATTTCAATCTCTGGTTTTATGCAGCACCCCAACTCACCTTTACCCTTAAGCAAGCATAAGTTGGTTTTCTAAATTTGAGACTCTGTTCTGTTCTGTAATTCAGTTCCTGTGTAGCCAAGTTTACATTCCGTATATTAGTGATATCTTATGATGTTTCTTTTTCTGTGTGACTTATATCAGTTAGAATCATCATACCTGAATCCACTCATTGTGCTGCTAAGGGCCTGATGACATAGATTCCATTGCTGAGTGATATTGCTTTGTAAGTAAATACCACAACTTCCTTATCCATTTTTCACTTTCTGCGATGTTGAACTTGTACTGTAAACGAGGTTCTTGTAAACAGAGGCGTCCCAAACTTTGGGGTGGCTGTGTCTTTTTGATTTTAATTTCCCTAAGCTATAGGACCATAAGTGGAAGTGCCCTAGGCTCTGTTGCTTTGTTTTTTAGATGTTTCAGGAAACACCATACACTTCTCCCGAGTGTCTGTTGGCAATTTACATCCCGCCCATCAGCATAACAAGGCTCCCAGTTCTCCATGGCCTGTCCTGCCTTTCTGGATTTTACACTTTTTTCAAATGGCCCTTTTGACCGGGGGGAAGTGAGACTTCATTGTAGTGCAGATTTCCTTTGCAAGCTTGCTTGGTTGGCCAAAAAGGGCGTATGCGTTTTTTCCTGAATATATTCAGGAAAAAACGCATACGCCCTTTTTGGCCAAGTGCATCATTGTGGACGTTCTGCCTCTTTTCCTATGCTTTCAATGCAATTCCAGTCTACCTCCTGAAATCGGTTTCCTGCAATTCTGCCCCGCTTTCAAGTCCTCTTGGCAGCCTTACTTCAGTATATTTTTGGACGATAGCTGTCATTTATAACTCTGCAGGTTTGTGAATTACAGTGCCCCTGAGCTCCTTTCTTCAACTCGCTTTCTTTTGAGCTGGCCGCAACACCGCAGGATGGCTTCAGGCCCTAATCTGGTTTCGGCACGGCAAGCTGAGCCTTTGGTTAATTCCTCTTCCTGGTGGGAAATGAGAGTTAAATTTGCCCGTCCAGACACCTCCAGCTAGTCTCTCATTGGTTCTCGCTATTCCTGTTCATCTTCCACAGAAATTGCAAACTGGGCCAAACAGGAGGTTAAAGGGACTGACTCTCCAAGTCGGGAGGGTGTTAGTAAAGCGTCTGGAATGTTGCACCCGAGTACCAGGGTACGAAAACTGAGACATATTTGAACACGTTTCCCGATCACATGGTTGATCATACTCTAGTTTCCACATGCATGTTTTAGGTGAAGGTAGAATACCTTAAACCTGGGTAGTTGAAACCCGTGGAATGGGTACCATGCAATATGACTTCAAAGGGTCTTCATTTGCTCACCGAACCTCTCCAATCCTATCACTGCTGCGTTTATGCCCCTGTACACATGTTTGATTCTCTTTCGGAGACATAGCAATCCATAGGTTTTAAGATACTTACTAGTCAGGTACATTCTTAGGCGTTTAATATGCGGTGTTGAGTCCATTTCGTTGAGCAAGGAGTAGCTCTTGTCTATTCCATATTTGGCTTAAGGAACTTTATCTGTGCTCATTTCAATCTCTGGTTTTATGCAGCACCCCAACTCACCTTTACCCTTAAGCAAGCATAAGTTGGTTTTCTAAATTTGAGACTCTGTTCTGTTCTGTAATTCAGTTCCTGTGTAGCCAAGTTTACATTCCGTATATTACTGATATCTTATGATGTTTCTTTTTCTGTGTGACTTATATCAGTTAGAATCATCATACCTGAATCCACTCATTGTGCTGCTAAGGGCCTGATGACATAGATTCCATTGCTGAGTGATATTGCTTTGTAAGTAAATACCACAACTTCCTTATCCATTTTTCACTTTCTGCGATGTTGAACTTGTACTGTAAACGAGGTTCTTGTAAACAGAGGCGTCCCAAACTTTGGGGTGGCTGTGTCTTTTTGATTTTAATTTCCCTAAGCTATAGGACCATAAGTGGAAGTGCCCTAGGCTCTGTTGCTTTGTTTTTTAGATGTTTCAGGAAACACCATACACTTCTCCCGAGTGTCTGTTGGCAATTTACATCCCACCCATCAGCATAACAAGGCTCCCAGTTCTCCATGGCCTGTCCTGCCTTTCTGGATTTTACACTTTTTTCAGATGGCCCTTTTGACCGGGGGGAAGTGAGACTTCATTGTAGTGCAGATTTCCTTTGCAAGCTTGCTTGGTTGGCCAAAAAGGGCGTATGCGTTTTTTCCTGAATATATTCAGGAAAAACGCATACGCCCTTTTTGGCCAAGTGCATCATTGTGGACGTTCTGCCTCTTTTCCTATGCTTTCAATGCAATTCCAGTCTACCTCCTGAAATCGGTTTCCTGCAATTCTGCACCGCTTTCAAGTCCTCTTGGCAGCCTTACTTCAGTATATTTTTGGACGATAGCTGTCATTTATAACTCTTCAGGTTTGTGAATTACAGTGCCCCTGAGCTCCTTTCTTCAACTCGCTTTCTTGTGACCTGGCCGCAACACCGCAGGATGGCTTCAGGCCCTAATCTGGTTCCGGCACGGCACGCTGAGCCTTTGGTTAATTCCTCTTCCTGGTGGGAAATGAGAGTTAAATTTGCCCGTCCAGACACCTCCAGCTAGTCTCTCATTGGTTCTCGCTATTCCTGTTCATCTTCCGCAGAAATTGCAAACTGGGCCAAACAGGAGGTTAAAGGGACTGACTCTCCAAGTCGGGAGGGTGTTAGTAAAGCGTCTGGAATGTTGCACCCGAGTACCAGGGGAGGAAAACTGAGACATATTTGAACACATCTCCCGTTCACACGGTTGATCATACTCTGGGTTCCACATGCATGTTTTAGCTGAAGGAAGAATACCTTAAACCTGGAGATTTGAGACCCGTGTAATGGGTACCATGCAATATGACTTCAAAGGGTCTTCATTTGCTCACCGAACTTCTCCAATCCTATCACTGCTGCGTTTATCCCCCTGTACAGACGCTTGATTCTCTTTTGGAGACATAGCAATCCATAGGTTTTAAGATACTTACTAGTCAGGTACATTCTTAGGCATTTAATATGGGGTGTTGAGTCCATTTCGTTGAGCAAGGAGTAGCTCTTGTCTATTCCATATTTGGCTTAAGGAACTTTATCTGTGCTCATTTCAATCTCTGGTTTTATGCAGCACCCCAACTCACCTTTCCCCTTAAGCAAGCATAAGTTGGTTTTCTAAATTTGAGACCCTGTTCTGTTTTGGAATTCAGTTCCTGTGTAGCCAAGTTTACATTCTGTGTATTAGTGATATCTTATGATGTTTCTTTTTCTGTGTGACTTATTTCAGTTAGAATCATCGTCCCTGAATCCACTCATTATGCTGCTACGGGCCTGATGACATAGATTTCATTGTTGAGTGATACTGCATTGTACGTAAGTACCACAACTTCTTTATCCATTTTTCACTTTCTGTGATATTGAACTTGTACGGTAAATGAGGTTCTTGTAAACAGAGGCGTCCCAAACTTTGGGGTGGCTGTGTCTTTTTGATTTTAATTTCCCTAAGCTATAGGACCATAAGTGGAAGTGCCCTAGGCTCTGTTGCTTTGTTTTTTAGATGTTTCAGGAAACACCATACACTTCTCCCGAGTGTCTGTTGGCAATTTACATCCCGCCCATCAGCATAACAAGGCTCCCAGTTCTCCATGGCCTGTCCTGCCTTTCTGGATTTTACACTTTTTTCAGATGGCCCTTTTGACCGGGGGGAAGTGAGACTTCATTGTAGTGCAGATTTCCTTTGCAAGCTTGCTTGGTTGGCCAAAAAGGGCGTATGCGTTTTTTCCTGAATATATTCAGGAAAAAACGCATACGCCCTTTTTGGCCAAGTGCATCATTGTGGACGTTCTGCCTCTTTTCCTATGCTTTCAATGCAATTCCTGTCTACCTCCTGAAATCGGTTTCCTGCAATTCTGCCCCGCTTTCAAGTCCTCTTGGCAGCCTTACTTCAGTATATTTTTGGACGATAGCTGTCATTTATAACTCTGCAGTTTTGTGAATTACAGTGCCCCTGAGCTCCTTTCTTCAACTCGCTTTCTTTTGAGCTGGTCGCAACACCGCAGGATGGCTTCAGGCCCTAATCTGGTTCCGGCACGGCATGCTGAGCCTTTGGTTAATTCCTCTTCCTGGTGGGAAATGAGAGTTAAATTTGCCCGTCCAGACACCTCCAGCTAGTCTCTCATTGGTTCTTGCTATTCCTGTTCATCTTCCGCAGAAATTGCAAACTGGGCCAAACAGGAGGTTAAAGGGACTGACTCTCCAAGTCGGGAGGGTGTTAGTAAAGCCTCTGGAATGTTGCACCCGAGTACCAGGGGAGGAAAACTGAGACATATTTGAACACGTCTCCCGTTCACACGGTTGATCATACTCTGGGTTCCACATGCATGTTTTAGCTGAAGGAAGAATACCTTAAACCTGGAGAGTTGAGACCCGTGTAATGGGTACCATGCAATATGACTTCAAAGGGTCTTCATTTGCTCACCGAACTTCTCCAATCCTATCACTGCTGCGTTTATCCCCCTGTACAGACGCTTGATTCTCTTTTGGAGACATAGCAATCCATAGGTTTTAAGATACTTACTAGTCAGGTACATTCTTAGGCATTTAATATGGGGTGTTGAGTCCATTTCGTTGAGCAAGGAGTAGCTCTTGTCTATTCCATATTTGGCTTAAGGAACTTTATCTGTGCTCATTTCAATCTCTGGTTTTATGCAGCACCCCAACTCACCTTTCCGCTTAAGCAAGCATAAGTTGGTTTTCTAAATTTGAGACCCTGCTCTGTTTTGGAATTCAGTTCCTGTGTAGCCAAGTTTACATTCTGTGTATTAGTGATATCTTATGATGTTTCTTTTTCTGTGTGACTTATTTCAGTTAGAATCATCGTACCTGAATCCACTCATTATGCTGCTACGGGCCTGATGACATAGATTTCATTGTTGAGTGATACTGCATTGTACGTAAGTACCACAACTTCTTTATCCATTTTTCACTTTCTGTGATATTGAACTTCTACGGTAAATGAGGTTCTTGTAAACAGAGGCGTCCCAAACTTTGGGGTGGCTGTGTCTTTTTGATTTTAATTTCCCTAAGCTATAGGACCATAAGTGGAAGTGCCCTAGGCTCTGTTGCTTTGTTTTTTAGATGTTTCAGGAAACACCATACACTTCTCCCGAGTGCCTGTTGGTAATTTACATCCCTCCCATCAGCATAAAAAGGCTCCCAGTTCTCCATGGCCTGTCCTGACTTTCTGGATTTTACACTTTTTTCAGATGGCCTTTTTGACCGGGGGGAAGTGAGACTTCATTGTAGTGCAGATTTCCTTTGCAAGCTTGCTTGGTTGGCCAAAAAGGGCGTATGCGTTTTTTCCTGAATATATTCAGGAAAAAACGCATACGCCCTTTTTGGCCAAGTGCATCATTGTGGACGTTCTGCCTCTTTTCCTATGCTTTCAATGCAATTCCAGTCTACCTCCTGAAATCGGTCTCCTGCAATTCTGCCCCGTTTTCAAGTCCTCTTGGCAGCCTTACTTCAGTATATTTTTGGACGATAGCTGTCATTTATAACTCTGCAGGTTTGTGAATTACAGTGCCCCTGAGCTCCTTTCTTCAACTCGCTTTCTTGTGACCTGGCCGCAACACCGCAGGATGGCTTCAGGCCCTAATCTGGTTCCGGCACGGCACGCTGAGCCTTTGGTTAATTCCTCTTCCTGGTGGGAAATGAGAGTTAAATTTGCCCGTCCAGACACCTCCAGCTAGTCTCTCATTGGTTCTTGCTATTCCTGTTCATCTTCCTTAGAAATTGCATACTGGGCGAAACAGGAGGTTAAAGGGACTGACTCTCCAAGTCGGGAGGGTGTTAGTAAAGCGTCTGGAATGTTGCACCCGAGTACCAGGGGAGGAAAACTGAGACATATTTGAACACGTCTCCCGATCACATGGTTGATCATACTCTAGTTTCCACATGCATGTTTTAGCTGAAGGTAGAATACCTTAAACCTGGGTAGTTGAAACCCGTGGAATGGGTACCATGCAATATGACTTCAAAGGGTCTTCATTTGCTCACCGAACCTCTCCAGTCCTATCACTGCTGCGTTTATGCCCCTGTACACATGCTTGATTCTCTTTCGGAGACATAGCAATCCATAGGTTTTAAGATACTTACTAGTCAGGTACATTCTTAGGC
The DNA here is from genome assembly GCF_039906515.1 of Pseudorca crassidens. NCBI lineage: Eukaryota > Metazoa > Chordata > Mammalia > Artiodactyla > Delphinidae > Pseudorca > Pseudorca crassidens. The sequence goes on from NW_027136311.1 coordinate 254,809, forward strand.
GTTTAATATGCGGTGTTGAGTCCATTTCATTGAGCAAGGAGTAGCTCTTGTCTATTCCATATTTGGCTTAAGGAACTTTATCTGTGCTCATTTCAATCTCTGGTTTTATGCAGCACCCCAATTCACCTTTACCCTTAAGCAAGCATAAGTTGGTTTTCTAAATTTGAGACCCTGTTCTGTTCTGTAATTCAGTTCCTGTGTAGCCAAGTTTACATTCCGTGTATTACTGATATCTTATGATGTTTCTTTTTCTGTGTGACTTATTTCAGTTAGAATCATCATACCTGAATCCACTCATTGTGCTGCTAAGGGCCTGATGACATAGATTTCATTGCTGAGTGATATTGCTTTGTAAGTAAATACCACAACTTCTTTATCCATTTTTCACTTTCTGCGATGTTGAACTTGTACTGTAAACGAGGTTCTTGTAAACAGAGGCGTCCCAAACTTTGGGGTGGCTGTGTCTTTTTGATTTTAATTTCCCTAAGCTATAGGACCATAAGTGGAAGTGCCCTAGGCTCTGTTGCTTTGTTTTTTAGATGTTTCAGGAAACACCATACACTTCTCCCGAGTGTCTGTTGGCAATTTACATCCCGCCCATCAGCATAACAAGGCTCCCAGTTCTCCATGGCCTGTCCTGCCTTTCTGGATTTTACACTTTTTTCAGATGGCCCTTTTGACCGGGGGGAAGTGAGACTTCATTGTAGTGCAGATTTCCTTTGCAAGCTTGCTTGGTTGGCCAAAAAGGGCGTATGCGTTTTTTCCTGAATATATTCAGGAAAAAACGCATACGCCCTTTTTGGCCAAGTGCATCATTGTGGACGTTCTGCCTCTTTTCCTATGCTTTCAATGCAATTCCAGTCTACCTCCTGAAATCGGTTTCCTGCAATTCTGCCCCGTTTTCAAGTCCTCTTGGCAGCCTTACTTCAGTATATTTTTGGACGATAGCTGTCATTTATAACTCTGCAGGTTTGTGAATTACAGTGCCCCTGAGCTCCTTTCTTCAACTCGCTTTCTTTTGAGCTGGCCGCAACACCGCAGGATGGCTTCAGGCCCTAATCTGGTTCCGGCACGGCACGCTGAGCCTTTGGTTAATTCCTCTTCCTGGTGGGAAATGAGAGTTAAATTTGCCCGTCCAGACACCTCCAGCTAGTCTCTCATTGGTTCTCGCTATTCCTGTTCATCTTCCGCAGAAATTGCAAACTGGGCCAAACAGGAGGTTAAAGGGACTGACTCTCCAAGTCGGGAGGGTGTTAGTAAAGCATCTGGAATGTTGCACCCGAGTACCAGGGGAGGAAAACTGAGACATATTTGAACACGTCTCCCGTTCACACGGTTGATCATACTCTGGGTTCCACATGCATGTTTTAGCTGAAGGAAGAATACCTTAAACCTGGAGAGTTGAGACCCGTGGAATGGGTACCATGCAATATGACTTCAAAGGGTCTTCATTTGCTCACCGAACTTCTCCAATCCTATCACTGCTGCGTTTATCACCCTGTACAGACGCTTGATTCTCTTTTGGAGACATAGCAATCCATAGGTTTTAAGATACTTACTAGTCAGGTACATTCTTAGGCATTTAATATGGGGTGTTGAGTCCATTTCGTTGAGCAAGGAGTAGCTCTTGTCTATTCCATATTTGGCTTAAGGAACTTTATCTGTGCTCATTTCAATCTCTGGTTTTATGCAGCACCCCAACTCACCTTTCCCCTTAAGCAAGCATAAGTTGGTTTTCTAAATTTGAGACCCTGTTCTGTTTTGGAATTCAGTTCCTGTGTAGCCAAGTTTACATTCTGTGTATTAGTGATATCTTATGATGTTTCTTTTTCTGTGTGACTTATTTCAGTTAGAATCATCGTACCTGAATCCACTCATTATGCTGCTACGGGCCTGATGACATAGATTTCATTGTTGAGTGATACTGCATTGTACGTAAGTACCACAACTTCTTTATCCATTTTTCACTTTCTGTGATATTGAACTTGTACGGTAAATGAGGTTCTTGTAAACAGAGGCGTCCCAAACTTTGGGGTGGCTGTGTCTTTTTGATTTTAATTTCCCTAAGCTATAGGACCATAAGTGGAAGTGCCCTAGGCTCTGTTGCTTTGTTTTTTAGATGTTTCAGGAAACACCATACACTTCTCCCGAGTGTCTGTTGGCAATTTACATCCCGCCCATCAGCATAACAAGGCTCCCAGTTCTCCATGGCCTGTCCTGCCTTTCTGGATTTTACACTTTTTTCAGATGGCCCTTTTGACCGGGGGGAAGTGAGACTTCATTGTAGTGCAGATTTCCTTTGCAAGCTTGCTTGGTTGGCCAAAAAGGGCGTATGCGTTTTTTCCTGAATATATTCAGGAAAAAACGCATACGCCCTTTTTGGCCAAGTGCATCATTGTGGACGTTCTGCCTCTTTTCCTATGCTTTCAATGCAATTCCAGTCTACCTCCTGAAATCGGTTTCCTGCAATTCTGCCCCGCTTTCAAGTCCTCTTGGCAGCCTTACTTCAGTTATATTTTTGGACGATAGCTGTCATTTATAACTCTGCAGGTTTGTGAATTACAGTGCCCCTGAGCTCCTTTCTTCAACTCGCTTTCTTTTGAGCTGGCCGCAACACCGCAGGATGGCTTCAGGCCCTAATCTTGTTCCGGCACGGCAAGCTGAGCCTTTGGTTAATTCCTCTTCCTGGTGGGAAATGAGACTTAAATTTGCCCGTACAGACACCTCCAGCTAGTCTCTCATTGGTTCTCGCTATTCCTGTTCATCTTCCACAGAAATTGCAAACTGGGCCAAACAGGAGGTTAAAGGGACTGACTCTCCAAGTGGGGAGGGTGTTAGTAAAGCGTCTGGCATGTTGCACCCGAGTACCAGGGTACGAAAACTGAGACATATTTGAACACGTTTCCCGATCACATGGTTGATCATACTCTAGTTTCCACATGCATGTTTTAGCTGAAGGAAGAATACCTTAAACCTGGGTAGTTGAAACCCGTGGAATGGGTACCATGCAATATGACTTCAAAGGGTCTTCATTTGCTCACCGAACCTCTCCAATCCTATCACTGCTGCGTTTATGCCCCTGTACACATGCTTGATTCTCTTTCGGAGACATAGCAATCCATAGGTTTTAAGATACTTACTAGTCAGGTACATTCTTAGGCGTTTAATATGCGGTGTTGAGTCCATTTCGTTGAGCAAGGAGTAGCTCTTGTCTATTCCATATTTGGCTTAAGGAACTTTATCTGTGCTCATTTCAATCTCTGGTTTTATGCAGCACCCCAACTCACCTTTCCCCTTAAGGAAGCATAAGTTGGTTTTCTAAATTTGAGACCCTGTTCTGTTCTGTAATTCAGTTCCTGTGTAGCCAAGTTTACATTCCGTGTATTACTGATATCTTATGATGTTTCTTTTTCTGTGTGACTTATTTCAGTTAGAATCATCATACCTGAATCCACTCATTGTGCTGCTAAGGGCCTGATGACATAGATTTCATTGCTGAGTGATATTGCTTTGTAAGTAAATACCACAACTTCTTTATCCATTTTTCACTTTCTGCGATGTTGAACTTGTACTGTAAACGAGGTTCTTGTAAACAGAGGCGTCCCAAACTTTGGGGTGGCTGTGTCTTTTTGATTTTAATTTCCCTAAGCTATAGGACCATAAGTGGAAGTGCCCTAGGCTCTGTTGCTTTGTGTTTTAGATGTTTCAGGAAATACCATACACTTCTCCCGAGTGTCTGTTGGCAATTTACATCCCGCCCATCAGCATAACAAGGCTCCCAGTTCTCCATGGCCTGTCCTGCCTTTCTGGATTTTACACTTTTTTCAGATGGCCCTTTTGACCGGGGGGAAGTGAGACTTCATTGTAGTGCAGATTTCCTTTGCAAGCTTGCTTGGTTGGCCAAAAAGGGCGTATGCGTTTTTTCCTGAATATATTCAGGAAAAAACACATACGCCCTTTTTGGCCAAGTGCATCATTGTGGACGTTCTGCCTCTTTTCCTATGCTTTCAATGCAATTCCAGTCTACCTCCTGAAATCGGTTTCCTGCAATTCTGCCCCGCTTTCAAGTCCTCTTGGCAGCCTTACTTCAGTATATTTTTGGACAATAGCTGTCATTTATAACTCTGCAGGTTTTTGAATTACAGTGCCCCTGAGCTCCTTTCTTCAACTCGCTTTCTTTTGAGCTGGCCGCAACACCGCAGGATGGCTTCAGGCCCTAATCTGGTTCCGGCACGGCAAGCTGAGCCTTTGGTTAATTCCTCTTCCTGGTGGGAAATGAGAGTTAAATTTGCCCGTCCAGACACCTCCAGCTAGTCTCTCATTGGTTCTCGCTATTCCTGTTCATCTTCCGCAGAAATTGCAAACTGGGCCAAACAGGAGGTTAAAGGGACTGACTCTCCAAGTCGGGAGGGTGTTAGTAAAGCGTCTGGAATGTTGCACCCGAGTACCAGGGGAGGAAAACTGAGACATATTTGAACACGTCTCCCGTTCACACGGTTGATCATACTCTGGGTTCCACATGCATGTTTTAGCTGAAGGAAGAATACCTTAAACCTGGAGAGTTGAGACCCGTGTAATGGGTACCATGCAATATGACTTCAAAGGGTCTTCATTTGCTCACCGAACTTCTCCAATCCTATCACTGCTGCATTTATCCCCCTGTACAGACGCTTGATTCTCTTTTGGAGACATAGCAATCCATAGGTTTTAAGATACTTACTAGTCAGGTACATTCTTAGGCATTTAATATGGGGTGTTGAGTCCATTTCGTTGAGCAAGGAGTAGCTCTTGTCTATTCCATATTTGGCTTAAGGAACTTTATCTGTGCTCATTTCAATCTCTGGTTTTATGCAGCACCCCAACTCACCTTTCCGCTTAAGCAAGCATAAGTTGGTTTTCTAAATTTGAGACCCTGTTCTGTTTTGGAATTCAGTTCCTGTGTAGCCAAGTTTACATTCTGTGTATTAGTGATATCTTATGATGTTTCTTTTTCTGTGTGACTTATTTCAGTTAGAATCATCGTACCTGAATCCACTCATTATGCTGCTACGGGCCTGATGACATAGATTTCATTGTTGAGTGATACTGCATTGTACGTAAGTACCACAACTTCTTTATCCATTTTTCACTTTCTGTGATATTGAACTTGTACGGTAAATGAGGTTCTTGTAAACAGAGGCGTCCCAAACTTTGGGGTGGCTGTGTCTTTTTGATTTTAATTTCCCTAAGCTATAGGACCATAAGTGGAAGTGCCCTAGGCTCTGTTGCTTTGTTTTTTAGATGTTTCAGGAAACACCATACACTTCTCCCGAGTGTCTGTTGGCAATTTACATCCCGCCCATCAGCATAAAAAGGCTCCCAGTTCTCCATGGCCTGTCCTGCCTTTCTGGATTTTACACTTTTTTCAGATGGCCTTTTTGACCGGGGGGAAGTGAGACTTCATTGTAGTGCAGATTTCCTTTGCAAGCTTGCTTGGTTGGCCAAAAAGGGCGTATGCGTTTTTTCCTGAATATATTCAGGAAAAAACGCATACGCCCTTTTTGGCCAAGTGCATCATTGTGGACGTTCTGCCTCTTTTCCTATGCTTTCAATGCAATTCCAGTCTACCTCCTGAAATCGGTTTCCTGCAATTCTGCCCCGCTTTCAAGTCCTCTTGGCAGCCTTACTTCAGTTATATTTTTGGACGATAGCTGTCATTTATAACTCTGCAGGTTTGTGAATTACAGTGCCCCTGAGCTCCTTTCTTCAACTCGCTTTCTTGTGACCTGGCCGCAACACCGCAGGATGGCTTCAGGCCCTAATCTGGTTCCGGCACGGCAAGCTGAGCCTTTGGTTAATTCCTCTTCCTGGTGGGAAATGAGAGTTAAATTTGCCCGTCCAGACACCTCCAGCTAGTCTCTCATTGGTTCTCGCTATTCCTGTTCATCTTCCACAGAAATTGCAAACTGGGCCAAACAGGAGGTTAAAGGGACTGACTCTCAAAGCCGGGAGGGTGTTAGTAAAGCGTCTGGAATGTTGCACCCGAGTACCAGGGTACGAAAACTGAGACATATTTGAACACGTTTCCCGATCACATGGTTGATCATACTCTAGTTTCCACATGCATGTTTTAGCTGAAGGTAGAATACCTTAAACCTGGGTAGTTGAAACCCGTGGAATGGGTACCATGCAATATGACTTCAAAGGGTCTTCATTTGCTCACCGAACCTCTCCAATCCTATCACTGCTGCGTTTATGCCCCTGTACACATGCTTGATTCTCTTTCGGAGACATAGCAATCCATAGGTTTTAAGATACTTACTAGTCAGGTACATTCTTAGGCGTTTAATATGCGGTGTTGAGTCCATTTCGTTGAGCAAGGAGTAGCTCTTGTCTATTCCATATTTGGCTTAAGGAACTTTATCTGTGCTCATTTCAATCTCTGGTTTTATGCAGCACCCCAACTCACCTTTCCCCTTAAGCAAGCATAAGTTGGTTTTCTAAATTTGAGACCCTGTTCTGTTCTGTAATTCAGTTCCTGTGTAGCCAAGTTTACATTCCGTGTATTACTGATATCTTATGATGTTTCTTTTTCTGTGTGACTTATTTCAGTTAGAATCATCATACCTGAATCCACTCATTGTGCTGCTAAGGGCCTGATGACATAGATTTCATTGCTGAGTGATATTGCTTTGTAAGTAAATACCACAACTTCTTTATCCATTTTTCACTTTCTGCGATGTTGAACTTGTACTGTAAACGAGGTTCTTGTAAACAGAGGCGTCCCAAACTTTGGGGTGGCTGTGTCTTTTTTATTTTAATTTCCCTAAGCTATAGGACCATAAGTGGAAGTGCCCTAGGCTCTGTTGCTTTGTTTTTTAGATGTTTCAGGAAACACCATACACTTCTCCCGAGTGTCTGTTGGCAATTTACATCCCGCCCATCAGCATAACAAGGCTCCCAGTTCTCCATGGCCTGTCCTGCCTTTCTGGATTTTACACTTTTTTCAGATGGCCCTTTTGACCGGGGGGAAGTGAGACTTCATTGTAGTGCAGATTTCCTTTGCAAGCTTGCTTGGTTGGCCAAAAAGTGCGTATGCGTTTTTTCCTGAATATATTCAGGAAAAAACGCATACGCCCTTTTTGGCCAAGTGCATCATTGTGGACGTTCTGCCTCTTTTCCTATGCTTTCAATGCAATTCCAGTCTACCTCCTGAAATCGGTTTCCTGCAATTCTGCCCCGCTTTCAAGTCCTCTTGGCAGCCTTACTTCAGTATATTTTTGGACGATAGCTGTCATTTATAACTCTGCAGGTTTGTGAATTACAGTGCCCCTGAGCTCCTTTCTTCAACTCGCTTTCTTTTGAGCTGGCCGCAACACCGCAGGATGGCTTCAGGCCTTAATCTGGTTCCGGCACGGCACGCTGAGCCTTTGGTTAATTCCTCTTCCTGGTGGGAAATGAGAGTTAAATTTGCCCGTCCAGACACCTCCAGCTAGTCTCTCATTGGTTCTCGCTATTCCTGTTCATCTTCCGCAGAAATTGCAAACTGGGCCAAACAGGAGGTTAAAGGGACTGACTCTCCAAGTCGGGAGGGTGTTAGTAAAGCGTCTGGAATGTTGCACCCGAGTACCAGGGGAGGAAAACTGAGACATATTTGAACACGTTTCCCGATCACATGGTTGATCATACTCTAGTTTCCACATGCATGTTTTAGCTGAAGGTAGAATACCTTAAACCTGGGTAGTTGAAACCCGTGGAATGGGTACCATGCAATATGACTTCAAAGGGTCTTCATTTGCTCACCGAACCTCTCCAATCCTATCACTGCTGCGTTTATGCCCCTGTACACATGCTTGATTCTCTTTCGGAGACATAGCAATCCATAGGTTTTAAGATACTTACTAGTCAGGTACATTCTTAGGCGTTTAATATGCGGTGTTGAGTCCATTTCGTTGAGCAAGGAGTAGCTCTTGTCTATTCCATATTTGGCTTAAGGAACTTTATCTGTGCTCATTTCAATCTCTGGTTTTATGCAGCACCCCAACTCAACTTTACCCTTAAGCAAGCATAAGTTGGTTTTCTAAATTTGAGACCCTGTTCTGTTTTGGAATTCAGTTCCTGTGTAGCCAAGTTTACATTCTGTGTATTAGTGATATCTTATGATGTTTCTTTTTCTGTGTGACTTATTTCAGTTAGAATCATCGTACCTGAATCCACTCATTATGCTGCTATGGGCCTGATGACATAGATTTCATTGTTGAGTGATACTGCATTGTACGTAAGTACCACAACTTCTTTATCCATTTTTCACTTTCTGTGATATTGAACTTCTACGGTAAATGAGGTTCTTGTAAACAGAGGCGTCCCAAACTTTGGGGTGGCTGTGTCTTTTTGATTTTAATTTCCCTAAGCTATAGGACCATAAGTGGAAGTGCCCTAGGCTCTGTTGCTTTGTTTTTTAGATGTTTCAGGAAACACCATACACTTCTCCCGAGTGGCTGTTGGTAATTTACATCCCTCCCATCAGCATAAAAAGGCTCCCAGTTCTCCATGGCCTGTCCTGCCTTTCTGGATTTTACACTTTTTTCAGATGGCCTTTTTGACCGGGGGGAAGTGAGACTTCATTGTAGTGCAGATTTCCTTTGCAAGCTTGCTTGGTTGGCCAAAAAGGGCGTATGCGTTTTTTCCTGAATATATTCAGGAAAAAACGCATACGCCCTTTTTGGCCAAGTGCATCATTGTGGACGTTCTGCCTCTTTTCCTATGCTTTCAATGCAATTCCAGTCTACCTCCTGAAATCGGTCTCCTGCAATTCTGCCCCGTTTTCAAGTCCTCTTGGCAGCCTTACTTCAGTATATTTTTGGACGATAGCTATCATTTATAACTCTGCAGGTTTGTGAATTACAGTTCCCCTGAGCTCCTTTCTTCAACTCGCTTTCTTGTGACCTGGCCGCAACACCGCAGGATGGCTTCAGGCCCTAATCTGGTTCCGGCACGGCACGCTGAGCCTTTGGTTAATTCCTCTTCCTGGTGGGAAATGAGAGTTAAATTTGCCCGTCCAGACACCTCCAGCTAGTCTCTCATTGGTTCTCGCTATTCCTGTTCATCTTCCGCAGAAATTGCAAACTGGGCCAAACAGGAGGTTAAAGGGACTGACTCTCCAAGTCGGGAGGGTGTTAGTAAAGCGTCTGGAATGTTGCACCCGAGTACCAGGGTACGAAAACTGAGACATATTTGAACACGTCTCCCGATCACATGGTTGATCTTACTCTACTTTCCACATGCATGTTTTAGCTGAAGGTAGAATATCTTAAACCTGGGTAGTTGAAACCCGTGGAATGGGTACCATGCAATATGACTTCAAAGGGTCTTCATTTGCTCACCGAACCTCTCCAATCCTATCACTGCTGCGTTTATGTCCCTGTACACATGCTTGATTCTCTTTCGGAGACATAGCAATCCATAGGTTTTAAGATACTTACTAGTCAGGTACATTCTTAGGCGTTTAATATGCGGTGTTGAGTCCATTTCGTTGAGCAAGGAGTAGCTCTTGTCTATTCCATATTTGGCTTAAGGAACTTTATCTGTGCTCATTTCAATCTCTGGTTTTATGCAGCACCCCAACTCACCTTTCCCCTTAAGCAAGCATAAGTTGGTTTTCTAAATTTGAGACCCTGTTCTGTTCTGTAATTCAGTTCCTGTGTAGCCAAGTTTACATTCCATGTATTACTGATATCTTATGATGTTTCTTTTTCTGTGTGACTTATTTCAGTTAGAATCATCATACCTGAATCCACTCATTGTGCTGCTAAGGGCCTGATGACATAGATTTCATTGCTGAGTGATATTGCTTTGTAAGTAAATACCACAACTTCTTTATCCATTTTTCACTTTCTGCGATGTTGAACTTGTACTGTAAACGAGGTTCTTGTAAACAGAGGCGTCCCAAACTTTGGGGTGGCTGTGTCTTTTTGATTTTAATTTCCCTAAGCTATAGGACCATAAGTGGAAGTGCCCTAGGCTCTGTTGCTTTGTGTTTTAGATGTTTCAGGAAATACCATACACTTCTCCCGAGTGTCTGTTGGCAATTTACATCCCGCCCATCAGCATAACAAGGCTCCCAGTTCTCCATGGCCTGTCCTGCCTTTCTGGATTTTACACTTTTTTCAGATGGCCCTTTTGACCGGGGGGAAGTGAGACTTCATTGTAGTGCAGATTTCCTTTGCAAGCTTGCTTGGTTGGCCAAAAAGGGCGTATGCGTTTTTTCCTGAATATATTCAGGAAAAAACGCATACGCCCTTTTTGGCCAAGTGCATCATTGTGGACGTTCTGCCTCTTTTCCTATGCTTTCAATGCAATTCCAGTCTACCTCCTGAAATCGGTTTCCTGCAATTCTGCCCCGCTTTCAAGTCCTCTTGGCAGCCTTACTTCAGTATATTTTTGGACGATAGCTGTCATTTATAACTCTGCAGGTTTGTGAATTACAGTGCCCCTGAGCTCCTTTCTTCAACTCGCTTTCTTTTGAGCTGGCCGCAACACCGCAGGATGGATTCAGGCCTTAATCTGGTTCCGGCACGGCACGCTGAGCCTTTGGTTAATTCCTCTTCCTGGTGGGAAATGAGAGTTAAATTTGCCCGTCCAGACACCTCCAGCTAGTCTCTCATTGGTTCTCGCTATTCCTGTTCATCTTCCGCAGAAATTGCAAACTGGGCCAAACAGGAGGTTAAAGGGACTGACTCTCCAAGTCGGGAGGGTGTTAGTAAAGCGTCTGGAATGTTTCACCCGAGTACCAGGGGAGGAAAACTGAGACATATTTGAACACGTCTCCCGTTCACACGGTTGATCATACTCTGGGTTCCACATGCATGTTTTAGCTGAAGGAAGAATACCTTAAACCTGGAGAGTTGAGACCCGTGTAATGGGTACCATGCAATATGACTTCAAAGGGTCTTCATTTGCTCACCGAACTTCTCCAATCCTATCACTGCTGCATTTATCCCCCTGTACAGACGCTTGATTCTCTTTTGGAGACATAGCAATCCATAGGTTTTAAGATACTTACTAGTCAGGTACATTCTTAGGCATTTAATAAGGGGTGTTGAGTCCATTTCGTTGAGCAAGGAGTAGCTCTTGTCTATTCCATATTTGGCTTAAGGAACTTTATCTGTGCTCATTTCAATCTCTGGTTTTATGCAGCACCCCAACTCACCTTTCCGCTTAAGCAAGCATAAGTTGGTTTTCTAAATTTGAGACCCTGTTCTGTTTTGGAATTCAGTTCCTGTGTAGCCAAGTTTACATTCTGTGTATTAGTGATATCTTATGATGTTTCTTTTTCTGTGTGACTTATTTCAGTTAGAATCATCGTACCTGAATCCACTCATTATGCTGCTACGGGCCTGATGACATAGATTTCATTGTTGAGTGATACTGCATTGTACGTAAGTACCACAACTTCTTTATCCATTTTTCACTTTCTGTGATATTGAACTTGTACGGTAAATGAGGTTCTTGTAAACAGAGGCGTCCCAAACTTTGGGGTGGCTGTGTCTTTTTGATTTTAATTTCCCTAAGCTATAGGACCATAAGTGGAAGTGCCCTAGGCTCTGTTGCTTTGTTTTTTAGATGTTTCAGGAAACACCATACACTTCTCCCGAGTGGCTGTTGGCAATTTACATCCCTCCCATCAGCATAAAAAGGCTCCCAGTTCTCCATGGCCTGTCCTGCCTTTCTGGATTTTACACTTTTTTCAGATGGCCCTTTTGACCGGGGGGAAGTGAGACTTCATTGTAGTGCAGATTTCCTTTGCAAGCTTGCTTGGTTGGCCAAAAAGGGCGTATGCGTTTTTTCCTGAATATATTCAGGAAAAAACGCATACGCCCTTTTTGGCCAAGTGCATCATTGTGGACGTTCTGCCTCTTTTCCTATGCTTTCAATGCAATTCCAGTCTACCTCCTGAAATCGGTTTCCTGCAATTCTGCCCCGCTTTCAAGTCCTCTTGGCAGCCTTACTTCAGTATATTTTTGGACGATAGCTGTCATTTATAACTCTGCAGGTTTGTGAATTACAGTGCCCCTGAGCTCCTTTCTTCAACTGGCTTTCTTGTGACCTGGCCGCAACACCGCAGGATGGCTTCAGGCCCTAATCTGGTTCCGGCACGGCACGCTGAGCCTTTGGTTAATTCCTCTTCCTGGTGGGAAATGAGAGTTAAATTTGCCCGTCCAGACACCTCCAGCTAGTCTCTCATTGGTTCTCGCTATTCCTGTTCATCTTCCACAGAAATTGCAAACTGGGCCAAACAGGAGGTTAAAGGGACTGACTCTCAAAGCCGGGAGGGTGTTAGTAAAGCGTCTGGAATGTTGCACCCGAGTACCAGGGTACGAAAACTGAGACATATTTGAACACGTTTCCCGATCACATGGTTGATCATACTCTAGTTTCCACATGCATGTTTTAGCTGAAGGTAGAATACCTTAAACCTGGGTAGTTGAAACCCGTGGAATGGGTACCATGCAATATGACTTCAAAGGGTCTTCATTTGCTCACCGAACCTCTCCAATCCTATCACTGCTGCGTTTATGCCCCTGTACACATGCTTGATTCTCTTTCGGAGACATAGCAATCCATAGGTTTTAAGATACTTACTAGTCAGGTACATTCTTAGGCGTTTAATATGCGGTGTTGAGTCCATTTCGTTGAGCAAGGAGTAGCTCTTGTCTATTCCATATTTGGCTTAAGGAACTTTATCTGTGCTCATTTCAATCTCTGGTTTTATGCAGCACCCCAACTCAACTTTACCCTTAAGCAAGCATAAGTTGGTTTTCTAAATTTGAGACCCTGTTCTGTTCTGTAATTCAGTTCCTGTGTAGCCAAGTTTACATTCCGTGTATTACTGATATCTTATGATGTTTCTTTTTCTGTGTGACTTATTTCAGTTAGAATCATCGTACCTGAATCCACTCATTATGCTGCTACGGGCCTGATGACATAGATTTCATTGTTGAGTGATACTGCATTGTACGTAAGTACCACAACTTCTTTATCCATTTTTCACTTTCTGTGATATTGAACTTGTACGGTAAATGAGGTTCTTGTAAACAGAGGCGTCCCAAACTTTGGGGTGGCTGTGTCTTTTTGATTTTAATTTCCCTAAGCTATAGGACCATAAGTGGAAGTGCCCTAGGCTCTGTTGCTTTGTTTTTTAGATGTTTCAGGAAACACCATACACTTCTCCCGAGTGTCTGCTGGCAATTTACATCCCTCCCATCAGCATAAAAAGGCTCCCAGTTCTCCATGGCCTGTCCTGCCTTTCTGGATTTTACACTTTTTTCAGATGGCCCTTTTGACCGGGGGGAAGTGAGACTTCATTGTAGTGCAGATTTCCTTTGCAAGCTTGCTTGGTTGGCCAAAAAGGGCGTATGCGTTTTTTCCTGAATATATTCAGGAAAAAACGCATACGCCCTTTTTGGCCAAGTGCATCATTGTGGACGTTCTGCCTCTTTTCCTATGCTTTCAATGCAATTCCAGTCTACCTCCTGAAATCGGTTTCCTGCAATTCTGCCCCGCTTTCAAGTCCTCTTGGCAGCCTTACTTCAGTATATTTTTGGACGATAGCTGTCATTTATAACTCTGCAGGTTTGTGAATTACAGTGCCCCTGAGCTCCTTTCTTCAACTCGCTTTCTTGTGACCTGGCCGCAACACCGCAGGATGGCTTCAGGCCCTAATCTGGTTCCGGCACGGCACGCTGAGCCTTTGGTTAATTCCTCTTCCTCGTGGGAAATGAGAGTTAAATTTGCCCGTACAGACACCTCCAGCTAGTCTCTCATTGGTTCTCGCTATTCCTGTTCATCTTCCGCAGAAATTGCAAACTGGGCCAAACAGGAGGTTAAAGGGACTGACTCTCCAAGTCGGGAGGGTGTTAGTAAAGTGTCTGGAATGTTGCACCCGAGTACCAGGGTACGAAAACTGAGACATATTTGAACACGTTTCCCGATCACATGGTTGATCGTACTCTAGGTTCCACATGCATGTTTTAGCTGAAGGAAGAATACCTTAAACCTGGGTAGTTGAAACCCGTGGAATGGGTACTATGCATATGACTTCAAAGGGTCTTCATTTGCTCACCGAACCTCTCCAATCCTATCACTGCTGCGTTTATGCCCCTGTACACATGCTTGATTCTCTTTCGGAGACATAGCAATCCATAGGTTTTAAGATACTTACTAGTCAGGTACATTCTTAGGCGTTTAATATGCGGTGTTGAGTCCATTTCGTTGAGCAAGGAGTAGCTCTTGTCTATTCCATATTTGGCTTAAGGAACTTTATCTGTGCTCATTTCAATCTCTGGTTTTATGCAGCACCCCAACTCACCTTTCCCCTTAAGCAAGCATAAGTTGGTTTTCTAAATTTGAGACCCTGTTCTGTTCTGTAATTCAGTTCCTGTGTAGCCAAGTTTACATTCTGTGTATTAGTGATATCTTATGATGTTTCTTTTTCTGTGTGACTTATATCAGTTAGAATCATCGTACCTGAATCCACTCATTATGCTGCTACGGGCCTGATGACATAGATTTCATTGTTGAGTGATACTGCATTGTACGTAAGTACCACAACTTCTTTATCCATTTTTCACTTTCTGTGATATTGAACTTGTACGGTAAATGAGGTTCTTGTAAACAGAGGCGTCCCAAACTTTGGGGTGGCTGTGTCTTTTTGATTTTAATTTCCCTAAGCTATAGGACCATAAGTGGAAGTGCCCTAGGCTCTGTTGCTTTGTTTTTTAGATGTTTCAGGAAACACCATACACTTCTCCCGAGTGTCTGTTGGCAATTTACATCCCTCCCATCAGCATAAAAAGGCTCCCAGTTCTCCATGGCCTGTCCTGCCTTTCTGGATTTTACACTTTTTTCAGATGGCCCTTTTGACCGGGGGGAAGTGAGACTTCATTGTAGTGCAGATTTCCTTTGCAAGCTTGCTTGGTTGGCCAAAAAGGGCGTATGCGTTTTTTCCTGAATATATTCAGGAAAAAACGCATACGCCCTTTTTGGCCAAGTGCATCATTGTGGACGTTCTGCCTCTTTTCCTATGCTTTCAATGCAATTCCAGTCTACCTCCTGAAATCGGTTTCCTGCAATTCTGCCCTGCTTTCAAGTCCTCTTGGCAGCCTTACTTCAGTATATTTTTGGACGATAGCTGTCATTTATAACTCTTCAGGTTTGTGAATTACAGTGCCCCTGAGCTCCTTTCTTCAACTCGTTTTCTTTTGAGCTGGCCGCAACACCGCAGGATGGCTTCAGGCCCTAATCTGGTTCCGGCACGGCAAGCTGAGCCTTTGGTTAATTCCTCTTCCTGGTGGGAAATGAGAGTTAAATTTGCCCGTCCAGACACCTCCAGCTAGTCTCTCATTGGTTCTCGCTATTCCTGTTCATCTTCCACAGAAATTGCAAACTGGGCCAAACAGGAGGTTAAAGGGACTGACTCTCCAAGTCGGGAGGGTGTTAGTAAAGCGTCTGGAATGTTGCACCCGAGTACCAGGGTACGAAAACTGAGACATATTTGAACACGTTTCCCGATCACATGGTTGATCATACTCTAGTTTCCACATGCATGTTTTAGCTGAAGGAAGAATACCTTAAACCTGGGTAGTTGAAACCCGTGGAATGGGTACCATGCAATATGACTTCAAAGGGTCTTCATTTGCTCACCGAACCTCTCCAATCCTATCACTGCTGCGTTTATGCCCCTGTACACATGCTTGATTCTCTTTCGGAGACATAGCAATCCATAGGTTTTAAGATACTTACTAGTCAGGTACATTCTTAGGCGTTTAATATGCGGTGTTGAGTCCATTTCGTTGAGCAAGGAGTAGCTCTTGTCTATTCCATATTTGGCTTAAGGAACTTTATCTGTGCTCATTTCAATCTCTGGTTTTATGCAGCACCCCAACTCACCTTTCCCCTTAAGCAAGCATAAGTTGGTTTTCTAAATTTGAGACCCTGTTCTGTTCTGTAATTCAGTTCCTGTGTAGCCAAGTTTACATTCCGTGTATTACTGATATCTTATGATGTTTCTTTTTCTGTGTGACTTATTTCAGTTAGAATCATCATACCTGAATCCACTCATTGTGCTGCTAAGGGCCTGATGACATAGATTTCATTGCTGAGTGATATTGCTTTGTAAGTAAATACCACAACTTCTTTATCCATTTTTCACTTTCTGCGATGTTGAACTTGTACTGTAAACGAGGTTCTTGTAAACAGAGGCGTCCCAAACTTTGGGGTGGCTGTGTCTTTTTGATTTTAATTTCCCTAAGCTATAGGACCATAAGTGGAAGTGCCCTAGGCTCTGTTGCTTTGTTTTTTAGATGTTTCAGGAAACACCATACACTTCTCCCGAGTGTCTGTTGGCAAGTTACATCCCGCCCATCAGCATAAAAAGGCTCCCAGTTCTCCATGGCCTGTCCTGCCTTTCTGGATTTTACACTTTTTTCAGATGGCCCTTTTGACCGGGGGGAAGTGAGACTTCATTGTAGTGCAGATTTCCTTTGCAAGCTTGCTTGGTTGGCCAAAAAGGGCGTATGCGTTTTTTCCTGAATATATTCAGGAAAAAACGCATACGCCCTTTTTGGCCAAGTGCATCATTGTGGACGTTCTGCCTCTTTTCCTATGCTTTCAATGCAATTCCAGTCTACCTCCTGAAATCGGTTTCCTGCAATTCTGCCCCGCTTTCAAGTCCTCTTGGCAGCCTTACTTCAGTATATTTTTGGACGATAGCTGTCATTTATAACTCTGCAGGTTTGTGAATTACAGTGCCCCTGAGCTCCTTTCTTCAACTCGCTTTCTTGTGACCTGGCCGCAACACCGCAGGATGGCTTCAGGCCCTAATCTGGTTCTGGCACGGCACGCTGAGCCTTTGGTTAATTCCTCTTCCTGGTGGGAAATGAGAGTTAAATTTGCCCGTCCAGACACCTCCAGCTAGTCTCTCATTGGTTCTCGCTATTCCTGTTCATCTTCCGCAGAAATTGCAAACTGGGCCAAACAGGAGGTTAAAGGCGCTGACTCTCCAAGTCGGGAGGGTGTTAGTAAAGCGTCTGGAATGTTGCACCCGAGTACCAGGGGAGGAAAACTGAGACATATTTGAACACGTCTCCCGTTCACACGGTTGATCATAATCTGGGTTCCACATGCATGTTTTAGCTGAAGGAAGAATACCTTAAACCTGGAGAGTTGAGACCCGTGTAATGGGTACCATGCAATATGACTTCAAAGGGTCTTCATTTGCTCACCGAACCTCTCCAATCCTATCACTGCTGCGTTTATCCGCCTGTACAGACGCTTGATTCTCTTTTGGAGACATAGCAATCCATAGGTTTTAAGATACTTACTAGTCAGGTACATTCTTAGGCATTTAATATGGGGTGTTGAGTCCATTTCGTTGAGCAAGGAGTAGCTCTTGTCTATTCCATATTTGGCTTAAGGAACTTTATCTGTGCTCATTTCAATCTCTGGTTTTATGCAGCACCCCAACTCACCTTTCCGCTTAAGCAAGCATAAGTTGGTTTTCTAAATTTGAGACCCTGTTCTGTTTTGGAATTCAGTTCCTGTGTAGCCAAGTTTACATTCTGTGTATTAGTGATATCTTATGATGTTTCTTTTTCTGTGTGACTTATTTCAGTTAGAATCATCGTACCTGAATCCACTCATTATGCTGCTACGGGCCTGATGACATAGATTTCATTGTTGAGTGATACTGCATTGTACGTAAGTACCACAACTTCTTTATCCATTTTTCACTTTCTGTGATATTGAACTTGTACGGTAAATGAGGTTCTTGTAAACAGAGGCGTCCCAAACTTTGGGGTGGCTGTGTCTTTTTGATTTTAATTTCCCTAAGCTATAGGACCATAAGTGGAAGTGCCCTAGGCTCTGTTGCTTTGTTTTTTAGATGTTTCAGGAAACACCATACACTTCTCCCGAGTGGCTGTTGGTAATTTACATCCCTCCCATCAGCATAACAAGGCTCCCAGTTCTCCATGGCCTGTCCTGCCTTTCTGGATTTTACACTTTTTTCAGATGGCCTTTTTGACCAGGGGGAAGTGAGACTTCATTGTAGTGCAGATTTCCTTTGCAAGCTTGCTTGGTTGGCCAAAAAGGGCGTATGCGTTTTTTCCTGAATATATTCAGGAAAAAACGCATACGCCCTTTTTGGCCAAGTGCATCATTGTGGACGTTCTGCCTCTTTTCCTATGCTTTCAATGCAATTCCAGTCTACCTCCTGAAATCGGTCTCCTGCAATTCTGCCCCGTTTTCAAGTCCTCTTGGCAGCCTTACTTCAGTATATTTTTGGACGATAGCTGTCATTTATAACTCTGCAGTTTTGTGAATTACAGTGCCCCTGAGCTCCTTTCTTCAACTCGCTTTCTTGTGACCTGGCCGCAACACCGCAGGATGGCTTCAGGCCCTAATCTGGTTCCGGCACGGCACGCTGAGCCTTTGGTTAATTCCTCTTCCTGGTGGGAAATGAGAGTTAAATTTGCCCGTCCAGACACCTCCAGCTAGTCTCTCATTGGTTCTCGCTATTCCTGTTCATCTTCCGCAGAAATTGCAAACTGGGCCAAACAGGAGGTTAAAGGGACTGACTCTCCAAGTCGGGAGGGTGTTAGTAAAGCGTCTGGAATGTTGCACCCGAGTACCAGGGTACGAAAACTGAGACATATTTGAACACGTCTCCCGATCACATGGTTGATCATACTCTAGTTTCCACATGCATGTTTTAGCTGAAGGTAGAATACCTTAAACCTGGGTAGTTGAAACCCGTGGAATGGGTACCATGCAATATGACTTCAAAGGGTCTTCATTTGCTCACCGAACCTCTCCAATCCTATCACTGCTGCGTTTATGCCCCTGTACACATGCTTGATTCTCTTTCGGAGACATAGCAATCCATAGGTTTTAAGATACTTACTAGTCAGGTACATTCTTAGGCGTTTAATATGCGGTGTTGAGTCCATTTCGTTGAGCAAGGAGTAGCTCTTGTCTATTCCATATTTGGCTTAAGGAACTTTATCTGTGCTCATTTCAATCTCTGGTTTTATGCAGCACCCCAACTCACCTTTCCCCTTAAGCAAGCATAAGTTGGTTTTCTAAATTTGAGACCCTGTTCTGTTCTGTAATTCAGTTCCTGTGTAGCCAAGTTTACATTCCGTGTATTACTGATATCTTATGATGTTTCTTTTTCTGTGTGACTTATTTCAGTTAGAATCATCATACCTGAATCCACTCATTGTGCTGCTAAGGGCCTGATGACATAGATTTCATTGCTGAGTGATATTGCTTTGTAAGTAAATACCACAACTTCTTTATCCATTTTTCACTTTCTGCGATGTTGAACTTGTACTGTAAACGAGGTTCTTGTAAACAGAGGCGTCCCAAACTTTGGGGTGGCTGTGTCTTTTTGATTTTAATTTCCCTAAGCTATAGGACCATAAGTGGAAGTGCCCTAGGCTCTGTTGCTTTGTTTTTTAGATGTTTCAGGAAACACCATACACTTCTCCCGAGTGTCTGTTGGCAAGTTACATCCCGCCCATCAGCATAAAAAGGCTCCCAGTTCTCCATGGCCTGTCCTGCCTTTCTGGATTTTACACTTTTTTCAGATGGCCCTTTTGACCGGGGGGAAGTGAGACTTCATTGTAGTGCAGATTTCCTTTGCAAGCTTGCTTGGTTGGCCAAAAAGGGCGTATGCGTTTTTTCCTGAATATATTCAGGAAAAAACGCATACGCCCTTTTTGGCCAAGTGCATCATTGTGGACGTTCTGCCTCTTTTCCTATGCTTTCAATGCAATTCCAGTCTACCTCCTGAAATCGGTTTCCTGCAATTCTGCCCCGCTTTCAAGTCCTCTTGGCAGCCTTACTTCAGTATATTTTTGGACGATAGCTGTCATTTATAACTCTGCAGGTTTGTGAATTACAGTGCCCCTGAGCTCCTTTCTTCAACTCGCTTTCTTGTGACCTGGCCGCAACACCGCAGGATGGCTTCAGGCCCTAATCTGGTTCCGGCACGGCACGCTGAGCCTTTGGTTAATTCCTCTTCCTGGTGGGAAATGAGAGTTAAATTTGCCCGTCCAGACACCTCCAGCTAGTCTCTCATTGGTTCTCGCTATTCCTGTTCATCTTCCGCAGAAATTGCAAACTGGGCCAAACAGGAGGTTAAAGGGACTGACTCTCCAAGTCGGGAGGGTGTTAGTAAAGCGTCTGGAATGTTGCACCCGAGTACCAGGGGAGGAAAACTGAGACATATTTGAACACGTCTCCCGTTCACACGGTTGATCATAATCTGGGTTCCACATGCATGTTTTAGCTGAAGGAAGAATACCTTAAACCTGGAGAGTTGAGACCCGTGTAATGGGTACCATGCAATATGACTTCAAAGGGTCTTCATTTGCTCACCGAACCTCTCCAATCCTATCACTGCTGCGTTTATCCGCCTGTACAGACGCTTGATTCTCTTTTGGAGACATAGCAATCCATAGGTTTTAAGATACTTACTAGTCAGGTACATTCTTAGGCATTTAATATGGGGTGTTGAGTCCATTTCGTTGAGCAAGGAGTAGCTCTTGTCTATTCCATATTTGGCTTAAGGAACTTTATCTGTGCTCATTTCAATCTCTGGTTTTATGCAGCACCCCAACTCACCTTTCCGCTTAAGCAAGCATAAGTTGGTTTTCTAAATTTGAGACCCTGTTCTGTTTTGGAATTCAGTTCCTGTGTAGCCAAGTTTACATTCTGTGTATTAGTGATATCTTATGATGTTTCTTTTTCTGTGTGACTTATTTCAGTTAGAATCATCGTACCTGAATCCACTCATTATGCTGCTACGGGCCTGATGACATAGATTTCATTGTTGAGTGATACTGCATTGTACGTAAGTACCACAACTTCTTTATCCATTTTTCACTTTCTGTGATATTGAACTTGTACGGTAAATGAGGTTCTTGTAAACAGAGGCGTCCCAAACTTTGGGGTGGCTGTGTCTTTTTGATTTTAATTTCCCTAAGCTATAGGACCATAAGTGGAAGTGCCCTAGGCTCTGTTGCTTTGTTTTTTAGATGTTTCAGGAAACACCATACACTTCTCCCGAGTGGCTGTTGGTAATTTACATCCCTCCCATCAGCATAACAAGGCTCCCAGTTCTCCATGGCCTGTCCTGCCTTTCTGGATTTTACACTTTTTTCAGATGGCCTTTTTGACCAGGGGGAAGTGAGACTTCATTGTAGTGCAGATTTCCTTTGCAAGCTTGCTTGGTTGGCCAAAAAGGGCGTATGCGTTTTTTCCTGAATATATTCAGGAAAAAACGCATACGCCCTTTTTGGCCAAGTGCATCATTGTGGACGTTCTGCCTCTTTTCCTATGCTTTCAATGCAATTCCAGTCTACCTCCTGAAATCGGTCTCCTGCAATTCTGCCCCGTTTTCAAGTCCTCTTGGCAGCCTTACTTCAGTATATTTTTGGACGATAGCTGTCATTTATAACTCTGCAGTTTTGTGAATTACAGTGCCCCTGAGCTCCTTTCTTCAACTCGCTTTCTTGTGACCTGGCCGCAACACCGCAGGATGGCTTCAGGCCCTAATCTGGTTCCGGCACGGCACGCTGAGCCTTTGGTTAATTCCTCTTCCTGGTGGGAAATGAGAGTTAAATTTGCCCGTCCAGACACCTCCAGCTAGTCTCTCATTGGTTCTCGCTATTCCTGTTCATCTTCCGCAGAAATTGCAAACTGGGCCAAACAGGAGGTTAAAGGGACTGACTCTCCAAGTCGGGAGGGTGTTAGTAAAGCGTCTGGAATGTTGCACCCGAGTACCAGGGTACGAAAACTGAGACATATTTGAACACGTCTCCCGATCACATGGTTGATCATACTCTAGTTTCCACATGCATGTTTTAGCTGAAGGTAGAATACCTTAAACCTGGGTAGTTGAAACCCGTGGAATGGGTACCATGCAATATGACTTCAAAGGGTCTTCATTTGCTCACCGAACCTCTCCAATCCTATCACTGCTGCGTTTATGCCCCTGTACACATGCTTGATTCTCTTTCGGAGACATAGCAATCCATAGGTTTTAAGATACTTACTAGTCAGGTACATTCTTAGGCGTTTAATATGCGGTGTTGAGTCCATTTCGTTGAGCAAGGAGTAGCTCTTGTCTATTCCATATTTGGCTTAAGGAACTTTATCTGTGCTCATTTCAATCTCTGGTTTTATGCAGCACCCCAACTCACCTTTCCCCTTAAGCAAGCATAAGTTGGTTTTCTAAATTTGAGACCCTGTTCTGTTCTGTAATTCAGTTCCTGTGTAGCCAAGTTTACATTCCGTGTATTACTGATATCTTATGATGTTTCTTTTTCTGTGTGACTTATTTCAGTTAGAATCATCATACCTGAATCCACTCATTGTGCTGCTAAGGGCCTGATGACATAGATTTCATTGCTGAGTGATATTGCTTTGTAAGTAAATACCACAACTTCTTTATCCATTTTTCACTTTCTGCGATGTTGAACTTGTACTGTAAACGAGGTTCTTGTAAACAGAGGCGTCCCAAACTTTGGGGTGGCTGTGTCTTTTTGATTTTAATTTCCCTAAGCTATAGGACCATAAGTGGAAGTGCCCTAGGCTCTGTTGCTTTGTTTTTTAGATGTTTCAGGAAACACCATACACTTCTCCCGAGTGTCTGTTGGCAAGTTACATCCCGCCCATCAGCATAACAAGGCTCCCAGTTCTCCATGGCCTGTCCTGCCTTTCTGGATTTTACACTTTTTTCAGATGGCCCTTTTGACCGGGGGGAAGTGAGACTTCATTGTAGTGCAGATTTCCTTTGCAAGCTTGCTTGGTTGGCCAAAAAGGGCGTATGCGTTTTTTCCTGAATATATTCAGGAAAAAACGCATACGCCCTTTTTGGCCAAGTGCATCATTGTGGACGTTCTGCCTCTTTTCCTATGCTTTCAATGCAATTCCAGTCTACCTCCTGAAATCGGTTTCCTGCAATTCTGCCCCGCTTTCAAGTCCTCTTGGCAGCCTTACTTCAGTATATTTTTGGACGATAGCTGTCATTTATAACTCTGCAGGTTTGTGAATTACAGTGCCCCTGAGCTCCTTTCTTCAACTCACTTTCTTTTGAGCTGGCCGCAACACCGCAGGATGGCTTCAGGCCCTAATCTGGTTCCGGCACGGCAAGCTGAGCCTTTGGTTAATTCCTCTTCCTGGTGGGAAATGAGAGTTAAATTTGCCCGTCCAGACACCTCCAGCTAGTCTCTCATTGGTTCTCGCTATTCCTGTTCATCTTCCACAGAAATTGCAAACTGGGCCAAACAGGAGGTTAAAGGGACTGACTCTCCAAGTCGGGAGGGTGTTAGTAAAGCATCTGGAATGTTGCACCCGAGTACCAGGGTACGAAAACTGAGACATATTTGAACACGTCTCCCGATCACATGGTTGATCATACTCTAGTTTCCACATGCATGTTTTAGCTGAAGGAAGAATACCTTAAACCTGGGTAGTTGAAACCCGTGGAATGGGTACCATGCAATATGACTTCAAAGGGTCTTCATTTGCTCACCGAACCTCTCCAATCCTATCACTGCTGCGTTTATGCCCCTGTACACATGCTTGATTCTCTTTCGGAGACATAGCAATCCATAGGTTTTAAGATACTTACTAGGCATGTACATTCTTAGGCGTTTAATATGCGGTGTTGAGTCCATTTCGTTGAGCAAGGAGTAGCTCTTGTCTATTCCATATTTGGCTTAAGGAACTTTATCTGTGCTCATTTCAATCTCTGGTTTTATGCAGCACCCCAACTCACCTTTCCCCTTAAGCAAGCATAAGTTGGTTTTCTAAATTTGAGACACTGTTCTGTTCTGTAATTCAGTTCCTGTGTAGCCAAGTTTACATTCCGTGTATTACTGATATCTTATGATGTTTCTTTTTCTGTGTGACTTATTTCAGTTAGAATCATCATACCTGAATCCACTCATTGTGCTGCTAAGGGCCTGATGACATAGATTTCATTGCTGAGTGATATTGCTTTGTAAGTAAATACCACAACTTCTTTATCCATTTTTCACTTTCTGCGATGTTGAACTTGTACTGTAAACGAGGTTCTTGTAAACAGAGGCGTCCCAAACTTTGGGGTGGCTGTGTCTTTTTGATTTTAATTTCCCTAAGCTATAGGACCATAAGTGGAAGTGCCCTAGGCTCTGTTGCTTTGTTTTTTAGATGTTTCAGGAAACACCATACACTTCTCCCGAGTGGCTGTTGGCAATTTACATTCCGCCCATCAGCATAACAAGGCTCCCAGTTCTCCATGGCCTGTCCTGCCTTTCTGGATTTTACACTTTTTTCAGATGGCCCTTTTGACCGGGGGGAAGTGAGACTTCATTGTAGTGCAGATTTCCTTTGCAAGCTTGCTTGGTTGGCCAAAAAGGGTGTATGCGTTTTTTCCTGAATATATTCAGGAAAAAACGCATACGCCCTTTTTGGCCAAGTGCATCATTGTGGACGTTCTGCCTCTTTTCCTATGCTTTCAATGCAATTCCAGTCTACCTCCTGAAATCGGTTTCCTGCAATTCTGCCCCGCTTTCAAGTCCTCTTGGCAGCCTTACTTCAGTATATTTTTGGACGATAGCTGTCATTTATACCTCTGCAGGTTTGTGAATTACAGTGCCCCTGAGCTCCTTTCTTCAACTCGCTTTCTTGTGACCTGGCCACAACACCGCAGGATGGCTTCAGGCCCTAATCTGGTTCCGGCACGGCACGCTGAGCCTTTGGTTAATTCCTCTTCCTGGTGGGAAATGAGAGTTAAATTTGCCCGTCCAGACACCTCCAGCTAGTCTCTCATTGGTTCTCGCTATTCCTGTTCATCTTCCACAGAAATTGCAAACTGGGCCAAACAGGAGGTTAAAGGGACTGACTCTCCAAGTCGGGAGGGTGTTAGTAAAGCGTCTGGAATGTTGCACCCGAGTACCAGGGTACGAAAACTGAGACATATTTGAACACGTTTCCCGATCACATGGTTGATCATACTCTAGTTTCCACATGCATGTTTTAGCTGAAGGTAGAATACCTTAAACCTGGGTAGTTGAAACCCGTGGAATGGGTACCATGCAATATGACTTCAAAGGGTCTTCATTTGCTCACCGAACCTCTCCAATTCTATCACTGCTGCGTTTATGCCCCTGTACACATGCTTGATTCTCTTTCGGAAACATAGCAATCCATAGGTTTTAAGATACTTACTAGTCAGGTACATTCTTAGGCGTTTAATATGCGGTGTTGAGTCCATTTCGTTGAGCAAGGAGTAGCTCTTGTCTATTCCATATTTGGCTTAAGGAACTTTATCTGTGCTCATTTCAATCTCTGGTTTTATGCAGCACCCCAACTCACCTTTCCCCTTAAGCAAGCATAAGTTGGTTTTCTAAATTTGAGACCCTGTTCTGTTCTGTAATTCAGTTCCTGTGTAGCCAAGTTTACATTCCGTGTATTACTGATATCTTATGATGTTTCTTTTTCTGTGTGACTTATTTCAGTTAGAATCATCATACCTGAATCCACTCATTGTGCTGCTAAGGGCCTGATGACATAGATTTCATTGCTGAGTTATATTGCTTTGTAAGTAAATACCACAACTTCTTTATCCATTTTTCACTTTCTGCGATGTTGAACTTGTACTGTAAACGAGGTTCTTGTAAACAGAGGCGTCCCAAACTTTGGGGTGGCTGTGTCTTTTTGATTTTAATTTCCCTAAGCTATAGGACCATAAGTGGAAGTGCCCTAGGCTCTGTTGCTTTGTTTTTTAGATGTTTCAGGAAACACCATACACTTCTCCTGAGTGTCTGTTGACAATTTACATCCCGCCCATCAGCATAACAAGGCTCCCAGTTCTCCATGGCCTGTCCTGCCTTTCTGGATTTTACACTTTTTTCAGATGGCCCTTTTGACCGGGGGGACGTGAGACTTCATTGTAGTGCAGATTTCCTTTGCAAGCTTGCTTGGTTGGCCAAAAAGGGCGTATGCGTTTTTTCCTGAATATATTCAGGAAAAAACGCATACGCCCTTTTTGGCCAAGTGCATCATTGTGGACGTTCTGCCTCTTTTCCTATGCTTTCAATGCAATTCCAGTCTACCTCCTGAAATCGGTTTCCTGCAATTCTGCCCCGCTTTCAAGTCCTCTTGGCAGCCTTACTTCAGTATATTTTTGGACGATAGCTGTCATTTATAACTCTGCAGGTTTGTGAATTACAGTGCCCCTGAGCTCCTTTCTTCAACTCGCTTTCTTTTGAGCTGGCTGCAACACCGCAGGATGGCTTCAGGCCCTAATCTGGTTCCGGCATGGCACGCTGAGCCTTTGGTTAATTCCTCTTCCTGGTGGGAAATGAGAGTTAAATTTGCCCGTCCAGACACCTCCAGCTAGTCTCTCATTGGTTCTCGCTATTCCTGTTCATCTTCCGCAGAAATTGCAAACTGGGCCAAACAGGAGGTTAAAGGGACTGACTCTCCAAGTCGGGAGTGTGTTAGTAAAGCATCTGGAATGTTGCACCCGAGTACCAGGGGAGGAAAACTGAGACATATTTGAACACGTCTCCCGTTCACACGGTTGATCATACTCTGGGTTCCACATGCATGTTTTAGCTGAAGGAAGAATACCTTAAACCTGGAGAGTTGAGACCCGTGTAATGGGTACCATGCAATATGACTTCAAAGGGTCTTCATTTGCTCACCGAACTTCTCCAATCCTATCACTGCTGCGTTTATCACCCTGTACAGACGCTTGATTCTCTTTTGGAGACATAGCAATCCATAGGTTTTAAGATACTTACTAGTCAGGTACATTCTTAGGCATTTAATATGGGGTGTTGAGTCCATTTCGTTGAGCAAGGAGTAGCTCTTGTCTATTCCATATTTGGCTTAAGGAACTTTATCTGTGCTCATTTCAATCTCTGGTTTTATGCAGCACCCCAACTCACCTTTCCCCTTAAGCAAGCATAAGTTGGTTTTCTAAATTTGAGACCCTGTTCTGTTTTGGAATTCAGTTCCTGTGTAGCCAAGTTTACATTCTGTGTATTAGTGATATCTTATGATGTTTCTTTTTCTGTGTGACTTATTTCAGTTAGAATCATCGTACCTGAATCCACTCATTATGCTGCTACGGGCCTGATGACATAGATTTCATTGTTGAGTGATACTGCATTGTACGTAAGTACCACAACTTCTTTATCCATTTTTCACTTTCTGTGATATTGAACTTGTACGGTAAATGAGGTTCTTGTAAACAGAGGCGTCCCAAACTTTGGGGTGGCTGTGTCTTTTTGATTTTAATTTCCCTAAGCTATAGGACCATAAGTGGAAGTGCCCTAGGCTCTGTTGCTTTGTTTTTTAGATGTTTCAGGAAACACCATACACTTCTCCCGAGTGGCTGTTGGCAATTTACATCCCGCCCATCAGCATAACAAGGCTCCCAGTTCTCCATGGCCTGTCCTGCCTTTCTGGATTTTACACTTTTTTCAGATGGCCCTTTTGACCGGGGGGAAGTGAGACTTCATTGTAGTGCAGATTTCCTTTGCAAGCTTGCTTGGTTGGCCAAAAAGGGCGTATGCGTTTTTTCCTGAATATATTCAGGAAAAAACGCATACGCCCTTTTTGGCCAAGTGCATCATTGTGGACGTTCTGCCTCTTTTCCTATGCTTTCAATGCAATTCCAGTCTACCTCCTGAAATCGGTTTCCTGCAATTCTGCCCCGCTTTCAAGTCCTCTTGGCAGCCTTACTTCAGTATATTTTTGGACGATAGCTGTCATTTATAACTCTGCAGGTTTGTGAATTACAGTGCCCCTGAGCTCCTTTCTTCAACTCGCTTTCTTGTGACCTGGCCGCAACACCGCAGGATGGCTTCAGGCCCTAATCTGGTTCCGGCACGGCACGCTGAGCCTTTGGTTAATTCCTCTTCCTGGTGGGAAATGAGAGTTAAATTTGCCCGTCCAGACACCTCCAGCTAGTCTCTCATTGGTTCTCGCTATTCCTGTTCATCTTCCGCAGAAATTGCAAACTGGGCCAAACAGGAGGTTAAAGGGACTGACTCTCCAAGTCGGGAGGGTGTTAGTAAAGTGTCTGGAATGTTGCACCCGAGTACCAGGGTACGGAAACTGAGACATATTTGAACACGTTTCCCGATCACATGGTTGATCGTACTCTAGGTTCCACATGCATGTTTTAGCTGAAGGAAGAATACCTTAAACCTGGGTAGTTGAAACCCGTGGAATGGGTACCATGCAATATGACTTCAAAGGGTCTTCATTTGCTCACCGAACCTCTCCAATCCTATCACTGCTGCGTTTATGCCCCTGTACACATGCTTGATTCTCTTTCGGAGACATAGCAATCCATAGGTTTTAAGATACTTACTAGTCAGGTACATTCTTAGGCTTTTAATATGCGGTGTTGAGTCCATTTCGTTGAGCAAGGAGTAGCTCTTGTCTATTCCATATTTGGCTTAAGGAACTTTATCTGTGCTCATTTCAATCTCTGGTTTTATGCAGCACCCCAACTCACCTTTACCCTTAAGCAAGCATAAGTTGGTTTTCTAAATTTGAGACCCTGTTCTGTTCTGTAATTCAGTTCCTGTGTAGCCAAGTTTACATTCCGTGTATTACTAATATCTTATGATGTTTCTTTTTCTGTGTGACTTATTTCAGTTAGAATCATCATACCTGAATCCACTCATTGTGCTGCTAAGGGCCTGATGACATAGATTTCATTGCTGAGTGATATTGCTTTGTAAGTAAATACCACAACTTCTTTATCCATTTTTCACTTTCTGCGATGTTGAACTTGTACGGTAAACGAGGTTCTTGTAAACAGAGGCGTCCCAAACTTTGGGGTGGCTGTGTCTTTTTGATTTTAATTTCCCTAAGCTATAGGACCATAAGTGGAAGTGCCCTAGGCTCTGTTGCTTTGTTTTTTAGATGTTTCAGGAAACACCATACACTTCTCCCGAGTGTCTGTTGGCAATTTACATCCCGCCCATCAGCATAACAAGGCTCCCAGTTCTCCATGGCCTGTCCTGCCTTTCTGGATTTTACACTTTTTTCAGATGGCCCTTTTGACCAGGGGGAAGTGAGACTTCATTGTAGTGCAGATTTCCTTTGCAAGCTTGCTTGGTTGGCCAAAAAAGGGCGTATGCGTTTTTTCCTGAATATATTCAGGAAAAAACGCATACGCCCTTTTTGGCCAAGTGCATCATTGTGGACGTTCTGCCTCTTTTCCTATGCTTTCAATGCAATTCCAGTCTACCTCCTGAAATCGGTTTCCTGCAATTCTGCCCCGCTTTCAAGTCCTCTTGGCAGCCTTACTTCAGTATATTTTTGGACGATTGCTGTCATTTATAACTCTGCAGGTTTGTGAATTACAGTGCCCCTGAGCTCCTTTCTTCAACTCGCTTTCTTTTGAGCTGGCCGCAACACCGCAGGATGGCTTCAGGCCCTAATCTGGTTCCGTCACGGCACGCTGAGCCTTTGGTTAATTCCTCTTCCTGGTGGGAAATGAGAGTTAAATTTGCCCGTCCAGACACCTCCAGCTAGTCTCTCATTGGTTCTCGCTATTCCTGTTCATCTTCCGCAGAAATTGCAAACTGGGCCAAACAGGAGGTTAAAGGGACTGACTCTCCAAGTCGGAAGGGTGTTAGTAAAGCGTCTGGAATGTTGCACCCGAGTACCAGGGTACGAAAACTGAGACATATTTGAACACGTTTACCGATCACATGGTTGATCATACTCTAGGTTCCACATGCATGTTTTAGCTGAAGGAAGAATACCTTAAACCTGGGTAGTTGAAACCCGTGGAATGGGTACCATGCAATATGACTTCAAAGGGTCTTCATTTGCTCACCGAACCTCTCCAATCCTATCACTGCTGCGTTTATGCCCCTGTACACATGCTTGATTCTCTTTCAGAGACATAGCAATCCATAGGTTTTAAGATACTTACTAGTCAGGTACATTCTTAGGCTTTTAATATGCGGTGTTGAGTCCATTTCGTTGAGCAAGGAGTAGCTCTTGTCTATTCCATATTTGGCTTAAGGAACTTTATCTGTGCTCATTTCAATCTCTGGTTTTATGCAGCACCCCAACTCACCTTTACCCTTAAGCAAGCATAAGTTGGTTTTCTAAATTTGAGACCCTGTTCTGTTCTGTAATTCAGTTCCTGTGTAGCCAAGTTTACATTCCGTGTATTACTGATATCTTATGATGTTTCTTTTTCTGTGTGACTTATTTCAGTTAGAATCATCATACCTGAATCCACTCATTGTGCTGCTAAGGGCCTGATGACATAGATTTCATTGCTGAGTGATATTGCTTTGTAAGTAAATACCACAACTTCTTTATCCATTTCTCACTTTCTGCGATGTTGAACTTGTACTGTAAACGAGGTTCTTGTAAACAGAGGCGTTCCAAACTTTGGGGTGGCTGTGTCTTTTTGATTTTAATTTCCCTAAGCTATAGGACCATAAGTGGAAGTGCCCTAGGCTCTGTTGCTTTGTTTTTTAGATGTTTCAGGAAACACCATACACTTCTCCCGAGTGTCTGTTGGCAATTTACATCCCGCCCATCAGCATAACAAGGCTCCCAGTTCTCCATGGCCTGTCCTGCCTTTCTGGATTTTACACTTTTTTCAGATGACCCTTTTGACCGGGGGGAAGTGAGACTTCATTGTAGTGCAGATTTCCTTTGCAAGCTTGCTTGGTTGGCCAAAAAGGGCGTATGCGTTTTTTCCTGAATATATTCAGGAAAAAACGCATACGCCCTTTTTGGCCAAGTGCATCATTGTGGACGTTCTGCCTCTTTTCCTATGCTTTCAATGCAATTCCAGTCTACCTCCTGAAATCGGTTTCCTGCAATTCTGCCCCGCTTTCAAGTCCTCTTGGCAGCCTTACTTCAGTATATTTTTGGACGATAGCTGTCATTTATAACTCTGCAGGTTTGTGAATTACAGTGCCCCTGAGCTCCTTTCTTCAACTCGCTTTCTTGTGACCTGGCCGCAACACCGCAGGATGGCTTCAGGCCCTAATCTGGTTCCGGAAGGGCATGCTGAGCCTTTGGTTAATTCCTCTTCCTGGTGGGAAATGAGAGTTAAATTTGCCCGTCCAGACACCTCCAGCTAGTCTCTCATTGGTTCTCGCTATTCCTGTTCATCTTCCGCAGAAATTGCAAACTGGGCCAAACAGGAGGTTAAAGGGACTGACTCTCCAAGTCGGGAGGGTGTTAGTAAAGCGTCTGGAATGTTGCACCCGAGTACCAGGGTACGAAAACTGAGACATATTTGAACACATTTCCCGATCACATGGTTGATCATACTCTAGGTTCCACATGCATGTTTTAGCTGAAGGAAGAATACCTTAAACCTGGGTAGTTGAAACCCGTGGAATGGGTACCATGCAATATGACTTCAAAGGGTCTTCATTTGCTCACCGAACCTCTCCAATCCTATCACTGCTGCGTTTATGCCCCTGTACACATGCTTGATTCTCTTTCGGAGACATAGCAATCCATAGGTTTTAAGATACTTACTAGTCAGGTACATTCTTAGGCTTTTAATATGCGGTGTTGAGTCCATTTCGTTGAGCAAGGAGTAGCTCTTGTCTATTCCATATTTGGCTTAAGGAACTTTATCTGTGCTCATTTCAATCTCTGGTTTTATGCAGCACCCCAACTCACCTTTACCCTTAAGCAAGCATAAGTTGGTTTTCTAAATTTGAGACCCTGTTCTGTTCTGTAATTCAGTTCCTGTGTAGCCAAGTTTACATTCCGTGTATTACTGATATCTTATGATGTTTCTTTTTCTGTGTGACTTATTTCAGTTAGAATCATCATACCTGAATCCACTCATTGTGCTGCTAAGGGCCTGATGACATAGATTTCATTGCTGAGTTATATTGCTTTGTAAGTAAATACCACAACTTCTTTATCCATTTTTCACTTTCTGCGATGTTGAACTTGTACTGTAAACGAGTTTCTTGTAAACAGAGGCGTCCCAAACTTTGGGGTGGCTGTGTCTTTTTGATTTTAATTTCCCTAAGCTATAGGACCATAAGTGGAAGTGCCCTAGGCTCTGTTGCTTTGTTTTTTAGATGTTTCAGGAAACACCATACACTTCTCCTGAGTGTCTGTTGACAATTTACATCCCGCCCATCAGCATAACAAGGCTCCCAGTTCTCCATGGCCTGTCCTGCCTTTCTGGATTTTACACTTTTTTCAGATGGCCCTTTTGACCGGGGGGACGTGAGACTTCATTGTAGTGCAGATTTCCTTTGCAAGCTTGCTTGGTTGGCCAAAAAGGGCGTATGCGTTTTTTCCTGAATATATTCAGGAAAAAACGCATACGCCCTTTTTGGCCAAGTGCATCATTGTGGACGTTCTGCCTCTTTTCCTATGCTTTCAATGCAATTCCAGTCTACCTCCTGAAATCGGTTTCCTGCAATTCTGCCCCGCTTTCAAGTCCTCTTGGCAGCCTTACTTCAGTATATTTTTGGACGATAGCTGTCATTTATAACTCTGCAGGTTTGTGAATTACAGTGCCCCTGAGCTCCTTTCTTCAACTCGCTTTCTTTTGAGCTGGCTGCAACACCGCAGGATGGCTTCAGGCCCTAATCTGGTTCCGGCATGGCACGCTGAGCCTTTGGTTAATTCCTCTTCCTGGTGGGAAATGAGAGTTAAATTTGCCCGTCCAGACACCTCCAGCTAGTCTCTCATTGGTTCTCGCTATTCCTGTTCATCTTCCGCAGAAATTGCAAACTGGGCCAAACAGGAGGTTAAAGGGACTGACTCTCCAAGTCGGGAGTGTGTTAGTAAAGCATCTGGAATGTTGCACCCGAGTACCAGGGGAGGAAAACTGAGACATATTTGAACACGTCTCCCGTTCACACGGTTGATCATACTCTGGGTTCCACATGCATGTTTTAGCTGAAGGAAGAATACCTTAAACCTGGAGAGTTGAGACCCGTGTAATGGGTACCATGCAATATGACTTCAAAGGGTCTTCATTTGCTCACCGAACTTCTCCAATACTATCACTGCTGCGTTTATCACCCTGTACAGACGCTTGATTCTCTTTTGGAGACATAGCAATCCATAGGTTTTAAGATACTTACTAGTCAGGTACATTCTTAGGCATTTAATATGGGGTGTTGAGTCCATTTCGTTGAGCAAGGAGTAGCTCTTGTCTATTCCATATTTGGCTTAAGGAACTTTATCTGTGCTCATTTCAATCTCTGGTTTTATGCAGCACCCCAACTCACCTTTCCCCTTAAGCAAGCATAAGTTGGTTTTCTAAATTTGAGACCCTGTTCTGTTTTGGAATTCAGTTCCTGTGTAGCCAAGTTTACATTCTGTGTATTAGTGATATCTTATGATGTTTCTTTTTCTGTGTGACTTATTTCAGTTAGAATCATCGTACCTGAATCCACTCATTATGCTGCTACGGGCCTGATGACATAGATTTCATTGTTGAGTGATACTGCATTGTACGTAAGTACCACAACTTCTTTATCCATTTTTCACTTTCTGTGATATTGAACTTGTACGGTAAATGAGGTTCTTGTAAACAGAGGCGTCCCAAACTTTGGGGTGGCTGTGTCTTTTTGATTTTAATTTCCCTAAGCTATAGGACCATAAGTGGAAGTGCCCTAGGCTCTGTTGCTTTGTTTTTTAGATGTTTCAGGAAACACCATACACTTCTCCCGAGTGGCTGTTGGCAATTTACATCCCGCCCATCAGCATAACAAGGCTCCCAGTTCTCCATGGCCTGTCCTGCCTTTCTGGATTTTACACTTTTTTCAGATGGCCCTTTTGACCGGGGGGAAGTGAGACTTCATTGTAGTGCAGATTTCCTTTGCAAGCTTGCTTGGTTGGCCAAAAAGGGCGTATGCGTTTTTTCCTGAATATATTCAGGAAAAAACGCATACGCCCTTTTTGGCCAAGTGCATCATTGTGGACGTTCTGCCTCTTTTCCTATGCTTTCAATGCAATTCCAGTCTACCTCCTGAAATCGGTTTCCTGCAATTCTGCCCCGCTTTCAAGTCCTCTTGGCAGCCTTACTTCAGTATATTTTTGGACGATAGCTGTCATTTATAACTCTGCAGGTTTGTGAATTACAGTGCCCCTGAGCTCCTTTCTTCAACTCGCTTTCTTGTGACCTGGCCGCAACACCGCAGGATGGCTTCAGGCCCTAATCTGGTTCCGGCACGGCACGCTGAGCCTTTGGTTAATTCCTCTTCCTGGTGGGAAATGAGAGTTAAATTTGCCCGTCCAGACACCTCCAGCTAGTCTCTCATTGGTTCTCGCTATTCCTGTTCATCTTCCGCAGAAATTGCAAACTGGGCCAAACAGGAGGTTAAAGGGACTGACTCTCCAAGTCGGGAGGGTGTTAGTAAAGTGTCTGGAATGTTGCACCCGAGTACCAGGGTACGGAAACTGAGACATATTTGAACACGTTTCCCGATCACATGGTTGATCGTACTCTAGGTTCCACATGCATGTTTTAGCTGAAGGAAGAATACCTTAAACCTGGGTAGTTGAAACCCGTGGAATGGGTACCATGCAATATGACTTCAAAGGGTCTTCATTTGCTCACCGAACCTCTCCAATCCTATCACTGCTGCGTTTATGCCCCTGTACACATGCTTGATTCTCTTTCGGAGACATAGCAATCCATAGGTTTTAAGATACTTACTAGTCAGGTACATTCTTAGGCTTTTAATATGCGGTGTTGAGTCCATTTCGTTGAGCAAGGAGTAGCTCTTGTCTATTCCATATTTGGCTTAAGGAACTTTATCTGTGCTCATTTCAATCTCTGGTTTTATGCAGCACCCCAACTCACCTTTACCCTTAAGCAAGCATAAGTTGGTTTTCTAAATTTGAGACCCTGTTCTGTTCTGTAATTCAGTTCCTGTGTAGCCAAGTTTACATTCCGTGTATTACTAATATCTTATGATGTTTCTTTTTCTGTGTGACTTATTTCAGTTAGAATCATCATACCTGAATCCACTCATTGTGCTGCTAAGGGCCTGATGACATAGATTTCATTGCTGAGTGATATTGCTTTGTAAGTAAATACCACAACTTCTTTATCCATTTTTCACTTTCTGCGATGTTGAACTTGTACGGTAAACGAGGTTCTTGTAAACAGAGGCGTCCCAAATTTTGGGGTGGCTGTGTCTTTTTGATTTTAATTTCCCTAAGCTATAGGACCATAAGTGGAAGTGCCCTAGGCTCTGTTGCTTTGTTTTTTAGATGTTTCAGGAAACACCATACACTTCTCCCGAGTGTCTGTTGGCAATTTACATCCCGCCCATCAGCATAACAAGGCTCCCAGTTCTCCATGGCCTGTCCTGCCTTTCTGGATTTTACACTTTTTTCAGATGGCCCTTTTGACCAGGGGGAAGTGAGACTTCATTGTAGTGCAGATTTCCTTTGCAAGCTTGCTTGGTTGGCCAAAAAAGGGCGTATGCGTTTTTTCCTGAATATATTCAGGAAAAAACGCATACGCCCTTTTTGGCCAAGTGCATCATTGTGGACGTTCTGCCTCTTTTCCTATGCTTTCAATGCAATTCCAGTCTACCTCCTGAAATCGGTTTCCTGCAATTCTGCCCCGCTTTCAAGTCCTCTTGGCAGCCTTACTTCAGTATATTTTTGGACGATTGCTGTCATTTATAACTCTGCAGGTTTGTGAATTACAGTGCCCCTGAGCTCCTTTCTTCAACTCGCTTTCTTTTGAGCTGGCCGCAACACCGCAGGATGGCTTCAGGCCCTAATCTGGTTCCGTCACGGCACGCTGAGCCTTTGGTTAATTCCTCTTCCTGGTGGGAAATGAGAGTTAAATTTGCCCGTCCAGACACCTCCAGCTAGTCTCTCATTGGTTCTCGCTATTCCTGTTCATCTTCCGCAGAAATTGCAAACTGGGCCAAACAGGAGGTTAAAGGGACTGACTCTCCAAGTCGGAAGGGTGTTAGTAAAGCATTTAGAATGTTGCACCCGAGTACCAGGGTACGAAAACTGAGACATATTTGAACACGTCTCCCGATCACATGGTTGATCATACTCTAGGTTCCACATGCATGTTTTAGCTGAAGGAAGAATACCTTAAACCTGGGTAGTTGAAACCCGTGGAATGGGTACCATGCAATATGACTTCAAAGGGTCTTCATTTGCTCACCGAACCTCTCCAATCCTATCACTGCTGCGTTTATGCCCCTGTACACATGCTTGATTCTCTTTCAGAGACATAGCAATCCATAGGTTTTAAGATACTTACTAGTCAGGTACATTCTTAGGCTTTTAATATGCGGTGTTGAGTCCATTTCGTTGAGCAAGGAGTAGCTCTTGTCTATTCCATATTTGGCTTAAGGAACTTTATCTGTGCTCATTTCAATCTCTGGTTTTATGCAGCACCCCAACTCACCTTTACCCTTAAGCAAGCATAAGTTGGTTTTCTAAATTTGAGACCCTGTTCTGTTCTGTAATTCAGTTCCTGTGTAGCCAAGTTTACATTCCGTGTATTACTGATA
Source organism: Pseudorca crassidens (assembly GCF_039906515.1). NCBI lineage: Eukaryota > Metazoa > Chordata > Mammalia > Artiodactyla > Delphinidae > Pseudorca > Pseudorca crassidens. The sequence goes on from NW_027136311.1 coordinate 291,384, forward strand.
TCTTATGATGTTTCTTTTTCTGTGTGACTTATTTCAGTTAGAATCATCATACCTGAATCCACTCATTGTGCTGCTAAGGGCCTGATGACATAGATTTCATTGCTGAGTGATATTGCTTTGTAAGTAAATACCACAACTTCTTTATCCATTTCTCACTTTCTGCGATGTTGAACTTGTACTGTAAACGAGGTTCTTGTAAACAGAGGCGTTCCAAACTTTGGGGTGGCTGTGTCTTTTTGATTTTAATTTCCCTAAGCTATAGGACCATAAGTGGAAGTGCCCTAGGCTCTGTTGCTTTGTTTTTTAGATGTTTCAGGAAACACCATACACTTCTCCCGAGTGTCTGTTGGCAATTTACATCCCGCCCATCAGCATAACAAGGCTCCCAGTTCTCCATGGCCTGTCCTGCCTTTCTGGATTTTACACTTTTTTCAGATGACCCTTTTGACCGGGGGGAAGTGAGACTTCATTGTAGTGCAGATTTCCTTTGCAAGCTTGCTTGGTTGGCCAAAAAGGGCGTATGCGTTTTTTCCTGAATATATTCAGGAAAAAACGCATACGCCCTTTTTGGCCAAGTGCATCATTGTGGACGTTCTGCCTCTTTTCCTATGCTTTCAATGCAATTCCAGTCTACCTCCTGAAATCGGTTTCCTGCAATTCTGCCCCGCTTTCAAGTCCTCTTGGCAGCCTTACTTCAGTATATTTTTGGACGATAGCTGTCATTTATAACTCTGCAGGTTTGTGAATTACAGTGCCCCTGAGCTCCTTTCTTCAACTCGCTTTCTTGTGACCTGGCCGCAACACCGCAGGATGGCTTCAGGCCCTAATCTGGTTCCGGAAGGGCATGCTGAGCCTTTGGTTAATTCCTCTTCCTGGTGGGAAATGAGAGTTAAATTTGCCCGTCCAGACACCTCCAGCTAGTCTCTCATTGGTTCTCGCTATTCCTGTTCATCTTCCGCAGAAATTGCAAACTGGGCCAAACAGGAGGTTAAAGGGACTGACTCTCCAAGTCGGGAGGGTGTTAGTAAAGCGTCTGGAATGTTGCACCCGAGTACCAGGGTACGAAAACTGAGACATATTTGAACACATTTCCCGATCACATGGTTGATCATACTCTAGGTTCCACATGCATGTTTTAGCTGAAGGAAGAATACCTTAAACCTGGGTAGTTGAAACCCGTGGAATGGGTACCATGCAATATGACTTCAAAGGGTCTTCATTTGCTCACCGAACCTCTCCAATCCTATCACTGCTGCGTTTATGCCCCTGTACACATGCTTGATTCTCTTTCGGAGACATAGCAATCCATAGGTTTTAAGATACTTACTAGTCAGGTACATTCTTAGGCTTTTAATATGCGGTGTTGAGTCCATTTCGTTGAGCAAGGAGTAGCTCTTGTCTATTCCATATTTGGCTTAAGGAACTTTATCTGTGCTCATTTCAATCTCTGGTTTTATGCAGCACCCCAACTCACCTTTACCCTTAAGCAAGCATAAGTTGGTTTTCTAAATTTGAGACCCTGTTCTGTTCTGTAATTCAGTTCCTGTGTAGCCAAGTTTACATTCCGTGTATTACTGATATCTTATGATGTTTCTTTTTCTGTGTGACTTATTTCAGTTAGAATCATCATACCTGAATCCACTCATTGTGCTGCTAAGGGCCTGATGACATAGATTTCATTGCTGAGTGATATTGCTTTGTAAGTAAATACCACAACTTCTTTATCCATTTCTCACTTTCTGCGATGTTGAACTTGTACTGTAAACGAGGTTCTTGTAAACAGAGGCGTTCCAAACTTTGGGGTGGCTGTGTCTTTTTGATTTTAATTTCCCTAAGCTATAGGACCATAAGTGGAAGTGCCCTAGGCTCTGTTGCTTTGTTTTTTAGATGTTTCAGGAAACACCATACACTTCTCCCGAGTGGCTGTTGGTAATTTACATCCCTCCCATCAGCATAACAAGGCTCCCAGTTCTCCATGGCCTGTCCTGCCTTTCTGGATTTTACACTTTTTTCAGATGGCCCTTTTGACCGGGGGGAAGTGAGACTTCATTGTAGTGCAGATTTCCTTTGCAAGCTTGCTTGGTTGGCCAAAAAGGGCGTATGCGTTTTTTCCTGAATATATTCAGGAAAAAACGCATACACCCTTTTTGGCCAAGTGCATCATTGTGGACGTTCTGCCTCTTTTCCTATGCTTTCAATGCAATTCCAGTCTACCTCCTGAAATCGGTTTCCTGCAATTCTGCCCCGCTTTCAAGTCCTCTTGGCAGCCTTACTTCAGTATATTTTTGGACGATTGCTGTCATTTATAACTCTGCAGGTTTGTGAATTACAGTGCCCCTGAGCTCCTTTCTTCAACTCGCTTTCTTTTGAGCTGGCCGCAACACCGCAGGATGGCTTCAGGCCCTAATCTGGTTCCGTCACGGCACGCTGAGCCTTTGGTTAATTCCTCTTCCTCGTGGGAATGGAGAGTTAAATTTGCCCGTCCAGACACCTCCAGCTAGTCTCTCATTGGTTCTCGCTATTCCTGTTCATCTTCCGCAGAAATTGCAAACTGGGCCAAACAGGAGGTTAAAGGGACTGACTCTCCAAGTCGGGAGGGTGTTAGTAAAGCGTCTGGAATGTTGCACCCGAGTACCAGGGTACGAAAACTGAGACATATTTGAACACGTCTCCCGATCACATGGTTGATCATACTCTAGGTTCCACATGCATGTTTTAGCTGAAGGAAGAATACCTTAAACCTGGGTAGTTGAAACCCGTGGAATGGGTACCATGCAATATGACTTCAAAGGGTCTTTGTTTGCTCACCGAACCTCTCCAATCCTATCACTGCTGCATTTATGCCCCTGGTCACACGCTTGATTCTCTTTTGGAGATATAGCAATCCATAGGTTTTAAGATACTTACTAGTCAGGTACATTCTTAGGCGCTTAATATGGGGTGTTGAGTCCATTTCGTTGAGCAAGGAGTAGCTCTTGTCTATTCCATATTTGGCTTAAGGAACTTTATCTGTGCTCATTTCAATCTCTGGTTTTATGCAGCACCCCAACTCACCTTTCCCCTTAAGCAAACATAAGTTGGTTTTCTAAATTTGAGTCCCTGTTCTGTTTTGTAATTCAGTTCCTGTGTAGCCAAGTTTACACTGCGTGTATTAGTGATATCTTATGATGTTTCTTTTTCTGTGTGACTTATTTCAGTTAGAATCATCATACCTGAATCCACTCATTGTGCTGCTAAGGGCCTGATGACATAGATTTCATTGCTGAGTGATATTGCTTTGTAAGTAAATACCACAACTTCTTTATCCATTTTTCACTTTCTGCGATGTTGAACTTGTACGGTAAACGAGGTTCTTGTAAACAGAGGCGTCCCAATCTTTGGGGTGGCTGTGTCTTTTTGATTTTAATTTCCCTAAGCTATAGGACCATAAGTGGAAGTGCCCTAGGCTCTGTTGCTTTGTTTTTTAGATGTTTCAGGAAACACCATACACTTCTCCCGAGTGTCTGTTGGCAATTTACATCCCGCCCATCAGCATAACAAGGCTCCCAGTTCTCCATGGCCTGTCCTGCCTTTCTGGATTTTACACTTTTTTCAGATGGCCCTTTTGACCGGGGGTAAGTGAGACTTCATTGTAGTGCAGATTTCCTTTGCAAGCTTGCTTGGTTGGCCAAAAAGGGCGTATGCGTTTTTTCCTGAATATATTCAGGAAAAAACGCATACGCCCTTTTTGGCCAAGTGCATCATTGTGGACGTTCTGCCTCTTTTCCTATGCTTTCAATGCAATTCCAGTCTACCTCCTGAAATCGGTTTCCTGCAATTCTGCCCCGCTTTCAAGTCCTCTTGGCAGCCTTACTTCAGTATATTTTTGGACGATTGCTGTCATTTATAACTCTGCAGGTTTGTGAATTACAGTGCCCCTGAGCTCCTTTCTTCAACTCGCTTTCATGTGACCTGGCCGCAACACCGCAGGATGGCTTCAGGCCCTAATCTGATTCCAGCACGGCACGCTGAGCCTTTGGTTAATTCCTCTTCCTGGTGGGAAATGAGAGTTAAATTTGCCCGTCCAGACACCTCCAGCTAGTCTCTCATTGGTTCTCGCTATTCCTGTTCATCTTCCGCAGAAATTGCAAACTGGGCCAAACAGGAGGTTAAGGGGACTGACTCTCCAAGTCGGGAGAGTGTTAGTAAAGCGTCTGGAATGTTGCACCCGAGTACCAGGGTACGAAAACTGAGACATATTTGAACACGTCTCCCGATCACATGGTTGATCATACTCTGGGTTCCACATGCATGTTTTAGCTGAAGGAAGAATACCTTAAACCTGGAAAGTTGAGGCCCGTGGAATTAGTACCATGCAATATGATTTCAAAGGGTCTTCATTTGCTCACTGAACCTCTCCAATCCTATCACTGCTGCGTTTATGCCCCTGTACACATGCTTGATTCTCTTTTGGAGACATAGCAATCCATAGGTTTTAAGATACTTACTAGTCAGGTACATTCTTAGGCGTTTAATATGGGGTGTTGAGTCCATTTCGTTGAGCAAGGAGTAGCTCTTGTCTATTCCATATTTGGCTTAAGGAACTTTATCTGTGTTCATTTCAATCTCTGGTTTTATGCAGCACCCCAACTCACCTTTCCCTTTAAGCAAGCATAAGTTGGTTTTCTAAATTTGAGACCCTGTTCTGTTCTGTAATTCAGTTCCTGTGTAGCCAAGTTTACATTCCGTGTATTAGTGATATCTTATGATGTTTCTTTTTCTGTGTGTCTTATTTCAGTTAGAATCATCGTACCTGAATCCACTCATTATGCTGCTACGGGCCTGATGACATAGATTTCATTGCTGAGTGATACTGCATTGTACGTAAGTACCACAAGTTCTTTATCCATTTTTCACTTTCTGTGATATTGAACTTGTACGGTTAACGAGGTTCTTGTAAACAGAGGCGTCCCAAATTTTGGGGTGGCTGTGTCTTTTTGATTTTAATTTCCCTAAGCTATAGGACCATAAGTGGAAGTGCCCTAGGCTCTGTTGCTTTGTTTTTTAGATGTTTCAGGAAACACCATACACATCCCGCCCATCAGCATAACAAGGCTCCCAGTTCTCCATGGCCTGTCCTGCCTTTCTGGATTTTACACTTTTTTCAGATGGCCCTTTTGACCGGGGGGAAGTGAGACTTCATTGTAGTGCAGATTTCCTTTGCAAGCTTGCTTGGTTGGCCAAAAAGGGCGTATGCCTTTTTTCCTGAATAAATTCAGGAAAAAAGGCATACGCCCTTTTTGGCCAAGTGAATCATTGTGGACGTTCTGCCTCTTTTCCTATGCTTTAAATGCAATTCCAGTCTACCTCCTGAAATCGTTTTCCTGCAATTCTGCCTTGCTTTCAATGCCTCTTCATAGCCTTACCTCAATATATTTTTTGAAAATAGTTGGCCTTTATAACTCTGCAGGTTTTTGAATTGCAGTGGCCCTTAGCTCCATTTTTCAGCTCTTATTTTTGTGATCTTGCCTCATAACCACAGGATTCCTTCAGGCCCTATTCTTCTTCTGGGGCACCTTGCTGTGCCTTTGGTTTATTCTTCTTACTGATGTGAATTTAGAGTGACATGTGCCCATTGAAACCGCTACAGCTAGTTTCTCACTGGTTCCCCCTATTCCCATTCATCCTCCGCACTAACTGCAGACTGTGCGATACCAGAACTTAAAGGCATTGACTCTCCATGTGGGGATATTTTTGGTAAAGCGGCTGGAATGTCGATCCGGAGCCCCAGGAGAGGAAAAATGAGGTGCGTTTTAGAAACCTTTCCCGATCATATGGTATACCAGTCGCTGGGTTTCCCAAGCATGGTTTAGCTGTAGGAAGATTCCCTTCAACCTGGAGTGTTGGGACCCTTGGAATGAGTAGCATGAAGTATTGCATTAAACTTTTGGCAGTTGCTCACCAAAGCTCATCAATCCTCTCAGCCCCAAGTGTCCAGCCTTATGTCTTATCCAGCTGTGGGTTTATATGTGGTCAATCCAGGTTGCATCACAGCCCCTGAGCGAATTTTGTAAGAATTTTTCTCTCTTTCATTGTTTCTGCGTTTTGTTTTTAAAATTTATTTCTATAATGGGGTTTAGCTCATTTTCACTGCTGTGTTTGTGCCACTCTGCACACACTTGATTCCCTTATGGAGATATATCAATACATGGGTTTTAAGATTCTTATTACTCAGATATATTTCTCTGCGGTGTATAGGGTGTGTTGAGGCCAGTTCATTGAGCAAGGTGTAGATCTTGGCTAATATCTATTTGGTTTATTGAACGGTATCTGTGCTAATTTCAAACTCTGGTTTTATGCATCACCCCACCTCTCCTTTCCCCTTAAGCTGAAATAAGTGTGTTTTCTAAATGTGAGACACTGTTCTGTTCTGTAATTCATTTCTTGTGCAGCCATATTTACCCTCCCTCTATAAGTGATATCTTATGATATGTTTCTTTTTCTGTTTGACTTATTTCAAGTAGTATTATCGGACCTAAATCCACTCTTTATCCTTCTACTAGCCTTATTACATTGATTTCATGGTGAAGAGATATTCCATTGTACATAAGTACCACATCTTCTTTATCCATTGTTCTCTTTCCTGGGATATTTAAGGTATACTGAAGTTGAGGTTCTTGTAAACAGAGTAGCCCTAAACTGTGGTGTGCTTGTGTCTTGTTAATTTTTAGATTTCCCTAGATATACTCCCATGATTGGAAGTGTCCTATGCTCTGTAGCTCTGTTTTTTAGATGATTTAGGAACCACCATACACTTCTCCAGAGTGGCTCTCGGCAGTTCACACACTGCCCATCAGCGTATAAAGGCTCCCTGTTCTCCATGGCCTGTCCTGCATTTCTGGTTTTTACAATTTTTTAGGATGGCCCTTTTGACCAGTGGGAAATGAGACTTCTTTGTTGTGCACATTTGCATTGCTTGCTTGCTTCGTTGCCCATAAAGTGCGTATGCGTTTTTTCCTGGATATAATCAGGAAAAAACGCATACGCCCTTTTGGGCCAACTGCATCATTGTCGAAATTCTGCCGCTTTTCATGTGCTTTAAAGACGAGTCCAATCTATCTCTTGAAATCTGTTTCTTGCAATTCTGTCTTGCATTCAGATCCTCTTCTTTGCCTTACCTCAACATATTTTTGGACGTTAGTTTTCATTTATAACTCTGCAGGTTTGTGAATTGCAGTGACCCTGAGCTCCATTTTTTAAGTTGCTCTTTTGTGAGCTGGCCTCAAACCCGCAGGATTGCTTCAGGCCCTATTTTGGCTCGGGCGAGGCGGGCTGAGCCTTTTTTCAATTCTTATTCTTAATGGGAAATTAGAGTGATATGTGCCCGTCCAAACCCCTACAACTATTCTCTCATTGGTTCCCCGTTCATCCTCCTCACAATTTGCAAAATGTGTGAAACAGAAGTTGAAATGTGCTGATTCTCCAAGTGGGGAGATTCTAAGTAACGTGGCTGGAATGGTGAACAGGAGCACCAGGAGAGGATAAATGAGCTGCATTTTAGACACATCTCCCGATCACATGGTGTACAGTCCTCTGGGTTTTCCATGCATGTTTTAGCTGTAGGAAGATCCCTTGAACCTGCATATTTGGGACCCATTGAATGGGTACCAGGTAGTATTACTTTAAAGGGTGTGCATTTCCTCACCCAACCTCACATTTCTCTTAGCGCAAACAGTTTCCAGCCTTATGTCTCATCCTGCTGTGGGTCTAGATGTGTTCAATCCATGTTGCATCACCGGCCCTGAGGAAAAGTTGTAAGAGGTTTTCTCTGTCTCTCTGTCGTTTATTTTTTTCAATTTATTACTATATTGGTTACAGCTGATTTTCAAAGCTCTGTTTCTTGCTGCTGTACATCCACTTGATTCACGTACAGAGAGACATCAGTAAATTCTTTTTCAGATTCTTACCAGTCGTATATATTCTTTTCCGGTGACTTGAGTGTGCTGAGTGCAGTTCTTTTAGCTACCGTGTAGGCCTTGTTGATTATCAGTTTGGTATTTGGAATGGTATCTTTGCTAATTTCAACCTCCTGGGTGATGCCTCACCCCTCCCCACCTTTCCCGTTTAGCAGCCTTATGCGTGTTTTCTACATATTTGACTATGTTTTTGTTTTGTAATTTATTTCATGTGTAGCCATTTTGGATTCCACCTTTAAGTGATATCTTATGATATGTGTCTTTTTCTTTTTGAATTCTGTCACTTAGAAAGATCATACGTAACTCCTCCGGAGTTGTTACAACTGGCCATATTTCATTGATTTCCAGGCTGAATAATATTCCACTCTACCTAAGTACCACATCTCTACCCATTTTTTCCCTCCAGAGACATTTAAGTTATATCCTAGTTGAGGATCTTTTAAACAGAGAGGGGGTAAACATTGGGGTGCCTGTGTCCTCTCGATTTTTGTTTTTCTCAAGATATACGCCCATGAGTGCAAGTGCCCTATGCTCTGTAGCTCATTTTTTAGATGCTTTAGTAAACACAATACACTTCTCCAGAATGGCCGTTGGCAATATACATTTCCACTATAAGTCTCACAGGGCTCCCTCTTCTCCTTGCCCTGTCCTGCATTTCTGTTGTTTACGCTTTATGAGGATGGCTCTTCTGACTGATGCGAAGTGATATCTTTTGTAGTATTGACTTCCAGTGCCCACCTGTTTGGTTGGCTAAAAAAGTGTATGCCCTTTTCTTGAATATATACAGAAAAAAACGCATACACCCTTTTTGGCCAACTGCAATGTTGGCAATGTTCAGCTCCTTTTCTTGTGCTTAATGGCGAGTCCTTTCTACCTCCTCAAATCCCTTTCCTGCCATTCTCCCTTGCTTACAAGTCCTTTTCTCTGACTTTCCTCAAGACATTTTTCAGTGATGGATATTTTCAACTCTGCAGTCTCGTGAATTTTACTGCCCCTGAGTTCCATTGTTCAACTTGTGTTTATGGGAACTGGCCACAAAGCAGCGGGATTTCCTCAAGCCCTATACTGTTTCCATGGGCAACCCTAGCCTTTGGTCAATTCGTCTTCCTGATTGGAAATTAGAGTGACATGTGCCTGTCTGAACACCTAGGACTTGTCTCTCATTGTTCCTCATCCTTCCGCTTCATCCTCTGGACAAATTCCAAACTGTACGCAACAGGATGTTGACAGTGCTGACATCTCCAAGTGGGGAGACTGTTAGTAAAGACGCTGGAGGGGTGAACCCGAGCACCAGGAGATGAGGAGAGGAGATGCCTTTTCCAAACTCTTCCCGATCAGACGGTATACCATCCTCTGGGTGTGACAGACATGTTTTAGCAGTAGGAAGAGTCCCATTCATGTAAGGAGAACACCAGGGCTTTTTCAAAATCAGTGTCTCCCCGAAACCCAAACTGGGGAATTTTTTAAGCTACGGCTACACATATGTTCATTAAGGGCCTTGGGAAGTAGGCAGAGTCCAAACTTTAGATGATTGAAGTCTTCAGGGTCAGAAGCACTCACCACCAGCTTCCCTTAGGTTACACTTTAACTGTCATTGATAGATGATGTCAATAAAAATATCTATTCTTTTTCAGATTATTTCCCCTTATAGGTTATTGCAAAATGTTGAGTGTAGTTCCCTGTGCTATACAGTAGTTCCTTGTTGATGATCTATTTTATACATAGCAGTGTGTATGTGTTAATCCCAAACTGTTAATTTATCCCTCCTCCCACCTTTCCCCTTTGGTAATAATAAATTATAAGATTTTATACTTCTCAGAAATGGGGGAGCTGAAAGAGAGGTATCATTTTCAATGGAAAAGCATTTAAAACAAGATTGAAGCTTTAACCAAGATTATTAGATGTACATCCTTGGAAAGAAATCACTTCGTTTCTCTAATATTGACCTGACAAATAAGACAAACCTTTTCACTGAACTTGCTTATAATAAAGTGATGGAAATATCAAATGGAAGTGTTAGAAACATCTTATTTTACCCGAGCCTTATACACTGTTCTATGTTAACTACAGTTTGGCTCACACATCTGTTCATTGAGGTTACAATAGTCTCAATTTCTGTTACTGATCCTCCAGAGTGGACCCCAACAAGTGTCCCCCTGCCCAGTGTCATTGGGGCCAACAGATCGAGACTGAGTTTGGTTCACAAGCAAAGGAAACTTTATATTTTGATCAGAGAATGGAGAGGTGAGAGCATGCACTACCCCGTGGGCTGTGGGCTGGGCTGCTGTGTAGAGATCCTGTCAGAGTCAGTGGGAGGGAGGGGGCGGAGCTCTCGAGGGCCAGGTTGGCTGCAGCTCAGGCTCTATATCGCGGAGTCTGCACTGGGCCCCAGGAGCTGAGGTGTCGACCCAGCCATTCTGCACTAGGAAATCTGGTCTGAAGTGCCGGGTGTGGAACCTCTGCATGCGGGACCCTAGGAGCACGTGAAATTAGACAAAGCACAAAGGATAAAAAAGGTTAGACTTGACTTTATTGCCCAGATTCTATTTTTATCTCCCAGGGATTTTTAATGGGCTTTGCTGGGGACAAACCCCTCCTCTGCCTTTTGTCCCGTTCCTCATTCTTGGAGTGCTGAGGGTGCAGACACTTCTTCTGTAACTGCTGAGTGCTGAGTTGGGAGCCCTAATACCCGGGGGCGAGGGTCAGAGCTTCTCCCCAGCAGCCTCCAGGTGACGTTGATTGTCCCCAGGCCCCCTGCCTCCCTGCTCGTCCACCTGAGCACCAGCATTGGAAGTGTTATAGATTCTAATGACCTTTAAGGGTCCAGGAAAGAGATGTGCAGAGACGCTGTGGGGGCCGGTTTCACCCCGCCCCACATTTGTTCGGCCACCTTAGGCTGACCGTTTCTGCCAGCCTAGATGCTCTGACCAGTAGTCTGCGCTTTCTTCAATTAGGCCCCTGAATTAACGTACAAACAGCACCAGGTGTCAGAGCCCTGCCCGCTCAACTCCCAGACAGTCCAGGGTCAGTGGTGATCAAGGACCATGATGACCACTGAGTCAACAGCCTTTTGAAGTAAACAGGAGTCCAGCCGGTCTTATTGGCCACCATCATCACGGTGTCTGTAGGCTTTTCTATGGTGACAGTGTGATATACGGTTCCCCCGCCAAGATTATTAGCTCCCCTCTGGGTGCAGTAAGTCCTGCAAGCAGTAGTCTACTCTTTTGGGACACACTCTTATTGTTTTATGAGAGAAACTCCAGGTCAAGTGATGTTCACACGAGTCGTCATGGTGCCCTGTTGCCCCCGGTTATCTCTCTGGATGTTGGAGTTGGAGGGCCTCCTCACTCGAGGTCGGTGTGCCCACGGAGCGAACCCTGCAACTTCAGGGCATCGTTGGTGGTTAGGATCACCACGTGGGGTCCTTTTCCCTTAGGAAGGAGGTGGCCTTTTGGGCTGCTGATTTCCAGGTTTTTAGATACCGCCAGTATCTTGGCCAGATGCGGCAGTGGGCCAAGCCCCTTGGTGACCGTAGTTTATCCTACCTGGATGGCATTCTTGCATTGTTCCATTTCAAGTGGTCCCAGTTTTTGCACTAATTCTCCAATGGCGATTCACCTTTCACCGGGAATGTAAAGGTCAAAGGGTTTAGCTAAATTAGGGAGTTCCAGGGCAAGGGTCTGAATTGACTGCTCTTTCCATTCTTGAAAGGCCACTTCTGGATTCTATTCAAAAGGATCATCATCTTTTCCTTTCAGTGTTTCATATAGAGGCCCAGCTAGTAGACTGTAGTTAGGGATCCAGAAGCAGCAAACCCTGGCCTCCCCAGGAACCCCTAAGCTGTCTTCTAGTTTTAGAAAGGGGTAAGGCTGCAAATGGTTTCTTCCCTTTCCTGGGATGGGCTTCTCCGACCTTCTGTGAGAATGAAGCCCAGGCAGGTCACCGCAGTCTGTGATATTTGAGCTTTTTCTTGGACAACTTCTATCCTTTATTGGCTTGGTAGTTCAGAGGCCTCCTTAGTAGGGCTGGCGATCAGAATGTCGTCTGCGTACTGAAGGAGGGTTTCCTTTTCCAGAGGTAGAACTTTTAGGTCTTTAGCTAAGCTTTCCCCAAAGATGGTGTGGGAATTTTTGCACCCTTGGGGCAAGACGGCCCGGAAGTATTGTTTTAGTTGTATGTTGAGTCCTGCCACTCACAAGCCAAAATTTCTTGTGACTCTGGGACTAATGGAATACAAAAGAAGGCATCATTGAAGACTAATACAGAATACCATGTCCTGGTGGTTGGTAGAATGACCAGCAGGGTGTAGGAATTAGGAGCAACTGGAGGTATATCCTCGGTGGCTTCACTGACTGTCCTGACATCCTTTACCAGGTCCCCAGCAGCCCATGGGGCTCTCGTGGTCAGACCAATCCCAGAATATGGAGCTCACCTGGGCAGGTACCCCACCCCCACCCCAGCCCACGGGGCTCTCGTGGTCAGGCCCTTCCCAGGATACAGAGCTACCCTTGCAGGTACCATGGCAGGGCTGGGCACACAGGAACCGTGCACATAGCCCTCATTGCAGAGCACCCCCAGCTCACCTGTCGCTCAGAGCTGGCACAGAGCACCTCAGAGCAGGACTTGAACTAACAAACAGCAGCTGCGACAGGTCTGTGACCCTGGGCGTCACTCTGTGCGGCCTCCCTCCACCTGGTCTTCCAGAGACTTCCACTGCACCCGGGGCACCAGGCCTCTGTCTCCAACCACCACCCACCCCTCCTCTCCCTGACTCCTGGGTTCCTCTCATAAGGAGAGGGTTTTCTTGAAGTTGTCTCCCACTCATGGGCCAGATAAAATGATTAGAAAACAAGCCAAAGCTGCAGCCCCTTGTCTATCCTGACTCTCAGGAGCCCACACCTGTTCCTTGGACCTGGCCGGTTCAGCAAGTTCCATTTTCTGCAACTGTGAGCCCCTGAGGGGTGATGATTGGCTGACCTGGGCAGCCTTACCGTGCGGGCCAGCCCTCCCCAGGTGTGCCTGGGTTGAGATCAATATAAATACCACTCCAGGCAGCAAGAGCCCCTGCAGCCGTGCCTGACACCATTTTCTCTGCCCTGTCAGCAGTCTCGGGGCTGGGCTGGTGGGAGGGAGTGAGAGGCCACGGCTTTGTGGGTGGCCCAGTGTGAGTGGGGCTCTGCTGGACTTTCTGCAGCAGTTGCCAGGCTGCCACCTGCTAAAGAAGAGGATGTGTCACCCATACCTGCTGCTGGAATTTCTCCCTGGGCAGAGGTGAGGAAGGAAAAAAGCAGTGGGGGCAGGGACAGGACGGGTATCTCAGTCAGGGAAATGGAAATCTTCCAGAAGAGCACCCAGGGCCAGGACCATCCTGGCTGGCCTGCAGGCACCAAGTCGGCCGGCATGCTGTCACTCGTGTGGCTCTATGGCCCTTCCTCTAGGCTTTCAAGTCCTTGTATATATTCAGGTGTTTTACCTGGGACGGGTGGGAATAGTTCAGCAGCAACTGGCCTGGGGCTCAGCTCACGTTTACTCACAGATGCCTCGGCACGGTGCCCCAGCTTTGCAATGAGGACGCTTGTTGCGTGGGGGCTGCTGGCTGAATGGGAGACGATTCCCCACCACTGGCCAACTTCAGAATTGTTTACAACTGGAGCAAGTGCCCTGATACGGTTTTCCTCTGTGGAACTGGTGGGTTCTGTGTTTTTTTTCTCTTTTTCGTTTTTGGTTCAAGGTAGATTTTATTCCTCTTTTTTGTATTTACAGATATAAGCATGGAAATAATTTATTCATACAAATACATGTATGTGAAGGGAATAATTGTTTTTTCTGTTTTATTTTTTAAATTTTATTTCTTTTTAATTTTGAATTTTATTTTATATTTTTATACAGCAGGTTCTTATTGGTTATCTATTTTATACATATAAATGTATACATGCCAATCCCAGTCTCTCAACTCCTCCCACCACCACCCCCCCAACAGCTTTCCCCCCTTGTTGTCCATACATTTGTTGTCTACATCTGTTGCTCTATTTATGCCTTGCAAAATGGTTAATCTGTACAGTTTTTCTAGGTTCCACATATATGCATGAATATACAAGATTTGTTTTTCTCTTTCTGACTTACTTCACTCTGTATGACAGTCTCTAGATCCATCGACGTCTCTACAAATGACCCAATTTCATTCCTTTTCATGGCTTAGTAATATTCCATTTTATATATGTACCACAGCTTTATGCATTCGTCTGTCTGTGGGCATTTAGGTTGCTTCCATTACCTCGATATTGTAAATAGTGATGCAATGAACATTGCGGTGAATGTCTCGTTTTGATTTATGGTTTTGTCTGGGTATATGTCCAGTACTGGGATTGCTGTATCATATGGTAATTCTATTGTTAGTTTCTTAAGAAACTCCATATTGTTCTCCGTAGTGACTGTATCAATTTATATTCCCAACAATAGTGGAAGAGGGTTCCTTTTCTCCACACCCTTTCCAGCATTTTTGTTTGTAGATTTTCTCATGATGCCCATTCTATCAGGTGTGAGGTGATACCTCATTGTTGAGTCCATTTTGTTGAGCAAGGGGTAGGTCTTGTCTATTACATATTTGGCTTATTGAATGGTATCTGTGCTAATTTCAAACTCTGGTTTTATGCAGCACCCCAACTCACTTTCCCCCTTAAGGAAGCATAAGTTGGTTTTCTAAACTTGAGACCCTGTTCTGTTTTGTAATTCAGTTCATGTGTAGCCAAGTTCACATTCCATGTATTAGTGATATCTTATGATGTTTCTTTTTCTGTGTGACATATTTCAGTTAGAATCATCATACCTGAATCCACTCATTATGCTGCTACGGGCCTGATGACATAGATTTCATGGCTGAGTGATTTTGCATTGTACATAAGTACCACAACTTCTTTATCCATTTTTCACTTTCTGCGATATTGAACTTGTACCGTAAACGAGGTTCTTGTAAACAGAGCTGTCCCAAACTGTGGGGTGGCTGTGTCTTTTTGATTTTAATTTCCCTAAGCTATAGGACCATAAGTGGAAGTGCCCTAGGCTCTGTTGCTTTGTTTTTTAGATGTTTCAGGAAACACCATACACTTCTCCCGAGTGGCTGTTGGCAATTTACATCCCGCCCATCAGCATAACAAGGCTCCCAGTTCTCCATGGCCTGTCCTGCCTTTCTGGATTTTACACTTTTTTCAGATGGCCCTTCTGACCGGGGGGAAGTGAGACTTCATTGTAGTGCAGATTTCCTTTGCAAGCTTGCTTGGTTGGCCAAAAAGTGCGTATGCGTTTTTTCCTGATTCAGGAAAAAACGCATACGCACTTTTTGGCCAAGTGCATCATTGTGGACGTTCTGCCTCTTTTCCTATGCTTAAAATGCAATTCCAGTCTACCTCCTGAAATCGGTTTCCTGCAATTCTGCCCCGCTTTCAAGTCCTCTTGGCAGCCTTACTTCAGTATATTTTTGGACGATTGCTGTCATTTATAACTCTGCAGGTTTGTGAATTCCTGTGACCCTGAGCTCCGTTCTTCATCTCGCTTTCTTGTGAGCTGGCCGCAACACCGCAGGATTGCTTCAGGCCCTAATCTGGTTCCAGCACGGCACGCTGAGCCTTTGGTTAATTCCTGTCTTTGGTGGGAAATGAGAGTTAAATTTGCCCGTCCAGAAACCTCCAGCTTGTCTCTCATTGGTTCTCCCTATTCCTGTTCATCTTCCACTGAAATTGAAAACAGGGCCAAACAGGAGGTTAAAGGCACTGACTCTCCAAGTCGGGAGAGTGTTAGTAAAGCGTCTGGAATGTTGCACCCGAGTACCAGGGGACGAAAACTGAGACATATTTGAACACGTCTCCCGATCACATGATTGATCATACTCTGGGTTCCACATGCATGTTTTAGCTGAAGGAAGAATCCCTGAAACCTGGAGAGTTGAGACCCGTGGAATGAGTACCATGCAATATGATTTCAGAGGGTCTTCATTTGCTCACCAAACCTCTCCAATCCTATCACTGCTGCATTTATGCCCCTGTACACACGCTTGATTCCCTTTCGGAGACATAGCAATCCATAGGTTTTAAGATAATTACTAGTCAGGTACATTCTTAGGCATTTAATATGGGGTGTTGAGTCCATTTCGTTGAGCAAGGAGTAGCTCTTGTCTATTCCATATTTGGCTTAAGGAACTTTATCTGTGCTTATTTCAATCTCTGGTTTTATGCAGCACCCCAACTCACCTTTCCCATTAAGCAAGCATAAGTTGGTTTTCTAAATTTGAGACCCTGTTCTGTTTTGTAATTCAGTTCCTGTGTAGCCAAGTTTACATTCCATGTATTAGTGATATCTTATGATGTTTCTTTTTCTGTGTGACTTATTTCAGTTAGAATCATCATACCTGAATCCACTCATTGTGCTGCTAAGGGCCTGATGACATAGATTTCATTGCTGAGTGATATTGCTTTGTAAGTAAATACCACAACTTCTTTATCCATTTTTCACTTTCTGCGATGTCGAACTTGTACGGTAAACGAGGTTCTTGTAAACAGAGGCGTCCCAAATTTTGGGGTGGCTGTGTCTTTTTGATTTTAATTTCCCTAAGCCAAAGGACCATAAGTGGAAGTGCCCTAGGCTCTGTTGCTTTGTTTTTTAGATGTTTCAGGAAACACCATACACTTCTCCTGAGTGTCTGTTGGCAATTTACATCCCGCCCATCAGCATAACAAGGCTCCCAGTTCTCCATGGCCTGTCCTGCCTTTCTGGATTTTACACTTTTTTCAGATGGCCCTTTTGACTGGGGGGAAGTGAGACTTCATTGTAGTGCAGATTTCCTTTGCAAATTTGTTTTTTTTGCCAAAAAGGACGTATGCGTTTTTTCCTGAATATATTCAGGAAAAAACGCATACGCCCTTTTTGGCCAAGTGCATCATTGTGGAGGTTCTGCCTCTTTTCCTATGCTTTCAATGCAATTCCAGTCTACCTCCTGAAATCGGTTTCCTGCAATTCTGCCCCGCTTTCAAGTCCTCTTGGCAGCCTTACTTCAGTATATTTTTGGACGATAGCTGTTATTTATAACTCTGCAGGTTTGTGAATTACAGTGCCCCTGAGCTCCTTTCTTCAACTCATTTTCTTGTGAGCTGGCCGCAACACCGCAGGATGGCTTCAGGCCCTAATCTGGTTCCGGCACGGCACGCTGAGCCTTTGGTTATTTCCTCTTCCTGGTGGGAAATGAGAGTTAAATTTGCCCGTCGAGACACCTCCAGCTAGTCTCTCATTGGTTCTCGCTATTCCTGTTCATCTTCCGCAGAAATTGCAAACTGGGCCAAACAGGAGGTTAAAGGCGCTGACTCTCCAAGTGGGGAGAGTGTTAGTAAAGCGTCTGGAATGTTGCACCCGAGTACCAGGGGAGGAAAACTGAGACATATTTGAACATGTTTCCCGTTCACACGGTTGATCATACTCTGGGTTCCACATGCATGTTTTAGCTGAAAGAAGAATACCTTAAACCTGCAGAGTTGAGACCCGTGTAATGGGTACCATGCAATATGACTTCAAAGGGTCTTCATTTGCTCACTGAACCTCTCCAATCCTATCACTGCTGCGTTTATGCCCCTGTACACATGCTTGATTCTCTTTTGGAGACATAGCAATCCCTAGGTTTGAAGATACTTACTAGTCAGGTACATTCTTAGGCGTTTAATATGGGGTGTTGAGTCCATTTCGTTGAGCAAGGAGTAGCTCTTGTCTATTCCATATTTGGCTTAAGGAACTTTATCTGTGTTCATTTCAATCTCTGGTTTTATGCAGCACCCCAACTCACCTTTCCCCTTAAGCAAGCATAAGTTGGTTTTCTAAATTTGAGACCCTGTTCTGTTCTGTAATTCAGTTCCTGTGTAGCCAAGTTTACATTCCGTGTATTAGTGATATCTTATGATGTTTCTTTTTCTGTGTGTCTTATTTCAGTTAGAATCATCGTACCTGAATCCACTCATTATGCTGCTACGGGCCTGATGACATAGATTTCATTGCTGAGTGATACTGCATTGTACGTAAGTACCACAAGTTCTTTATCCATTTTTCACTTTCTGTGATATTGAACTTGTACGGTTAACGAGGTTCTTGTAAACAGAGGCGTCCCAAACTTTGGGGTGGCTGTGTCTTTTTGATTTTAATTTCCCTAAGCTATAGGACCATAAGTGGAAGTGCCCTAGGCTCTGTTGCTTTGTTTTTTAGATGTTTCAGGAAACACCATACACATCCCGCCCATCAGCATAACAAGGCTCCCAGTTCTCCATGGCCTGTCCTGCCTTTCTGGATTTTACACTTTTTTCAGATGGCCCTTTTGACCAGGGGGAAGTGAGACTTCATTGTAGTGCAGATTTCCTTTGCAAGCTTGCTTGGTTGGCCAAAAAGGGCGTATGCCTTTTTTCCTGAATAAATTCAGGAAAAAAGACATACACCCTTTTTGGCCAAGTGAATCATTGTGGACGTTCTGCCTCTTTTCCTATGCTTTAAATGCAATTCCAGTCTACCTCCTGAAATCGTTTTCCTGCAATTCTGCCTTGCTTTCAATGCCTCTTCATAGCCTTACCTCAATATATTTTTTGAAAATAGTTGGCCTTTATAACTCTGCAGGTTTTTGAATTGCAGTGGCCCTTAGCTCCATTTTTCAGCTCTTATTTTTGTGATCTTGCCTCATAACCACAGGATTCCTTCAGGCCCTATTCTTCTTCTGGGGCACCTTGCTGTGCCTTTGGTTTATTCTTCTTACTGATGTGAATTTAGAGTGACATGTGCCCATTGAAACCGCTACAGCTAGTTTCTCACTGGTTCCCCCTATTCCCATTCATCCTCCGCACTAACTGCAGACTGTGCGATACCAGAACTTAAAGGCATTGACTCTCCATGTGGGGATATTTTTGGTAAAGCGGCTGGAATGTCGATCCGGAGCCCCAGGAGAGGAAAAATGAGGTGCGTTTTAGAAACCTTTCCCGATCATATGGTATACCAGTCGCTGGGTTTCCCAAGCATGGTTTAGCTGTAGGAAGATTCCCTTCAACCTGGAGTGTTGGGACCCTTGGAATGAGTAGCATGAAGTATTGCATTAAACTTTTGGCAGTTGCTCACCAAAGCTCATCAATCCTCTCAGCCCCAAGTGTCCAGCCTTATGTCTTATCCAGCTGTGGGTTTATATGTGGTCAATCCAGGTTGCATCACAGCCCCTGAGCGAATTTTGTAAGAATTTTTCTCTCTTTCATTGTTTCTGCGTTTTGTTTTTAAAATTTATTTCTATAATGGGGTTTAGCTCATTTTCACTGCTGTGTTTGTGCCACTCTGCACACACTTGATTCCCTTATGGAGATATATCAATACATGGGTTTTAAGATTCTTATTACTCAGATATATTTCTCTGCGGTGTATAGGGTGTGTTGAGGCCAGTTCATTGAGCAAGGTGTAGATCTTGTCTAATATCTATTTGGTTTATTGAACGGTATCTGTGCTAATTTCAAACTCTGGTTTTATGCATCACCCCACCTCTCCTTTCCCCTTAAGCTGAAATAAGTGTGTTTTCTAAATGTGAGACACTGTTCTGTTCTGTAATTCATTTCTTGTGCAGCCATATTTACCCTCCCTCTATAAGTGATATCTTATGATATGTTTCTTTTTCTGTTTGACTTATTTCAAGTAGTATTATCGGACCTAAATCCACTCTTTATCCTTCTACTAGCCTTATTACATTGATTTCATGGTGAAGAGATATTCCATTGTACATAAGTACCACATCTTCTTTATCCATTGTTCTCTTTCCTGGGATATTTAAGGTATACTGAAGTTGAGGTTCTTGTAAACAGAGTAGCCCTAAACTGTGGTGTGCTTGTGTCTTGTTAATTTTTAGATTTCCCTAGATATACTCCCATGATTGGAAGTGTCCTATGCTCTGTAGCTCTGTTTTTTAGATGATTTAGGAACCACCATACACTTCTCCAGAGTGGCTCTCGGCAGTTCACACACTGCCCATCAGCGTATAAAGGCTCCCTGTTCTCCATGGCCTGTCCTGCATTTCTGGTTTTTACAATTTTTTAGGATGGCCCTTTTGACCAGTGGGAAATGAGACTTCTTTGTTGTGCACATTTGCATTGCTTGCTTGCTTCGTTGCCCATAAAGTGCGTATGCGTTTTTTCCTGGATATAATCAGGAAAAAACGCATACGCCCTTTTGGGCCAACTGCATCATTGTCGAAATTCTGCCGCTTTTCATGTGCTTTAAAGACGAGTCCAATCTATCTCTTGAAATCTGTTTCTTGCAATTCTGTCTTGCATTCAGATCCTCTTCTTTGCCTTACCTCAACATATTTTTGGACGTTAGTTTTCATTTATAACTCTGCAGGTTTGTGAATTGCAGTGACCCTGAGCTCCATTTTTTAAGTTGCTCTTTTGTGAGCTGGCCTCAAACCCGCAGGATTGCTTCAGGCCCTATTTTGGCTCGGGCGAGGCGGGCTGAGCCTTTTTTCAATTCTTATTCTTAATGGGAAATTAGAGTGATATGTGCCCGTCCAAACCCCTACAACTATTCTCTCATTGGTTCCCCGTTCATCCTCCTCACAATTTGCAAAATGTGTGAAACAGAAGTTGAAATGTGCTGATTCTCCAAGTGGGGAGATTCTAAGTAACGTGGCTGGAATGGTGAACAGGAGCACCAGGAGAGGATAAATGAGCTGCATTTTAGACACATCTCCCGATCACATGGTGTACAGTCCTCTGGGTTTTCCATGCATGTTTTAGCTGTAGGAAGATCCCTTGAACCTGCATATTTGGGACCCATTGAATGGGTACCAGGTAGTATTACTTTAAAGGGTGTGCATTTCCTCACCCAACCTCACATTTCTCTTAGCGCAAACAGTTTCCAGCCTTATGTCTCATCCTGCTGTGGGTCTAGATGTGTTCAATCCATGTTGCATCACCGGCCCTGAGGAAAAGTTGTAAGAGGTTTTCTCTGTCTCTCTGTCGTTTATTTTTTTCAATTTATTACTATATTGGTTACAGCTGATTTTCAAAGCTCTGTTTCTTGCTGCTGTACATCCACTTGATTCACGTACAGAGAGACATCAGTAAATTCTTTTTCAGATTCTTACCAGTCGTATATATTCTTTTCCGGTGACTTGAGTGTGCTGAGTGCAGTTCTTTTAGCTACCGTGTAGGCCTTGTTGATTATCAGTTTGGTATTTGGAATGGTATCTTTGCTAATTTCAACCTCCTGGGTGATGCCTCACCCCTCCCCACCTTTCCCGTTTAGCAGCCTTATGCGTGTTTTCTACATATTTGACTATGTTTTTGTTTTGTAATTTATTTCATGTGTAGCCATTTTGGATTCCACCTTTAAGTGATATCTTATGATATGTGTCTTTTTCTTTTTGAATTCTGTCACTTAGAAAGATCATACGTAACTCCTCCGGAGTTGTTACAACTGGCCATATTTCATTGATTTCCAGGCTGAATAATATTCCACTCTACCTAAGTACCACATCTCTACCCATTTTTTCCCTCCAGAGACATTTAAGTTATATCCTAGTTGAGGATCTTTTAAACAGAGAGGGGGTAAACATTGGGGTGCCTGTGTCCTCTCGATTTTTGTTTTTCTCAAGATATACGCCCATGAGTGCAAGTGCCCTATGCTCTGTAGCTCATTTTTTAGATGCTTTAGTAAACACAATACACTTCTCCAGAATGGCCGTTGGCAATATACATTTCCACTATAAGTCTCACAGGGCTCCCTCTTCTCCTTGCCCTGTCCTGCATTTCTGTTGTTTACGCTTTATGAGGATGGCTCTTCTGACTGATGCGAAGTGATATCTTTTGTAGTATTGACTTCCAGTGCCCACCTGTTTGGTTGGCTAAAAAAGTGTATGCCCTTTTCTTGAATATATACAGAAAAAAACGCATACACCCTTTTTGGCCAACTGCAATGTTGGCAATGTTCAGCTCCTTTTCTTGTGCTTAATGGCGAGTCCTTTCTACCTCCTCAAATCCCTTTCCTGCCATTCTCCCTTGCTTACAAGTCCTTTTCTCTGACTTTCCTCAAGACATTTTTCAGTGATGGATATTTTCAACTCTGCAGTCTCGTGAATTTTACTGCCCCTGAGTTCCATTGTTCAACTTGTGTTTATGGGAACTGGCCACAAAGCAGCGGGATTTCCTCAAGCCCTATACTGTTTCCATGGGCAACCCTAGCCTTTGGTCAATTCGTCTTCCTGATTGGAAATTAGAGTGACATGTGCCTGTCTGAACACCTAGGACTTGTCTCTCATTGTTCCTCATCCTTCCGCTTCATCCTCTGGACAAATTCCAAACTGTACGCAACAGGATGTTGACAGTGCTGACATCTCCAAGTGGGGAGACTGTTAGTAAAGACGCTGGAGGGGTGAACCCGAGCACCAGGAGATGAGGAGAGGAGATGCCTTTTCCAAACTCTTCCCGATCAGACGGTATACCATCCTCTGGGTGTGACAGACATGTTTTAGCAGTAGGAAGAGTCCCATTCATGTAAGGAGAACACCAGGGCTTTTTCAAAATCAGTGTCTCCCCGAAACCCAAACTGGGGAATTTTTTAAGCTACGGCTACACATATGTTCATTAAGGGCCTTGGGAAGTAGGCAGAGTCCAAACTTTAGATGATTGAAGTCTTCAGGGTCAGAAGCACTCACCACCAGCTTCCCTTAGGTTACACTTTAACTGTCATTGATAGATGATGTCAATAAAAATATCTATTCTTTTTCAGATTATTTCCCCTTATAGGTTATTGCAAAATGTTGAGTGTAGTTCCCTGTGCTATACAGTAGTTCCTTGTTGATGATCTATTTTATACATAGCAGTGTGTATGTGTTAATCCCAAACTGTTAATTTATCCCTCCTCCCACCTTTCCCCTTTGGTAATAATAAATTATAAGATTTTATACTTCTCAGAAATGGGGGAGCTGAAAGAGAGGTATCATTTTCAATGGAAAAGCATTTAAAACAAGATTGAAGCTTTAACCAAGATTATTAGATGTACATCCTTGGAAAGAAATCACTTCGTTTCTCTAATATTGACCTGACAAATAAGACAAACCTTTTCACTGAACTTGCTTATAATAAAGTGATGGAAATATCAAATGGAAGTGTTAGAAACATCTTATTTTACCCGAGCCTTATACACTGTTCTATGTTAACTACAGTTTGGCTCACACATCTGTTCATTGAGGTTACAATAGTCTCAATTTCTGTTACTGATCCTCCAGAGTGGACCCCAACAAGTGTCCCCCTGCCCAGTGTCATTGGGGCCAACAGATCGAGACTGAGTTTGGTTCACAAGCAAAGGAAACTTTATATTTTGATCAGAGAATGGAGAGGTGAGAGCATGCACTACCCCGTGGGCTGTGGGCTGGGCTGCTGTGTAGAGATCCTGTCAGAGTCAGTGGGAGGGAGGGGGCGGAGCTCTCGAGGGCCAGGTTGGCTGCAGCTCAGGCTCTATATCGCGGAGTCTGCACTGGGCCCCAGGAGCTGAGGTGTCGACCCAGCCATTCTGCACTAGGAAATCTGGTCTGAAGTGCCGGGTGTGGAACCTCTGCATGCGGGACCCTAGGAGCACGTGAAATTAGACAAAGCACAAAGGATAAAAAAGGTTAGACTTGACTTTATTGCCCAGATTCTATTTTTATCTCCCAGGGATTTTTAATGGGCTTTGCTGGGGACAAACCCCTCCTCTGCCTTTTGTCCCGTTCCTCATTCTTGGAGTGCTGAGGGTGCAGACACTTCTTCTGTAACTGCTGAGTGCTGAGTTGGGAGCCCTAATACCCGGGGGCGAGGGTCAGAGCTTCTCCCCAGCAGCCTCCAGGTGACGTTGATTGTCCCCAGGCCCCCTGCCTCCCTGCTCGTCCACCTGAGCACCAGCATTGGAAGTGTTATAGATTCTAATGACCTTTAAGGGTCCAGGAAAGAGATGTGCAGAGACGCTGTGGGGGCCGGTTTCACCCCGCCCCACATTTGTTCGGCCACCTTAGGCTGACCGTTTCTGCCAGCCTAGATGCTCTGACCAGTAGTCTGCGCTTTCTTCAATTAGGCCCCTGAATTAACGTACAAACAGCACCAGGTGTCAGAGCCCTGCCCGCTCAACTCCCAGACAGTCCAGGGTCAGTGGTGATCAAGGACCATGATGACCACTGAGTCAACAGCCTTTTGAAGTAAACAGGAGTCCAGCCGGTCTTATTGGCCACCATCATCACGGTGTCTGTAGGCTTTTCTATGGTGACAGTGTGATATACGGTTCCCCCGCCAAGATTATTAGCTCCCCTCTGGGTGCAGTAAGTCCTGCAAGCAGTAGTCTACTCTTTTGGGACACACTCTTATTGTTTTATGAGAGAAACTCCAGGTCAAGTGATGTTCACACGAGTCGTCATGGTGCCCTGTTGCCCCCGGTTATCTCTCTGGATGTTGGAGTTGGAGGGCCTCCTCACTCGAGGTCGGTGTGCCCACGGAGCGAACCCTGCAACTTCAGGGCATCGTTGGTGGTTAGGATCACCACGTGGGGTCCTTTTCCCTTAGGAAGGAGGTGGCCTTTTGGGCTGCTGATTTCCAGGTTTTTAGATACCGCCAGTATCTTGGCCAGATGCGGCAGTGGGCCAAGCCCCTTGGTGACCGTAGTTTATCCTACCTGGATGGCATTCTTGCATTGTTCCATTTCAAGTGGTCCCAGTTTTTGCACTAATTCTCCAATGGCGATTCACCTTTCACCGGGAATGTAAAGGTCAAAGGGTTTAGCTAAATTAGGGAGTTCCAGGGCAAGGGTCTGAATTGACTGCTCTTTCCATTCTTGAAAGGCCACTTCTGGATTCTATTCAAAAGGATCATCATCTTTTCCTTTCAGTGTTTCATATAGAGGCCCAGCTAGTAGACTGTAGTTAGGGATCCAGAAGCAGCAAACCCTGGCCTCCCCAGGAACCCCTAAGCTGTCTTCTAGTTTTAGAAAGGGGTAAGGCTGCAAATGGTTTCTTCCCTTTCCTGGGATGGGCTTCTCCGACCTTCTGTGAGAATGAAGCCCAGGCAGGTCACCGCAGTCTGTGATATTTGAGCTTTTTCTTGGACAACTTCTATCCTTTATTGGCTTGGTAGTTCAGAGGCCTCCTTAGTAGGGCTGGCGATCAGAATGTCGTCTGCGTACTGAAGGAGGGTTTCCTTTTCCAGAGGTAGAACTTTTAGGTCTTTAGCTAAGCTTTCCCCAAAGATGGTGTGGGAATTTTTGCACCCTTGGGGCAAGACGGCCCGGAAGTATTGTTTTAGTTGTATGTTGAGTCCTGCCACTCACAAGCCAAAATTTCTTGTGACTCTGGGACTAATGGAATACAAAAGAAGGCATCATTGAAGACTAATACAGAATACCATGTCCTGGTGGTTGGTAGAATGACCAGCAGGGTGTAGGAATTAGGAGCAACTGGAGGTATATCCTCGGTGGCTTCACTGACTGTCCTGACATCCTTTACCAGGTCCCCAGCAGCCCATGGGGCTCTCGTGGTCAGACCAATCCCAGAATATGGAGCTCACCTGGGCAGGTACCCCACCCCCACCCCAGCCCACGGGGCTCTCGTGGTCAGGCCCTTCCCAGGATACAGAGCTACCCTTGCAGGTACCATGGCAGGGCTGGGCACACAGGAACCGTGCACATAGCCCTCATTGCAGAGCACCCCCAGCTCACCTGTCGCTCAGAGCTGGCACAGAGCACCTCAGAGCAGGACTTGAACTAACAAACAGCAGCTGCGACAGGTCTGTGACCCTGGGCGTCACTCTGTGCGGCCTCCCTCCACCTGGTCTTCCAGAGACTTCCACTGCACCCGGGGCACCAGGCCTCTGTCTCCAACCACCACCCACCCCTCCTCTCCCTGACTCCTGGGTTCCTCTCATAAGGAGAGGGTTTTCTTGAAGTTGTCTCCCACTCATGGGCCAGATAAAATGATTAGAAAACAAGCCAAAGCTGCAGCCCCTTGTCTATCCTGACTCTCAGGAGCCCACACCTGTTCCTTGGACCTGGCGGGTTCAGCAAGTTCCATTTTCTGCAACTGTGAGCCCCTGAGGGGTGATGATTGGCTGACCTGGGCAGCCTTACCGTGCGGGCCAGCCCTCCCCAGGTGTGCCTGGGTTGAGATCAATATAAATACCACTCCAGGCAGCAAGAGCCCCTGCAGCCGTGCCTGACACCATTTTCTCTGCCCTGTCAGCAGTCTCGGGGCTGGGCTGGTGGGAGGGAGTGAGAGGCCACGGCTTTGTGGGTGGCCCAGTGTGAGTGGGGCTCTGCTGGACTTTCTGCAGCAGTTGCCAGGCTGCCACCTGCTAAAGAAGAGGATGTGTCACCCATACCTGCTGCTGGAATTTCTCCCTGGGCAGAGGTGAGGAAGGAAAAAAGCAGTGGGGGCAGGGACAGGACGGGTATCTCAGTCAGGGAAATGGAAATCTTCCAGAAGAGCACCCAGGGCCAGGACCATCCTGGCTGGCCTGCAGGCACCAAGTCGGCCGGCATGCTGTCACTCGTGTGGCTCTATGGCCCTTCCTCTAGGCTTTCAAGTCCTTGTATATATTCAGGTGTTTTACCTGGGACGGGTGGGAATAGTTCAGCAGCAACTGGCCTGGGGCTCAGCTCACGTTTACTCACAGATGCCTCGGCACGGTGCCCCAGCTTTGCAATGAGGACGCTTGTTGCGTGGGGGCTGCTGGCTGAATGGGAGACGATTCCCCACCACTGGCCAACTTCAGAATTGTTTACAACTGGAGCAAGTGCCCTGATACGGTTTTCCTCTGTGGAACTGGTGGGTTCTGTGTTTTTTTTCTCTTTTTCGTTTTTGGTTCAAGGTAGATTTTATTCCTCTTTTTTGTATTTACAGATATAAGCATGGAAATAATTTATTCATATAAATACATGTATGTGAAGGGAATAATTGTTTTTTCTGTTTTATTTTTTAAATTTTATTTCTTTTTAATTTTGAATTTTATTTTGTATTTTTATACAGCAGGTTCTTATTGGTTATCTATTTTATACATATAAATGTATACATGTCAATCCCAGTCTCTCAACTCCTCCCACCACCACCCCCCCAACAGCTTTCCCCCCTTGTTGTCCATACATTTGTTGTCTACATCTGTTGCTCTATTTATGCCTTGCAAAATGGTTAATCTGTACAGTTTTTCTAGGTTCCACATATATGCATGAATATACAAGATTTGTTTTTCTCTTTCTGACTTACTTCACTCTGTATGACAGTCTCTAGATCCATCGACGTCTCTACAAATGACCCAATTTCATTCCTTTTCATGACTTAGTAATATTCCATTTTATATATGTACCACAGCTTTATGCATTCGTCTGTCTGTGGGCATTTAGGTTGCTTCCATTACCTCGATATTGTAAATAGTGATGCAATGAACATTGCGGTGAATGTCTCGTTTTGATTTATGGTTTTGTCTGGGTATATGTCCAGTACTGGGATTGCTGTATCATATGGTAATTCTATTGTTAGTTTCTTAAGAAACTCCATATTGTTCTCCGTAGTGACTGTATCAATTTATATTCCCAACAATAGTGGAAGAGGGTTCCTTTTCTCCACACCCTTTCCAGCATTTTTGTTTGTAGATTTTCTCATGATGCCCATTCTATCAGGTGTGAGGTGATACCTCATTGTTGAGTCCATTTTGTTGAGCAAGGGGTAGGTCTTGTCTATTACATATTTGCCTTATTGAATGGTATCTGTGCTAATTTCAAACGCTGGTTTTATGCAGCACCCCAACTCACTTTCCCCCTTAAGGAAGCATAAGTTGGTTTTCTAAACTTGAGACCCTGTTCTGTTTTGTAATTCAGTTCATGTGTAGCCAAGTTCACATTCCGTGTATTAGTGATATCTTATGATGTTTCTTTTTCTGTGTGACATATTTCAGTTAGAATCATCATACCTGAATCCACTCATTATGCTGCTACGGGCCTGATGACATAGATTTCATGGCTGAGTGATTTTGCATTGTACATAAGTACCACAACTTCTTTATCCATTTTTCACTTTCTGCGATATTGAACTTGTACCGTAAACGAGGTTCTTGTAAACAGAGCTGTCCCAAACTGTGGGGTGGCTGTGTCTTTTTGATTTTAATTTCCCTAAGCTATAGGACCATAAGTGGAAGTGCCCTAGGCTCTGTTGCTTTGTTTTTTAGATGTTTCAGGAAACACCATACACTTCTCCCGAGTGGCTGTTGGCAATTTACATCCCGCCCATCAGCATAACAAGGCTCCCAGTTCTCCATGGCCTGTCCTGCCTTTCTGGATTTTACACTTTTCTCAGATGGCCCTTTTGACCGGGGGGAAGTGAGACTTCATTGTAGTGCAGATTTCCTTTGCAAGCTTGCTTGGTTGGCCAAAAAGTGCGTATGCGTTTTTTCCTGATTCAGGAAAAAACGCATACGCCCTTTTTGGCCAAGTGCATCATTGTGGACGTTCTGCCTCTTTTCCTATGCTTAAAATGCAATTCCAGTCTACCTCCTGAAATCGGTTTCCTGCAATTCTGCCCCGCTTTCAAGTCCTCTTGGCAGCCTTACTTCAGTATATTTTTGGACGATAGCTCTCATTTATAACTCTGCAGGTTTGTGAATTCCTGTGCCCCTGAGCTCTGTTCTTCATCTCGCTTTCTTGTGAGCTGGCCGCAACACCGCAGGATTGCTTCAGGTCCTAATCTGTTTCCAGCACGGCACGCTGAGCCTTTGGTTAATTCCTGTCCTTGGTGGGAAATGAGAGTTAAATTTGCCCGTCCAGAAACCTCCAGCTTGTCTCTCATTGGTTCTCCCTATTCCTGTTCATCTTCCACAGAAATTGCAAACTGGGCCAAACAGGAGGTTAAAGGGACTGACTCTCCAAGTCGGGAGGGTGTTAGTAAAGCGTCTGGAATGTTGCACCCGAGTACCAGGGGATGAAAACTGAGACATATTTGAACACGTCTCCCGATCACATGGTTGATCATACTCTGGGTTCCACATGCATGTTTTAGCTGAAGGAAGAATCCCTTAAACCTGGAGAGTTGAGACCCGTGGAATGGGTACCATGCAATGTGACTTCAAAGGGTCTTCATTTGCTCACCGAACCTCTCCAATCCTATCACTGCTGCGTTTATGCCCCTCTACACACGCTTGATTCCCTTTCACAGACAGAGCAATCCATAGATTTTAAGATACTTGCTAGTCAGGTACATTCTTAGGCGTTTAATATGGGGTGTTGAGTCCATTTCGTTGAGCAAGGAGTAGCTCTTGTCTATTACATATTTGATTAAGGAACTTTATCTGTGCTCATTTCAATCTCTGGTTTTATGCAGCACCCCAACTCCCCTTTCCCCTTAAGCAAGCATAAGTTGGTTTTCTAAATTTGAGACCCTGTTCTGTTTTGGAATTCAGTTCCTGTGTAGCCAAGTTTACATTCCGTGTATTACTGATATCTTATGATGTTTCTTTTTCTGTGTGACTTATTTCAGATAAAATCATCATACCTGAATCCACTCATTATGCTTCTACGTGTCTGAAGACAGAGATTTAATTGCTGAGTGATATTGCATTGTACGTAAGTACCACAACTTCTTTATCCATTTTTCGCACTTTGCGATATTGAACTTGTACCGTAAACGAGGTTCTTGTAAACGGAGCCGTCCCAAACGTTGGGGTGGCTGTGTCTTTTTGATTTTAATTTCCCTAAGCTATAGGACCATAAGTGGAAGTGCCCTAGGCTCTGTTGCTTTGTTTTTTAGATGTTTCAGGAAACACCATACACTTCTCCCGAGTGTCTGTTGGCAATTTACATCCCGCCCATCAGCATAATAAGGCTCCCAGTTCTCCATGGCCTGTCCTGCCTTTCTGGATTTTACACTTTTTTCAGATGGCCCTTTTGACCGGGGGGAAGTGAGACTTCATTGTAGTGCAGATTTCCTTTGCAAGCTTGCTTTGTTGGCCAAAAAGGGCGTAGGCGTTTTTTCCTGAATATGTTCAGGAAAAAACGCCTACGCCCTTTTTGTCCAAGTGCATCATTGTGGACGTTCTGCCTCTTTTCCTATGCTTTCAATGCAATTCCAGTCTACCTCCTGAAATCGGTTTCCTGCAATTCTGCCCCGCTTTCAAGTCCTCTTGGCAGCCTTACTTCAGTATATTTTTGGACGATAGCTGTCATTTATAACTCTGCAGTTTTGTGAATTACAGTGCCCCTGAGCTCCTTTCTTCAACTCGCTTTGTTGTGACCTGGCCGCAACACCGCAGGATGGCTTCAGGCCCTAATCTGGTTTCGGCACGGCACGCTGAGCCTTTGGTTATTTCCTCTTCCTGGTGGGAAATGAGAGTTAAATTTGCCCGTCCAGACACCTCCAGCTAGTCTCTCATTGGTTCTCCCTATTCCTGTTCATCTTCCGCAGAAATTGCAAACTGGGCCAAACAGGAGGTTAAAGGCGCTGACTCTCCAAGTGGGGAGAGTGTTAGTAAAGCGTCTGCAATGTTGCACCCGAGTACCAGGGTACGAAAACTGAGACATATTTGAACACGTCTCCCATTCACACGGTTGATCATACTCTGGATTCCACATGCATGTTTTAGCTGAAGGAAGAATACCTTAAACCTGGAGAGTTGAGACCCGTGTAATGGGTACCATGCAATAAGACTTCAAAGGGTCTTCATTTGCTCACCGAACCTCTCCAATCCTATCACTGCTGCGTTTATGCCCCTGTACACACGCTTGATTCTCTTTTGGAGACATAGCAATCCATAGGTTTTAAGATACTTACTAGTCAGGTACATTCTTAGGCGTTTAATATGGGGTGTTGAGTCCATTTCGTTGAGCAAGGAGTAGCTCTTGTCTATTCCTTATTTGGGTTAAGGAACTTTATCTGTGCTCATTTCAATGTCTGGTTTTATGCAGCACCCCAAATCACCTTTCCCCTTAAGCAAGCATAAGTTGGTTTTCTAAATTTGAGACCCTGTTCTGTTTTGGAATTCAGTTCCTGTGTAGCCAAGTTTACATTCCGTGTATTACTGATATCTTATGATGTTTCTTTTTCTGTGTGACTTATTTCAGTTAGAATCATCGTACCTGAATCCACTCATTATGCTGCTACGGGCCTGATGACATAGATTTCATTGCTGAGTGATACTGCATTGTACGTAACTACCACAAGTTCTTTATTCATTTTTCACTTTCTGTGATATTGAACTTGTACGGTTAACGAGGTTCTTGTAAACAGAGGCGTCCCAAACTTTGGGGTGGCTGTGTCTTTTTGATTTTAGTTTCCCTAAGCTATAGGACCATAAGTGGAAGTGCCCTAGGCTCTGTTGCTTTGTTTTTTAGATGTTTCAGGAAACACCATACACTTCTCCCGAGTGTCTGTTGGCAATTTACCTCCCGCCCATCAGCATAACAAGGCTCCCAGTTCTCCATGGCCTGTCCTGCCTTTCTGGATTTTACACTTTTTTCAGATGGCCCTTTTGACCGGGGGGAAGTGAGTCTTCATTGTAGTGCAGATTTCCTTTGCAAGCTTGCTTGGTTGGCCAAAAAGGGCGTATGCGTTTTTTCCTGAATATATTCAGGAAAAAACGCATACGCCCTTTTTGGCCAAGTGCATCATTGTGGACGTTCTGCCTCTTTTCCTATGCTTTCAATGCAATTCCAGTCTACCTCCTGAAATCGGTTTCCTGCAATTCTGCCCCGCTTTCAAGTCCTCTTGGCAGCCTTACTTCAGTATATTTTTGGACGATAGCTGTCATTTATAACTCTGCAGGTTTGTGAATTACAGTGCCCCTGAGCTCGTTTCTTCAACTCGCTTTCTTGTGAGCTAGCCGCAATACCACAGGATGTCTTCAGGCCCTAATCTGTGTCCGGCACGGCACGCTGAACCTTTGGTTAATTCCTCTTCCTGGTGGGAAATGAGAGTTAAATTTGCCCATCCAGACACCTCCAGCTCATCTCTCATTGGTTCTCCCTATTCCTGTTCATCTTCGGCAGAAATTGCAAACTGGGCCAAACAAGAGGTTAAAGGCGCTGACTCTCCAAGTCGGGAGAGTTTTAGTAAAGCGTCTGGAATGTTGCACCCGAGTACCAGGGTACGAAAACTGAGACATATTTGAACACGTCTCCCGATCACATGGTTGATCATACTCTAGGTTCCACATGCATGTTTTAGCTGAAGGAAGAATACCTTAAACCTGGGTACTTGAAACCCATGGAATGGGTACCATGCAATATGACTTCAAAGGGTCTTCATTTGCTCACCGAACCTCTCCAATCCTATCACTGCTGCGTTTATGCCCCTGTACACATGCTTGATTCTCTTTCGGAGACATAGCAATCCATAGGTTTTAAGATACTTAGTAGTCAGGTACATTCTTAGGCGTTTAATATGCGGTGTTGAGTCCATTTCGTTGAGCAAGGAGTAGCTCTTGTCTATTCCGTATTTGGCTTAAGGAACTTTATCTGTGCTCATTTCAATCTCTGGTTTTATGCAGCACCCCAACTCACCTTTCCCCTTAAGCAAGCATAAGTTGGTTTTCTAAATTTGAGACCCTGTTCTGTTCTGTAATTCAGTTCCTGTGTAGCCAAGTTTACATTCCATGTATTACTGATATCTTATGATGTTTCTTTTTCTGTGTGACTTATTTCAGTTAGAATCATCATACCTGAATCCACTCATTGTGCTGCTAAGGGCCTGATGACATAGATTTCATTGCTGAGTGTTACTGCATTGTACGTAAGTACCACAAGTTCTGTATCCATTTTTCACTTTCTGTGATATTGAACTTGTACGGTAAACGAGGTTCTTGTAAACAGAGGCGTCCCAAACTTTGGGGTGGCTGTGTCTTTTTGATTTTAATTTCCCTAAGCTATAGGACCATAAGTGGAAGTGCCCTAGGCTCTGTTGCTTTGTTTTTTAGATGTTTCAGGAAACACCATACACTTCTCCCGAGTGTCTGTTGGCAATTTACATCCCGCCCATCAGCATAACAAGGCTCCCAGTTCTCCATGGCCTGTCCTGCCTTTCTGGATATTACACTTTTTTCAGATGGCCCTTTTGACCGGGGGGAAGTGAGACTTCATTGTAGTGCAGATTTCCTTTGCAAGCTTGCTTGGTTGGCCAAAAAGTGCGTATGCGTCTTTTCCTGAATATATTCAGGAAAAAACGCATACGCCCTTTTTGGCCAAGTGCATCATTGTGGACGTTCTGCCTCTTTTCCTATATTTTCAATGCAATTCCAGTCTACCTCCTGAAATCGGTTTCCTGCAATTCTGCCCCGCTTTCAAGTCCTCTTGGCAGCCTTACTTCAGTATATTTTTGGACGATAGCTGTCATTTATAACTCTGCAGGTTTGTGAATTACAGTGCCCCTGAGCTCGTTTCTTCAACTCGCTTTCTTGTGAGCTAGCCGCAATACCACAGGATGTCTTCAGGCCCTAATCTGTGTCCGGCACGGCACGCTGAACCTTTGGTTAATTCCTCTTCCTGGTGGGAAATGAGAGTTAAATTTGCCCGTCCAGACACCTCCAGCTCGTCTCTCATTGGTTCTCCCTATTCCTGTTCATCTTCCGCAGAAATTGCAAACTGGGCCAAACAAGAGGTTAAAGGCGCTGACTCTCCAAGTCGGGAGAGTTTTAGTAAAGCGTCTGGAATGTTGCACCCGAGTACCAGGGTACGAAAACTGAGACATATTTGAACACGTCTCCCGATCACATGGTTGATCATACTCTAGGTTCCACATGCATGTTTTAGCTGAAGGAAGAATACCTTAAACCTGGGTACTTGAAACCCATGGAATGGGTACCATGCAATATGACTTCAAAGGGTCTTCATTTGCTCACTGAACCTCTCCAATCCTATCACTGCTGCGTTTATGCCCCTGTACACATGCTTGATTCTCTTTCGGAGACATAGCAATCCATAGGTTTTAAGATACTTAGTAGTCAGGTACATTCTTAGGCGTTTAATATGCGGTGTTGAGTCCATTTCGTTGAGCAAGGAGTAGCTCTTGTCTATTCCGTATTTGGCTTAAGGAACTTTATCTGTGCTCATTTCAATGTCTGGTTTTATGCAGCACCCCAACTCACCTTTCCCCTTAAGCAAGCATAAGTTGGTTTTCTAAATTTGAGACCCTGTTCTGTTCTGTAATTCAGTTCCTGTGTAGCCAAGTTTACATTCCGTGTATTACTGATATCTTATGATGTTTCTTTTTCTGTGTGACTTATTTCAGTTACAATCATCATACCTGAATCCACTCATTGTGCTGCTAAGGGCCTGATGACATAGATTTCATTGCTGAGTGTTACTGCATTGTACGTAAGTACCACAAGTTCTGTATCCATTTTTCACTTTCTGTGATATTGAACTTGTACGGTAAACGAGGTTCTTGTAAACAGAGGCGTCCCAAACTTTGGGGTGGCTGTGTGTTTTTGATTTTAATTTCCCTAAGCTATAGGACCATAAGTGGAAGTGCCCTAGGCTCTGTTGCTTTGTTTTTTAGATGTTTCAGGAAACACCATACACTTCTCCCGAGTGTCTGTTGGCAATTTACGTCCCACCCATCAGCATAACAAGGCTCCCAGTTCTCCATGGCCTGTCCTGCCTTTCTGGATATTACACTTTTTTCAGATGGCCCTTTTGACCGGGGGGAAGTGAGACTTCATTGTAGTGCAGATTTCCTTTGGAAGCTTGCTTGGTTGGCCAAAAAGTGCGTATGCGTCTTTTCCTGAATATATTCAGGAAAAAACGCATACGCCCTTTTTGGCCAAGTGCATCATTGTGGACGTTCTGCCTCTTTTCCTATATTTTCAATGCAATTCCAGTCTACCTCCTGAAATCGGTTTCCTGCAATTCTGCCCCGCTTTCAAGTCCTCTTGGCAGCCTTACTTCAGTATATTTTTGGACGATAGCTGTCATTTATAAGTCTGCATGTTTGTGAATTACAGTGCCCCTGAGCTCCTTTCTTCAACTCGCTTTCTTTTGAGCTGGCCGCAACACCGCAGGATGGCTTCAGGCCCTAATCTGGTTCCGGCACGGCACGCTGAGCCTTTGGTTATTTCCTCTTCCTGGTGGGAAATGAGAGTTAAATTTGCCCGTCCAGACACCTCCAGCTAGTCTCTCATTGGTTCTCCCTATTCCTTTTCATCTTCCGCAGAATTTGCAAACTGGGCCAAACAGGAGGTTAAAGGCGTTGACTCTCCAAGTGGGGAGAGTGTTAGTAAAGCGTCTGGAATGTTGCACCCGAGTACCAGGGGAGGAAAACTGAGACATATTTGAACACGTCTCCCGTTCACACGGTTGATCATACTCTGGGTTCCACATGCATGTTTTAGCTGAAGGAAGAATACCTTAAACCTGGAGAGTTGAGACCCGTGTAATAGGTACCATGCAATATGACTTCAAAGGGTCTTCATTTGCTCACCGAACCTCTCCAATCCTATCACTGCTGCGTTTATGCCCCTGTACACACGCTTCATTCTCTTTTGGAGACATAGCAATCCATAGGTTTTAAGATACTTACTAGTCAGGTACATTCCTAGGCGTTTAATATGCGGTGTTGAGTTCATATCGTTGAGCAAGGAGTAGCTCTTGTCTATTCCATATTTTGTTTAAGGAAATTTGTCTGTGCTCATTTCAATCTCTGGTTTTCTGCAGCACCCCAACTCACCTTTACCCTTAAGCAAGCATAAGTTGGTTTTCTAAATTTGAGACCCTGTTCTGTTCTGTAATTCAGTTCCTGTGTAGCCAAGTTTACATTCCGTGTATTACTGATATCTTATGATGTTTCTTTTTCTGTGTGACTTATTTCAGTTAGAATCATCATACCTGAATCCACTCATTGTGCTGCTAAGGGCCTGATGACATAGATTTCATTGCTGAGTGATATTGCTTTGTAAGTAAATACCACAACTTCTTTATCCATTTTTCACTTTCTGCGATGTTGAACTTGTACTGTAAACGAGGTTCTTGTAAACAGAGGCGTCCCAAACTTTGGGGTGGCTGTGTCTTTTTGATTTTAATTTCCCTAAGCTATAGGACCATAAGTGGAAGTGCCCTAGGCTCTGTTGCTTTGTTTTTTAGATGTTTCAGGAAACACCATACACTTCTCCCGAGTGTCTGTTGGCAATTTACGTCCCACCCATCAGCATAACAAGGCTCCCAGTTCTCCATGGCCTGTCCTGCCTTTCTGGATTTTACACTTTTTTCAGATGGCCCTTTTGACCGGGGGGAAGTGAGACTTCATTGTAGTGCAGATTTCCTTTGGAAGCTTGCTTGGTTGGCCAAAAAGTGCGTATGCGTCTTTTCCTGAATATATTCAGGAAAAAACGCATACGCCCTTTTTGGCCAAGTGCATCATTGTGGACGTTCTGCCTCTTTTCCTATATTTTCAATGCAATTCCAGTCTACCTCCTGAAATCGGTTTCCTGCAATTCTGCCCCGCTTTCAAGTCCTCTTGGCAGCCTTACTTCAGTATATTTTTGGACGATAGCTGTCATTTATAAGTCTGCATGTTTGTGAATTACAGTGCCCCTGAGCTCCTTTCTTCAACTCGCTTTCTTTTGAGCTGGCCGCAACACCGCAGGATGGCTTCAGGCCCTAATCTGGTTCCGGCACGGCACGCTGAGCCTTTGGTTATTTCCTCTTCCTGGTGGGAAATGAGAGTTAAATTTGCCCGTCCAGACACCTCCAGCTAGTCTCTCATTGGTTCTCCCTATTCCTTTTCATCTTCCGCAGAATTTGCAAACTGGGCCAAACAGGAGGTTAAAGGCGTTGACTCTCCAAGTGGGGAGAGTGTTAGTAAAGCGTCTGGAATGTTGCACCCGAGTACCAGGGGAGGAAAACTGAGACATATTTGAACACGTCTCCCGTTCACACGGTTGATCATACTCTGGGTTCCACATGCATGTTTTAGCTGAAGGAAGAATACCTTAAACCTGGAGAGTTGAGACCCGTGTAATAGGTACCATGCAATATGACTTCAAAGGGTCTTCATTTGCTCACCGAACCTCTCCAATCCTATCACTGCTGCGTTTATGCCCCTGTACACACGCTTCATTCTCTTTTGGAGACATAGCAATCCATAGGTTTTAAGATACTTACTAGTCAGGTACATTCCTAGGCGTTTAATATGCGGTGTTGAGTTCATATCGTTGAGCAAGGAGTAGCTCTTGTCTATTCCATATTTTGTTTAAGGAAATTTGTCTGTGCTCATTTCAATCTCTGGTTTTCTGCAGCACCCCAACTCACCTTTACCCTTAAGCAAGCATAAGTTGGTTTTCTAAATTTGAGACCCTGTTCTGTTCTGTAATTCAGTTCCTGTGTAGCCAAGTTTACATTCCGTGTATTACTGATATCTTATGATGTTTCTTTTTCTGTGTGACTTATTTCAGTTAGAATCATCATACCTGAATCCACTCATTGTGCTGCTAAGGGCCTGATGACATAGATTTCATTGCTGAGTGATATTGCTTTGTAAGTAAATACCACAACTTCTTTATCCATTTTTCACTTTCTGCGATGTTGAACTTGTACTGTAAAGGAGGTTCTTGTAAACAGAGGCGTCCCAAACTTTGGGGTGGCTGTGTCTTTTTGATTTTAATTTCCCTAAGCTATAGGACCATAAGTGGAAGTGCCCTAGGCTCTGTTGCTTTGTTTTTTAGATGTTTCAGGAAACACCATACACTTCTCCCGAGTGTCTGTTGGCAATTTACATCCCGCCCATCAGCATAACAAGGCTCCCAGTTCTCCATGGCCTGTCCTGCCTTTCTGGATTTTACACTTTTTTCAGATGGCCCTTTTGACCGGGGGGAAGTGAGACTTCATTG
Organism: Pseudorca crassidens; assembly: GCF_039906515.1. Classification (NCBI taxonomy): domain Eukaryota; kingdom Metazoa; phylum Chordata; class Mammalia; order Artiodactyla; family Delphinidae; genus Pseudorca; species Pseudorca crassidens. Next base: position 329,203 of record NW_027136311.1, read on the forward strand.
TAGTGCAGATTTCCTTTGCAAGCTTGCTTGGTTGGCCAAAAAGGGCGTATGCGTTTTTTCCTGAATATATTCAGGAAAAAACGCATACGCCCTTTTTGGCCAAGTGCATCATTGTGGACGTTCTGCCTCTTTTCCTATGCTTTCAATGCAATTCCAGTCTACCTCCTGAAATCGGATTCCTGCAATTCTGCCCCGCTTTCAAGTCCTCTTGGCAGCCTTACTTCAGTATATTTTTGGACGATAGCTGTCATTTATAACTCTGCAGGTTTGTGAATTACAGTGTCCCTGAGCTCCTTTCTTCAACTCGCTTTCTTGTGACCTGGACGCAACACCGCAGGATGGCTTCAGGCCCTAATCTGGTTCCGGCACGGCACGCTGAGCCTTTGGTTATTTCCTCTTCCTCGTGGGAAATGAGAGTTAAATTTGCCCGTCCAGACACCTCCAGCTAGTCTCTGATTGGTTCTCGCTATTCCTGTTCATCTTCCGCAGAAATTGCAAACTGGGCCAAACAGGAGGTTAAAGGCGCTGACTCTCCAAGTGGGGAGAGTGTTAGTAAAGCGTCTGGAATGTTGCACCCGAGTACCAGGGGAGGAAAACTAAGACATATTTGAACACGTCTCCCGTTCACACGGTTGATCATACTCTGGGTTCCACATGCATGTTTTAGCTGAAGGAAGAATTCCTTAAACCTGGAGAGTTGAGACCCGTGGAATGGGTACCATGCAATATGACTTCAAAGGGTCTTCATTTGCTCACCGAACCTCTCCAATCCTATCACTGCTGCGTTTATGCCCCTGTACACACGCTTGATTCTCTTTTGGAGACATAGCAATCCATAGGTTTTAAGATACTTACTAGTCAGGTACATTCTTAGGCGTTTAATATGGGGTGTTGAGTCCATTTCGTTGAGCAAGGAGTAGCTCTTGTCTATTCCATATTTGGCTTAAGGAACTTTATCTGTGCTCATTTCAATCTCTGGTTTTATGCAGCACCCCAACTCACCTTTCCCCTTAAGCAAGCATAAGTTGGTTTTCTAAATTTGAGACCCTGTTCTGTTTTGGAATTCAGTTCCTGTGTAGCCAAGTTTACATTCCGTGTATTACTGATATCTTATGATGTTTCTTTTTCGGTGTGACGTATTTCAGTTAGAATCATCGTACCTGAATCCACTCATTATGCTGCTACGGGCCTGATGACATAGATTTCATTGCTGAGTGATACTGCATTGTACGTAAGTACCACAAGTTCTTTATCCATTTTTCACTTTCTGTGATATTGAACTTGTACGGTAAACGAGGTTCTTGTAAACAGAGGCGTCCCAAACTTTGGGGTGGCTGTGTCTTTTTGATTTTAATTTCCCTAAGCTATAGGACCATAAGTGGAAGTGCCCTAGGCTCTGTTGCTTTGTTTTTTAGATGTTTCAGGAAACACCATACACTTCTCCCGAGTGGCTGTTGGCAATTTACATCCCGCCCATCAGCATAACAAGGCTCCCAGTTCTCCATGGCCTGTCCTGCCTTTCTGGATTTTACACTTTTTTCAGATGGCCCTTTTGACCGGGGGGAAGTGAGACTTCATTGTAGTGCAGATTTCCTTTGCAAGCTTGCTTGGTTGGCCAAAAAGTGCGTATGCGTCTTTTCCTGAATATATTCAGGAAAAAACGCATACGCCCTTTTTGGCCAAGTGCATCATTGTGGACGTTCTGCCTCTTTTCCTATATTTTCAATGCAATTCCAGTCTACCTCCTGAAATCGGTTTCCTGCAATTCTGCCCCGCTTTCAAGTCCTCTTGGCAGCCTTACTTCAGTATATTTTTGGACGATAGCTGTCATTTATAAGTCTGCAGGTTTGTGAATTACAGTGCCCCTGAGCTCCTTTCTTCAACTCGCTTTCTTTTGAGCTGGCCGCAACACCGCAGGATGGCTTCAGGCCCTAATCTGGTTCCGGCACGGCACGCTGAGCCTTTGGTTATTTCCTCTTCCTGGTGGGAAATGAGAGTTAAATTTGCCCGTCCAGACACCTCCAGCTAGTCTCTCATTGGTTCTCGCTATTCCTGTTCATCTTCCTCAGAAATTGCAAACTGGGCCAAACAGGAGGTTAAAGGGACTGACTCTCCAAGTCGGGAGAGTGTTAGTAAAGCGTCTGGAATGTTGCACCCGAGTACCAGGGTACGAAAACTGAGACATATTTGAACACTTCTCCCGATCACATGGTTGATCATACTCTAGGTTCCACATGCATGTTTTAGCTGAAGGAAGAATACCTTAAACCTGGGTAGTTGAAACCCGTGGAATGGGTACCATGCAATATGACTTCAAAGGGTCTTCATTTGCTCACCGAACCTCTCCAATCCTATCACTGCTGCGTTTATGCCCCTGTACACATGCTTGATTCTCTTTCGGAGACATAGCAATCCATAGGTTTTAAGATACTTACTAGTCAGGTACATTCTTAGGCGTTTAATATGCGGTGTTGAGTTCATTTCGTTGAGCAAGGAGTAGCTGTTGTCTATTCCATATTTGGCTTAAGGAAATTTATCTGTGCTCATTTCAATCTCTGGTTTTCTGCAGCACCCCAACTCACCTTTACCCTTAAGCAAGCATAAGTTGGTTTTCTAAATTTGAGACCCTGTTCTGTTCTGTAATTCAGTTCCTGTGTAGCCAAGTTTACATTCCGTGTATTACTGATATCTTATGATGTTTCTTTTTCTGTGTGACTTATTTCAGTTAGAATCATCATACCTGAATCCACTCATTGTGCTGCTAAGTGCCTGATGACATAGATTTCATTGCTGAGTGATATTGCTTTGTAAGTAAATACCACAACTTCTTTATCCATTTTTCACTTTCTGCGATGTTGAACTTGTACTGTAAACGAGGTTCTTGTAAACAGAGGCGTCCCAAATTTTGGGGTGGCTGTGTCTTTTTGATTTTAATTTCCCTAAGCTATAGGACCATAAGTGGAAGTGCCCTAGGCTCTGTTGCTTTGTTTTTTAGATGTTTCAGGAAACACCATACACTTCTCCCGAGTGTCTGTTGGCAATTTACATCCCACCCATCAGCATAACAAGGCTCCCAGTTCTCCATGGCCTGTCCTGCCTTTCTGGATTTTACACTTTTTTCAGATGGCCCTTTTGACCGGGGGGAAGTGAGACTTCATTGTAGTGCAGATTTCCTTTGCAAGCTTGCTTGGTTGGCCAAAAAGGGCGTATGCGTTTTTTCCTGAATATATTCAGGAAAAAACGCATACGCCCTTTTTGGCCAAGTGCATCATTGTGGACGTTCTGCCTCTTTTCCTATGCTTTCAATGCAATTCCAGTCTACCTCCTGAAATCGGATTCCTGCAATTCTGCCCCGCTTTCAAGTCCTCTTGGCAGCCTTACTTCAGTATATTTTTGGACGATAGCTGTCATTTATAACTCTGCAGGTTTGTGAATTACAGTGTCCCTGAGCTCCTTTCTTCAACTCGCTTTCTTGTGACCTGGACGCAACACCGCAGGATGGCTTCAGGCCCTAATCTGGTTCCGGCACGGCACGCTGAGCCTTTGGTTATTTCCTCTTCCTCGTGGGAAATGAGAGTTAAATTTGCCCGTCCAGACACCTCCAGCTAGTCTCTGATTGGTTCTCGCTATTCCTGTTCATCTTCCGCAGAAATTGCAAACTGGGCCAAACAGGAGGTTAAAGGCGCTGACTCTCCAAGTGGGGAGAGTGTTAGTAAAGCGTCTGGAATGTTGCACCCGAGTACCAGGGGAGGAAAACTAAGACATATTTGAACACGTCTCCCGTTCACACGGTTGATCATACTCTGGGTTCCACATGCATGTTTTAGCTGAAGGAAGAATTCCTTAAACCTGGAGAGTTGAGACCCGTGGAATGGGTACCATGCAATATGACTTCAAAGGGTCTTCATTTGCTCACCGAACCTCTCCAATCCTATCACTGCTGCGTTTATGCCCCTGTACACACGCTTGATTCTCTTTTGGAGACATAGCAATCCATAGGTTTTAAGATACTTACTAGTCAGGTACATTCTTAGGCGTTTAATATGGGGTGTTGAGTCCATTTCGTTGAGCAAGGAGTAGCTCTTGTCTATTCCATATTTGGCTTAAGGAACTTTATCTGTGCTCATTTCAATCTCTGGTTTTATGCAGCACCCCAACTCACCTTTCCCCTTAAGCAAGCATAAGTTGGTTTTCTAAATTTGAGACCCTGTTCTGTTTTGGAATTCAGTTCCTGTGTAGCCAAGTTTACATTCCGTGTATTACTGATATCTTATGATGTTTCTTTTTCGGTGTGACGTATTTCAGTTAGAATCATCGTACCTGAATCCACTCATTATGCTGCTACGGGCCTGATGACATAGATTTCATTGCTGAGTGATACTGCATTGTACGTAAGTACCACAAGTTCTTTATCCATTTTTCACTTTCTGTGATATTGAACTTGTACGGTAAACGAGGTTCTTGTAAACAGAGGCGTCCCAAACTTTGGGGTGGCTGTGTCTTTTTGATTTTAATTTCCCTAAGCTATAGGACCATAAGTGGAAGTGCCCTAGGCTCTGTTGCTTTGTTTTTTAGATGTTTCAGGAAACACCATACACTTCTCCCGAGTGGCTGTTGGCAATTTACATCCCGCCCATCAGCATAACAAGGCTCCCAGTTCTCCATGGCCTGTCCTGCCTTTCTGGATTTTACACTTTTTTCAGATGGCCCTTTTGACCGGGGGGAAGTGAGACTTCATTGTAGTGCAGATTTCCTTTGCAAGCTTGCTTGGTTGGCCAAAAAGTGCGTATGCGTCTTTTCCTGAATATATTCAGGAAAAAACGCATACGCCCTTTTTGGCCAAGTGCATCATTGTGGACGTTCTGCCTCTTTTCCTATATTTTCAATGCAATTCCAGTCTACCTCCTGAAATCGGTTTCCTGCAATTCTGCCCCGCTTTCAAGTCCTCTTGGCAGCCTTACTTCAGTATATTTTTGGACGATAGCTGTCATTTATAAGTCTGCAGGTTTGTGAATTACAGTGCCCCTGAGCTCCTTTCTTCAACTCGCTTTCTTTTGAGCTGGCCGCAACACCGCAGGATGGCTTCAGGCCCTAATCTGGTTCCGGCACGGCACGCTGAGCCTTTGGTTATTTCCTCTTCCTGGTGGGAAATGAGAGTTAAATTTGCCCGTCCAGACACCTCCAGCTAGTCTCTCATTGGTTCTCGCTATTCCTGTTCATCTTCCTCAGAAATTGCAAACTGGGCCAAACAGGAGGTTAAAGGGACTGACTCTCCAAGTCGGGAGAGTGTTAGTAAAGCGTCTGGAATGTTGCACCCGAGTACCAGGGTACGAAAACTGAGACATATTTGAACACTTCTCCCGATCACATGGTTGATCATACTCTAGGTTCCACATGCATGTTTTAGCTGAAGGAAGAATACCTTAAACCTGGGTAGTTGAAACCCGTGGAATGGGTACCATGCAATATGACTTCAAAGGGTCTTCATTTGCTCACCGAACCTCTCCAATCCTATCACTGCTGCGTTTATGCCCCTGTACACATGCTTGATTCTCTTTCGGAGACATAGCAATCCATAGGTTTTAAGATACTTACTAGTCAGGTACATTCTTAGGCGTTTAATATGCGGTGTTGAGTTCATTTCGTTGAGCAAGGAGTAGCTGTTGTCTATTCCATATTTGGCTTAAGGAAATTTATCTGTGCTCATTTCAATCTCTGGTTTTCTGCAGCACCCCAACTCACCTTTACCCTTAAGCAAGCATAAGTTGGTTTTCTAAATTTGAGACCCTGTTCTGTTCTGTAATTCAGTTCCTGTGTAGCCAAGTTTACATTCCGTGTATTACTGATATCTTATGATGTTTCTTTTTCTGTGTGACTTATTTCAGTTAGAATCATCATACCTGAATCCACTCATTGTGCTGCTAAGTGCCTGATGACATAGATTTCATTGCTGAGTGATATTGCTTTGTAAGTAAATACCACAACTTCTTTATCCATTTTTCACTTTCTGCGATGTTGAACTTGTACTGTAAACGAGGTTCTTGTAAACAGAGGCGTCCCAAATTTTGGGGTGGCTGTGTCTTTTTGATTTTAATTTCCCTAAGCTATAGGACCATAAGTGGAAGTGCCCTAGGCTCTGTTGCTTTGTTTTTTAGATGTTTCAGGAAACACCATACACTTCTCCCGAGTGTCTGTTGGCAATTTACATCCCGCCCATCAGCATAACAAGGCTCCCAGTTCTCCATGGCCTGTCCTGCCTTTCTGGATTTTACACTTTTTTCAGATGGCCCTTTTGACCGGGGGGAAGTGAGACTTCATTGTAGTGCAGATTTCCTTTGCAAGCTTGCTTGGTTGGCCAAAAAGGGCGTATGCGTTTTTTCCTGAATATATTCAGGAAAAAACGCATACGCCCTTTTTGGCCAAGTGCATCATTGTGGACGTTCTGCCTCTTTTCCTATGCTTTCAATGCAATTCCAGTCTACCTCCTGAAATCGGTTTCCTGCAATTCTGCCCCGCTTTCAAGTCCTCTTGGCAGCCTTACTTCAGTATATTTTTGGACGATAGCTGTCATTTATAACTCTGCAGGTTTGTGAATTACAGTGTCCCTGAGCTCCTTTCTTCAACTCGCTTTCTTGTGACCTGGCCGCAACACCGCAGGATGGCTTCAGGCCCTAATCTGGTTCCGGCACGGCACGCTGAGCCTTTGGTTATTTCCTCTTCCTGGTGGGAAATGAGAGTTAAATTTGCCCGTCCAGACACCTCCAGCTAGTCTCTGATTGGTTCTCGCTATTCCTGTTCATCTTCCGCAGAAATTGCAAACTGGGCCAAACAGGAGGTTAAAGGCGCTGACTCTCCAAGTGGGGAGAGTGTTAGTAAAGCGTCTGGAATGTTGCACCCGAGTACCAGGGGAGGAAAACTGAGACATATTTGAACACGTCTCCCGTTCACACGGTTGATCATACTCTGGGTTCCACATGCATGTTTTAGCTGAAGGAAGAATTCCTTAAACCTGGAGAGTTGAGACCCGTGGAATGGGTACCATGCAATATGACTTCAAAGGGTCTTCATTTGCTCACCGAACCTCTCCAATCCTATCACTGCTGCGTTTATGCCCCTGTACACATGCTTGATTCTCTTTTGGAGACATAGCAATCCATAGGTTTTAAGATACTTACTAGTCAGGTACATTCTTAGGCGTTTAATATGGGGTGTTGAGTCCATTTCGTTGAGCAAGGAGTAGCTCTTGTCTATTCCATATTTGGCTTAAGGAACTTTATCTGTGCTCATTTCAATCTCTGGTTTTATGCAGCACCCCAACTCACCTTTCCCCTTAAGCAAGCATAAGTTGGTTTTCTAAATTTGAGACCCTGTTCTGTTTTGGAATTCAGTTCCTGTGTAGCCAAGTTTACATTCCGTGTATTAGTGATATCTTATGATGTTTCTTTTTCGGTGTGACTTATTTCAGTTAGAATCATCGTACCTGAATCCACTCATTATGCTGCTACGGGCCTGGTGACATAGATTTCATTGCTGAGTGATACTGCATTGTACGTAAGTACCACAAGTTCTTTATCCATTTTTCACTTTCTGTGATATTGAACTTGTACGGTAAACGAGGTTCTTGTAAACAGAGGCGTCCCAAACTTTGGGGTCGCTGTGTCTTTTTGATTTTAATTTCCCTAAGCTATAGGACCATAAGTGGAAGTGCCCTAGGCTCTGTTGCTTTGTTTTTTAGATGTTTCAGGAAACACCATACACTTCTCCCGAGTGTCTGTTGGCAATTTACATCCCGCCCATCAGCATAACAAGGCTCCCAGTTCTCCATGGCCTGTCCTGCCTTTCTGGATTTTACACTTTTTTCAGATGGCCCTTTTGACCGGGGGGAAGTGAGACTTCATTGTAGTGCAGATTTCCTTTGCAAGCTTGCTTGGTTGGCCAAAAAGGGCGTATGCGTTTTTTCCTGAATATATTCAGGAAAAAACGCATACGCCCTTTTCGGCCAACTGCATCATTGTGGACGTTCTGCCTCTTTTCCTATGCTTTCAATGCAATTCCAGTCTACCTCCTGAAATCGGTTTCCTGCAATTCTGCCCCGCTTTCAAGTCCTCTTGGCAGCCTTACTTCAGTATATTTTTGGACGATAGCTGTCATTTATAACTCTGCAGGTTTGTGAATTACAGTGTCCCTGAGCTCCTTTCTTCAACTCGCTTTCTTTTGAGCTGGCCGCAACACCGCAGGATGGCTTCAGGCCCTAATCTGGTTCCGGCACGGCACGCTGAGCCTTTGGTTATTTCCTCTTCCTGGTGGGAAATGAGAGTTAAATTTGCCCGTCCAGACACCTCCAGCTAGTCTCTCATTGGTTCTCCCTATTCCTGTTCATCTTCCGCAGAAATTGCAAACTGGGCCAAACAGGAGGTTAAAGGCGCTGACTCTCCAAGTGGGGAGAGTGTTAGTAAAGCGTCTGGAATGTTGCACCCGAGTACCAGGGGAGGAAAACTGAGACATATTTGAACACGTCTCCCATTTAGACGGTTGATCATACTCTGGGTTCCACATGCATGTTTTAGCTGAAGGAAGAATACCTTAAACCTGGAGAGTTGAGACCCGTGGAATGGGTTCCATGCAATATGACTTCAAAGGGTCTTCATTTGCTCACCGAACCTCTCCAATCCTATCACTGCTGCGTTTATGCCCCTGTACACATGCTTCATTCTCTTTTGGAGACATAGCAATCCATAGGTTTTAAGATACTTACTAGTCAGGTACATGCTTAGGCGTTTAATATGGAGTGTTGAGTCCATTTCGTTGAGCAAGGAGTAGCTCTTGTCTATTCCATATTTGGCTTAAGGAACTTTATCTGTGCTCATTTCAATCTCTGGTTTTATGCAGCACCCCAACTCACCTTTCCCCTTAAGCAAGCATAAGTTGGTTTTCTAAATTTGAGACCCTGTTCTGTTTTGGAATTCAGTTCCTGTGTAGACAAGTTTACATTCCGTGTATTACTGATATCTTATGATGTTTCTTTTTCTGTGTGACTTATTTCAGTTAGAATCATCGTACCTGAATCCGCTCATTATGCTGCTATGGGCCTGAGGACATAGATTTCATTGCTGAGTGATATTGCTTTGTAAGTAAATACCACAACTTCTTTATCCATTTTTCACTTTCTGCGATGTTGTACTTGTACTGTAAACGAGGTTCTTGTAAACAGAGGCGTCCCAAACTTTGGGGTGGCTGTGTCTTTTTGATTTTAATTTCCCTAAGCTATAGGACCATAAGTGGAAGTGCCCTAGGCTCTGTTGCTTTGTGTTTTAGATGTTTCAAGAAACACCATACACTTCTCCCGAGTGTCTGTTGGCAATTTACATCCCGCCCATCAGCATAACAAGGCTCCCAGTTCTCCATGGCCTGTCCTGCCTTTCTGGATTTTACACTTTTTTCAGATGGCCCTTTTGACCGGGGGAAGTGAGACTTCATTGTAGTGCAGATTTCCTTTGCAAGCTTGCTTGGTTGACCAAAAAGGGCATATGCATTTTTTCCTGAATATATTCAGGAAAAAATGCATACGCCCTTTATGGCCAAGTGCATCATTGTGGACATTCTGCCTCGTTTCCTATGCTTTCAATGCAATTCCAGTCTACCTCCTGAAATCGGTTTCCTGCAATTCTGCCCCGCTTTCAAGTCCTCTTGGCAGCCTTACTTCAGTATATTTTTGGACAATAGCTGTCATTTATAACTCTGCAGGTTTGTGAATTACAGTGACCCTGAGCTCCTTTCTTCAACTCGCTTTCTTTTGAGCTGGCCGCAACACCGCAGGATGGCTTCAGGCCCTAATCTGGTTCCAGCACGGCACGCTGAGCCTTTGGTTATTTCCTCTTCCTGGTGGGAAATGAGAGTTAAATTTGCCCGTCCAGACACCTCCAGCTAGTCTCTCATTTGTTCTCCCTATTCCTGTTCATCTTCCACAGAAATTGCAAACTGGGCCAAACAGGAGGTTAAAGGTGCTGACTCTCCAAGGGGGGAGAGTGTTAGTGAAGCATCTGGAATGTTGCACCCGAGTACCAGGGGAGGAAAACTGAGACATATTTGAACACGTCTCCCGTTCACAGGGTTGATCATACTCTGGGTTCCACATGCATGTTTTAGCTGAAGGAAGAATACCTTAAACCTGGAGAGTTGAGACCCGTGGAAGGGGTACCATGCAATATGACTTCAAAGTGTCTTCATTTGCTCACCGAACCTCTCCAATCCTATCACTGCTGCGTTTATACCCCTGTTCACACGCTTGATTCTCTTTTGTAGACATAGCAATACCTAGGATTTAAGGTACTTTCTAGTCAGGTACATTCTTAGGCGTTTAATATGGGGTGTTGAGTCCGTTTCGTTGAGCAAGGAGTAGCTCTTGTCTATTCCATATTTGGCTTAAGGAACTTTATCTGTGCTCATTTCAATCTCTGGTTTTATGCAGCACCCCAACTCACCTTTACCCTTAAGCAAGCATAAGTTGGTTTTCTAAATTTGAGACCCTGTTCTGTTTTGGAATTCAGTTCCTGTGTAGCCAAGTTTACATTCCGTGTATTACTGATATCTTATGATGTTTCTTTTTCTGTGTGACTTATTTCAGTTAGAATCATCGTACCTGAATCCACTCATTATGCTGCTATGGGCCTGATGACATAGATTTCATTGCTGAGTGATACTGCATTGTACGTAAGTACCACAAGTTCTTTATCCATTTTTCACTTTCTGTGATATTGAACTTGTACGGTAAACGAGGTTCTTGTAAACAGAGGCGTCCCAAACTTTGGGGTGGCTGTGTCTTTTTGATTTTAATTTCCCTAAGCTATAGGACCATAAGTGGAAGTGCCCTAGGCTCTGTTGCTTTGTTTTTTAGATGTTTCAGGAAACACCATACACTTCTCCCGAGTGTCTGTTGGCAATTTACATCCCGCCCATCAGCCTAACAAGGCTCCCAGTTCTCCATGGCCTGTCCTGCCTTTCTGGATTTTACACTTTTTTCAGATGGCCCTTTTGACCGGGGGGAAGTGAGACTTCATTGTAGTGCAGATTTCCTTTGCAAGTTTGCTTTTTTGGCCAAAAAGGGCGTATGCGTTTTTTCCTGAATATATTCAGGAAAAAACGCATACGCCCTTTTTGGCCAAGTGCATCATTGTGGACGTTCTGCCTCTTTTCCTATGCTTTCAATGCAATTCCAGTCTACCTCCTGAAATCGGTTTCCTGCAATTCTGCCCCGCTTTCAAGTCCTCTTGGCAGCCTTACTTCAGTATATTTTTGGACGATAGCTGTCATTTATAACTCTGCAGGTTTGTGAATTACAGTGCCCCTGAGCTCCTTTCTGCAACTCGTTTTCTTGTGACCTGGCCGCAACAACGCAGGATGGCTTCAGGCCCTAATCTGATTCCGGCACGGCACGCTGAGCCATTGGTTATTTCCTCTTCCTGGTGGGAAATGAGAGTTAAATTTGCCCGTCCAGACACCTCCAGCTAGTCTCTCATTGGTTCTCACTATTCCTGTTCATCTTCCGCAGAAATTGCAAACTGGGCCAAACAGGAGGTTAAAGGCGCTGACTCTCCAAGTGGGAAGAGTGTTAGTAAAGCGTCTGGAATGTTGCACCCGAGTACCAGGGTATGAAAACTGAGAGATATTTGAACACATCTCCCGATCACATGGCTGATCATACACTAGGTTCCACATGCATGTTTTAGCTGAAGGAAGAATACCTTAAACCTGGAGAGTTGAGACCCTTGTAATGGGTACCATGAAATATGACTTCAAAGGGTCTTCATTTGCTCACCGAACCTCTCCAATCCTATCACTGCTGCGTTTATGCCCCTGTACACACGCTTCATTCTCTTTTGGAGACATAGCAATCCATAGGTTTTAAGATACTTATTAGTCAGGTACATTCTGAGGCGTTTAATATGGGGTGTTGAGTCCATTTCGTTGAGCAAGGAGTAGCTCTTGTCTATTCCATATTTGGCTTAAGGAATTTTATCTGTGCTCATTTCAATCTCTGGTTTTATGCAGCACCCCAACTCACCTTTCCCCTTAAGCAAGCATAAGTTGGTTTTCTAAATTTGAGACCCTGTTCTGTTCTGTAATTCAGTTCCTGTGTAGCCAAGTTTACATTCCGTGTATTACTGATATCTTATGATGTTTCTTTTTCTGTGTGACTTATTTCAGTTAGAATCATCGTACCTGAATCCACTCATTATGCTGCTACGGGCCTGGTGACATAGATTTCATTGCTGAGTGATACTGCATTGTACGTAAGTACCACAAGTTCTTTATCCATTTTTCACTTTCTGTGATATTGAACTTGTACGGTAAATGAGGTTCTTGTAAACAGAGGCGTCCCAAACTTTGGGGTGGCTGTGTCTTTTTGATTTTAATTTCCCTAAGCTATAGGACCATAAGTGGAAGTGCCCTAGGCTCTGTTGCTTTGTTTTTTAGATGTTTCAGGAAACACCATACACTTCTCCCGAGTGTCTGTTGGCAATTTACATCCCGCCCATCAGCATAACAAGGCTCCCAGTTCTCCATGGCCTGTCCTGCCTTTCTGGATTTTACACTTTTTTCAGATGGCCCTTTTGACCGGGGGGAAGTGAGACTTCATTGTAGTGCAGATTTCCTTTGCAAGCTTGCTTGGTTGGCCAAAAAGGGCGTATGCGTTTTTTCCTGAATATATTCAGGAAAAAACGCATACGCCCTTTTTGGCCAAGTGCATCATTGTGGACGTTCTGCCTCTTTTCCTATGCTTTCAATGCAATTCCAGTCTACCTCCTGAAATCGGTTTCCTGCAATTCTGCCCCGCTTTCAAGTCCTCTTGGCAGCCTTACTTCAGTATATTTTTGGACGATAGCTGTCATTTATAACTCTGCAGGTTTGTGAATTACAGTGTCCCTGAGCTCCTTTCTTCAACTCGCTTTCTTGTGACCTGGCCGCAACACCGCAGGATGGCTTCAGGCCCTAATCTGGTTCCGGCACGGAACGCTGAGCCTTTGGTTATTTCCTCTTCCTGGTGGGAAATGAGAGTTAAATTTGCCCGTCCAGACACCTCCAGCTAGTCTCTGATTGGTTCTCGCTATTCCTGTTCATCTTCCGCAGAAATTGCAAACTGGGCCAAACAGGAGGTTAAAGGCGCTGACTCTCCAAGTGGGGAGAGTGTTAGTAAAGCGTCTGGAATGTTGCACCCGAGTACCAGGGGAGGAAAACTGAGACATATTTGAACACGTCTCCCGTTCACACGGTTGATCATACTCTGGGTTCCACATGCATGTTTTAGCTGAAGGAAGAATTCCTTAAACCTGGAGAGTTGAGACCCGTGGAATGGGTACCATGCAATATGACTTCAAAGGGTCTTCATTTGCTCACCGAACCTCTCCAATCCTATCACTGCTGCGTTTATGCCCCTGTACACACGCTTGATTCTCTTTTGGAGACATAGCAATCCATAGGTTTTAAGATACTTACTAGTCAGGTACATTCTTAGGCGTTTAATATGGGGTGTTGAGTCCATTTCGTTGAGCAAGGAGTAGCTCTTGTCTATTCCATATTTGGCTTAAGGAACTTTATCTGTGCTCATTTCAATCTCTGGTTTTATGCAGCACCCCAACTCACCTTTCCCCTTAAGCAAGCATAAGTTGGTTTTCTAAATTTGAGACCCTGTTCTGTTTTGGAATTCAGTTCCTGTGTAGCCAAGTTTACATTCCGTGTATTAGTGATATCTTATGATGTTTCTTTTTCGGTGTGACTTATTTCAGTTAGAATCATCGTACCTGAATCCACTCATTATGCTGCTACGGGCCTGGTGACATAGATTTCATTGCTGAGTGATACTGCATTGTACGTAAGTACCACAAGTTCTTTATCCATTTTTCACTTTCTGTGATATTGAACTTGTACGGTAAACGAGGTTCTTGTAAACAGAGGCGTCCCAAACTTTGGGGTCGCTGTGTCTTTTTGATTTTAATTTCCCTAAGCTATAGGACCATAAGTGGAAGTGCCCTAGGCTCTGTTGCTTTGTTTTTTAGATGTTTCAGGAAACACCATACACTTCTCCCGAGTGTCTGTTGGCAATTTACATCCCGCCCATCAGCATAACAAGGCTCCCAGTTCTCCATGGCCTGTCCTGCCTTTCTGGATTTTACACTTTTTTCAGATGGCCCTTTTGACCGGGGGGAAGTGAGACTTCATTGTAGTGCAGATTTCCTTTGCAAGCTTGCTTGGTTGGCCAAAAAGGGCGTATGCGTTTTTTCCTGAATATATTCAGGAAAAAACGCATACGCCCTTTTCGGCCAACTGCATCATTGTGGACGTTCTGCCTCTTTTCCTATGCTTTCAATGCAATTCCAGTCTACCTCCTGAAATCGGTTTCCTGCAATTCTGCCCCGCTTTCAAGTCCTCTTGGCAGCCTTACTTCAGTATATTTTTGGACGATAGCTGTCATTTATAAGTCTGCAGGTTTGTGAATTACAGTGTCCCTGAGCTCCTTTCTTCAACTCGCTTTCTTTTGAGCTGGCCGCAACACCGCAGGATGGCTTCAGGCCCTAATCTGGTTCCGGCACGGCACGCTGAGCCTTTGGTTATTTCCTCTTCCTGGTGGGAAATGAGAGTTAAATTTGCCCGTCCAGACACCTCCAGCTAGTCTCTCATTGGTTCTCCCTATTCCTGTTCATCTTCCGCAGAAATTGCAAACTGGGCCAAACAGGAGGTTAAAGGCGCTGACTCTCCAAGTGGGGAGAGTGTTAGTAAAGCGTCTGGAATGTTGCACCCGAGTACCAGGGGAGGAAAACTGAGACATATTTGAACACGTCTCCCATTTAGACGGTTGATCATACTCTGGGTTCCACATGCATGTTTTAGCTGAAGGAAGAATACCTTAAACCTGGAGAGTTGAGACCCGTGGAATGGGTACCATGCAATATGACTTCAAAGGGTCTTCATTTGCTCACCGAACCTCTCCAATCCTATCACTGCTGCGTTTATGCCCCTGTACACATGCTTCATTCTCTTTTGGAGACATAGCAATCCATAGGTTTTAAGATACTTACTAGTCAGGTACATTCTTAGGCGTTTAATATGGAGTGTTGAGTCCATTTCGTTGAGCAAGGAGTAGCTCTTGTCTATTCCATATTTGGCTTAAGGAACTTTATCTGTGCTCATTTCAATCTCTGGTTTTATGCAGCACCCCAACTCACCTTTCCCCTTAAGCAAGCATAAGTTGGTTTTCTAAATTTGAGACCCTGTTCTGTTTTGGAATTCAGTTCCTGTGTAGCCAAGTTTACATTCCGTGTATTACTGATATCTTATGATGTTTCTTTTTCTGTGTGACTTATTTCAGTTAGAATCATCGTACCTGAATCCGCTCATTATGCTGCTATGGG
Source organism: Pseudorca crassidens (assembly GCF_039906515.1). Taxonomy (NCBI): domain Eukaryota; kingdom Metazoa; phylum Chordata; class Mammalia; order Artiodactyla; family Delphinidae; genus Pseudorca; species Pseudorca crassidens. Next base: position 344,610 of record NW_027136311.1, read on the forward strand.
CCTGAGGACATAGATTTCATTGCTGAGTGATATTGCTTTGTAAGTAAATACCACAACTTCTTTATCCATTTTTCACTTTCTGCGATGTTGTACTTGTACTGTAAACGAGGTTCTTGTAAACAGAGGCGTCCCAAACTTTGGGGTGGCTGTGTCTTTTTGATTTTAATTTCCCTAAGCTATAGGACCATAAGTGGAAGTGCCCTAGGCTCTGTTGCTTTGTGTTTTAGATGTTTCAAGAAACACCATACACTTCTCCCGAGTGTCTGTTGGCAGTTTACATCCCGCCCATCAGCATAACAAGGCTCCCAGTTCTCCATGGCCTGTCCTGCCTTTCTGGATTTTACACTTTTTTCAGATGGCCCTTTTGACCGGGGGAAGTGAGACTTCATTGTAGTGCAGATTTCCTTTGCAAGCTTGCTTGGTTGACCAAAAAGGGCGTATGCATTTTTTCCTGAATATATTCAGGAAAAAATGCATACGCCCTTTATGGCCAAGTGCATCATTGTGGACATTCTGCCTCGTTTCCTATGCTTTCAATGCAATTCCAGTCTACCTCCTGAAATCGGTTTCCTGCAATTCTGCCCCGCTTTCAAGTCCTCTTGGCAGCCTTACTTCAGTATATTTTTGGACAATAGCTGTCATTTATAACTCTGCAGGTTTGTGAATTACAGTGACCCTGAGCTCCTTTCTTCAACTCGCTTTCTTTTGAGCTGGCCGCAACACCGCAGGATGGCTTCAGGCCCTAATCTTGTTCCAGCACGGCACGCTGAGCCTTTGGTTATTTCCTCTTCCTGGTGGGAAATGAGAGTTAAATTTGCCCGTCCAGACACCTCCAGCTAGTCTCTCATTTGTTCTCCCTATTCCTGTTCATCTTCCACAGAAATTGCAAACTGGGCCAAACAGGAGGTTAAAGGTGCTGACTCTCCAAGGGGGGAGAGTGTTAGTGAAGCATCTGGAATGTTGCACCCGAGTACCAGGGGAGGAAAACTGAGACATATTTGAACACGTCTCCCGTTCACAGGGTTGATCATACTCTGGGTTCCACATGCATGTTTTAGCTGAAGGAAGAATACCTTAAACCTGGAGAGTTGAGACCCGTGGAAGGGGTACCATGCAATATGACTTCAAAGTGTCTTCATTTGCTCACCGAACCTCTCCAATCCTATCACTGCTGCGTTTATACCCCTGTTCACACGCTTGATTCTCTTTTGTAGACATAGCAATACCTAGGATTTAAGGTACTTTCTAGTCAGGTACATTCTTAGGCGTTTAATATGGGGTGTTGAGTCCGTTTCGTTGAGCAAGGAGTAGCTCTTGTCTATTCCATATTTGGCTTAAGGAACTTTATCTGTGCTCATTTCAATCTCTGGTTTTATGCAGCACCCCAACTCACCTTTACCCTTAAGCAAGCATAAGTTGGTTTTCTAAATTTGAGACCCTGTTCTGTTTTGGAATTCAGTTCCTGTGTAGCCAAGTTTACATTCCGTGTATTACTGATATCTTATGATGTTTCTTTTTCTGTGTGACTTATTTCAGTTAGAATCATCGTACCTGAATCCACTCATTATGCTGCTATGGGCCTGATGACATAGATTTCATTGCTGAGTGATACTGCATTGTACGTAAGTACCACAAGTTCTTTATCCATTTTTCACTTTCTGTGATATTGAACTTGTATGGTAAACGAGGTTCTTGTAAACAGAGGCGTCCCAAACTTTGGGGTGGCTGTGTCTTTTTGATTTTAATTTCCCTAAGCTATAGGACCATAAGTGGAAGTGCCCTAGGCTCTGTTGCTTTGTTTTTTAGATGTTTCAGGAAACACCATACACTTCTCCCGAGTGTCTGTTGGCAATTTACATCCCGCCCATCAGCCTAACAAGGCTCCCAGTTCTCCATGGCCTGTCCTGCCTTTCTGGATTTTACACTTTTTTCAGATGGCCCTTTTGACCGGGGGGAAGTGAGACTTCATTGTAGTGCAGATTTCCTTTGCAAGTTTGCTTTTTTGGCCAAAAAGGGCGTATGCGTTTTTTCCTGAATATATTCAGGAAAAAACGCATACGCCCTTTTTGGCCAAGTGCATCATTGTGGACGTTCTGCCTCTTTTCCTATGCTTTCAATGCAATTCCAGTCTACCTCCTGAAATCGGTTTCCTGCAATTCTGCCCCGCTTTCAAGTCCTCTTGGCAGCCTTACTTCAGTATATTTTTGGACGATAGCTGTCATTTATAACTCTGCAGGTTTGTGAATTACAGTGCCCCTGAGCTCCTTTCTGCAACTCGTTTTCTTGTGACCTGGCCGCAACAACGCAGGATGGCTTCAGGCCCTAATCTGATTCCGGCACGGCACGCTGAGCCATTGGTTATTTCCTCTTCCTGGTGGGAAATGAGAGTTAAATTTGCCCGTCCAGACACCTCCAGCTAGTCTCTCATTGGTTCTCACTATTCCTGTTCATCTTCCGCAGAAATTGCAAACTGGGCCAAACAGGAGGTTAAAGGCGCTGACTCTCCAAGTGGGAAGAGTGTTAGTAAAGCGTCTGGAATGTTGCACCCGAGTACCAGGGTATGAAAACTGAGAGATATTTGAACACATCTCCCGATCACATGGCTGATCATACACTAGGTTCCACATGCATGTTTTAGCTGAAGGAAGAATACCTTAAACCTGGAGAGTTGAGACCCTTGTAATGGGTACCATGAAATATGACTTCAAAGGGTCTTCATTTGCTCACCGAACCTCTCCAATCCTATCACTGCTGCGTTTATGCCCCTGTACACACGCTTCATTCTCTTTTGGAGACATAGCAATCCATAGGTTTTAAGATACTTATTAGTCAGGTACATTCTGAGGCGTTTAATATGGGGTGTTGAGTCCATTTCGTTGAGCAAGGAGTAGCTCTTGTCTATTCCATATTTGGCTTAAGGAATTTTATCTGTGCTCATTTCAATCTCTGGTTTTATGCAGCACCCCAACTCACCTTTCCCCTTAAGCAAGCATAAGTTGGTTTTCTAAATTTGAGACCCTGTTCTGTTCTGTAATTCAGTTCCTGTGTAGCCAAGTTTACATTCCGTGTATTACTGATATCTTATGATGTTTCTTTTTCTGTGTGACTTATTTCAGTTAGAATCATCGTACCTGAATCCACTCATTATGCTGCTACGGGCCTGGTGACATAGATTTCATTGCTGAGTGATACTGCATTGTACGTAAGTACCACAAGTTCTTTATCCATTTTTCACTTTCTGTGATATTGAACTTGTACGGTAAACGAGGTTCTTGTAAACAGAGGCGTCCCAAACTTTGGGGTGGCTGTGTCTTTTTGATTTTAATTTCCCTAAGCTATAGGACCATAAGTGGAAGTGCCCTAGGCTCTGTTGCTTTGTTTTTTAGATGTTTCAGGAAACACCATACACTTCTCCCGAGTGTCTGTTGGCAATTTACATCCCGCCCATCAGCATAACAAGGCTCCCAGTTCTCCATGGCCTGTCCTGCCTTTCTGGATTTTACACTTTTTTCAGATGGCCCTTTTGACCGGGGGGAAGTGAGACTTCATTGTAGTGCAGATTTCCTTTGCAAGCTTGCTTGGTTGGCCAAAAAGGGCGTATGCGTTTTTTCCTGAATATATTCAGGAAAAAACGCATACGCCCTTTTTGGCCAAGTGCATCATTGTGGACGTTCTGCCTCTTTTCCTATGCTTTCAATGCAATTCCAGTCTACCTCCTGAAATCGGTTTCCTGCAATTCTGCCCCGCTTTCAAGTCCTCTTGGCAGCCTTACTTCAGTATATTTTTGGACGATAGCTGTCATTTATAACTCTGCAGGTTTGTGAATTACAGTGTCCCTGAGCTCCTTTCTTCAACTCGCTTTCTTGTGACCTGGCCGCAACACCGCAGGATGGCTTCAGGCCCTAATCTGGTTCCGGCACGGCACGCTGAGCCTTTGGTTATTTCCTCTTCCTGGTGGGAAATGAGAGTTAAATTTGCCCGTCCAGACACCTCCAGCTAGTCTCTGATTGGTTCTCGCTATTCCTGTTCATCTTCCGCAGAAATTGCAAACTGGGCCAAACAGGAGGTTAAAGGCGCTGACTCTCCAAGTGGGGAGAGTGTTAGTAAAGCGTCTGGAATGTTGCACCCGAGTACCAGGGGAGGAAAACTGAGACATATTTGAACACGTCTCCCGTTCACACGGTTGATCATACTCTGGGTTCCACATGCATGTTTTAGCTGAAGGAAGAATTCCTTAAACCTGGAGAGTTGAGACCCGTGGAATGGGTACCATGCAATATGACTTCAAAGGGTCTTCATTTGCTCACCGAACCTCTCCAATCCTATCACTGCTGCGTTTATACCCCTGTACACACGCTTGATTCTCTTTTGGAGACATAGCAATCCATAGGTTTTAAGATACTTACTAGTCAGGTACATTCTTAGGCGTTTAATATGGGGTGTTGAGTCCATTTCGTTGAGCAAGGAGTAGCTCTTGTCTATTCCATATTTGGCTTAAGGAACTTTATCTGTGCTCATTTCAATCTCTGGTTTTATGCAGCACCCCAACTCACCTTTCCCCTTAAGCAAGCATAAGTTGGTTTTCTAAATTTGAGACCCTGTTCTGTTTTGGAATTCAGTTCCTGTGTAGCCAAGTTTACATTCCGTGTATTAGTGATATCTTATGATGTTTCTTTTTCGGTGTGACTTATTTCAGTTAGAATCATCGTACCTGAATCCACTCATTATGCTGCTATGGGCCTGGTGACATAGATTTCATTGCTGAGTGATACTGCATTGTACGTAAGTACCACAAGTTCTTTATCCATTTTTCACTTTCTGTGATATTGAACTTGTACGGTAAACGAGGTTCTTGTAAACAGAGGCGTCCCAAACTTTGGGGTCGCTGTGTCTTTTTGATTTTAATTTCCCTAAGCTATAGGACCATAAGTGGAAGTGCCCTAGGCTCTGTTGCTTTGTTTTTTAGATGTTTCAGGAAACACCATACACTTCTCCCGAGTGTCTGTTGGCAATTTACATCCCGCCCATCAGCATAACAAGGCTCCCAGTTCTCCATGGCCTGTCCTGCCTTTCTGGATTTTACACTTTTTTCAGATGGCCCTTTTGACCGGGGGGAAGTGAGACTTCATTGTAGTGCAGATTTCCTTTGCAAGCTTGCTTGGTTGGCCAAAAAGGGCGTATGCGTTTTTTCCTGAATATATTCAGGAAAAAACGCATACGCCCTTTTTGGCCAAGTGCATCATTGTGGACGTTCTGCCTCTTTTCCTATGCTTTCAATGCAATTCCAGTCTACCTCCTGAAATCGGTTTCCTGCAATTCTGCCCCGCTTTCAAGTCCTCTTGGCAGCCTTACTTCAGTATATTTTTGGACGATAGCTGTCATTTATAAGTCTGCAGGTTTGTGAATTACAGTGTCCCTGAGCTCCTTTCTTCAACTCGCTTTCTTTTGAGCTGGCCGCAACACCGCAGGATGGCTTCAGGCCCTAATCTGGTTCCGGCACGGCACGCTGAGCCTTTGGTTATTTCCTCTTCCTGGTGGGAAATGAGAGTTAAATTTGCCCGTCCAGACACCTCCAGCTAGTCTCTCATTGGTTCTCCCTATTCCTGTTCATCTTCCGCAGAAATTGCAAACTGGGCCAAACAGGAGGTTAAAGGCGCTGACTCTCCAAGTGGGGAGAGTGTTAGTAAAGCGTCTGGAATGTTGCACCCGAGTACCAGGGGAGGAAAACTGAGACATATTTGAACACGTCTCCCATTTAGACGGTTGATCATACTCTGGGTTCCACATGCATGTTTTAGCTGAAGGAAGAATACCTTAAACCTGGAGAGTTGAGACCCGTGGAATGGGTACCATGCAATATGACTTCAAAGGGTCTTCATTTGCTCACCGAACCTCTCCAATCCTATCACTGCTGCGTTTATGCCCCTGTACACATGCTTCATTCTCTTTTGGAGACATAGCAATCCATAGGTTTTAAGATACTTACTAGTCAGGTACATTCTTAGGCGTTTAATATGGAGTGTTGAGTCCATTTCGTTGAGCAAGGAGTAGCTCTTGTCTATTCCATATTTGGCTTAAGGAACTTTATCTGTGCTCATTTCAATCTCTGGTTTTATGCAGCACCCCAACTCACCTTTCCCCTTAAGCAAGCATAAGTTGGTTTTCTAAATTTGAGACCCTGTTCTGTTTTGGAATTCAGTTCCTGTGTAGCCAAGTTTACATTCCGTGTATTACTGATATCTTATGATGTTTCTTTTTCTGTGTGACTTATTTCAGTTAGAATCATCGTACCTGAATCCGCTCATTATGCTGCTATGGGCCTGAGGACATAGATTTCATTGCTGAGTGATATTGCTTTGTAAGTAAATACCACAACTTCTTTATCCATTTTTCACTTTCTGCGATGTTGTACTTGTACTGTAAACGAGGTTCTTGTAAACAGAGGCGTCCCAAACTTTGGGGTGGCTGTGTCTTTTTGATTTTAATTTCCCTAAGCTATAGGACCATAAGTGGAAGTGCCCTAGGCTCTGTTGCTTTGTGTTTTAGATGTTTCAAGAAACACCATACACTTCTCCCGAGTGTCTGTTGGCAATTTACATCCCGCCCATCAGCATAACAAGGCTCCCAGTTCTCCATGGCCTGTCCTGCCTTTCTGGATTTTACACTTTTTTCAGATGGCCCTTTTGACCGGGGGAAGTGAGACTTCATTGTAGTGCAGATTTCCTTTGCAAGCTTGCTTGGTTGACCAAAAAGGGCGTATGCATTTTTTCCTGAATATATTCAGGAAAAAATGCATACGCCCTTTATGGCCAAGTGCATCATTGTGGACATTCTGCGTCGTTTCCTATGCTTTCAATGCAATTCCAGTCTACCTCCTGAAATCGGTTTCCTGCAATTCTGCCCCGCTTTCAAGTCCTCTTGGCAGCCTTACTTCAGTATATTTTTGGACCATAGCTGTCATTTATAACTCTGCAGGTTTGTGAATTAGTGACCCTGAGCTCCTTTCTTCAACTCGCTTTCTTTTGAGCTGGCCGCAACACCGCAGGATGGCTTCAGGCCCTAATCTGGTTCCAGCACGGCACGCTGAGCCTTTGGTTATTTCCTCTTCCTGGTGGGAAATGAGAGTTAAATTTGCCCGTCCAGACACCTCCAGCTAGTCTCTCATTTGTTCTCCCTATTCCTGTTCATCTTCCACAGAAATTGCAAACTGGGCCAAACAGGAGGTTAAAGGTGCTGACTCTCCAAGGGGGGAGAGTGTTAGTGAAGCATCTGGAATGTTGCACCCGAGTACCAGGGGAGGAAAACTGAGACATATTTGAACACGTCTCCCGTTCACAGGGTTGATCATACTCTGGGTTCCACATGCATGTTTTAGCTGAAGGAAGAATACCTTAAACCTGGAGAGTTGAGACCCGTGGAAGGGGTACCATGCAATATGACTTCAAAGTGTCTTCATTTGCTCACCGAACCTCTCCAATCCTATCACTGCTGCGTTTATACCCCTGTACACACGCTTGATTCTCTTTTGTAGACATAGCAATACCTAGGATTTAAGGTACTTTCTAGTCAGGTACATTCTTAGGCGTTTAATATGGGGTGTTGAGTCCGTTTCGTTGAGCAAGGAGTAGCTCTTGTCTATTCCATATTTGGCTTAAGGAACTTTATCTGTGCTCATTTCAATCTCTGGTTTTATGCAGCACCCCAACTCACCTTTACCCTTAAGCAAGCATAAGTTGGTTTTCTAAATTTGAGACCCTGTTCTGTTTTGGAATTCAGTTCCTGTGTAGCCAAGTTTACATTCCGTGTATTACTGATATCTTATGATGTTTCTTTTTCTGTGTGACTTATTTCAGTTAGAATCATCGTACCTGAATCCACTCATTATGCTGCTATGGGCCTGATGACATAGATTTCATTGCTGAGTGATACTGCATTGTACGTAAGTACCACAAGTTCTTTATCCATTTTTCACTTTCTGTGATATTGAACTTGTACGGTAAACGAGGTTCTTGTAAACAGAGGCGTCCCAAACTTTGGGGTGGCTGTGTCTTTTTGATTTTAATTTCCCTAAGCTATAGGACCATAAGTGGAAGTGCCCTAGGCTCTGTTGCTTTGTTTTTTAGATGTTTCAGGAAACACCATACACTTCTCCCGAGTGTCTGTTGGCAATTTACATCCCGCCCATCAGCCTAACAAGGCTCCCAGTTCTCCATGGCCTGTCCTGCCTTTCTGGATTTTACACTTTTTTCAGATGGCCCTTTTGACCGGGGGGAAGTGAGACTTCATTGTAGTGCAGATTTCCTTTGCAAGTTTGCTTTTTTGGCCAAAAAGGGCGTATGCGTTTTTTCCTGAATATATTCAGGAAAAAACGCATACGCCCTTTTTGGCCAAGTGCATCATTGTGGACGTTCTGCCTCTTTTCCTATGCTTTCAATGCAATTCCAGTCTACCTCCTGAAATCGGTTTCCTGCAATTCTGCCCCGCTTTCAAGTCCTCTTGGCAGCCTTACTTCAGTATATTTTTGGACGATAGCTGTCATTTATAACTCTGCAGGTTTGTGAATTACAGTGCCCCTGAGCTCCTTTCTGCAACTCGTTTTCTTGTGACCTGGCCGCAACAACGCAGGATGGCTTCAGGCCCTAATCTGATTCCGGCACGGCACGCTGAGCCATTGGTTATTTCCTCTTCCTGGTGGGAAATGAGAGTTAAATTTGCCCGTCCAGACACCTCCAGCTAGTCTCTCATTGGTTCTCACTATTCCTGTTCATCTTCCGCAGAAATTGCAAACTGGGCCAAACAGGAGGTTAAAGGCGCTGACTCTCCAAGTGGGAAGAGTGTTAGTAAAGCGTCTGGAATGTTGCACCCGAGTACCAGGGTATGAAAACTGAGAGATATTTGAACACATCTCCCGATCACATGGCTGATCATACACTAGGATCCACATGCATGTTTTAGCTGAAGGAAGAATACCTTAAACCTGGAGAGTTGAGACCCTTGTAATGGGTACCATGAAATATGACTTCAAAGGGTCTTCATTTGCTCACCGAACCTCTCCAATCCTATCACTGCTGCGTTTATGTCCCTGTACACACGCTTCATTCTCTTTTGGAGACATAGCAATCCATAGGTTTTAAGATACTTATTAGTCAGGTACATTCTGAGGCGTTTAATATGGGGTGTTGAGTCCATTTCGTTGAGCAAGGAGTAGCTCTTGTCTATTCCATATTTGGCTTAAGGAATTTTATCTGTGCTCATTTCAATCTCTGGTTTTATGCAGCACCCCAACTCACCTTTCCCCTTAAGCAAGCATAAGTTGGTTTTCTAAATTTGAGACCCTGTTCTGTTTTGGAATTCAGTTCCTGTGTAGCCAAGTTTACATTCCGTGTATTACTGATATCTTATGATGTTTCTTTTTCTGTGTGACTTATTTCAGTTAGAATCATCGTACCTGAATCCACTCATTATGCTGCTACGGGCCTGATGACATAGATTTCATTGCTGAGTGATACTACATTGTACGTAATTACCACAAGTTCTGTATCCATTTTTCACTTTCTGTGATATTGAACTTGTACGGTAAACGAGGTTCTTGTAAACAGAGGCGTCCCAAACTTTGGGGTGGCTGTGTCTTTTTGATTTTAATTTCCCTAAGCTATAGGACCATAAGTGGAAGTGCCCTAGGCTCTGTTGCTTTGTTTTTTAGATGTTTCAGGAAACACCATACACTTCTCCCGAGTGTCTGTTGGCAATTTACATCCCGCCCATCAGCATAACAAGGCTCCCAGTTCTCCATGGCCTGTCCTGCCTTTCTGGATTTTACACTTTTTTCAGATGGCCCTTTTGACCGGGGGGAAGTGAGACTTCATTGTAGTGCAGATTTCCGTTGCAAGCTTGCTTGGTTGGCCAAAAAGGGCTTATGCGTTTTTTCCTGAATATATTCAGGAAAAAACGCATATGCCCTTTTTGGCCAAGTGCATCATTGTTGACATTCTGCCCCGTTTCCTATGCTTTCAATGCAATTCCAGTCTACCTCCTGAAATCGGTTTCCTGCAATTCTGCCCCGCTTTCAAGTCCTCTTGGCAGCCTTACTTCAGTATATTTTTGGACGATAGCTGTCATTTATAACTCTGCAGGTTTGTGAATTACACTGCCCCTGTGCTCCTTTCTTCAACTCGCTTTCTTGTGACCTGGCCGAAACACCGCAGGATGGCTTCAGGCCCTAATCTTGTTCCAGCACGGCAAGCTGAGCCTTTGGTTAATTACTCTTTCTGGTGGGAAATGAGAGTTAAATTTGCCCGTCCAGACACCTCCAGCTAGTCTCTCATTGGTTCTCGCTATTCCTGTTCATCTTCCGCAGAAATTGCAAACTGGGCCAAACAGGAGGTTAAAGGGACTGACTCTCCAAGTCGGGAGGGTGTTAGTAAAGCATTTAGAATGTTGCACCCGAGTACCAGGGTACGAAAACTGAGACATATTTGAACACGTATCCCGATCACATGGTTGATCATACTCTAGGTTCCACATGCATGTTTTAGCTGAAGGAAGAATACCTTAAACCTGGGTAGTTGAAACCCGTGGAATGGGTACCATGCAATATGACTTCAGACGGTCTTCATTTGCTCACCGAACCTCTCCAATCCTATCACTGCTGCGTTTATGCCCCTGTACACATGCTTGATTCTCTTTCAGAGACATAGCAATCCATAGGTTTTAAGATACTTACTAGTCAGGTACATTCTTAGGCGTTTAATATGGGGTGTTGAGTCCATTTCGTTGAGCAAGGAGTAGCTATTGTCTATTCCATATTTGGCTTAAGGAACTTTATCTGTGCTCATTTCAATCTCTGGTTTTATGCAGCACCCCAACTCACCTTTCCCCTTAAGCAAGCATAAGTTGGTTTTCTAAATTTGAGACCCTGTTCTGTTCTGTAATTCAGTTCCTGTGTAGCCAAGTTTACATTCCGTGTATTACTGATATCTTATGATGTTTCTTTTTCTGTGTGACTTATTTCAGTTAGAATCATCATACCTGAATCCACTCATTGTGCTGCTAAGGGCCTGATGACATAGATTTCATTGCAGAGTGATATTGCTTTGTAAGTAAATACCACAACTTCTTTATCCATTTTTCACTTTCTGTGATATTGAACTTGTACTGTAAACGAGGTTCTTGTAAACAGAGGCGTCCCAAACTTTGGGGTGGCTGTGTCTTTTTGATTTTAATTTCCCTAAGCTATAGGACCATAAGTGGAAGTGCCCTAGGCTCTGTTGCTTTGTTTTCTAGATGTTTCAGGAAACACCATACACTTCTCCCGAGTGGCTGTTGGCAATTTACATCCCGCCCATCAGCATAACAAGGCTCCCAGTTCTCCATGGCCTGTCCTGCCTTTCTGGATTTTACACTTTTTTCAGATGGCCCTTTTGACCGGGGGGAAGTGAGACTTCATTGTAGTGCAGATTTCCTTTGCAAGCTTGCTTGGTTGGCCAAAAAGGGCGTATGCGTTTTTTCCTGAATATATTCAGGAAAAAACGCATACGCCCTTTTTGGCCAAGTGCATCATTGTGGACGTTCTGCCTCTTTTCCTATGCTTTCAATGCAATTCCAGTCTACCTCCTGAAATCGGTTTCCTGCAATTCTGCCGCGCTTTCAAGTCCTCTTGGCAGCCTTACTTCAGTATATTTTTGGACGATAGCTGTCATTTATAACTCTGCAGGTTTGTGAATTACAGTGCCCCTGAGCTCCTTTCTTCAACTCGCTTTCTTGTGACCTGGCCGCAACACCGCAGGATGGCTTCAGGCCCTAATCTGGTTCCGGCACGGCACGCTGAGCCTTTGGTTATTTCCTCTTCCTGGTGGGAAATGAGAGTTAAATTTGCCCGTCCAGACACCTCCAGCTAGTCTCTGATTGGTTCTCGCTATTCCTGTTCATCTTCCGCAGAAATTGCAAACTGGGCCAAACAGGAGGTTAAAGGCGCTGACTCTCCAAGTGGGGAGAGTGTTAGTAAAGCGTCTGGAATGTTGCAGCCGACTACCAGGGTACGAAAACTGAGACATATTTGAACACGTTTCCCGATCACATGGTTGATCATACTCTGGGTTCCACATGCATGTTTTAGCTGAAGGAGGAATACCTTAAACCTGGGTAGTTGAAACCCGTGGAATGGGTACCATGCAATATGACTTCAAAGGGTCTTCATTTGCTCACCGAACCTCTCCAATCCTATCACTGCTGCGTTTATGCCCCTGTACAGACGCTTGATTCTCTTTCGGAGACATAGCAATCCATAGGTTTTAAGATACTTACTAGTCACATACATTCTTAGGCATTTAATATGGGGTGTTGAGTCCATTTCGTTGAGCAAGGAGTAGCTCTTGTCTATTCCATATTTGGCTTAAGGAACTTTATCTGTGCTCATTTCAATCTCTGGTTTTATGCAGCACCCCAACTCACCTTTACCCTTAAGCAAGCATAAGTTGGTTTTCTAAATTTGAGACCCTGTTCTGTTCTGTAATTCAGTTCCTGTGTAGCCAAGTTTACATTCCGTGTATTACTGATATCTTATGATGTTTCTTTTTCTGTGTGACTTATTTCAGTTAGAATCATCATACCTGAATCCACTCATTGTGCTGCTAAGGGCCTGATGACATAGATTTCATTGCTGAGTGATATTGCTTTGTAAGTAAATACCACAACTTCTTTATCCATTTTTCACTTTCTGCGATGTTGAACTTGTACTGTAAACGAGGTTCTTGTAAACAGAGGCGTCCCAAACTTTGGGGTGGCTGTGTCTTTTTGATTTTAATTTCCCTACGCTATAGGACCATAAGTGGAAGTGCCCTAGGCTCTGTTGCTTTGTTTTTTAGATGTTTCAGGAAACACCATACACTTCTCCCGAGTGTCTGTTGGCAATTTACATCCCGCCCATCAGCATAACAAGGCTCCCAGTTCTCCATGGCCTGTCCTGCCTTTCTGGATTTTACACTTTTTTCAGATGGCCCTTTTGACCGGGGGGAAGTGAGACTTCATTGTAGTGCAGATTTCCTTTGCAAGCTTGCTTGGTTGGCCAAAAAGGGCGTATGCGTTTTTTCCTGAATATATTCAGGAAAAAACGCATACGCCCTTTTTGGCCAAGTGCATCATTGTGGACGTTCTGCCTCTTTTCCTATGCTTTCAATGCAATTCCAGTCTACCTCCTGAAATCGGTTTCCTGCAATTCTGCCCCGCTTTCAAGTCCTCTTGGCAGCCTTACTTCAGTATATTTTTGGACGATAGCTGTCATTTATAACTCTGCAGGTTTGTGAATTACAGTGCCCCTGAGCTCCTTTCTTCAACTCGCTTTCTTGTGAGCTGGCCGCAACACCGCAGGATGGCTTCAGGCCCTAATCTGGTTCCGGCACGGCACGCTGAGCCTTTGGTTAATTCCTCTTCCTGGTGGGAAATGAGAGTTAAATTTGCCCGTCCAGACACCTCCAGCTAGTCTCTCATTGGTTCTCGCTATTCCTGTTCATCTTCCGCAGAAATTGCAAACTGGGCCAAAAAGGAGGTTAAAGGGACTGACTCTCCAAGTCGGAAGGGTGTTAGTAAAGCGTCTGGAATGTTGCACCCGAGTACCAGGGTACGAAAACTGAGACATATTTGAACACGTCTCCCGATCACATGGTTGATCATACTCTAGTTTCCACATGCATGTTTTAGCTGAAGGAAGAATACCTTAAACCTGGGTAGTTGAAACCCGTGGAATGGGTACCATGCAATATGACTTCAAAGGGTCTTCATTTGCTCACCGAACCTCTCCAATCCTATCACTGCTGCGTTTATGCCCCTGTACACATGCTTGATTCTCTTTCGGAGACATAGCAATCCATAGGTTTTAAGATACTTACTAGTCAGGTACATTCTTAGGCGTTTAATATGCGGTGTTGAGTCCATTTCGTTGAGCAAGGAGTAGCTCTTTTCTATTCCGTATTTGGCTTAAGGAACTTTATCTGTGCTCATTTCAATCTCTGGTTTTATGCAGCACCCCAACTCACCTTTCCCCTTAAGCAAGCATAAGTTGGTTTTCTAAATTTGAGACCCTGTTCTGTTCTGTAATTCAGTTCCTGTGTAGCCAAGTTTACATTCCGTGTATTACTGATATCTTATGATGTTTCTTTTTCTGTGTGACTTATTTCAGTTAGAATCATCATACCTGAATCCACTCATTATGCTGCTAAGGGCCTGATGACATAGATTTCATTGCTGAGTGTTACTGCATTGTACGTAAGTACCACAAGTTCTGTATCCATTTTTCACTTTCTGTGATATTGAACTTGTACGGTAAACGAGGTTCTTGTAAACAGAGGCGTCCCAAATTTTGGGGTGGCTGTGTCTTTCTGATTTTAATTTCCCTAAGCTATAGGACCATAAGTGGAAGTGCCCTAGGCTCTGTTGCTTTGTTTTTTAGATGTTTCAGGAAACACCATACACTTCTCCCGAGTGTCTGTTGGCAATTTACATCCCGCCCATCAGCATAACAAGGCTCCCAGTTCTCCATGGCCTGTCCTGCCTTTCTGGATATTACACTTTTTTCAGATGGCCCTTTTGACCGGGGGGAAGTGAGACTTCATTGTAGTGCAGATTTCCTTTGCAAGCTTGCTTGGTTGGCCAAAAAGTGCGTATGCGTCTTTTCCTGAATATATACAGGAAAAAACGCATACGCCCTTTTTGGCCAAGTGCATCATTGTGGACGTTCTGCCTCTTCTCCTATATTTTCAATGCAATTCCAGTCTACCTCCTGAAATCGGTTTCCTGCAATTCTGCCCCGCATTCAAGTCTTCTTGGCAGCCTTACTTCAGTATATTTTTGGACGATAGCTGTCATTTATAAGTCTGCAGGTTTGTGAATTACAGTGCCCCTGAGCTCCTTTCTTCAACTCGCTTTCTTTTGAGCTGGCCGCAACACCGCAGGATGGCTTCAGGCCCTAATCTGGTTCCGGCACGGCACGCTGAGCCTTTGGTTATTTCCTCTTCCTGGTGGGAAATGAGAGTTAAATTTGCCCGTCCAGACACCTCCAGCTAGTCTCTGATTGGTTCTCGCTATTCCTGTTCATCTTCCGCAGAAATTGCAAACTGGGCCAAACAGGAGGTTAAAGGGACTGACTCTCCAAGTCGGGAGAGTGTTAGTAAAGCGTCTGGAATGTTGCACCCGAGTACCAGGGTACGAAAACTGAGACATATTTGAACACGTCTCCCGATCACATGGTTGATCAGACTCTAGGTTCCACATGCATGTTTTAGCTGAAGGAAGAATACCTTAAACCTGGGTAGTTGAAACCCGTGGAATGGGTACCATGCAATATGACTTCAAAGGGTCTTCATTTGCTCACCGAACCTCTCCAATCCTATCACTGCTGCGTTTATGCCCCTGTACACATGCTTGATTCTCTTTCGGAGACATAGCAATCCATAGGTTTTAAGATACTTACTAGTCAGGTACATTCTTAGGCGTTTAATATGCGGTGTTGAGTTCATTTCGTTGAGCAAGGAGTAGCTCTTGTCTATTCCATATTTGGCTTAAGGAACTTTATCTGTGCTCATTTCAATCT
Organism: Pseudorca crassidens; assembly: GCF_039906515.1. Lineage (NCBI taxonomy): Eukaryota > Metazoa > Chordata > Mammalia > Artiodactyla > Delphinidae > Pseudorca > Pseudorca crassidens. Next base: position 360,193 of record NW_027136311.1, read on the forward strand.
CTGGTTTTATGCAGCACCCCAACTCACCTTTCCCCTTAAGCAAGCATAAGTTGGTTTTCTAAATTTGAGACCCTGTTCTGTTCTGTAATTCAGTTCCTGTGTAGCCAAGTTTACATTCCGTGTATTACTGATATCTTATGATGTTTCTTTTTCTGTGTGACTTATTTCAGTTAGAATCATCATACCTGAATCCACTCATTATGCTGCTAAGGGCCTGATGACATAGATTTCATTGCTGAGTGTTACTGCATTGTACGTAAGTACCACAAGTTCTGTATCCATTTTTCACTTTCTGTGATATTGAACTTGTACGGTAAACGAGGTTCTTGTAAACAGTGGCGTCCCAAACTTTGGGGTGGCTGTGTCTTTTTGATTTTAATTTCCCTAAGCTATAGGACTATAAGTGGAAGTGCCCTAGGCTCTGTTGCTTTGTTTTTTAGATGTTTCAGGAAACACCATACACTTCTCCCGAGTGTCTGTTGGCAATTTACATCCCGCCCATCAGCATAACAAGGCTCCCAGTTCTCCATGGCCTGTCCTGCCTTTCTGGATATTACACTTTTTTCAGATGGCCCTTTTGACCGGGGGGAAGTGAGACTTCATTGTAGTGCAGATTTCCTTTGCAAGCTTGCTTGGTTGGCCAAAAAGGGCGTATGCGTCTTTTCCTGAATATATTCAGGAAAAAACGCATACGCCCTTTTTGGCCAAGTGCATCATTGTGGACGTTCTGCCTCTTCTCCTATATTTTCAATGCAATTCCAGTCTACCTCCTGAAATCGGTTTCCTGCAATTCTGCCCCGCTTTCAAGTCCTCTTGGCAGCCTTACTTCAGTATATTTTTGGACGATAGCTGTCATTTATAACTCTGCAGGTTTGTGAATTACAGTGCCCCTGAGCTCCTTTCTTCAACTCGCTTTCTTGTGACCTGGCCGCAACACCGCAGGATGGCTTCAGGCCCTAATCTGGTTCCGGCACGGCACGCTGAGCCTTTGGTTAATTCCTCTTCCTGGTGGGAAATGAGAGTTAAATTTGCCCGTCCAGACACCTCCAGCTAGTCTCTCATTGGTTCTCGCTATTCCTGTTCATCTTCCGCAGAAATTGCAAACAGGGCCAAACAGGAGGTTAAAGGCGCTGACTCTCCAAGTGGGGAGAGTGTTAGTAAAGCGTCTGGAATGTTGCACCCGAGTACCAGGGTACGAAAACTGAGACATATTTGAACACGTCTCCCGATCACATGGTTGATCATACTCTAGGTTCCACATGCATGTTTTAGCTGAAGGAAGAATACCTTAAACCTGGGTAGTTGAAACCCATGGAATGGGTACCATGCAATATGACTTCAAAGGGTCTTCATTTGCTCACCGAACCTCTCCAATCCTATCACTGCTGCGTTTATGCCCCTCTACACACGCTTGATTCTCTTTCGGAGACATAGCAATCCATAGGTTTTAAGATACTTACTAGTCAGGTACATTCTTAGGCGTTTAATATGGGGTGTTGAGTCCATTTTGTTGAGCAAGGAGTAGCTCTTGTCTATTCCATATTTGGCTTAAGGAACTTTATCTGTGCTCATTTCAATCTCTGGTTTTATGCAGCACCCCAACTCACCTTTCCCCTTAAGCAAGCATAAGTTGGTTTTCTAAATTTGAGACCCTGTTCTGTTTTGGAATTCAGTTCCTGTGTAGCCAAGTTTACATTCCGTGTATTACTGATATCTTATGATGTTTCTTTTTCGGTGTGACTTATTTCAGTTAGAATCATCATACCTGAATCCACTCATTATGCTGCTAAGGGCCTGATGACATAGATTTCATTGTTGAGTGATATTGCTTTGTAAGTAAATACTACAACTTCTTTATCCATTTTTCACTTTCTGTGATGTTGAGCTTTTACTGTAAACGAGGTTCTTGTAAACAGAGGCGTCCCAAACTTTGGGGTGGCTGTGTCTTTTTGATTTTAATTTCCCTAAGCTATAGGACCATAAGTGGAAGTGCCCTAGGCTCTGTTGCTTTGTGTTTTAGATGTTTCAGGAAACACCATACACTTCTCCCGAGTGTCTGTTGGCAATTTACATCCCGCCCATCAGCATAACAAGGCTCCCAGTTCTCCATGGCCTGTCCTGCCTTTCTGGATTTTACACTTTTTTCAGATGGCCCTTTTGACCGGGGGGAAGTGAGACTTCATTGTAGTGCAGATTTCCTTTGCAAGCTTGCTTGGTTGGCCAAAAAGGGCGTATGCGTTTTTTCCTGAATATATTCAGGAAAAAACGCATACGCCCTTTTTGGCCAAGTGCATCATTGTGGACGTTCTGCCTCTTTTCCTATGCTTTCAATGCAATTCCAGTCTACCTCCTGAAATCGGTTTCCTGCAATTCTGCCCCGCTTTCAAGTCCTCTTGGCAGCCTTACTTCAGTATATTTTTGGACGATAGCTGTCATTTATAACTCTGCAGGTTTGTGAATTACAGTGCCCCTGAGCTCCTTTCTTCAACTCGCTTTCTTGTGACCTGGCCGCAACACCGCAGGATGGCTTCAGGCCCTAATCTGGTTCCGGCACGGCACGCTGAGCCTTTGGTTAATTCCTCTTCCTGGTGGGAAATGAGAGTTAAATTTGCCCGTCCAGACACCTCCAGCTAGTCTCTGATTGGTTCTCGCTATTCCTGTTCATCTTCCGCAGAAATTGCAAACAGGGCCAAACAGGAGGTTAAAGGCGCTGACTCTCCAAGTGGGGAGAGTGTTAGTAAAGCGTCTGGAATGTTGCACCCGAGTACCAGGGTACGAAAACTGAGACATATTTGAACACGTCTCCCGATCACATGGTTGATCATACTCTAGGTTCCACATGCATGTTTTAGCTGAAGGAAGAATACCTTAAACCTGGGTAGTTGAAACCCATGGAATGGGTACCATGCAATATGACTTCAAAGGGTCTTCATTTGCTCACCGAACCTCTCCAATCCTATCACTGCTGCGTTTATGCCCCTCTACACACGCTTGATTCTCTTTCGGAGACATAGCAATCCATAGGTTTTAAGATACTTACTAGTCACGTACATTCTTAGGCATTTAATATGCGGTGTTGAGTCCATTTCGTTGAGCAAGGAGTAGCTCTTGTCTATTCCATATTTGGCTTAAGGAACTTTATCTGTGCTCATTTCAATCTCTGGTTTTCTGCAGCACCCCAACTCACCTTTCCCCTTAAGCAAGCATAAGTTGGTTTTCTAAATTTGAGACCCTGTTCTGTTTTGGAATTCAGTTCCTGTGTAGCCAAGTTTACATTCCGTGTATTACTGATATCTTATGATGTTTCTTTTTCGGTGTGACTTATTTCAGTTAGAATCATCATACCTGAATCCACTCATTATGCTGCTAAGGGCCTGATGACATAGATTTCATTGCTGAGTGATATTGCTTTGTAAGTAAATACTACAACTTCTTTATCCATTTTTCACTTTCTGTGATGTTGAGCTTGTACTGTAAACGAGGTTCTTGTAAACAGAGGCGTCCCAAACTTTGGGGTGGCTGTGTCTTTTTGATTTTAATTTCCCTAAGCTATAGGACCATAAGTGGAAGTGCCCTAGGCTCTGTTGCTTTGTTTTTTAGATGTTTCAGGAAACACCATACACTTCTCCCGAGTGTCTGTTGGCAATTTACATCCCGCCCATCAGCATAACAAGGCTCCCAGTTCTCCATGGCCTGTCCTGCCTTTCTGGATTTTACACTTTTTTCAGATGGCCCTTTTGACCGGGGGGAAGTGAGACTTCATTGTAGTGCAGATTTCCTTTGCAAGCTTGCTTGGTTGGCCAAAAAGTGCGAATGCGTTTTTTCCTGAATATATTCCGGAAAAAACGCATACGCACTTTTCGGCCAAGTGCATCATTGTGGACGTTCTGCCTCTTTTCCTATGCTTTCAATGCAATTCCAGTCTACCTCCTGAAATCGGTTTCCTGCAATTCTGCCCCGCTTTCAAGTCCTCTTGGCAGCCTTACTTCAGTATATTTTTGGACGATAGCTGTCATTTATAAGTCTGCAGGTTTGTGAATTACAGTGCCCCTGAGCTCCTTTCTTCAACTCGCTTTCTTGTGACCTGGCCGCAACACCGCAGGATGGCTTCAGGCCCTAATCTTGTTCCGGCACGGCACGCTGAGCCTTTGGTTAATTCCTCTTCCTGGTGGGAAATGAGAGTTAAATTTGCCCGTCCAGACACCTCCAGCTAGTCTCTCATTGGTTCTCGCTATTCCTGTTCATCTTCCGCAGAAATTGCAAACTGGGCCAAACAGGAGGTTAAAGGGACTGACTCTCCAAGTCAGGAGAGTGTTAGTAAAGCGTCTGGAATGTTGCACCCGAGTACCAGGGTACGAAAACTGAGACATATTTGAACACGTCTCCCGATCACATGGTTGATCATACTCTAGGTTCCACATGCATGTTTTAGCTGAAGGAAGAATACCTTAAACCTGGGTAGTTGAAACCCGTGGAATGGGTACCATGCAATATGACTTCAAAGGGTCTTCATTTGCTCACCGAACCTCTCCAATCCTATCACTGCTGCGTTTATGCCCCTGTACACATGCTTGATTCTCTTTCGGAGACATAGCAATCCATAGGTTTTAAGATACTTACTAGTCAGGTACATTCTTAGGCGTTTAATATGCGGTGTTGAGTTCATTTCGTTGAGCAAGGAGTAGCTCTTGTCTATTCCATATTTGGCTTAAGGAACTTTATCTGTGCTCATTTCAATCTCTGGTTTTCTGCAGCACCCCAACTCACCTTTACCCTTAAGCAAGCATAAGTTGGTTTTCTAAATTTGAGACCCTATTCTGTTCTCTAATTCAGTTCCTGTGTAGCCAAGTTTACATTCCGTGTATTACTGATATCTTATGATGTTTCTTTTTCTGTGTGACTTATTTCAGTTAGAATCATCATACCTGAATCCACTCATTGTGCTGCTAAGGGCCTGATGACATAGATTTCATTGCTGAGTGATATTGCTTTGTAAGTAAATACCACAACTTCTTTATCCATTTTTCACTTTCTGCGATGTTGAACTTGTACTGTAAACGAGGTTCTTGTAAACAGAGGCGTCCCAAACTTTGGGGTGGCTGTGTATTTTTGATTTTAATTTCCCTAAGCTATAGGACCATAAGTGGAAGTGCCCTAGGCTCTGTTGCTTTGTGTTTTAGATGTTTCAGGAAACACCATACACTTCTCCCGAGTGTCTGTTGGCAATTTACATCCCGCCCATCAGCATAACAAGGCTCCCAGTTCTCCATGGCCTGTCCTGCCTTTCTGGATTTTACACTTTTTTCAGATGGCCCTTTTGACCGGGGGGAAGTGAGACTTCATTGTAGTGCAGATTTCCTTTGCAAGCTTGCTTGGTTGGCCAAAAAGGGCGTATGCGTTTTTTCCTGAATATATTCAGGAAAAAACGCATACGCCCTTTTTGGCCAAGTGCATCATTGTGGACGTTCTGCCTCTTTTCCTATGCTTTCAATGCAATTCCTGTCTACCTCCTGAAATCGGTTTCCTGCAATTCTGCCCCGCTTTCAAGTCCTCTTGGCAGCCTTACTTCAGTATATTTTTGGACGATAGCTGTCATTTATAACTCTGCAGGTTTGTGAATTACAGTGCCCCTGAGCTCCTTTCTTCAACTCGCTTTCTTGTGACCTGGCCGCAACACCGCAGGATGGCTTCAGGCCCTAATCTGGTTCCGGCACGGCACGCTGAGCCTTTGGTTATTTCCTCTTCCTGGTGGGAAATGAGAGTTAAATTTGCCCGTCCAGACACCTCCAGCTAGTCTCTGATTGGTTCTCGCTATTCCTGTTCATCTTCCGCAGAAATTGCAAACTGGGCCAAACAGGAGGTTAAAGGCGCTGACTCTCCAAGTGGGGAGAGTGTTAGTAAAGCGTCTGGAATGTTGCACCCGAGTACCAGGGGAGGAAAACTAAGACATATTTGAACACGTCTCCCGTTCACACGGTTGATCATACTCTGGGTTCCACATGCATGTTTTAGCTGAAGGAAGAATTCCTTAAACCTGGAGAGTTGAGACCCGTGGAATGGGTACCATGCAATATGACTTCAAAGGGTCTTCATTTGCTCACCGAACCTCTCCAATCCTATCACTGCTGCGTTTATGCCCCTGTACACACGCTTGATTCTCTTTCGGAGACATAGGAATCCATAGGTTTTAAGATACTTACTAGTCAGGTACATTCTTAGGCGTTTAATATGGGGTGTTGAGTCCATTTCGTTGAGCAAGGAGTAGCTCTTGTCTATTCCATATTTGGCTTAAGGAACTTTATCTGTGCTCATTTCAATCTCTGGTTTTATGCAGCACCCCAACTCACCTTTACCCTTAAGCAAGCATAAGTTGGTTTTCTAAATTTGAGACCCTGTTCTGTTCTGTAATTCAGTTCCTGTGTAGCCAAGTTTACATTCCGTGTATTACTGATATCTTATGATGTTTCTTTTTCTGTGTGACATATTTCAGTTAGAATCATCATACCTGAATCCACTCATTGTGCTGCTAAGGGCCTGATGACATAGATTTCATTGCTGAGTGATATTGCTTTGTAAGTAAATACCACAACTTCTTTATCCATTTTTCACTTTCTGCGATGTTGAACTTGTACTGTAAACGAGGTTCTTGTAAACAGAGGCGTCACAAACTTTGGGGTGGCTGTGTCTTTTTGATTTTAATTTCCCTAAGCTATAGGACCATAAGTGGAAGTGCCCTAGGCTCTGTTGCTTTGTTTTTTAGATGTTTCAGGAAACACCATACACTTCTCCCGAGTGTCTGTTGGCAATTTACATCCCGCCCATCAGCATAACAAGGCTCCCAGTTCTCCATGGCCTGTCCTGCCTTTTTGGATTTTACACGTTTTTCAGATGGCCCTTTTGACGGGGGGAAGTGAGACTTCATTGTAGTGCAGATTTCATTTGCAAGTTTGCTTGGTTGGCCAAAAAGGGCGTATGCGTTTTTTCCTGAATGTATTCAGGAAAAAACGCATACGCCCTTTTTGGTGAAGTGCATCATTGTGGACGTTCTGCCTCTTTTCCTATGCTTTCAATGCAATTCCAGTCTACCTCCTGAAATCAGTTTCCTGCAATTCTGCCCCGCTTTCAAGTCCTCTTGGCAGCCTTACTTCAGTATATTTTTGGACGATAGCTGTCATTTATAACTCTGCAGGTTTGTGAATTACAGTGCCCCTGAGCTCCTTTCTTCAACTCGCTTTCTTGTGACCTGGCCGCAACACCGCAGGATGGCTTCAGGCCCTATTCTGGTTCCGGCACGGCACGCTGAGCCTTTGGTTAATTCCTCTTCCTGGTGGGAAATGAGAGTTAAATTTGCCCGTCCAGACACCTCCAGCTAGTCTCTCATTGGTTCTCGCTATTCCTGTTCATCTTCCGCAGAAATTTCAAACTGGGCCAAACAGGAGGTTAAAGGGACTGACTCTCCAAGTCGGGAGAGTGTTAGTAAAGCGTCTGGAATGTTGCACCCGAGTACCAGGGTATGAAAACTGAGACATATTTGAACACGTCTCCCAATCACATGGTTGATCATACTCTATGTACCACATGCATGTTTTAGCTGAAGGAAGAATACCTTAAACCTGGGTAGTTGAAACCTGTGGAATGGGTACCATGCAATATGACTTCAAAGGGTCTTCATTTGCTCACCGAACCTCTCCAATCCTATCACTGCTGCATTTATGGCCCTGTACACACGCTTGATTCTCTTTCGGAGACATAGCAATCCCTAGGTTTTAAGATACTTACTAGTCAGGTACATTCTTAGGCGTTTAATATGGGGTGTTGAGTCCATTTCGTTGAGCAAGGAGTAGCTCTTGTCTATTCCATATTTGGCTTAAGGAACTTTATCTGTGCTCATTTCAATCTCTGGTTTTATGCAGCACCCCAACTCACCTTTCCCCTTAAGCAAGCATAAGTTGGTTTTCTAAATTTGAGACCCTGTTCTGTTCTGTAATTCAGTTCCTGTGTAGCCAAGTTTACATTCCGTGTATTACTGATATCTTATGATGTTTCTTTTTCTGTGTGACTTATTTCAGTTAGAATCATCATACCTGAATCCACTCATTGTGCTGCTAAGGGCCTGATGACATAGATTTCATTGCAGAGTGATATTGCTTTGTAAGTAAATACCACAACTTCTTTATCCATTTTTCACTTTCTGTGATATTGAACTTGTACTGTAAACGAGGTTCTTGTAAACAGAGGCGTCCCAAACTTTGGGGTGGCTGTGTCTTTTTGATTTTAATTTCCCTAAGCTATAGGACCATAAGTGGAAGTGCCCTAGGCTCTGTTGCTTTGTTTTCTAGATGTTTCAGGAAACACCATACACTTCTCCCGAGTGGCTGTTGGCAATTTACATCCCGCCCATCAGCATAACAAGGCTCCCAGTTCTCCATGGCCTGTCCTGCCTTTCTGGATTTTACACTTTTTTCAGATGGCCCTTTTGACCGGGGGGAAGTGAGACTTCATTGTAGTGCAGATTTCCTTTGCAAGCTTGCTTGGTTGGCCAAAAAGGGCGTATGCGTTTTTTCCTGAATATATTCAGGAAAAAACGCATACGCCCTTTTTGGCCAAGTGCATCATTGTGGACGTTCTGCCTCTTTTCCTATGCTTTCAATGCAATTCCAGTCTACCTCCTGAAATCGGTTTCCTGCAATTCTGCCGCGCTTTCAAGTCCTCTTGGCAGCCTTACTTCAGTATATTTTTGGACGATAGCTGTCATTTATAACTCTGCAGGTTTGTGAATTACAGTGCCCCTGAGCTCCTTTCTTCAACTCGCTTTCTTGTGACCTGGCCGCAACACCGCAGGATGGCTTCAGGCCCTAATCTGGTTCCGGCACGGCACGCTGAGCCTTTGGTTATTTCCTCTTCCTGGTGGGAAATGAGAGTTAAATTTGCCCGTCCAGACACCTCCAGCTAGTCTCTGATTGGTTCTCACTATTCCTGTTCATCTTCCGCAGAAATTGCAAACTGGGCCAAACAGGAGGTTAAAGGCGCTGACTCTCCAAGTGGGGAGAGTGTTAGTAAAGCGTCTGGAATGTTGCAGCCGACTACCAGGGTACGAAAACTGAGACATATTTGAACACGTTTCCCGATCACATGGTTGATCATACTCTGGGTTCCACATGCATGTTTTAGCTGAAGGAGGAATACCTTAAACCTGGGTAGTTGAAACCCGTGGAATGGGTACCATGCAATATGACTTCAAAGGGTCTTCATTTGCTCACCGAACCTCTCCAATCCTATCACTGCTGCGTTTATGCCCCTGTACAGACGCTTGATTCTCTTTCGGAGACATAGCAATCCATAGGTTTTAAGATACTTACTAGTCACATACATTCTTAGGCATTTAATATGGGGTGTTGAGTCCATTTCGTTGAGCAAGGAGTAGCTCTTGTCTATTCCATATTTGGCTTAAGGAACTTTATCTGTGCTCATTTCAATCTCTGGTTTTATGCAGCACCCCAACTCACCTTTACCCTTAAGCAAGCATAAGTTGGTTTTCTAAATTTGAGACCCTGTTCTGTTCTGTAATTCAGTTCCTGTGTAGCCAAGTTTACATTCCGTGTATTACTGATATCTTATGATGTTTCTTTTTCTGTGTGACTTATTTCAGTTAGAATCATCATACCTGAATCCACTCATTGTGCTGATAAGGGCCTGATGACATAGATTTCATTGCTGAGTGATATTGCTTTGTAAGTAAATACCACAACTTCTTTATCCATTTTTCACTTTCTGCGATGTTGAACTTGTACTGTAAACGAGGTTCTTGTAAACAGAGGCGTCCCAAACTTTGGGGTGGCTGTGTCTTTTTGATTTTAATTTCCCTAAGCTATAGGACCATAAGTGGAAGTGCCCTAGGCTCTGTTGCTTTGTTTTTTAGATGTTTCAGGAAACACCATACACTTCTCCCGAGTGTCTGTTGGCAATTTACATCCCGCCCATCAGCATAACAAGGCTCCCAGTTCTCCATGGCCTGTCCTGCCTTTCTGGATTTTACACTTTTTTCAGATGGCCCTTTTGACCGGGGGGAAGTGAGACTTCATTGTAGTGCAGATTTCCTTTGCAAGCTTGCTTGGTTGGCCAAAAAGGGTGTATGCGTTTTTTCCTGAATATATTCAGGAAAAAACGCATACGCCCTTTTTGGCCAAGTGCATCATTGTGGACGTTCTGCCTCTTTTCCTATGCTTTCAATGCAATTCCAGTCTACCTCCTGAAATCGGTTTCCTGCAATTCTGCCCCGCTTTCAAGTCCTCTTGGCAGCCTTACTTCAGTATATTTTTGGACGATAGCTGTCATTTATAACTCTGCAGGTTTGTGAATTACAGTGCCCCTGAGCTCCTTTCTTCAACTCGCTTTCTTGTGAGCTGGCCGCAACACCGCAGGATGGCTTCAGGCCCTAATCTGGTTCCGGCACGGCACGCTGAGCCTTTGGTTAATTCCTCTTCCTGGTGGGAAATGAGAGTTAAATTTGCCCGTCCAGACACCTCCAGCTAGTCTCTCATTGGTTCTCGCTATTCCTGTTCATCTTCCGCAGAAATTGCAAACTGGGCCAAAAAGGAGGTTAAAGGGACTGACTCTCCAAGTCGGGAGGGTGTTAGTAAAGCGTCTGGAATGTTGCACCCGAGTACCAGGGTACGAAAACTGAGACATATTTGAACACGTCTCCCGATCACATGGTTGATCATACTCTAGTTTCCACATGCATGTTTTAGCTGAAGGAAGAATACCTTAAACCTGGGTAGTTGAAACCCGTGGAATGGGTACCATGCAATATGACTTCAAAGGGTCTTCATTTGCTCACCGAACCTCTCCAATCCTATCACTGCTGCGTTTATGCCCCTGTACACATGCTTGATTCTCTTTCGGAGACATAGCAATCCATAGGTTTTAAGATACTTACTAGTCAGGTACATTCTTAGGCGTTTAATATGCGGTGTTGAGTCCATTTCGTTGAGCAAGGAGTAGCTCTTTTCTATTCCGTATTTGGCTTAAGGAACTTTATCTGTGCTCATTTCAATCTCTGGTTTTATGCAGCACCCCAACTCACCTTTCCCCTTAAGCAAGCATAAGTTGGTTTTCTAAATTTGAGACCCTGTTCTGTTCTGTAATTCAGTTCCTGTGTAGCCAAGTTTACATTCCGTGTATTACTGATATCTTATGATGTTTCTTTTTCTGTGTGACTTATTTCAGTTAGAATCATCATACCTGAATCCACTCATTATGCTGCTAAGGGCCTGATGACATAGATTTCATTGCTGAGTGTTACTGCATTGTACGTAAGTACCACAAGTTCTGTATCCATTTTTCACTTTCTGTGATATTGAACTTGTACGGTAAACGAGGTTCTTGTAAACAGAGGCGTCCCAAATTTTGGGGTGGCTGTGTCTTTCTGATTTTAATTTCCCTAAGCTATAGGACCATAAGTGGAAGTGCCCTAGGCTCTGTTGCTTTGTTTTTTAGATGTTTCAGGAAACACCATACACTTCTCCCGAGTGTCTGTTGGCAATTTACATCCCGCCCATCAGCATAACAAGGCTCCCAGTTCTCCATGGCCTGTCCTGCCTTTCTGGATATTACACTTTTTTCAGATGGCCCTTTTGACCGGGGGGAAGTGAGACTTCATTGTAGTGCAGATTTCCTTTGCAAGCTTGCTTGGTTGGCCAAAAAGTGCGTATGCGTCTTTTCCTGAATATATACAGGAAAAAACGCATACGCCCTTTTTGGCCAAGTGCATCATTGTGGACGTTCTGCCTCTTCTCCTATATTTTCAATGCAATTCCAGTCTACCTCCTGAAATCGGTTTCCTGCAATTCTGCCCCGCATTCAAGTCTTCTTGGCAGCCTTACTTCAGTATATTTTTGGACGATAGCTGTCATTTATAAGTCTGCAGGTTTGTGAATTACAGTGCCCCTGAGCTCCTTTCTTCAACTCGCTTTCTTTTGAGCTGGCCGCAACACCGCAGGATGGCTTCAGGCCCTAATCTGGTTCCGGCACGGCACGCTGAGCCTTTGGTTATTTCCTCTTCCTGGTGGGAAATGAGAGTTAAATTTGCCCGTCCAGACACCTCCAGCTAGTCTCTCATTGGTTCTCGCTATTCCTGTTCATCTTCCGCAGAAATTGCAAACTGGGCCAAACAGGAGGTTAAAGGGACTGACTCTCCAAGTCGGGAGAGTGTTAGTAAAGCGTCTGGAATGTTGCACCCGAGTACCAGGGTACGAAAACTGAGACATATTTGAACACGTCTCCCGATCACATGGTTGATCAGACTCTAGGTTCCACATGCATGTTTTAGCTGAAGGAAGAATACCTTAAACCTGGGTAGTTGAAACCCGTGGAATGGGTACCATGCAATATGACTTCAAAGGGTCTTCATTTGCTCACCGAACCTCTCCAATCCTATCACTGCTGCGTTTATGCCCCTGTACACATGCTTGATTCTCTTTCGGAGACATAGCAATCCATAGGTTTTAAGATACTTACTAGTCAGGTACATTCTTAGGCGTTTAATATGCGGTGTTGAGTTCATTTCGTTGAGCAAGGAGTAGCTCTTGTCTATTCCATATTTGGCTTAAGGAACTTTATCTGTGCTCATTTCAATCTCTGGTTTTATGCAGCACCCCAACTCACCTTTACCCTTAAGCAAGCATAAGTTGGTTTTCTAAATTTGAGACCCTGTTCTGTTCTGTAATTCAGTTCCTGTGTAGCCAAGTTTACATTCCGTGTATTACTGATATCTTATGATGTTTCTTTTTCGGTGTGACTTATTTCAGTTAGAATCATCATACCTGAATCCACTCATTATGCTGCTAAGGGCCTGATGACATAGATTTCATTGTTGAGTGATATTGCTTTGTAAGTAAATACTACAACTTCTTTATCCATTTTTCACTTTCTGTGATGTTGAGCTTTTACTGTAAACGAGGTTCTTGTAAACAGAGGCGTCCCAAACTTTGGGGTGGCTGTGTCTTTTTGATTTTAATTTCCCTAAGCTATAGGACCATAAGTGGAAGTGCCCTAGGCTCTGTTGCTTTGTGTTTTAGATGTTTCAGGAAACACCATACACTTCTCCCGAGTGTCTGTTGGCAATTTACATCCCGCCCATCAGCATAACAAGGCTCCCAGTTCTCCATGGCCTGTCCTGCCTTTCTGGATTTTACACTTTTTTCAGATGGCCCTTTTGACCGGGGGGAAGTGAGACTTCATTGTAGTGCAGATTTCCTTTGCAAGCTTGCTTGGTTGGCCAAAAAGGGCGTATGCGTTTTTTCCTGAATATATTCAGGAAAAAACGCATACGCCCTTTTTGGCCAAGTGCATCATTGTGGACGTTCTGCCTCTTTTCCTATGCTTTCAATGCAATTCCAGTCTACCTCCTGAAATCGGTTTCCTGCAATTCTGCCCCGCTTTCAAGTCCTCTTGGCAGCCTTACTTCAGTATATTTTTGGACGATAGCTGTCATTTATAACTCTGCAGGTTTGTGAATTACAGTGCCCCTGAGCTCCTTTCTTCAACTCGCTTTCTTGTGACCTGGCCGCAACACCGCAGGATGGCTTCAGGCCCTAATCTGGTTCCGGCACGGCACGCTGAGCCTTTGGTTAATTCCTCTTCCTGGTGGGAAATGAGAGTTAAATTTGCCCGTCCAGACACCTCCAGCTAGTCTCTGATTGGTTCTCGCTATTCCTGTTCATCTTCCGCAGAAATTGCAAACAGGGCCAAACAGGAGGTTAAAGGCGCTGACTCTCCAAGTGGGGAGAGTGTTAGTAAAGCGTCTGGAATGTTGCACCCGAGTACCAGGGTACGAAAACTGAGACATATTTGAACACGTCTCCCGATCACATGGTTGATCATACTCTAGGTTCCACATGCATGTTTTAGCTGAAGGAAGAATACCTTAAACCTGGGTAGTTGAAACCCATGGAATGGGTACCATGCAATATGACTTCAAAGGGTCTTCATTTGCTCACCGAACCTCTCCAATCCTATCACTGCTGCGTTTATGCCCCTCTACACACGCTTGATTCTCTTTCGGAGACATAGCAATCCATAGGTTTTAAGATACTTACTAGTCACGTACATTCTTAGGCATTTAATATGCGGTGTTGAGTCCATTTCGTTGAGCAAGGAGTAGCTCTTGTCTATTCCATATTTGGCTTAAGGAACTTTATCTGTGCTCATTTCAATCTCTGGTTTTATGCAGCACCCCAACTCACCTTTCCCCTTAAGCAAGCATAAGTTGGTTTTCTAAATTTGAGACCCTGTTCTGTTTTGGAATTCAGTTCCTGTGTAGCCAAGTTTACATTCCGTGTATTACTGATATCTTATGATGTTTCTTTTTCGGTGTGACTTATTTCAGTTAGAATCATCATACCTGAATCCACTCATTATGCTGCTAAGGGCCTGATGACATAGATTTCATTGCTGAGTGATATTGCTTTGTAAGTAAATACTACAACTTCTTTATCCATTTTTCACTTTCTGTGATGTTGAGCTTGTACTGTAAACGAGGTTCTTGTAAACAGAGGCGTCCCAAACTTTGGGGTGGCTGTGTCTTTTTGATTTTAATTTCCCTAAGCTATAGGACCATAAGTGGAAGTGCCCTAGGCTCTGTTGCTTTGTTTTTTAGATGTTTCAGGAAACACCATACACTTCTCCCGAGTGTCTGTTGGCAATTTACATCCCGCCCATCAGCATAACAAGGCTCCCAGTTCTCCATGGCCTGTCCTGCCTTTCTGGATTTTACACTTTTTTCAGATGGCCCTTTTGACCGGGGGGAAGTGAGACTTCATTGTAGTGCAGATTTCCTTTGCAAGCTTGCTTGGTTGGCCAAAAAGGGCGAATGCGTTTTTTCCTGAACATATTCCGGAAAAAACGCATACGCACTTTTCGGCCAAGTGCATCATTGTGGACGTTCTGCCTCTTTTCCTATGCTTTCAATGCAATTCCAGTCTACCTCCTGAAATCGGTTTCCTGCAATTCTGCCCCGCTTTCAAGTCCTCTTGGCAGCCTTACTTCAGTATATTTTTGGACGATAGCTGTCATTTATAAGTCTGCAGGTTTGTGAATTACAGTGCCCCTGAGCTCCTTTCTTCAACTCGCTTTCTTGTGACCTGGCCGCAACACCGCAGGATGGCTTCAGGCCCTAATCTTGTTCCGGCACGGCACGCTGAGCCTTTGGTTAATTCCTCTTCCTGGTGGGAAATGAGAGTTAAATTTGCCCGTCCAGACACCTCCAGCTAGTCTCTCATTGGTTCTCGCTATTCCTGTTCATCTTCCGCAGAAATTGCAAACTGGGCCAAACAGGAGGTTAAAGGGACTGACTCTCCAAGTCAGGAGAGTGTTAGTAAAGCGTCTGGAATGTTGCACCCGAGTACCAGGGTACGAAAACTGAGACATATTTGAACACGTCTCCCGATCACATGGTTGATCATACTCTAGGTTCCACATGCATGTTTTAGCTGAAGGAAGAATACCTTAAACCTGGGTAGTTGAAACCCGTGGAATGGGTACCATGCAATATGACTTCAAAGGGTCTTCATTTGCTCACCGAACCTCTCCAATCCTATCACTGCTGCGTTTATGCCCCTGTACACATGCTTGATTCTCTTTCGGAGACATAGCAATCCATAGGTTTTAAGATACTTACTAGTCAGGTACATTCTTAGGCGTTTAATATGCGGTGTTGAGTTCATTTCGTTGAGCAAGGAGTAGCTCTTGTCTATTCCATATTTGGCTTAAGGAACTTTATCTGTGCTCATTTCAATCTCTGGTTTTCTGCAGCACCCCAACTCACCTTTACCCTTAAGCAAGCATAAGTTGGTTTTCTAAATTTGAGACCCTATTCTGTTCTCTAATTCAGTTCCTGTGTAGCCAAGTTTACATTCCGTGTATTACTGATATCTTATGATGTTTCTTTTTCTGTGTGACTTATTTCAGTTAGAATCATCATACCTGAATCCACTCATTGTGCTGCTAAGGGCCTGATGACATAGATTTCATTGCTGAGTGATATTGCTTTGTAAGTAAATACCACAACTTCTTTATCCATTTTTCACTTTCTGCGATGTTGAACTTGTACTGTAAACGAGGTTCTTGTAAACAGAGGCGTCCCAAACTTTGGGGTGGCTGTGTATTTTTGATTTTAATTTCCCTAAGCTATAGGACCATAAGTGGAAGTGCCCTAGGCTCTGTTGCTTTGTTTTTTAGATGTTTCAGGAAACACCATACACTTCTCCCGAGTGTCTGTTGGCAATTTACATCCCGCCCATCAGCATAACAAGGCTCCCAGTTCTCCATGGCCTGTCCTGCCTTTCTGGATTTTACACTTTTTTCAGATGGCCCTTTTGACCGGGGGGAAGTGAGACTTCATTGTAGTGCAGATTTCCTTTGCAAGCTTGCTTGGTTGGCCAAAAAGGGCGTATGCGTTTTTTCCTGAATATATTCAGGAAAAAACGCATACGCCCTTTTTGGCCAAGTGCATCATTGTGGACGTTCTGCCTCTTTTCCTATGCTTTCAATGCAATTCCAGTCTACCTCCTGAAATCGGTTTCCTGCAATTCTGCCCCGCTTTCAAGTCCTCTTGGCAGCCTTACTTCAGTATATTTTTGGACGATAGCTGTCATTTATAACTCTGCAGGTTTGTGAATTACAGTGCCCCTGAGCTCCTTTCTTCAACTCGCTTTCTTGTGACCTGGCCGCAACACCGCAGGATGGCTTCAGGCCCTAATCTGGTTCCGGCACGGCACGCTGAGCCTTTGGTTATTTCCTCTTCCTGGTGGGAAATGAGAGTTAAATTTGCCCGTCCAGACACCTCCAGCTAGTCTCTGATTGGTTCTCGCTATTCCTGTTCATCTTCCGCAGAAATTGCAAACTGGGCCAAACAGGAGGTTAAAGGCGCTGACTCTCCAAGTGGGGAGAGTGTTAGTAAAGCGTCTGGAATGTTGCACCCGAGTACCAGGGGAGGAAAACTAAGACATATTTGAACACGTCTCCCGTTCACACGGTTGATCATACTCTGGGTTCCACATGCATGTTTTAGCTGAAGGAAGAATTCCTTAAACCTGGAGAGTTGAGACCCGTGGAATGGGTACCATGCAATATGACTTCAAAGGGTCTTCATTTGCTCACCGAACCTCTCCAATCCTATCACTGCTGCGTTTATGCCCCTGTACACACGCTTGATTCTCTTTCGGAGACATAGGAATCCATAGGTTTTAAGATACTTACTAGTCAGGTACATTCTTAGGCGTTTAATATGGGGTGTTGAGTCCATTTCGTTGAGCAAGGAGTAGCTCTTGTCTATTCCATATTTGGCTTAAGGAACTTTATCTGTGCTCATTTCAATCTCTGGTTTTATGCAGCACCCCAACTCACCTTTACCCTTAAGCAAGCATAAGTTGGTTTTCTAAATTTGAGACCCTGTTCTGTTCTGTAATTCAGTTCCTGTGTAGCCAAGTTTACATTCCGTGTATTACTGATATCTTATGATGTTTCTTTTTCTGTGTGACATATTTCAGTTAGAATCATCATACCTGAATCCACTCATTGTGCTGCTAAGGGCCTGATGACATAGATTTCATTGCTGAGTGATATTGCTTTGTAAGTAAATACCACAACTTCTTTATCCATTTTTCACTTTCTGCGATGTTGAACTTGTACTGTAAACGAGGTTCTTGTAAACAGAGGCGTCACAAACTTTGGGGTGGCTGTGTCTTTTTGATTTTAATTTCCCTAAGCTATAGGACCATAAGTGGAAGTGCCCTAGGCTCTGTTGCTTTGTTTTTTAGATGTTTCAGGAAACACCATACACTTCTCCCGAGTGTCTGTTGGCAATTTACATCCCGCCCATCAGCATAACAAGGCTCCCAGTTCTCCATGGCCTGTCCTGCCTTTTTGGATTTTACACGTTTTTCAGATGGCCCTTTTGACGGGGGGAAGTGAGACTTCATTGTAGTGCAGATTTCATTTGCAAGTTTGCTTGGTTGGCCAAAAAGGGCGTATGCGTTTTTTCCTGAATGTATTCAGGAAAAAACGCATACGCCCTTTTTGGTGAAGTGCATCATTGTGGACGTTCTGCCTCTTTTCCTATGCTTTCAATGCAATTCCAGTCTACCTCCTGAAATCAGTTTCCTGCAATTCTGCCCCGCTTTCAAGTCCTCTTGGCAGCCTTACTTCAGTATATTTTTGGACGATAGCTGTCATTTATAACTCTGCAGGTTTGTGAATTACAGTGCCCCTGAGCTCCTTTCTTCAACTCGCTTTCTTGTGACCTGGCCGCAACACCGCAGGATGGCTTCAGGCCCTATTCTGGTTCCGGCACGGCACGCTGAGCCTTTGGTTAATTCCTCTTCCTGGTGGGAAATGAGAGTTAAATTTGCCCGTCCAGACACCTCCAGCTAGTCTCTCATTGGTTCTCGCTATTCCTGTTCATCTTCCGCAGAAATTGCAAACTGGGCCAAACAGGAGGTTAAAGGGACTGACTCTCCAAGTCGGGAGAGTGTTAGTAAAGCGTCTGGAATGTTGCACCCGAGTACCAGGGTATGAAAACTGAGACATATTTGAACACGTCTCCCAATCACATGGTTGATCATACTCTATGTACCACATGCATGTTTTAGCTGAAGGAAGAATACCTTAAACCTGGGTAGTTGAAACCTGTGGAATGGGTACCATGCAATATGACTTCAAAGGGTCTTCATTTGCTCACCGAACCTCTCCAATCCTATCACTGCTGCATTTATGGCCCTGTACACACGCTTGATTCTCTTTCGGAGACATAGCAATCCCTAGGTTTTAAGATACTTACTAGTCAGGTACATTCTTAGGCGTTTAATATGGGGTGTTGAGTCCATTTCGTTGAGCAAGGAGTAGCTCTTGTCTATTCCATATTTGGCTTAAGGAACTTTATCTGTGCTCATTTCAATCTCTGGTTTTATGCAGCACCCCAACTCACCTTTCCCCTTAAGCAAGCATAAGTTGGTTTTCTAAATTTGAGACCCTGTTCTGTTTTGGAATTCAGTTCCTGTGTAGCCAAGTTTACATTCCGTGTATTAGTGATATCTTATGATGTTTCTTTTTCTGTGTGACTTATTTCAGTTAGAATCATCGTACCTGAATCCACTCATTATGCTGCTACGGGCCTGATGACATAGATTTCATTGCTGAGTGATACTGCATTGTACGTAAGTACCACAAGTTCTTTATCCATTTTTCACTTTCTGTGATATTGAACTTGTACGGTAAACGAGGTTCTTGTAAACAGAGGCGTCCCAAACTTTGGGGTGGCTGTGTCTTTTTGATTTTAATTTCCCTAAGCTATAGGACCATAAGTGGAAGTGCCCTAGGCTCTGTTGCTTTGTTTTTTAGATGTTTCAGGAAACACCATACACTTCTCCCGAGTGTCTGTTGGCAATTTACATCCCGCCCATCAGCATAACAAGGCTCCCAGTTCTCCATGGCCTGTCCTGCCTTTCTGGATTTTACACTTTTTTCAGATGGCCCTTTTGACCGGGGGGAAGTGAGACTTCATTGTAGTGCAGATTTCCTTTGCAAGCTTGCTTGGTTGGCCAAAAAGGGCGTATGCGTTTTTTCCTGAATATATTCAGGAAAAAACACATACGACCTTTTTGGCCAAGTGCATCATTGTGGACGTTCTGCCTCTTTTCCTATGCTTTCAATGCAATTCCAGTCTACCTCCTGAAATCGGTTTCCTGCAATACTGCCCCGCTTTCAAGTCCTCTTGGCAGCCTTACTTCAGTATATTTTTGGACGATAGCTGTCATTTATAACTATGCAGGTTTGTGAATTACAGTGCCCCTGAGCTCCTTTCTTCAACTCGCTTTCTTTTGAGCTGGCAGCAACACCACAGTATGGCTTCAGGCCCTAATCTCTTTCCGGCATGGCACGCTGAGTCTTTGGTTAATTCCTCTTCCTCGTGGGAAATGAGAGTTAAATTTGCCCGTCCAGACACCTCCAGCTAGTCTCTCATTGGTTCTCGCTATTCCTGTTCATCTTCCGCAGAAATTGCAAACTGGGCCAAACAGGAGGTTAAAGGGACTGACTCTCCAAGTCGGGAGGATGTTAGTAAAGCGTTTGGAATGTTGCACCCGAGTACCAGGGTACGAAAACTGAGACATATTTGAACACATCTCCCGATCACATGGTTGATCATACTCTAGGTACCACATGCATGTTTTAGCTGAAGGAAGAATACCTTAAACCTGGGTAGTTGAAACCCGTGGAATGGGTACCATGCAATATGACTTCAAAGGGTCTTCATTTGCTCACCGAACCTCTCCAATCCTATCACTGCTGCGTTTATGCCCCTGTAAACATGCTTGATTCTCTTTCAGAGACATAGCAATCCATAGGTTTTAAGATACTTACTAGTCAGGTACATTCTTAGGCGTTTAATATGCGGTGTTGAGTCCATTTCGTTGAGCAAGGAGTAGCTCTTGTCTATTCCATATTTGGCTTAAGGAACTTTATCTGTGCTCATTTCAATCTCTGGTTTTATGCAGCACCCCAACTCACCTTTACCCTTAAGCAAGCATAAGTTGGTTTTCTAAATTTGAGACCCTGTTCTGTTCTGTAATTCAGTTCCTGTGTAGCCAAGTTTACATTCCGTGTATTACTGATATCTTATGATGTTTCTTTTTCTGTGTGATTTATTTCAGTTAGAATCATCATACCTGAATCCACTCATTGTGCTGCTAAGGGCCTGATGACATAGATTTCATTGCTGAGTGATATTGCTTTGTAAGTAAATACCACAACTTCTTTATCCATTTTTCACTTTCTGCGATGTTGAACTTGTACTGTAAACGAGGTTCTTGTAAACAGAGGCGTCCCAAACTTTGGGGTGGCTGTGTCTTTTTGATTTTAATTTCCCTAAGCTATAGGACCATAAGTGGAAGTGCCCTAGGCTCTGTTGCTTTGTTTTTTAGATGTTTCAGGAAACACCATACACTTCTCCCGAGTGTCTGTTGGCAATTTACATCCCGCCCATCAGCATAACAAGGCTCCCAGTTCTCCATGGCCTGTCCTGCCTTTCTGGATTTTACACTTTTTTCAGATGGCCCTTTTGACCGGGGGGAAGTGAGACTTCATTGTAGTGCACATTTCCTTTGCAAGCTTGCTTGGTTGGCCAAAAAGGGCGTATGCGTTTTTTCCTGAATATATTCAGGAAAAAACGCATACGCCCTTTTTGGCCAAGTGCATCATTGTGGACGTTCTGCCTCTTTTCCTATGCTTTCAATGCAATTCCAGTCTACCTCCTGAAATCGGTTTCCTGCAATTCTGCCCCGCTTTCAAGTCCTCTTGGCAGCCTTACTTCAGTATATTTTTGGACGATAGCTGTCATTTATAACTCTGCAGGTTTGTGAATTACAGTGCCCCTGAGCTCCTTTCTTCAACTCGCTTTTTTTGAGCTGGCCGCAACACCGCAGTATGGTTTCAGGCCCTAAACTGGTTCCGCCACGGCACGCTGAGCCTTTGGTTAATTCCTCTTCCTGGTGGGAAATGAGGGTTAAATTTGCCCGTCCAGACACCTCCAGCTAGTCTCTCATTGGTTCTCGCTATTCCTGTTCATCTTCCGCAGAAATTGCAAACTGGGCCAAACAGGAGGTTAAAGGGACTGACTCTCCAAGTCGGGAGGGTGTTAGTAAAGCGTCTGGAATGTTGCACCCGAGTACCAGGGTACGAAAACTGAGACATATTTGAACACGTCTCCCGATCACATGGTTGATCATACTCTATTTTCCACATGCATGTTTTCGCTGAAGGAAGAATACCTTAAACCTGGGTAGTTGAAACCCGTGGAATGGGTACCATGCAATATGACTTCAGACGGTCTTCATTTGCTCACCGAACCTCTCCAATCCTATCACTGCTGCGTTTATGCCCCTGTACACACGCTTGATTCTCTGTCGGAGACATAGCAATCCCTAGGTTTTAAGATACTTACTAGTCAGGTACATTCTTAGGCGTTTAATATGGGGTGTTGAGTCCATTTCGTTGAGCAAGGAGTAGCTCTTGTCTATTCCATATTTGGCTTAAGGAACTTTATCTGTGCTCATTTCAATCTCTGGTTTTATGCAGCACCCCAACTCACCTTTCCCCTTAAGCAAGCATAAGTTGGTTTTCTAAATTTGAGACCCTGTTCTGTTTTGGAATTCAGTTCCTGTGTAGCCAAGTTTACATTCCATGTATTAGTGATATCTTATGATGTTTCTTTTTCTGTGTGACTTATTTCAGTTAGAATCATCGTACCTGAATCCACTCATTATGCTGCTACGGGCCTGATGACATAGATTTCATTGCTGAGTGATACTGCATTGCACGTAAGTACCACAAGTTCTTTATCCATTTTTCACTTTCTGTGATATTGAACATGTACGGTAAACGAGGTTCTTGTAAACAGAGGCGTCCCAAACTTTGGGGTGGCTGTGTCTTTTTGATTTTAATTTCCCTAAGCTATAGGACCATAAGTGGAAGTGCCCTAGGCTCTGTTGCTTTGTTTTTTAGATGTTTCAGGAAACACCATACACTTCTCCCGAGTGTCTGTTGGCAATTTACATCCCGCCCATCAGCATAACAAGGCTCCCAGTTCTCCATGGCCTGTCCTGCCTTTCTGGATTTTACACTTTTTTCAGATGGCCCTTTTGACCGGGGGGAAGTGAAACTTCATTGCAGTGCAGATTTCCTTTCCAAGCTTGCTTGGTTGGCCAAAAAGGGTGTATGCGTTTTTTCCTGAATATATTCAGGAAAAAACGCATACGCCCTTTTTGGCCAAGTGCATCATTGTGGACGTTCTGCCTCTTTTCCTATGCTTTCAATGCAATTCCAGTCTACCTCCTGAAATCGGTTTCCTGCAATTCTGCCCCGCTTTCAAGTCCTCTTGGCAGCCTTACTTCAGTATATTTTTGGACGATAGCTGTCATTTATAACTCTGCAGGTTTGTGAATTACAGTGCCCCTGAGCTCCTTTCTTCAACTCGCTTTCTTTTGAGCTGGCCGCAACACCGCAGGATGGCTTCAGGCCCTAATCTGGTTCCGGCACGGCACGCTGAGCCTTTGGTTAATTCCTCTTCCTGGTGGGAAATGAGAGTTAAATTTGCCCGTCCAGACACCTCCAGCTAGTCTCTCATTGGTTCTCGCTATTCCTGTTCATCTTCCGCAGAAATTGCAAACTGGGCCAAACAGGAGGTTAAAGGGACTGACTCTCCAAGTCGGGAGGGTGTTAGTAAAGCGTCTGGAATGTTGCACCCGAGTACCAGGGTACGAGAACTGAGACATATTTGAACACGTCTCCCGATCACATGGTTGATCATACTCTAGGTTCCACATGCATGTTTTACCTGAAGGAAGAATACCTTAAACCTGGGTAGTTGAAACCCGTGGAATGGGTACCATGCAATATGACTTCAAAGGGTCTTCATTTGCTCACCGAACCTCTCCAATCCTATCACTGCTGCGTTTATGCCCCTGTACACATGCTTGATTCTCTTTTGGAGACATAGCAATCCATAGGTTTTAAGATACTTACTAGTCAGGTACATTCTTAGGCGTTTAATATGCGGTGTTGAGTCCATTTCGTTGAGCAAGGAGTAGCTCTTGTCTATTCTATATTTGGCTTAAGGAACTTTATCTGTGCTCATTTCAATCTCTGGTTTTATGCAGCACCCCAACTCACCTTTCCCCTTAAGCAAGCATAAGTTGGTTTTCTAAATTTGAGACCCTGTTCTGTTTTGGAATTCAGTTCCTGTGTAGCCAAGTTTACATTCCGTGTATTACTGATATCTTATGATGTTTCTTTTTCGGTGTGACTTATTTCAGTTAGAATCATCATACCTGAATCCAGTCATTATGCTGCTAAGGGCCTGATGACATAGATTTCATTGCTGAGTGATATTGCTTTGTAAGTAAATACTACAACTTCTTTATCCATTTTTCACTTTCTGCGATGTTGAGCTTGTACTGTAAACGAGGTTCTTGTAAACAGAGGCGTCCCAAACTTTGGGGTGGCTGTGTCTTTTTGATTTTAATTTCCCTAAGCTATAGGACCATAAGTGGAAGTGCCCTAGGCTCTGTTGCTTTGTTTTTTAGATGTTTCAGGAAACACCATACACTTCTCCCGAGTGTCTGTTGGCAATTTACATCCCGCCCATCAGCATAACAAGGCTCCCAGTTCTCCATGGCCTGTCCTGCCTTTCTGGATTTTACACTTTTTTCAGATGGCCCTTTTGACCGGGGGGAAGTGAGACTTCATTGTAGTGCAGATTTCCTTTGCAAGCTTGCTTGGTTGGCCAAAAAGGGCGAATGCGTTTTTTCCTGAATATATTCCGGAAAAAACGCATACGCACTTTTCGGCCAAGTGCATCATTGTGGACGTTCTGCCTCTTTTCCTATGCTTTCAATGCAATTCCAGTCTACCTCCTGAAATCGGTTTCCTGCAATTCTGCCCCGCTTTCAAGTCCTCTTGGCAGCCTTACTTCAGTATATTTTTGGACGATAGCTGTCATTTATAAGTCTGCAGGTTTGTGAATTACAGTGCCCCTGAGCTCCTTTCTTCAACTCGCTTTCTTGTGACCTGGCCGCAACACCGCAGGATGGCTTCAGGCCCTAAACTTGTTCCGGCACGGCACACTGAGCCTTTGGTTAATTCCTCTTCCTGGTGGGAAATGAGAGTTAAATTTGCCCGTCCAGACACCTCCAGCTAGTCTCTCATTGGTTCTCGCTATTCCTGTTCATCTTCCGCAGAAATTGCAAACTGGGCCAAACAGGAGGTTAAAGGGACTGACTCTCCAAGTCGGGAGAGTGTTAGTAAAGCGTCTGGAATGTTGCACCCGAGTACCAGGGTACGAAAACTGAGACATATTTGAACACGTCTCCCGATCACATGGTTGATCATACTCTAGGATCCACATGCATGTTTTAGCTGAAGGAAGAATACCTTAAACCTGGGTAGTTGAAACCCGTGGAATGGGTACCATGCAATATGACTTCAAAGGGTCTTCATTTGCTCACCGAACCTCTCCAATCCTATCACTGCTGCGTTTATGCCCCTGTACACATGCTTGATTCTCTTTCGGAGACATAGCAATCCGTAGGTTTTAAGATACTTACTAGTCAGGTACATTCTTAGGCGTTTAATATGGGGTGTTGAGTCCATTTCGTTGAGCAAGGAGTAGCTCTTGTCTATTCCATATTTGGCTTAAGGAACTTTATCTGTGCTCATTTCAATCTCTGGTTTTATGCAGCACCCCAACTCACCTTTCCCCTTAAGCAAGCATAAGTTGGTTTTCTAAATTTGAGACCCTGTTCTGTTTTGGAATTCAGTTCCTGTGTAGCCAAGTTTACATTCCGTGTATTAGTGATATCTTATGATGTTTCTTTTTCGGTGTGACTTATTTCAGTTAGAATCATCGTACCTGAATCCACTCATTATGCTGCTACGGGCCTGATGACATAGATTTCATTGCTGAGTGATACTGCATTGTACGTAAGTACCACAAGTTCTTTATCCATTTTTCACTTTCTGTGATATTGAACTTGTACGGTAAACGAGGTTCTTGTAAACAGAGGCGTCCCAAACTTTGGGGTGGCTGTGTCTTTTTGATTTTAATTTCCCTAAGCTATAAGACCATAAGTGGAAGTGCCCTAGGCTCTGTTGCTTTGTTTTTTAGATGTTTCAGGAAACACCATACACTTCTCCCGAGTGGCTGTTGGCAATTTACATCCCGCCCATCAGCATAACAAGGCTCCCAGTTCTCCATGGCCTGTCCTGCCTTTCTGGATTTTACACTTTTCTCAGATGGCCCTTTTGACCGGGGGGAAGTGAGACTTCATTGTAGTGCAGATTTCCTTTGCAAGCTTGCTTGGTTGGCCAAAAAGGGCGTATGCGTTTTTTCCTGAATATATTCAGGAAAAAACACATACGCCCTTTTTGGCCAAGTGCATCATTGTGGACGTTCTGCCTCTTTTCCTATGCTTTCAATGCAATTCCAGTCTACCTCCTGAAATCGGTTTCCTGCAATTCTGCCCCGCTTTCAAGTCCTCTTGGCAGCCTTACTTCAGTATATTTTTGGACGATAGCTGTCATTTATAACTCTGCAGGTTTGTGAATTACAGTGCCCCTGAGCTCCTTTCTTCAACTCGCTTTTTTTGAGCTGGCCGCAACACCGCAGGATGGCTTCAGGCCCTAAACTGGTTCCGGCACGGCACGCTGAGCCTTTGGTTAATTCCTCTTCCTGGTGGGAAATGAGGGTTAAATTTGCCCGTCCAGACACCTCCAGCTAGTCTCTCATTGGTTCTCGCTATTCCTGTTCATCTTCCGCAGAAATTGCAAACTGGGCCAAACAGGAGGTTAAAGGCGCTGACTCTCCAAGTCGGGAGGGTGTTAGTAAAGCGTCTGGAATGTTGCACCCGAGTACCAGGGTACGAAAACTGAGACATATTTGAACACGTCTCCCGATCACATGGTTGATCATACTCTAGGTTCCACATGCATGTTTTAGCTGAAGGAAGAATACCTTAAACCTGGGTAGTTGAAACCCGTGGAATGGGTACCATGCAATATGACTTCAAAGGGTCTTCATTTGCTCACCGAACCACTCCAATCCTATCACTGCTGCGTTTATGCCCCTGTACACACGCTTGATTCTCTTTCGGAGACATAGCAATCCCTAGGTTTTAAGATACTTACTAGTCAGGTACATTCTTAGGCGTTTAATATGGGGTGTTGAGTCCATTTCGTTGAGCAAGGAGTAGCTCTTGTCTATTCCATATTTGGCTTAAGGAACTTTATCTGTGCTCATTTCAATCTCTGGTTTTATGCAGCACCCCAACTCACCTTTCCCCTTAAGCAAGCATAAGTTGGTTTTCTAAATTTGAGACCCTGTTCTGTTTTGGAATTCAGTTCCTGTGTAGCCAAGTTTACATTCCGTGTATTAGTGATATCTTATGATGTTTCTTTTTCTGTGTGACTTATTTCAGTTAGAATCATCGTACCTGAATCCACTCATTATGCTGCTACGGGCCTGATGACATAGATTTCATTGCTGAGTGATACTGCATTGCACGTAAGTACCACAAGTTCTTTATCCATTTTTCACTTTCTGTGATATTGAACTTGTACGGAAAACGAGGTTCTTGTAAACAGAGGCGTCCCAAACTTTGGGGTGGCTGTGTCTTTTTGATTTTAATTTCCCTAAGCTATAGGACCATAAGTGGAAGTGCCCTAGGCTCTGTTGCTTTGTGTTTTAGATGTTTCAGGAAACACCATACACTTCTCCCGAGTGTCTGTTGGCAATTTACATCCCGCCCATCAGCATAACAAGGCTCCCAGTTCTCCATGGCCTGTCCTGCCTTTCTGGATTTTACACTTTTTTCAGATGGCCCTTTTGACCGGGGGGAAGTGAGACTTCATTGTAGTGCAGATTTCCTTTGCAAGCTTGCTTGGTTGGCCAAAAAGTGCGTATGCGTTTTTTCCTGAATATATTCAGGAAAAAACGCATACGCCCTTTTTGGTCAAGTGCATCATTGTGGACGTTCTGCCTCTTTTCCTATGCTTTCAATGCAATTCCAGTCTACCTCCTGAAATCGGTTTCCTGCAATTCTGCCCCGCTTTCAAGTCCTCTTGGCAGCCTTACTTCAGTATATTTTTGGACGATAGCTGTCATTTATAACTCTGCAGGTTTGTGAATTACAGTGCCCCTGAGCTCCTTTCTTCAACTCGCTTTCTTTTGAGCTGGCCGCAACACCGCAGGATGGCTTCAGGCCCTAATCTGGTTCCGGCACGGCACGCTGAGCCTTTGGTTAATTCCTCTTCCTGGTGGGAAATGAGAGTTAAATTTGCCCGTCCAGACACCTCCAGCTAGTCTCTCATTGGTTCTCGCTATTCCTGTTCATCTTCCGCAGAAATTGCAAACTGGGCCAAACAGGAGGTTAAAGGGACTGACTCTCCAAGTCGGGAGGGTGTTAGTAAAGCGTCTGGAATGTTGCACCCGAGTACCAGGGTACGAGAACTGAGACATATTTGAACACGTCTCCCGATCACATGGTTGATCATACTCTAGGTTCCACATGCATGTTTTACCTGAAGGAAGAATACCTTAAACCTGGGTAGTTGAAACCCGTGGAATGGGTACCATGCAATATGACTTCAAAGGGTCTTCATTTGCTCACCGAACCTCTCCAATCCTATCACTGCTGCGTTTATGCCCCTGTACACATGCTTGATTCTCTTTTGGAGTCATAGCAATCCATAGGTTTTAAGATACTTACTAGTCAGGTACATTCCTAGGCGTTTAATATGCGGTGTTGAGTCCATTTCGTTGAGCAAGGAGTAGCTCTTGTCTATTCTATATTTGGCTTAAGGAACTTTATCTGTGCTCATTTCAATCTCTGGTTTTATGCAGCACCCCAACTCACCTTTCCCCTTAAGCAAGCATAAGTTGGTTTTCTAAATTTGAGACCCTGTTCTGTTTTGGAATTCAGTTCCTGTGTAGCCAAGTTTACATTCCGTGTATTACTGATATCTTATGATGTTTCTTTTTCGGTGTGATTTATTTCAGTTAGAATCATCATACCTGAATCCACTCATTATGCTGCTAAGGGCCTGATGACATAGATTTCATTGCTGAGTGATATTGCTTTGTAAGTAAATACTACAACTTCTTTATCCATTTTTCACTTTCTGCGATGTTGAGCTTGTACTGTAAACGAGGTTCTTGTAAACAGAGGCGTCCCAAACTTTGGGGTGGCTGTGTCTTTTTGATTTTAATTTCCCTAAGCTATAGGACCATAAGTGGAAGTGCCCTAGGCTCTGTTGCTTTGTTTTTTAGATGTTTCAGGAAACACCATACACTTCTCCCGAGTGTCTGTTGGCAATTTACATCCCGCCCATCAGCATAACAAGGCTCCCAGTTCTCCATGGCCTGTCCTGCCTTTCTGGATTTTACACTTTTTTCAGATGGCCCTTTTGACCGGGGGGAAGTGAGACTTCATTGTAGTGCAGATTTCCTTTGCAAGCTTGCTTGGTTGGCCAAAAAGGGCGAATGCGTTTTTTCCTGAATATATTCCGGAAAAAACGCATACGCACTTTTCGGCCAAGTGCATCATTGTGGACGTTCTGCCTCTTTTCCTATGCTTTCAATGCAATTCCAGTCTACCTCCTGAAATCGGTTTCCTGCAATTCTGCCCCGCTTTCAAGTCCTCTTGGCAGCCTTACTTCAGTATATTTTTGGACGATAGCTG
Organism: Pseudorca crassidens; assembly: GCF_039906515.1. Taxonomy (NCBI): domain Eukaryota; kingdom Metazoa; phylum Chordata; class Mammalia; order Artiodactyla; family Delphinidae; genus Pseudorca; species Pseudorca crassidens. The sequence continues at coordinate 389,481 of NW_027136311.1, forward strand.
TCATTTATAACTATGCAGATTTGTGAATTACAGTGCCCCTGAGCTCCTTTCTTCAACTCGCTTTCTTTTGAGCTGGCCGCAACACCGCAGGATGGCTTCAGGCCCTAATCTGGTTCCGGCACGGCACACTGAGCCTTTGGTTAATTCCTCTTCCTGGTGGGAAATGAGAGTTAAATTTGCCCGTCCAGACACCTCCAGCTAGTCTCTCATTGGTTCTCGCTATTCCTGTTCATCTTCCGCAGAAATTGCAAACTGGGCCAAACAGGAGGTTAAAGGGACTGACTCTCCAAGTCGGAAGAGTGTTAGTAAAGCGTCTGGAATGTTGCACCCGAGTACCAGGGTACGAAAACTGAGACATATTTGAACACGTCTCCCGATCACATGGTTGATCATACTCTAGGATCCACATGCATGTTTTAGCTGAAGGAAGAATACCTTAAACCTGGGTAGTTGAAACCCGTGGAATGGGTACCATGCAATATGACTTCAAAGGGTCTTCATTTGCTCACCGAACCTCTCCAATCCTATCACTGCTGCGTTTATGCCCCTGTACACATGCTTGATTCTCTTTCGGAGACATAGCAATCCGTAGGTTTTAAGATACTTACTAGTCAGGTACATTCTTAGGCGTTTAATATGGGGTGTTGAGTCCATTTCGTTGAGCAAGGAGTAGCTATTGTCTATTCCATATTTGGCTTAAGGAACTTTATCTGTGCTCATTTCAATCTCTGGTTTTATGCAGCACCCCAACTCACCTTTACCCTTAAGCAAGCATAAGTTGGTTTTCTAAATTTGAGACCCTGTTCTGTTTTGGAATTCAGTTCCTGTGTAGCCAAGTTTACATTCCGTGTATTAGTGATATCTTATGATGTTTCTTTTTCTGTGTGACTTATTTCAGTTAGAATCATCGTACCTGAATCCACTCATTATGCTGCTACGGGCCTGATGACATAGATTTCATTGCTGAGTGATACTGCATTGTACGTAAGTACCACAAGTTCTTTATCCATTTTTCACTTTCTGTGATATTGAACTTGTACGGTAAACGAGGTTCTTGTAAACAGAGGCGTCCCAAACTTTGGGGTGGCTGTGTCTTTTTGATTTTAATTTCCCTAAGCTATAAGACCATAAGTGGAAGTGCCCTAGGCTCTGTTGCTTTGTTTTTTAGATGTTTCAGGAAACACCATACACTTCTCCCGAGTGTCTGTTGGCAATTTACATCCCGCCCATCAGCATAACAAGGCTCCCAGTTCTCCATGGCCTGTCCTGCCTTTCTGGATTTTACACTTTTTTCAGATGGCCCTTTTGACCGGGGGGAAGTGAGACTTCATTGTAGTGCAGATTTCCTTTGCAAGCTTGCTTGGTTGGCCAAAAAGGGCGTATGCGTTTTTTCCTGAATATATTCAGGAAAAAACGTATACGCCCTTTTTGGCGAAGTGCATCATTGTGGACGTTCTGCCTCTTTTCCTATGCTTTCAATTCAATTCCAGTCTACCTCCTGAAATCGGTTTCCTGCAATTCTGCCCTGCTTTCAAGTCCTCTTGGCAGCCTTACTTCAGTATATTTTTGGACGATAGCTGTCATTTATAAGTCTGCAGGTTTGTGAATTACAGTGCCCCTGAGCTCCTTTCTTCAACTCGCTTTCTTGTGACCTGGCCGCAACACCGCAGGATGGCTTCAGGCCCTAATCTGGTTCCGGCACGGCACGCTGAGCCTTTGGTTAATTCCTCTTTCTGGTGGGAAATGAGAGTTAAATTTGCCCGTCCAGACACCTCCAGCTAGTCTCTCATTGGTTCTCGCTATTCCTGTTCATCTTCCGCAGAAATTGCAAACTGGGCCAAACAGGAGGTTAAAGGGACTGACTCTCCAAGTCGGGAGGGTGTTAGTAAAGCGTCTGGAATGTTGCACCCGAGTACCAGGGTACGAAAACTGAGACATATTTGAACACGTCTCCCGATCACATGGTTGATCATACTCTAGGTTCCACATGCATGTTTTAGCTGAAGGAAGAATACCTTAAACCTGGGTAGTTGAAACCCGTGGAATGGGTACCATGCAATATGACTTCAGAGGGTCTTCATTTGCTCACCGAACCTCTCCAATCCTATCACTGCTGCGTTTATGTCCCTGTACACATGCTTGATTCTCTTTCAGAGACATAGCAATCCATAGGTTTTAAGATACTTACTAGTCAGGTACATTCTTAGGCGTTTAATATGGGGTGTTGAGTCCATTTCGTTGAGCAAGGAGTAGCTATTGTCTATTCCATATTTGGCTTAAGGAACTTTATCTGTGCTCATTTCAATCTCTGGTTTTATGCAGCACCCCAACTCACCTTTACCCTTAAGCAAGCATAAGTTGGTTTTCTAAATTTGAGACCCTGTTCTGTTCTGTAATTCAGTTCCTGTGTAGCCAAGTTTACATTCCGTGTATTACTGATATCTTATGATGTTTCTTTTTCGGTGTGACTTATTTCAGTTAGAATCATCATACCTGAATCCACTCATTGTGCTGCTAAGGGCCTGATGACATAGATTTCATTGCTGAGTGATATTGCTTTGTAAGTAAATACCACAACTTCTTTATCCATTTTTCACTTTCTGAGATGTTGTACTTGTACTGTAAACGAGGTTCTTGTAAACAGAGGCGTCCCAAACTTTGGGGTGGCTGTGTCTTTTTGATTTTAATTTCCCTAAGCTATAGGACCATAAGTGGAAGTGCCCTAGGCTCTGTTGCTTTGTTTTTTAGATGTTTCAGGAAACACCCTAAACTTCTCCCGAGTGGCTGTTGGCAATTTACATCCCGCCCATCAGCATAACAAGGCTCCCAGTTCTCCATGGCCTGTCCTGCCTTTCTGGATTTTACACTTTTCTCAGATGGCCCTTTTGACCGGGGGGAAGTGAGACTTCATTGTAGTGCAGATTTCCTTTGCAAGCTTGCTTGGTTGGCCAAAAAGGGCGTATGCGTTTTTTCCTGAATATATTCAGGAAAAAACACATACGCCCTTTTTGGCCAAGTGCATCATTGTGGACGTTCTGCCTCTTTTCCTATGCTTTCAATGCAATTCCAGTCTACCTCCTGAAATCGGTTTCCTGCAATTCTGCCCCGCTTTCAAGTCCTCTTGGCAGCCTTACTTCAGTATATTTTTGGACGATAGCTGTCATTTATAACTCTGCAGGTTTGTGAATTACAGTGCCCCTGAGCTCCTTTCTTCAACTCGCTTTTTTTGAGCTGGCCGCAACACCGCAGGATGGCTTCAGGCCCTAAACTGGTTCCGGCACGGCACGCTGAGCCTTTGGTTAATTCCTCTTCCTGGTGGGAAATGAGGGTTAAATTTGCCCGTCCAGACACCTCCAGCTAGTCTCTCATTGGTTCTCGCTATTCCTGTTCATCTTCCGCAGAAATTGCAAACTGGGCCAAACAGGAGGTTAAAGGCGCTGACTCTCCAAGTCGGGAGGGTGTTAGTAAAGCGTCTGGAATGTTGCACCCGAGTACCAGGGTACGAAAACTGAGACATATTTGAACACGTCTCCCGATCACATGGTTGATCATACTCTAGGTTCCACATGCATGTTTTAGCTGAAGGAAGAATACCTTAAACCTGGGTAGTTGAAACCCGTGGAATGGGTACCATGCAATATGACTTCAAAGGGTCTTCATTTGCTCACCGAACCACTCCAATCCTATCACTGCTGCGTTTATGCCCCTGTACACACGCTTGATTCTCTTTCGGAGACATAGCAATCCCTAGGTTTTAAGATACTTACTAGTCAGGTACATTCTTAGGCGTTTAATATGGGGTGTTGAGTCCATTTCGTTGAGCAAGGAGTAGCTCTTGTCTATTCCATATTTGGCTTAAGGAACTTTATCTGTGCTCATTTCAATCTCTGGTTTTATGCAGCACCCCAACTCACCTTTCCCCTTAAGCAAGCATAAGTTGGTTTTCTAAATTTGAGACCCTGTTCTGTTTTGGAATTCAGTTCCTGTGTAGCCAAGTTTACATTCCGTGTATTAGTGATATCTTATGATGTTTCTTTTTCTGTGTGACTTATTTCAGTTAGAATCATCGTACCTGAATCCACTCATTATGCTGCTACGGGCCTGATGACATAGATTTCATTGCTGAGTGATACTGCATTGCACGTAAGTACCACAAGTTCTTTATCCATTTTTCACTTTCTGTGATATTGAACTTGTACGGAAAACGAGGTTCTTGTAAACAGAGGCGTCCCAAACTTTGGGGTGGCTGTGTCTTTTTGATTTTAATTTCCCTAAGCTATAGGACCATAAGTGGAAGTGCCCTAGGCTCTGTTGCTTTGTGTTTTAGATGTTTCAGGAAACACCATACACTTCTCCCGAGTGTCTGTTGGCAATTTACATCCCGCCCATCAGCATAACAAGGCTCCCAGTTCTCCATGGCCTGTCCTGCCTTTCTGGATTTTACACTTTTTTCAGATGGCCCTTTTGACCGGGGGGAAGTGAGACTTCATTGTAGTGCAGATTTCCTTTGCAAGCTTGCTTGGTTGGCCAAAAAGTGCGTATGCGTTTTTTCCTGAATATATTCAGGAAAAAACGCATACGCCCTTTTTGGCCAAGTGCATCATTGTGGACGTTCTGCCTCTTTTCCTATGCTTTCAATGCAATTCCAGTCTACCTCCTGAAATCGGTTTCCTGCAATTCTGCCCCGCTTTCAAGTCCTCTTGGCAGCCTTACTTCAGTATATTTTTGGACGATAGCTGTCATTTATAACTCTGCAGGTTTGTGAATTACAGTGCCCCTGAGCTCCTTTCTTCAACTCGCTTTCTTTTGAGCTGGCCGCAACACCGCAGGATGGCTTCAGGCCCTAATCTGGTTCCGGCACGGCACGCTGAGCCTTTGGTTAATTCCTCTTCCTGGTGGGAAATGAGAGTTAAATTTGCCCGTCCAGACACCTCCAGCTAGTCTCTCATTGGTTCTCGCTATTCCTGTTCATCTTCCGCAGAAATTGCAAACTGGGCCAAACAGGAGGTTAAAGGGACTGACTCTCCAAGTCGGGAGGGTGTTAGTAAAGCGTCTGGAATGTTGCACCCGAGTACCAGGGTACGAGAACTGAGACATATTTGAACACGTCTCCCGATCACATGGTTGATCATACTCTAGGTTCCACATGCATGTTTTACCTGAAGGAAGAATACCTTAAACCTGGGTAGTTGAAACCCGTGGAATGGGTACCATGCAATATGACTTCAAAGGGTCTTCATTTGCTCACCGAACCTCTCCAATCCTATCACTGCTGCGTTTATGCCCCTGTACACATGCTTGATTCTCTTTTGGAGACATAGCAATCCATAGGTTTTAAGATACTTACTAGTCAGGTACATTCTTAGGCGTTTAATATGCGGTGTTGAGTCCATTTCGTTGAGCAAGGAGTAGCTCTTGTCTATTCTATATTTGGCTTAAGGAACTTTATCTGTGCTCATTTCAATCTCTGGTTTTATGCAGCACCCCAACTCACCTTTCCCCTTAAGCAAGCATAAGTTGGTTTTCTAAATTTGAGATCCTGTTCTGTTTTGGAATTCAGTTCCTGTGTAGCCAAGTTTACATTCCGTGTATTACTGATATCTTATGATGTTTCTTTTTCGGTGTGACTTATTTCAGTTAGAATCATCATACCTGAATCCAGTCATTATGCTGCTAAGGGCCTGATGACATAGATTTCATTGCTGAGTGATATTGCTTTGTAAGTAAATACTACAACTTCTTTATCCATTTTTCACTTTCTGCGATGTTGAGCTTGTACTGTAAACGAGGTTCTTGTAAACAGAGGCGTCCCAAACTTTGGGGTGGCTGTGTCTTTTTGATTTTAATTTCCCTAAGCTATAGGACCATAAGTGGAAGTGCCCTAGGCTCTGTTGCTTTGTTTTTTAGATGTTTCAGGAAACACCATACACTTCTCCCGAGTGTCTGTTGGCAATTTACATCCCGCCCATCAGCATAACAAGGCTCCCAGTTCTCCATGGCCTGTCCTGCCTTTCTGGATTTTACACTTTTTTCAGATGGCCCTTTTGACCGGGGGGAAGTGAGACTTCATTGTAGTGCAGATTTCCTTTGCAAGCTTGCTTGGTTGGCCAAAAAGGGCGAATGCGTTTTTTCCTGAATATATTCCGGAAAAAACGCATACGCACTTTTCGGCCAAGTGCATCATTGTGGACGTTCTGCCTCTTTTCCTATGCTTTCAATGCAATTCCAGTCTACCTCCTGAAATCGGTTTCCTGCAATTCTGCCCCGCTTTCAAGTCCTCTTGGCAGCCTTACTTCAGTATATTTTTGGACGATAGCTGTCATTTATAACTATGCAGATTTGTGAATTACAGTGCCCCTGAGCTCCTTTCTTCAACTCGCTTTCTTTTGAGCTGGCCGCAACACCGCAGGATGGCTTCAGGCCCTAATCTGGTTCCGGCACGGCACACTGAGCCTTTGGTTAATTCCTCTTCCTGGTGGGAAATGAGAGTTAAATTTGCCCGTCCAGACACCTCCAGCTAGTCTCTCATTGGTTCTCGCTATTCCTGTTCATCTTCCGCAGAAATTGCAAACTGGGCCAAACAGGAGGTTAAAGGGACTGACTCTCCAAGTCGGAAGAGTGTTAGTAAAGCGTCTGGAATGTTGCACCCGAGTACCAGGGTACGAAAACTGAGACATATTTGAACACGTCTCCCGATCACATGGTTGATCATACTCTAGGATCCACATGCATGTTTTAGCTGAAGGAAGAATACCTTAAACCTGGGTAGTTGAAACCCGTGGAATGGGTACCATGCAATATGACTTCAAAGGGTCTTCATTTGCTCACCGAACCTCTCCAATCCTATCACTGCTGCGTTTATGCCCCTGTACACATGCTTGATTCTCTTTCGGAGACATAGCAATCCGTAGGTTTTAAGATACTTACTAGTCAGGTACATTCTTAGGCGTTTAATATGGGGTGTTGAGTCCATTTCGTTGAGCAAGGAGTAGCTATTGTCTATTCCATATTTGGCTTAAGGAACTTTATCTGTGCTCATTTCAATCTCTGGTTTTATGCAGCACCCCAACTCACCTTTCCCCTTAAGCAAGCATAAGTTGGTTTTCTAAATTTGAGACCCTGTTCTGTTTTGGAATTCAGTTCCTGTGTAGCCAAGTTTACATTCCGTGTATTAGTGATATCTTATGATGTTTCTTTTTCTGTGTGACTTATTTCAGTTAGAATCATCGTACCTGAATCCACTCATTATGCTGCTACGGGCCTGATGACATAGATTTCATTGCTGAGTGATACTGCATTGTACGTAAGTACCACAAGTTCTTTATCCATTTTTCACTTTCTGTGATATTGAACTTGTACGGTAAACGAGGTTCTTGTAAACAGAGGCGTCCCAAACTTTGGGGTGGCTGTGTCTTTTTGATTTTAATTTCCCTAAGCTATAAGACCATAAGTGGAAGTGCCCTAGGCTCTGTTGCTTTGTTTTTTAGATGTTTCAGGAAACACCATACACTTCTCCCGAGTGTCTGTTGGCAATTTACATCCCGCCCATCAGCATAACAAGGCTCCCAGTTCTCCATGGCCTGTCCTGCCTTTCTGGATTTTACACTTTTTTCAGATGGCCCTTTTGACCGGGGGGAAGTGAGACTTCATTGTAGTGCAGATTTCCTTTGCAAGCTTGCTTGGTTGGCCAAAAAGGGCGTATGCGTTTTTTCCTGAATATATTCAGGAAAAAACGTATACGCCCTTTTTGGCGAAGTGCATCATTGTGGACGTTCTGCCTCTTTTCCTATGCTTTCAATTCAATTCCAGTCTACCTCCTGAAATCGGTTTCCTGCAATTCTGCCCTGCTTTCAAGTCCTCTTGGCAGCCTTACTTCAGTATATTTTTGGACGATAGCTGTCATTTATAAGTCTGCAGGTTTGTGAATTACAGTGCCCCTGAGCTCCTTTCTTCAACTCGCTTTCTTGTGACCTGGCCGCAACACCGCAGGATGGCTTCAGGCCCTAATCTGGTTCCGGCACGGCACGCTGAGCCTTTGGTTAATTCCTCTTTCTGGTGGGAAATGAGAGTTAAATTTGCCCGTCCAGACACCTCCAGCTAGTCTCTCATTGGTTCTCGCTATTCCTGTTCATCTTCCGCAGAAATTGCAAACTGGGCCAAACAGGAGGTTAAAGGGACTGACTCTCCAAGTCGGGAGGGTGTTAGTAAAGCGTCTGGAATGTTGCACCCGAGTACCAGGGTACGAAAACTGAGACATATTTGAACACGTCTCCCGATCACATGGTTGATCATACTCTAGGTTCCACATGCATGTTTTAGCTGAAGGAAGAATACCTTAAACCTGGGTAGTTGAAACCCGTGGAATGGGTACCATGCAATATGACTTCAGAGGGTCTTCATTTGCTCACCGAACCTCTCCAATCCTATCACTGCTGCGTTTATGTCCCTGTACACATGCTTGATTCTCTTTCAGAGACATAGCAATCCATAGGTTTTAAGATACTTACTAGTCAGGTACATTCTTAGGCGTTTAATATGGGGTGTTGAGTCCATTTCGTTGAGCAAGGAGTAGCTATTGTCTATTCCATATTTGGCTTAAGGAACTTTATCTGTGCTCATTTCAATCTCTGGTTTTATGCAGCACCCCAACTCACCTTTCCCCTTAAGCAAGCATAAGTTGGTTTTCTAAATTTGAGACCCTGTTCTGTTCTGTAATTCAGTTCCTGTGTAGCCAAGTTTACATTCCGTGTATTACTGATATCTTATGATGTTTCTTTTTCGGTGTGACTTATTTCAGTTAGAATCATCATACCTGAATCCACTCATTGTGCTGCTAAGGGCCTGATGACATAGATTTCATTGCTGAGTGATATTGCTTTGTAAGTAAATACCACAACTTCTTTATCCATTTTTCACTTTCTGAGATGTTGTACTTGTACTGTAAACGAGGTTCTTGTAAACAGAGGCGTCCCAAACTTTGGGGTGGCTGTGTCTTTTTGATTTTAATTTCCCTAAGCTATAGGACCATAAGTGGAAGTGCCCTAGGCTCTGTTGCTTTGTTTTTTAGATGTTTCAGGAAACACCCTAAACTTCTCCCGAGTGGCTGTTGGCAATTTACATCCCGCCCATCAGCATAACAAGGCTCCCAGTTCTCCATGGCCTGTCCTGCCTTTCTGGATTTTACACTTTTCTCAGATGGCCCTTTTGACCGGGGGGAAGTGAGACTTCATTGTAGTGCAGATTTCCTTTGCAAGCTTGCTTGGTTGGCCAAAAAGGGCGTATGCGTTTTTTCCTGAATATATTCAGGAAAAAACACATACGCCCTTTTTGGCCAAGTGCATCATTGTGGACGTTCTGCCTCTTTTCCTATGCTTTCAATGCAATTCCAGTCTACCTCCTGAAATCGGTTTCCTGCAATTCTGCCCCGCTTTCAAGTCCTCTTGGCAGCCTTACTTCAGTATATTTTTGGACGATAGCTGTCATTTATAACTCTGCAGGTTTGTGAATTACAGTGCCCCTGAGCTCCTTTCTTCAACTCGCTTTTTTTGAGCTGGCCGCAACACCGCAGGATGGCTTCAGGCCCTAAACTGGTTCCGGCACGGCACGCTGAGCCTTTGGTTAATTCCTCTTCCTGGTGGGAAATGAGGGTTAAATTTGCCCGTCCAGACACCTCCAGCTAGTCTCTCATTGGTTCTCGCTATTCCTGTTCATCTTCCGCAGAAATTGCAAACTGGGCCAAACAGGAGGTTAAAGGCGCTGACTCTCCAAGTCGGGAGGGTGTTAGTAAAGCGTCTGGAATGTTGCACCCGAGTACCAGGGTACGAAAACTGAGACATATTTGAACACGTCTCCCGATCACATGGTTGATCATACTCTAGGTTCCACATGCATGTTTTAGCTGAAGGAAGAATACCTTAAACCTGGGTAGTTGAAACCCGTGGAATGGGTACCATGCAATATGACTTCAAAGGGTCTTCATTTGCTCACCGAACCACTCCAATCCTATCACTGCTGCGTTTATGCCCCTGTACACACGCTTGATTCTCTTTCGGAGACATAGCAATCCGTAGGTTTTAAGATACTTACTAGTCAGGTACATTCTTAGGCGTTTAATATGGGGTGTTGAGTCCATTTCGTTGAGCAAGGAGTAGCTCTTGTCTATTCCATATTTGGCTTAAGGAACTTTATCTGTGCTCATTTCAATCTCTGGTTTTATGCAGCACCCCAACTCACCTTTCCCCTTAAGCAAGCATAAGTTGGTTTTCTAAATTTGAGACCCTGTTCTGTTTTGGAATTCAGTTCCTGTGTAGCCAAGTTTACATTCCGTGTATTAGTGATATCTTATGATGTTTCTTTTTCTGTGTGACTTATTTCAGTTAGAATCATCGTACCTGAATCCACTCATTATGCTGCTACGGGCCTGATGACATAGATTTCATTGCTGAGTGATACTGCATTGCACGTAAGTACCACAAGTTCTTTATCCATTTTTCACTTTCTGTGATATTGAACTTGTACGGAAAACGAGGTTCTTGTAAACAGAGGCGTCCCAAACTTTGGGGTGGCTGTGTCTTTTTGATTTTAATTTCCCTAAGCTATAGGACCATAAGTGGAAGTGCCCTAGGCTCTGTTGCTTTGTGTTTTAGATGTTTCAGGAAACACCATACACTTCTCCCGAGTGTCTGTTGGCAATTTACATCCCGCCCATCAGCATAACAAGGCTCCCAGTTCTCCATGGCCTGTCCTGCCTTTCTGGATTTTACACTTTTTTCAGATGGCCCTTTTGACCGGGGGGAAGTGAGACTTCATTGTAGTGCAGATTTCCTTTGCAAGCTTGCTTGGTTGGCCAAAAAGTGCGTATGCGTTTTTTCCTGAATATATTCAGGAAAAAACGCATACGCCCTTTTTGGCCAAGTGCATCATTGTGGACGTTCTGCCTCTTTTCCTATGCTTTCAATGCAATTCCAGTCTACCTCCTGAAATCGGTTTCCTGCAATTCTGCCCTGCTTTCAAGTCCTCTTGGCAGCCTTACTTCAGTATATTTTTGGACGATAGCTGTCATTTATAACTCTGCAGGTTTGTGAATTACAGTGCCCCTGAGCTCCTTTCTTCAACTCGCTTTCTTTTGAGCTGGCCGCAACACCGCAGGATGGCTTCAGGCCCTAATCTGGTTCCGGCACGGCACGCTGAGCCTTTGGTTAATTCCTCTTCCTGGTGGGAAATGAGAGTTAAATTTGCCCGTCCAGACACCTCCAGCTAGTCTCTCATTGGTTCTCGCTATTCCTGTTCATCTTCCGCAGAAATTGCAAACTGGGCCAAACAGGAGGTTAAAGGGACTGACTCTCCAAGTCGGGAGGGTGTTAGTAAAGCGTCTGGAATGTTGCACCCGAGTACCAGGGTACGAGAACTGAGACATATTTGAACACGTCTCCCGATCACATGGTTGATCATACTCTAGGTTCCACATGCATGTTTTACCTGAAGGAAGAATACCTTAAACCTGGGTAGTTGAAACCCGTGGAATGGGTACCATGCAATATGACTTCAAAGGGTCTTCATTTGCTCACCGAACCTCTCCAATCCTATCACTGCTGCGTTTATGCCCCTGTACACATGCTTGATTCTCTTTTGGAGTCATAGCAATCCATAGGTTTTAAGATACTTACTAGTCAGGTACATTCTTAGGCGTTTAATATGCGGTGTTGAGTCCATTTCGTTGAGCAAGGAGTAGCTCTTGTCTATTCTATATTTGGCTTAAGGAACTTTATCTGTGCTCATTTCAATCTCTGGTTTTATGCAGCACCCCAACTCACCTTTCCCCTTAAGCAAGCATAAGTTGGTTTTCTAAATTTGAGACCCTGTTCTGTTTTGGAATTCAGTTCCTGTGTAGCCAAGTTTACATTCCGTGTATTACTGATATCTTATGATGTTTCTTTTTCGGTGTGACTTATTTCAGTTAGAATCATCATACCTGAATCCAGTCATTATGCTGCTAAGGGCCTGATGACATAGATTTCATTGCTGAGTGATATTGCTTTGTAAGTAAATACTACAACTTCTTTATCCATTTTTCACTTTCTGCGATGTTGAGCTTGTACTGTAAACGAGGTTCTTGTAAACAGAGGCGTCCCAAACTTTGGGGTGGCTGTGTCTTTTTGATTTTAATTTCCCTAAGCTATAGGACCATAAGTGGAAGTGCCCTAGGCTCTGTTGCTTTGTTTTTTAGATGTTTCAGGAAACACCATACACTTCTCCCGAGTGTCTGTTGGCAATTTACATCCCGCCCATCAGCATAACAAGGCTCCCAGTTCTCCATGGCCTGTCCTGCCTTTCTGGATTTTACACTTTTTTCAGATGGCCCTTTTGACCGGGGGGAAGTGAGACTTCATTGTAGTGCAGATTTCCTTTGCAAGCTTGCTTGGTTGGCCAAAAAGGGCGAATGCGTTTTTTCCTGAATATATTCCGGAAAAAACGCATACGCACTTTTCGGCCAAGTGCATCATTGTGGACGTTCTGCCTCTTTTCCTATGCTTTCAATGCAATTCCAGTCTACCTCCTGAAATCGGTTTCCTGCAATTCTGCCCCGCTTTCAAGTCCTCTTGGCAGCCTTACTTCAGTATATTTTTGGACGATAGCTGTCATTTATAACTATGCAGATTTGTGAATTACAGTGCCCCTGAGCTCCTTTCTTCAACTCGCTTTCTTTTGAGCTGGCCGCAACACCGCAGGATGGCTTCAGGCCCTAATCTGGTTCCGGCACGGCACACTGAGCCTTTGGTTAATTCCTCTTCCTGGTGGGAAATGAGAGTTAAATTTGCCCGTCCAGACACCTCCAGCTAGTCTCTCATTGGTTCTCGCTATTCCTGTTCATCTTCCGCAGAAATTGCAAACTGGGCCAAACAGGAGGTTAAAGGGACTGACTCTCCAAGTCGGAAGAGTGTTAGTAAAGCGTCTGGAATGTTGCACCCGAGTACCAGGGTACGAAAACTGAGACATATTTGAACACGTCTCCCGATCACATGGTTGATCATACTCTAGGATCCACATGCATGTTTTAGCTGAAGGAAGAATACCTTAAACCTGGGTAGTTGAAACCCGTGGAATGGGTACCATGCAATATGACTTCAAAGGGTCTTCATTTGCTCACCGAACCTCTCCAATCCTATCACTGCTGCGTTTATGCCCCTGTACACATGCTTGATTCTCTTTCGGAGACATAGCAATCCGTAGGTTTTAAGATACTTACTAGTCAGGTACATTCTTAGGCGTTTAATATGGGGTGTTGAGTCCATTTCGTTGAGCAAGGAGTAGCTATTGTCTATTCCATATTTGGCTTAAGGAACTTTATCTGTGCTCATTTCAATCTCTGGTTTTATGCAGCACCCCAACTCACCTTTCCCCTTAAGCAAGCATAAGTTGGTTTTCTAAATTTGAGACCCTGTTCTGTTTTGGAATTCAGGTCCTGTGTAGCCAAGTTTACATTCCGTGTATTACTGATATCTTATGATGTTTCTTTTTCTGTGTGACTTATTTCAGTTAGAATCATCGTACCTGAATCCACTCATTATGCTGCTACGGGCCTGATGACATAGATTTCATTGCTGAGTGATACTGCATTGTACGTAAGTACCACAAGTTCTTTATCCATTTTTCACTTTCTGTGATATTGAACTTGTACGGTAAACGAGGTTCTTGTAAACAGAGGCGTCCCAAACTTTGGGGTGGCTGTGTCTTTTTGATTTTAATTTCCCTAAGCTATAAGACCATAAGTGGAAGTGCCCTAGGCTCTGTTGCTTTGTTTTTTAGATGTTTCAGGAAACACCATACACTTCTCCCGAGTGTCTGTTGGCAATTTACATCCCGCCCATCAGCATAACAAGGCTCCCAGTTCTCCATGGCCTGTCCTGCCTTTCTGGATTTTACACTTTTTTCAGATGGCCCTTTTGACCGGGGGGAAGTGAGACTTCATTGTAGTGCAGATTTCCTTTGCAAGCTTGCTTGGTTGGCCAAAAAGGGCGTATGCGTTTTTTCCTGAATATATTCAGGAAAAAACGTATACGCCCTTTTTGGCGAAGTGCATCATTGTGGACGTTCTGCCTCTTTTCCTATGCTTTCAATTCAATTCCAGTCTACCTCCTGAAATCGGTTTCCTGCAATTCTGCCCTGCTTTCAAGTCCTCTTGGCAGCCTTACTTCAGTATATTTTTGGACGATAGCTGTCATTTATAAGTCTGCAGGTTTGTGAATTACAGTGCCCCTGAGCTCCTTTCTTCAACTCGCTTTCTTGTGACCTGGCCGCAACACCGCAGGATGGCTTCAGGCCCTAATCTGGTTCCGGCACGGCACGCTGAGCCTTTGGTTAATTCCTCTTTCTGGTGGGAAATGAGAGTTAAATTTGCCTGTCCAGACACCTCCAGCTAGTCTCTCATTGGTTCTCGCTATTCCTGTTCATCTTCCGCAGAAATTGCAAACTGGGCCAAACAGGAGGTTAAAGGGACTGACTCTCCAAGTCGGGAGGGTGTTAGTAAAGCGTCTGGAATGTTGCACCCGAGTACCAGGGTACGAAAACTGAGACATATTTGAACACGTCTCCCGATCACATGGTTGATCATACTCTATTTTCCACATGCATGTTTTCGCTGAAGGAAGAATACCTTAAACCTGGGTAGTTGAAACCCGTGGAATGGGTACCATGCAATATGACTTCAGAGGGTCTTCATTTGCTCACCGAACCTCTCCAATCCTATCACTGCTGCGTTTATGCCCCTGTACACATGCTTGATTCTCTTTCAGAGACATAGCAATCCATAGGTTTTAAGATACTTACTAGTCAGGTACATTCTTAGGCGTTTAATATGGGGTGTTGAGTCCATTTCGTTGAGCAAGGAGTAGCTATTGTCTATTCCATATTTGGCTTAAGGAACTTTATCTGTGCTCATTTCAATCTCTGGTTTTATGCAGCACCCCAACTCACCTTTACCCTTAAGCAAGCATAAGTTGGTTTTCTAAATTTGAGACCCTGTTCTGTTCTGTAATTCAGTTCCTGTGTAGCCAAGTTTACATTCCGTGTATTACTGATATCTTATGATGTTTCTTTTTCGGTGTGACTTATTTCAGTTAGAATCATCATACCTGAATCCACTCATTGTGCTGCTAAGGGCCTGATGACATAGATTTCATTGCTGAGTGATATTGCTTTGTAAGTAAATACCACAACTTCTTTATCCATTTTTCACTTTCTGCGATGTTGTACTTGTACTGTAAACGAGGTTCTTGTAAACAGAGGCGTCCCAAACTTTGGGGTGGCTGTGTCTTTTTGATTTTAATTTCCCTAAGCTATAGGACCATAAGTGGAAGTGCCCTAGGCTCTGTTGCTTTGTTTTTTAGATGTTTCAGGAAACACCATAAACTTCTCCCGAGTGGCTGTTGGCAATTTACATCCCGCCCATCAGCATAACAAGGCTCCCAGTTCTCCATGGCCTGTCCTGCCTTTCTGGATTTTACACTTTTCTCAGATGGCCCTTTTGACCGGGGGGAAGTGAGACTTCATTGTAGTGCAGATTTCCTTTGCAAGCTTGCTTGGTTGGCCAAAAAGGGCGTATGCGTTTTTTCCTGAATATATTCAGGAAAAAACACATACGCCCTTTTTGGCCAAGTGCATCATTGTGGACGTTCTGCCTCTTTTCCTATGCTTTCAATGCAATTCCAGTCTACCTCCTGAAATCGGTTTCCTGCAATTCTGCCCCGCTTTCAAGTCCTCTTGGCAGCCTTACTTCAGTATATTTTTGGACGATAGCTGTCATTTATAACTCTGCAGGTTTGTGAATTACAGTGCCCCTGAGCTCCTTTCTTCAACTCGCTTTTTTTGAGCTGGCCGCAACACCGCAGGATGGCTTCAGGCCCTAAACTGGTTCCGGCACGGCACGCTGAGCCTTTGGTTAATTCCTCTTCCTGGTGGGAAATGAGGGTTAAATTTGCCCGTCCAGACACCTCCAGCTAGTCTCTCATTGGTTCTCGCTATTCCTGTTCATCTTCCGCAGAAATTGCAAACTGGGCCAAACAGGAGGTTAAAGGCGCTGACTCTCCAAGTCGGGAGGGTGTTAGTAAAGCGTCTGGAATGTTGCACCCGAGTACCAGGGTACGAAAACTGAGACATATTTGAACACGTCTCCCGATCACATGGTTGATCATACTCTAGGTTCCACATGCATGTTTTAGCTGAAGGAAGAATACCTTAAACCTGGGTAGTTGAAACCCGTGGAATGGGTACCATGCAATATGACTTCAAAGGGTCTTCATTTGCTCACCGAACCTCTCCAATCCTATCACTGCTGCGTTTATGCCCCTGTACACACGCTTGATTCTCTTTCGGAGACATAGCAATCCCTAGGTTTTAAGATACTTACTAGTCAGGTACATTCTTAGGCGTTTAATATGGGGTGTTGAGTCCATTTCGTTGAGCAAGGAGTAGCTCTTGTCTATTCCATATTTGGCTTAAGGAACTTTATCTGTGCTCATTTCAATCTCTGGTTTTATGCAGCACCCCAACTCACCTTTCCCCTTAAGCAAGCATAAGTTGGTTTTCTAAATTTGAGACCCTGTTCTGTTTTGGAATTCAGTTCCTGTGTAGCCAAGTTTACATTCCGTGTATTACTGATATCTTATGATGTTTCTTTTTCTGTGTGACTTATTTCAGTTAGAATCATCGTACCTGAATCCACTCATTATGCTGCTACGGGCCTGATGACATAGATTTCATTGCTGAGTGATACTGCATTGCACGTAAGTACCACAAGTTCTTTATCCATTTTTCACTTTCTGTGATATTGAACTTGTACGGTAAACGAGGTTCTTGTAAACAGAGGCGTCCCAAACTTTGGGGTGGCTGTGTCTTTTTGATTTTAATTTCCCTAAGCTATAGGACCATAAGTAGAAGTGCCCTAGGCTCTGTTGCTTTGTGTTTTAGATGTTTCAGGAAACACCATACACTTCTCCCGAGTGTCTGTTGGCAATTTACATCCCGCCCATCAGCATAACAAGGCTCCCAGTTCTCCATGGCCTGTCCTGCCTTTCTGGATTTTACACTTTTTTCAGATGGCCCTTTTGACCGGGGGGAAGTGAGACTTCATTGTAGTGCAGATTTCCTTTGCAAGCTTGCTTGGTTGGCCAAAAAGTGCGTATGCGTTTTTTCCTGAATATATTCAGGAAAAAACGCATACGCCCTTTTTGGCCAAGTGCATCATTGTGGACGTTCTGCCTCTTTTCCTATGCTTTCAATGCAATTCCAGTCTACCTCCTGAAATTGGTTTCCTGCAATTCTGCCCTGCTTTCAAGTCCTCTTGGCAGCCTTACTTCAGTATATTTTTGGACGATAGCTGTCATTTATAACTCTGCAGGTTTGTGAATTACAGTGTCCCAGAGCTCCTTTCTTCAACTCGCTTTCTTGTGACCTGGCCGCAACACTGCAGGATGGCTTCAGGCCCTAATCTGGTTCTGGCACGGCACGCTGAGCCTTTGGTTATTTCCTATTCCTGGTGGGAAATGAGAGTTAAATTTGCCCGTCCAGACACCTCCAGCTAGTCTCTGATTGGTTCTCGCTATTCCTGTTCATCTTCCGCAGAAATTGCAAACTGGGCCAAACATTAGGTTAAAGGCGCTGACTCTCCAAGTGGGGAGAGTGTTAGTAAAGCGTCTGGAATGTTGCAGCCGAGTACCAGGGTACGAAAACTGAGACATATTTGAACACGTTTCCCGATCACATGGTTGATCATACTCTGGGTTCCACATGCATGTTTTAGCTGAAGGAGGAATACCTTAAACCTGGGTAGTTGAAACCCGTGAAATGGGTACCATGCAATATGACTTCAAAGGGTCTTCATTTGCTCACCGAACCTCTCCAATCCTATCACTGCTGCGTTTATGCCCCTGTACACATGCTTGATTCTCTTTCGGAGACATAGCAATCCATAGGTTTTAAGATACTTACTAGTCAGGTACATTCTTAGGCATTTAATATGGGGTGTTTAGTCCATTTCGTTGAGCAAGGAGTAGCTCTTGTCTATTCCATATTTGGCTTAAGGAACTTTATCTGTGCTCATTTCAATCTCTGGTTTTATGCAGCACCCCAACTCACCTTTATCCTTAAGCAAGCATAAGTTGGTTTTCTAAATTTGAGACCCTGTTCTGTTCTGTAATTCAGTTCCTGTGTAGCCAAGTTTACATTCCGTGTATTACTGATATCTTATGATGTTTCTTTTTCTGTGTGACTTATTTCAGTTAGAATCATCATACCTGAATCCACTCATTGTGCTGCTAATGGCCTGATGACATAGATTTCATTGCTGAGTGATATTGCTTTGTAAGTAAATACCACAACTTCTTTATCCATTTTTCACTTTCTGCGATGTTGAACTTGTACTGTAAACGAGGTTCTTGTAAACAGAGGCGTCCCAAACTTTGGGGTGGCTGTGTCTTTTTGATTTTAATTTCCCTAAGCTATAGGACCATAAGTGGAAGTGCCCTAGGCTCTGTTGCTTTGTTTTTTAGATGTTTCAGGAAACACCATACACTTCTCCCGAGTGTCTGTTGGCAATTTACATCCCGCCCATCAGCATAACAAGGCTCCCAGTTCTCCATGGCCTGTCCTGCCTTTCTGGATTTTACACTTTTTTCAGATGGCCCTTTTGACCGGGGGGAAGTGAGACTTCATTGTAGTGCAGATTTCCTTTGCAAGCTTGCTTGGTTGGCCAAAAAGGGTGTATGCGTTTTTTCCTGAATATATTCAGGAAAAAACGCATACGCCCTTTTTGGCCAAGTGCATCATTGTGGACGTTCTGCCTCTTTTCCTATGCTTTCAATGCAATTCCAGTCTACCTCCTGAAATCGGTTTCCTGCAATTCTGCCCCGCTTTCAAGTCCTCTTGGCAGCCTTACTTCAGTATATTTTTGGACGATAGCTGTCATTTATAACTCTGCAGGTTTGTGAATTACAGTGCCCCTGAGCTCCTTTCTTCAACTCGCTTTCTTTTGAGCTGGCCGCAACACCGCAGGATGGCTTCAGGCCCTAATCTGGTTCCGGCACGGCACGCTGAGCCTTTGGTTAATTCCTCTTCCTCGTGGGAAATGAGAGTTAAATTTGCCCGTCCAGACACCTCCAGCTAGTCTCTCATTGGTTCTCGCTATTCCTGTTCATCTTCCGCAGAAATTGCAAACTGGGCCAAACAGGAGGTTAAAGGGACTGACTCTCCAAGTCGGGAGGGTGTTAGTAAAGCGTCTGGAATGTTGAACCCGAGTACTAGGGTACGAAAACTGAGACATATTTGAACACGTCTCCCGATCACATGGTTGATCATACTCTAGGTTCCACATGCATGTTTTACCTGAAGGAAGAATACCTTAAACCTGGGTAGTTGAAACCCGTGGAATGGGTACCATGCAATATGACTTCAAAGGGTCTTCATTTGCTCACCGAACCTCTCCAATCCTATCACTGCTGCGTTTATGCCCCTCTACACACGCTTGATTCTCTTTTGGAGACATAGCAATCCATAGGTTTTAAGATACTTACTAGTCAGGTACATTCTTAGGCGTTTAATATGCGGTGTTGAGTCCATTTCGTTGAGCAAGGAGTAGCTCTTGTCTATTCCATATTTGGCTTAAGGAACTTTATCTGTGCTCATTTCAATGTCTGGTTTTATGCAGCACCCCAACTCACCTTTCCCCTTAAGCAAGCATAAGTTGGTTTTCTAAATTTGAGACCCTGTTCTGTTCTGTAATTCAGTTCCTGTGTAGCCAAGTTTACATTCCGTGTATTAGTGATATCTTATGATGTTTCTTTTTCTGTGTGACTTATTTCAGTTAGAATCATCATACCTGAATCCACTCATTGTGCTGCTAAGGGCCTGATGACATAGATTTCATTGCTGAGTGATATTGCTTTGTAAGTAAATACCACAACTTCTTTATCCATTTTTCACTTTCTGCGGTGTTGAACTTGTACTGTAAACGAGGTTCTTGTAAACAGAGGCGTCCCAAACTTTGGGGTGGCTGTGTCTTTTTGATTTTAATTTCCCTAAGCTATAGGACCATAAGTGGAAGTGCCCTAGGCTCTGTTGCTTTGTTCTTTAGATGTTTCAGGAAACACCATACACTTCTCCCGAGTGTCTGTTGGCAATTTACATCCCGCCCATCAGCATAACAAGGCTCCCAGTTCTCCATGGCCTGTCCTGCCTTTCTGGATTTTACACTTTTTTCAGATGGCCCTTTTGACCGGGGGGAAGTGAGACTTCATTGTAGTGCAGATTTCCTTTGCAAGCTTGCTTGGTTGGCCAAAAAGGGCGTATGCGTTTTTTCCTGAATATATTCAGGAAAAAACGCATACGCCCTTTTTGGCCAAGTGCATCATTGTGGACGTTCTGCCTCTTTTCCTATGCTTTCAATGCAATTCCAGTCTACCTCCTGAAATCGGTTTCCTGCAATTCTGCCCCGCTTTCAAGTCCTCTTGGCAGCCTTACTTCAGTATATTTTTGGACGATAGCTGTCATTTATAACTCTGCAGGTTTGTGAATTACAGTGCCCCTGAGCTCCTTTCTTCAACTCGCTTTCTTTTGAGCTGGCCGCAACACCGCAGGATGGCTTCAGGCCCTAATCTGGTTCCGGCACGGCACGCTGAGCCTTTGGTTAATTCCTCTTCCTGGTGGGAAATGAGAGTTAAATTTGCCCGTCCAGACACCTCCAGCTAGTCTCTCATTGGTTCTCGCTATTCCTGTTCATCTTCCGCAGAAATTGCAAACTGGGCCAAACAGGAGGTTAAAGGGACTGACTCTCCAAGTCGGGAGGGTGTTAGTAAAGCGTCTGGAATGTTGCACCCGAGTACCAGGGTACGAAAACTGAGACATATTTGAACACGTCTCCCGATCACATGGTTGATCAGACTCTAGGTTCCACATGCATGTTTTACCTGAAGGAAGAATACCTTAAACCTGGGTAGTTGAAACCCGTGGAATGGGTACCATGCAATATGACTTCAAAGGGTCTTCATTTGCTCACCGAACCTCTCCAATCCTATCACTGCTGTGTTTATGCCCCTGTACACATGCTTGATTCTCTTTTGGAGACATAGCAATCCATAGGTTTTAAGATACTTACTAGTCAGGTACATTCTTAGGCGTTTAATATGCGGTGTTGAGTCCATTTCGTTGAGCAAGGAGTAGCTCTTGTCTATTCCATATTTGGCTTAAGGAACTTTATCTGTGCTCATTTCAATCTCTGGTTTTATGCAGCACCCCAACTCACCTTTACCCTTAAGCAAGCATAAGTTGGTTTTCTAAATTTGAGACCCTGTTCTGTTCTGTAATTCAGTTCCTGTGTAGCCAAGTTTACATTCCGTGTATTACTGATCTCTTATGATGTTTCTTTTTCTGTGTGACTTATTTCAGTTAGAATCATCATACCTGAATCCACTCATTGTGCTGCTAAGGGCCTGATGACATAGATTTCATTGCTGAGTGATATTGCTTTGTAAGTAAATACCACAACTTCTTTATCCATTTTTCACTTTCTGCGATGTTGAACTTGTACTGTACACGAGGTTCTTGTAAACAGAGGCGTCCCAATGTTTGGGGTGGCTGTGTCTTTTTGATTTTAATTTCCCTAAGCTATAGGACCATAAGTGGAAGTGCCCTAGGCTCTGTTGCTTTGTTTTTTAGATGTTTCAGGAAACACCATACACTTCTCCCGAGTGTCTGTTGGCAATTTACATCCCGCCCATCAGCATAACAAGGCTCCCAGTTCTCCAAGGCCTGTCCTGCCTTTCTGGATTTTACACTTTTTTCAGATGGCCCTTTTGACCGGGGGGAAGTGAGACTTCATTGTAGTGCAGATTTCCTCTGCAAGCTTGCTTGGTTGGCCAAAAAGGGCGTATGCGTTTTTTCCTGAATATATTCAGGAAAAAACGCATATGCCTTTTTGGCCAAGTGCATCATTGTGGACGTTCTGCCTCTTTTCCTATGCTTTCAATGCAATTCCAGTCTACCTCCTGAAATCAGTTTCCTGCAATTCTGCCCCGCTTTCAAGTCCTCTTGGCAGCCTTACTTCAGTATATTTTTGGACGATAGCTGTCATTTATAACTCTGCAGGTTTGTGAATTACAGTGCCCCTGAGCTCCTTTCTTCAACTCGCTTTCTTTTGAGCTGGCCGCAACACCGCAGGATGGCTTCAGGCCCTAATCTGGTTCCGGCACGGCACGCTGAGCCTTTGGTTAATTCCTCTTCCTGGTTGGAAATGAGAGTTAAATTTGCCCGTCCAGACACCTCCAGCTAGTCTCTCATTGGTTCTCGCTATTCCTGTTCATCTTCCGCAGAAATTGCAAACTGGGCCAAACAGGAGGTTAAAGGGACTGACTCTCCAAGTCGGGAGGGTGTTAGTTAAGCGTCTGGAATGTTGCACCCGAGTACCAGGCTACGAAAACTGAGACATATTTGAACACGTCTCCCGATCACATGGTTGATCATACTCTAGGTTCCACATGCATGTTTTAGCTGAAGGAAGAATACCTTAATCCTGGGTAGTTGAAACCCGTGGAATGGGTACCATGCAATATGACTTCAGAGGGTCTCCATTTGCTCACCAAACCTCTCCAATCCTATCACTGCTGCGTTTATGCCCCTGTACACATGCTTGATTCTCTTTCGGAGACATAGCAATCCATAGGTTTTAAGATACTTACTAGTCAGGTACATTCTTAGGCGTTTAATATGCGGTGTTGTGTCCATTTCGTTGAGCAAGGAGTAGATCTTGTCTATTCCATATTTGGCTTAAGGAACTTTATCTGTGCTCATTTCAATCTCTGGTTTTATGCAGCACCCCAACTCACCTTTCCCCTTAAGCAAGCATAAGTTGGTTTTCTAAATTTGAGACCCTGTTCTGTTCTGTAATTCAGTTCCTGTGTAGCCAAGTTTACATTCCGTGTATTACTGATATCTTATGATGTTTCTTTTTCTGTGTGACTTATTTCAGTTAGAATCATCATACCTGAATCCACTCATTGTGCTGCTAAGGGCCTGATGACATAGATTTCATTCCTGAGTGATATTGCTTTGTAAGTAAATACCACAACTTCTTTATCCATTTTTCACTTTCTGCGATGTTGAACTTGTACTGTAATCGAGGTTCTTGTAAACAGAGGCGTCCCAAACTTTGGGGTGGCTGTGTCTTTTTGATTTTAATTTCCCTAAGCTATAGGACCATAAGTGGAAGTGCCCTAGGCTCTGTTGCTTTGTTTTTTAGATGTTTCAGGAAACACCATACACTTCTCCCGAGTGTCTGTTGGCAATTTACATCCCGCCCATCAGCATAACAAGGCTCCCAGTTCTCCATGGCCTGTCCTGCCTTTCTGGATTTTACACTTTTTTCAGATGGCCCTTTTGACCGGGGGGAAGTGAGACTTCATTGTAGTGCAGATTTCCTTTGCAAGCTTGCTTGGTTGGCCAAAAAGGGCGTATGCGTTTTTTCCTGAATATATTCAGGAAAAAACGCATACGCCCTTTTCGGCCAAGTGCATCATTGTGGACGTTCTGCCTCTTTTCCTATGCTTTCAATGCAATTCCAGTCTACCTCCTGAAATCGGTTTCCTGCAATTCTGCCCCGCTTTCAAGTCCTCTTGGCAGCCTTACTTCAGTATATTTTTGGACGATAGCTGTCATTTATAACTCTGCAGGTTTGTGAATTACAGTGCCCCTGAGCTCCTTTCTTCAACTCGCTTTCTTTTGAGCTGGCCGCAACACCGCAGGATGGCTTCAGGCCCTAATCTTGTTCCGGCACGGCACGCTGAGCCTTTGGTTATTTCCTCTTCCTGGTGGGAAATGAGAGTTAAATTTGCCCGTCCAGACACCTCCAGCTAGTCTCTGATTGGTTCTCGCTATTCCTGTTCATCTTCCGCAGAAATTGCAAACTGGGCCAAACAGGAGGTTAAAGGCGCTGACTCTCCAAGTGGGGAGAGTGTGAGTAAAGCGTCTGGAATGTTGCACCCGAGTACCAGGGGAGGAAAACTGAGACATATATGAACACGTCTCCCGTTCACACGGTTGATCATACTCTGGGTTCCACATGCATGTTTTAGCTGAAGGAAGAATCCCTTCAACCTGGAGAGTTGAGACCCGTGTAATGGGTACCATGCAATATGACTTCAAAGGGTCTTCATTTGCTCACCGAACCTCTCCAATCCTATCACTGCTGCATTTATGCCCCTGTACACATGCTTGATTCTCTTTCGGAGACATAGCAATCCATAGGTTTTAAGATACTTACTAGTCACGTACATTCTTAGGCATTTAATATGCGGTGTTGAGTCCATTTCGTTGAGCAAGGAGTAGCTCTTGTCTATTCCATATTTGGCTTAAGGAACTTTATCTGTGCTCATTTCAATCTCTGGTTTTATGCAGCACCCCAACTAACCTTTACCCTTAAGCAAGCATAAGTTGGTTTTCTAAATTTAAGACCCTGTTCTGTTCTGTAATTCAGTTCCTGTGTAGCCAAGTTTACATTCCGTGTAGTACTGATATCTTATGATGTTTCTTTTTCTGTGTGACTTATTTCAGTTAGAATCATCGTACCTGAATCCACTCATTATGCTGCTACGGGCCTGATGACATAGATTTCATTGCTGAGTGATACTGCATTGTTCGTAAGTACCACAAGTTCTTTATCCATTTTTCACTTTCTGTGATATTGAACTTGTACGGTAAACGAGGTTCTTGTAAACAGAGGCGTCCCAAACTTTGGGGTGGCTGTGTCTTTTTGATTTTAATTTCCCTAAGCTATAGGACCATAAGTGGAAGTGCCCTAGGCTCTGTTGCTTTGTTTTTTAGATGTTTCAGGAAACACCATACACTTCTCCCGAGTGTCTGTTGGCAATTTACATCCCGCCCATCAGCATAACAAGGCTCCCAGTTCTCCATGGCCTGTCCTGCCTTTCTGGATTTTACACTTTTTTCAGATGGCCCTTTTGACCGGGGGGAAGTGAGACTTCATTGTAGTGCAGATTTCCTTTGCAAGCTTGCTTGGTTGGCCAAAAAGGACGAATGCGTTTTTTCCTGAATATATTCCGGAAAAAACGCATACGCCCTTTTCGGCCAAGTGCATCATTGTGGACGTTCTGCCTCTTTTCCTATGCTTTCAATGCAATTCCAGTCTACCTCCTGAAATCGGTTTCCTGCAATTCTGCCCCGCTTTCAAGTCCTCTTGGCAGCCTTACTTCAGTACAATTTTGGACAATAGCTGTCATTTATAACTCTGCAGGTTTGTGAATTACAGTGCCCCTGAACTCCTTTCTTCAACTCGCTTTCTTGTGACCTGGCCGCAACACCGCAGGATGGCTTCAGGCCCTAATCTGGTTCCGGCACGGCACGCTGAGCCTTTGGTTATTTCCTCTTCCTGGTGGGAAATGAGAGTTAAATTTGCCCGTCCAGACACCTCCAGCTAGTCTCTCATTGGTTCTCGCTATTCCTGTTCATCTTCCGCAGAAATTGCAAACTGGGCCAAACAGGAGGTTAAAGGCGCTGACTCTCCAAGTGGGGAGAGTGTTAGTAAAGCGTCTGGAATGTTGCACCCGAGTACCAGGGGAGGAAAACTGAGACATATATGAACACGTCTCCCGTTCACACGGTTGATCATACTCTGGGTTCCACATGCATGTTTTAGCTGAAGGAAGAATCCCTTCAACCTGGAGAGTTGAGACCCGTGTAATGGGTACCATGCAATATGACTTCAAAGGGTCTTCATTTGCTCACCGAACCTCTCCAATCCTATCACTGCTGCATTTATGCCCCTGTACACATGCTTGATTCTCTTTCGGAGACATAGCAATCCATAGGTTTTAAGATACTTACTAGTCACGTACATTCTTAGGCATTTAATATGCGGTGTTGAGTCCATTTCGTTGAGCAAGGAGTAGCTCTTGTCTATTCCATATTTGGCTTAAGGAACTTTATCTGTGCTCATTTCAATCTCTGGTTTTATGCAGCACCCCAACTAACCTTTACCCTTAAGCAAGCATAAGTTGGTTTTCTAAATTTAAGACCCTGTTCTGTTCTGTAATTCAGTTCCTGTGTAGCCAAGTTTACATTCCGTTTATTACTGATATCTTATGATGTTTCTTTTTCTGTGTGACTTATTTCAGTTAGAATCATCGTACCTGAATCCACTCATTATGCTGCTACGGGCCTGATGACATAGATTTCATTGCTGAGTGATACTGCATTGTTCGTACGTACCACAAGTTCTTTATCCATTTTTCACTTTCTGTGATATTGAACTTGTACGGTAAACGAGGTTCTTGTAAACAGAGGCGTCCCAAACTTTGGGGTGGCTGTGTCTTTTTGATTTTAATTTCCCTAAGCTATAGGACCATAAGTGGAAGTGCCCTAGGCTCTGTTGCTTTGTTTTTTAGATGTTTCAGGAAACACCATACACTTCTCCCGAGTGTCTGTTGGCAATTTACATCCCGCCCATCAGCATAACAAGGCTCCCAGTTCTCCATGGCCTGTCCTGCCTTTCTGGATTTTACACTTTTTTCAGATGGCCCTTTTGACCGGGGGGAAGTGAGACTTCATTGTAGTGCAGATTTCCTTTGCAAGCTTGCTTGGTTGGCCAAAAAGGGCGAATGCGTTTTTTCCTGAATATATTCAGGAAAAAACGCATATGCCTTTTTGGCCAAGTGCATCAATGTGGACGTTGTGCCTCTTTTCCTATGCTTTCAATGCAATTCCAGTCTACCTCCTGAAATCGGTTTCCTGCAATTCTGCCCCGCTTTCAAGTCCTCTTGGCAGCCTTACTTCAGTATATTTTTGGACGATAGCTGTCATTTATAACTCTGCAGGTTTGTGAATTACAGTGCCCCTGAGCTCCTTTCTTCAACTCGCTTTCTTTTGAGCTGGCCGCAACACCGCAGGATGGCTTCAGGCCCTAATCTTGTTCCGGCACGGCACGCTGAGCCTTTGGTTAATTCCTCTTCCTGGTGGGAAATGAGAGTTAAATTTGCCCGTCCAGACACCTCCAGCTAGTCTCTCATTGGTTCTCGCTATTCCTGTTCATCTTCCGCAGAAATTGCAAACTGGGCCAAACAGGAGGTTAAAGGGACTGACTCTCCAAGTCGGGAGGGTGTTAGTAAAGCATCTGGAATGTTGCACCCGAGTACCAGGGTACGAAAACTGAGACATATTTGAACACGTCTCCTGATCACATGGTTGATCATACTCTAGGTTCCACATGCATGTTTTAGCTGAAGGAAGAATACCTTAAACCTGGGTAGTTGAAACCCGTGGAATGGGTACCATGCAATATGACTTCAGAGGGTCTTCATTTGCTCACCAAACCTCTCCAATCCTATCACTGCTGCGTTTATGCCCCTGTACACATGCTTGATTCTCTTTCGGAGACATAGCAATCCATAGGTTTTAAGATACTTACTAGTCAGGTACATTCTTAGGCGTTTAATATGCGGTGTTGTGTCCATTTCGTTGAGCAAGGAGTAGCACTTGTCTATTCCATATTTGGCTTAAGGAACTTTATCTGTGCTCATTTCAATCTCTGGTTTTATGCAGCACCCCAACTCACCTTTCCCCTTAAGCAAGCATAAGTTGGTTTTCTAAATTTGAGACCCTGTTCTGTTCTGTAATTCAGTTCCTGTGTAGCCAATTTTACATTCCGTGTATTACTGATATCTTATGATGTTTCTTTTTCTGTGTGACTTATTTCAGTTAGAATCATCATACCTGAATCCACTCATTGTGCTGCTAAGGGCCTGATGACATAGATTTCATTGCAGAGTGATACTGCATTGTTCGTAAGTACCACAAGTTCTTTATCCATTTTTCACTTTCTGTGATATTGAACTTGTACGGTAAACGAGGTTCTTGTAAACAGAGGCGTCCCAAACTTTGGGGTGGCTGTGTCTTTTTGATTTTAATTTCCCTAAGCTATAGGACCATAAGTGGAAGTGCCCTAGGCTCTGTTGCTTTGTTTTTTAGATGTTTCAGGAAACACCATACACTTCTCCCGAGTGTCTGTTGGCAATTTACATCCCGCCCATCAGCATAACAAGGCTCCCAGTTCTCCATGGCCTGTCCTGCCTTTCTGGATTTTACACTTTTTTCAGATGGCCCTTTTGACCGGGGGGAAGTGAGACTTCATTGTAGTGCAGATTTCCTTTGCAAGCTTGCTTGGTTGGCCAAAAAGGGCGAATGCGTTTTTTCCTGAATATATTCCGGAAAAAATGCATACGCCCTTTTTGGCCAAGTGCATCATTGTGGACGTTCTTCCTCTTTTCCTATGCTTTCAATGCAATTCCAGTCTACCTCCTGAAATCGGTTTCCTGCAATTCTGCCCCGCTTTCAAGTCCTCTTGGCAGCCTTACTTCAGTATATTTTTGGACGATAGCTGTCATTTATAACTCTGCAGGTTTGTGAATTACAGTGCCCCTGAACTCCTTTCTTCAATTCGCTTTTTTGTGACCTGGCCGCAACACCGCAGGATGGCTTCAGGCCCTAATCTGGTTCCGGCACGGCACGCTGAGCCTTTGGTTATTTCCTCTTCCTGGTGGGAAATGAGAGTTAAATTTGCCCGTCCAGACACCTCCAGCTAGTCTCTCATTGGTTCTCGCTATTCCTGTTCATCTTCCGCAGAAATTGCAAACTGGGCCAAACAGGAGGTTAAAGGCGCTGTCTCTCCAAGTGGGGAGAGTGTTAGTAAAGCGTCTGGAATGTTGCACCCGAGTACCAGGGGAGGAAAACTGAGACATATATGAACACGTCTCCCGTTCACACGGTTGATCATACTCTGGGTTCCACATGCATGTTTTAGCTGAAGGAAGAATCCCTTAAACCTGGAGAGTTGAGACCCGTGTAATGGGTACCATGCAATATGACTTCAAAGGGTCTTCATTTGCTCACCGAACCTCTCCAATCCTATCACTGCTGCGTTTATGCCCCTGTACACACGCTTGATTCTCTTTTGGAGACATAGCAATCCATAGGTTTTAAGATACTTAGTAGTCAGGTACATTCTTAGGCGTTTAATATGCGGTGTTGAGTCCATTTCGTTGAGCAAGGAGTAGCTCTTGTCTATTCCATATTTGGCTTAAGGAACTTTATCTGTGCTCATTTCAATCTCTGGTTTTATGCAGCACCCCAACTCACCTTTCCCCTTAAGCAAGCATAAGTAGGTTTTCTAAATTTGAGACCCTGTTCTGTTTTGGAATTCAGTTCCTGTGTAGCCAAGTTTACATTCCATGTATTAGTGATATCTTATGATGTTTCTTTTTCTGTGTGACTTATTTCAGTTAGAATCATCGTACCTGAATCCACTCATTATGCTGCTACGGGCCTGATGACATAGATTTCATTGCTGAGTGATACTGCATTGTACGTAAGTACCACAAGTTCTTTATCCATTTTTCACTTTCTGTGATATTGAAATTGTACGGTAAACGAGGTTCTTGTAAACAGATGCGTCCCAAACTTTGGGGTGGCTGTGTCTTTTTGATTTTAATTTCCCTAAGCTATAGGACCATAAGTGGAAGTGCCCTAGGCTCTGTTGCTTTGTTTTTTAGATGTTTCAGGAAACACCATACACTTCTCCCGAGTGTCTGTTGGCAATTTACATCCCGCCCATCAGCATAACAAGGCTCCCAGTTCTCCATGGCCTGTCCTGCCTTTCTGGATTTTACACTTTTTTCAGATGGCCCTTTTGACCGGGGGGAAGTGAGACTTCATTGTAGTGCAGATTTCCTTTGCAAGCTTGCTTGGTTGGCCAAAAAGGGCGAATGCGTTTTTTCCTGAATATATTCCGGAAAAAATGCATACGCCCTTTTTGGCCAAGTGCATCATTGTGGACGTTCTTCCTCTTTTCCTATGCTTTCAATGCAATTCCAGTCTACCTCCTGAAATCGGTTTCCTGCAATTCTGCCCCGCTTTCAAGTCCTCTTGGCAGCCTTACTTCAGTATATTTTTGGACGATAGCTGTCATTTATAACTCTGCAGGTTTGTGAATTACAGTGCCCCTGAACTCCTTTCTTCAATTCGCTTTCTTGTGACCTGGCCGCAACACCGCAGGATGGCTTCAGGCCCTAATCTGGTTCCGGCACGGCACGCTGAGCCTTTGGTTATTTCCTCTTCCTGGTGGGAAATGAGAGTTAAATTTGCCCGTCCAGACACCTCCAGCTAGTCTCTCATTGGTTCTCGCTATTCCTGTTCATCTTCCGCAGAAATTGCAAACTGGGCCAAACAGGAGGTTAAAGGCGCTGTCTCTCCAAGTGGGGAGAGTGTTAGTAAAGCGTCTGGAATGTTGCACCCGAGTACCAGGGGAGGAAAACTGAGACATATATGAACACGTCTCCCGTTCACACGGTTGATCATACTCTGGGTTCCACATGCATGATTTAGCTGAAGGAAGAATCCCTTAAACCTGGAGAGTTGAGACCCGTGTAATGGGTACCATGCAATATGACTTCAAAGGGTCTTCATTTGCTCACCGAACCTCTCCAATCCTATCACTGCTGCGTTTATGCCCCTGTACACACGCTTGATTCTCTTTTGGAGACATAGCAATCCATAGGTTTTAAGATACTTAGTAGTCAGGTACATTCTTAGGCGTTTAATATGCGGTGTTGAGTCCATTTCGTTGAGCAAGGAGTAGCTCTGGTCTATTCCATATTTGGCTTAAGGAACTTTATCTGTGCTCATTTCAATCTCTGGTTTTATGCAGCACCCCAACTCACCTTTCCCCTTAAGCAAGCATAAGTTGGTTTTCTAAATTTGAGACCCTGTTCTGTTCTGTAATTCAGTTCCTGTGTAGCCAAGTTTACATTCCGTGTATTACTGATATCTTATGATGTTTCTTTTTCTGTGTGACTTATTTCAGTTAGAATCATCATACCTGAATCCACTCATTGTGCTGCTAAGGGCCTGATGACATAGATTTCATTGCTGAGTGATATTGCTTTGTAAGTAAATACCACAACTTCTTTATCCATTTTTCACTTTCTGCGATGTTGAACTTGTACTGTAAACGAGGTTCTTGTAAACAGAGGCGTCCCAAACTTTGGGGTGGCTGTGTCTTTTTGATTTTAATTTCCCTAAGCTATAGGACCATAATTGGAAGTGCCCTAGGCTCTGTTGCTTTGTTTTTTAGATGTTTCAGGAAACACCATACACTTCTCCCGAGTGTCTGTTGGCAATTTACATCCGCCCCATCAGCATAACAAGGCTCCCAGTTCTCCATGGCCTGTCCTGCTTTTCTGGATTTTACACTTTTTTCAGATGGCCCTTTTGACCGGGGGGAAGTGAGACTTCATTGTAGTGCAGATTTCCTTTGCAAGCTTGCTTGGTTGGCCAAAAAGGGCGTATGCGTTTTTTCCTGAATATATTCAGGAAAAAACGCATACGCCCTTTTTGGCCAAGTGCATCATTGTGGACGTTCTGCCTCTTTTCCTATGCTTTCAATGCAATTCCAGTCTACCTCCTGAAATCGGTTTCCTGCAATTCTGCCCCGCTTTCAAGTCCTCTTGGCAGCCTTACTTCAGTATATTTTTGGACGATAGCTGTCATTTATAACTCTGCAGGTTTGTGAATTACAGTGCCCCTGAGCTCCTTTCTTCAACTCGCTTTTTTTGAGCTGGCCGCAACACCGCAGTATGGCTTCAGGCCCTAAACTGGTTCCGGCACGGCACGCTGAGCCTTTGGTTAATTCCTCATCCTGGTGGGAAATGAGAGTTAAATTTGCCCGTCCAGACACCTCCAGCTAGTCTCTCATTGGTTCTCGCTATTCCTGTTCATCTTCCGCAGAAATTGCAAACTGGGCCAAACAGGAGGTTAAAGGGACTGACTCTCCAACTCGGGAGGATGTTAGTAAAGCGTCTGGAATGTTGCACCCGAGTACCAGGGTACGAAAACTGAGACATATTTGAACACGTCTCCCGATCACATGGTTGATCATACTCTAGGTTCCACATGCATGTTTTAGCTGAAGGAAGAATACCTTAAACCTGGGTAGTTGAAACCCGTGGAATGGGTACCATGCAATATGACTTCAAAGGGTCTTCATTTGCTCACCGAACCTCTCCAATCCTATCACTGCTGCGTTTATGCCCCTGTACACATCCTTGATTCTCCTTCGGAGACATAGCAATCCATAGGTTTTAAGATACTGACTAGTCAGGTACATTCTTAGGCGTTTAATATGCGGTGTTGAGTCCATTTCGTTGAGCAAGGAGTAGCTCTTGTCTATTCCATATTTGGCTTAAGGAACTTTATCTGTGCTCATTTCAATCTCTGGTTTTATGCAGCACCCCAACTCACCTTTACCCTTAAGCAAGCATAAGTTGGTTTTCTAAATTTGAGACCCTGTTCTGTTCTGTAATTCAGTTCCTGTGTAGCCAAGTTTACATTCTGTGTATTACTGATATCTTATGATGTTTCTTTTTCTGTGTGACTTATTTCAGTTAGAATCATCATACCTGAATCCACTCATTGTGCTGCTAAGGGCCTGATGACATAGATTTCATTGCTGAGTGATATTGCTTTGTAAGTAAATACCACAACTTCTTTATCCATTTTTCACTTTCTGCGATGTTGAACTTGTACTGTAAACGAGGTTCTTGTAAACAGAGGCGTCCCAAACTTTGGGGTGGCTGTGTCTTTTTGATTTTAATTTCCCTAAGCTATAGGACCATAATTGGAAGTGCCCTAGGCTCTGTTGCTTTGTTTTTTAGATGTTTCAGGAAACACCATACACTTCTCCCGAGTGTCTGTTGGCAATTTACATCCCGCCCATCAGCATAACAAGGCTCCCAGTTCTCCATGACCTGTCCTGCCTTTCTGGATTTTACACTTTTTTCAGATGGCCCTTTTGACCGGGGGGAAGTGAGACTTCATTGTAGTGCAGATTTCCTTTGCAAGCTTGCTTGGTTGGCCAAAAAGGGCGTATGCGTTTTTTCCTGAATATATTCAGGAAAAAACGCATACGCCCTTTTTGGCCAAGTGCATCATTGTGGACGTTCTGCCTCTTTTCCTATGCTTTCAATGCAATTCCAGTCTACCTCCTGAAATCGGTTTCCTGCAATTCTGCCCCGCTTTCAAGTCCTCTTGGCAGCCTTACTTCAGTATATTTTTGGACGATAGCTGTCATTTATAACTCTGCAGGTTTGTGAATTACAGTGCCCCTGAGCTCCTTTCTTCAACTCGCTTTCTTTTGAGCTGGCCGCAACACCGCAGGATGGCTTCAGGCCCTAATCTGGTTCCGGCACGGCACGCTGAGCCTTTGGTTAATTCCTCTTCCTGGTGGGAAATGAGAGTTAAATTTGCCCGTCCAGACACCTCCAGCTAGTCTCTCATTGGTTCTCACTATTCCTGTTCATCTTCCGCAGAAATTGCAAACTGGGCCAAACAGGAGGTTAAAGGGACTGACTCTCCAAGTCGGGAGGGTGTTAGTAAAGCGTCTGGAATGTTGTACCCGAGTACCAGGGTACGAGAACTGAGACATATTTGAACACGTCTCCCGATCACATGGTTGATCATACTCTAGGTTCCACATGCATGTTTTAGCTGAAGGAAGAATACCTTAAAACTGGGTAGTTGAAACCCGTGGAATGGGTACCATGCAATATGACTTCAAAGGGTCTTCATTTGCTCACCGAACCTCTCCAATCCTATCACTGCTGTGTTTATGCCCCTGTACACATGCTTGATTCTCTTTCGGAGACATAGCAATCCATAGGTTTTAAGATACTTACTAGTCAGGTACATTCTTAGGCGTTTAATATGCGGTGTTGAGTCCATTTCGTTGAGCAAGGAGTAGCTCTTGTCTATTCCATATTTGGCTTAAGGAACTTTATCTGTGCTCATTTCAATCTCTGGTTTTATGCAGCACCCCAACTCACCTTTCCCCTTAAGCAAGCATAAGTTGGTTTTCTAAATTTGAGACCCTGTTCTGTTCTGTAATTCAGTTCCTGTGTAGCCAAGTTTACATTCCGTGTATTACTGATATCTTATGATGTTTCTTTTTCTGTGTGACTTATTTCAGTTAGAATCACCGTACCAGAATCCACTCATTATGCTGCTACGGGCCTGATGACATAGATTTCATTGCTGAGTGATACTGCATTGTACGTAAGTACCACAAGTTCTTTATCCATTTTTCACTTTCTGTGATATTGAACTTGTACGGTAAATGAGGTTCTTGTAAACAGAGGCGTCCCAAACTTTGGGGTGGCTGTGTCTTTTTGATTTTAATTTCCCTAAGCTATAGGACCATAAGTGGAAGTGCCCTAGGCTCTGTTGCTTTGTTTTTTAGATGTTTCAGGAAACACCATACACTTCTCCCGAGTGTCTGTTGAAAATTTACATCCCGCCCATCAGCATAACAAGGCTCCCAGTTCTCCATGGCCTTTCCTGCCTTTCTGGATTTTACACTTTTTTCAGATGGCCCTTTTGACCGGGGGGAAGTGAGACTTCATTGTAGTGCAGATTTCCTTTGCAAGCTTGCTTGGTTGGCCAAAAAGGGCGAATGCGTTTTTTCCTGAATATATTCCGGAAAAAACGCATACGCCCTTTTCGGCCAAGTGCATCATTGTGGACGTTCTGCCTCTTTTCCTATGCTTTCAATGCAATTCCAGTCTACCTCCTGAAATCGGTTTCCTGCAATTCTGCCCTGCTTTCAAGTCCTCTTGGCAGCCTTACTTCAGTATATTTTTGGACGATAGCTGTCATTTATAACTCTGCAGGTTTGTGAATTACAGTGCCCCTGAACTCCTTTCTTCAACTCGCTTTCTTGTGACCTGGCTGCAACACCGCAGGATGGCTTCAGGCCCTAATCTGGTTCCGGCACGGCACGCTGAGCCTTTGGTTAATTCCTCTTCCTGGTGGGAAATGAGAGTTAAATTTGCCCGTCCAGACACCTCCAGCTAGTCTCTCATTGGTTCTCACTATTCCTGTTCATCTTCCGCAGAAATTGCAAACTGGGCCAAACAGGAGGTTAAAGGGACTGACTCTCCAAGTCGGGAGGGTGTTAGTAAAGCGTCTGGAATGTTGTACCCGAGTACCAGGGTACGAGAACTGAGACATATTTGAACACGTCTCCCGATCACATGGTTGATCATACTCTAGGTTCCACATGCATGTTTTAGCTGAAGGAAGAATACCTTAAAACTGGGTAGTTGAAACCCGTGGAATGGGTACCATGCAATATGACTTCAAAGGGTCTTCATTTGCTCACCGAACCTCTCCAATCCTATCACTGCTGTGTTTATGCCCCTGTACACATGCTTGATTCTCTTTCGGAGACATAGCAATCCATAGGTTTTAAGATACTTACTAGTCAGGTACATTCTTAGGCGTTTAATATGCGGTGTTGAGTCCATTTCGTTGAGCAAGGAGTAGCTCTTGTCTATTCCATATTTGGCTTAAGGAACTTTATCTGTGCTCATTTCAATCTCTGGTTTTATGCAGCACCCCAACTCACCTTTCCCCTTAAGCAAGCATAAGTTGGTTTTCTAAATTTGAGACCCTGTTCTGTTCTGTAATTCAGTTCCTGTGTAGCCAAGTTTACATTCCGTGTATTACTGATATCTTATGATGTTTCTTTTTCTGTGTGACTTATTTCAGTTAGAATCACCGTACCAGAATCCACTCATTATGCTGCTACGGGCCTGATGACATAGATTTCATTGCTGAGTGATACTGCATTGTACGTAAGTACCACAAGTTCTTTATCCATTTTTCACTTTCTGTGATATTGAACTTGTACGGTAAATGAGGTTCTTGTAAACAGAGGCGTCCCAAACTTTGGGGTGGCTGTGTCTTTTTGATTTTAATTTCCCTAAGCTATAGGACCATAAGTGGAAGTGCCCTAGGCTCTGTTGCTTTGTTTTTTAGATGTTTCAGGAAACACCATACACTTCTCCCGAGTGTCTGTTGAAAATTTACATCCCGCCCATCAGCATAACAAGGCTCCCAGTTCTCCATGGCCTTTCCTGCCTTTCTGGATTTTACACTTTTTTCAGATGGCCCTTTTGACCGGGGGGAAGTGAGACTTCATTGTAGTGCAGATTTCCTTTGCAAGCTTGCTTGGTTGGCCAAAAAGGGCGAATGCGTTTTTTCCTGAATATATTCCGGAAAAAACGCATACGCCCTTTTCGGCCAAGTGCATCATTGTGGACGTTCTGCCTCTTTTCCTATGCTTTCAATGCAATTCCAGTCTACCTCCTGAAATCGGTTTCCTGCAATTCTGCCCCGCTTTCAAGTCCTCTTGGCAGCCTTACTTCAGTATATTTTTGGACGATAGCTGTCATTTATAACTCTGCAGGTTTGTGAATTACAGTGCCCCTGAACTCCTTTCTTCAACTCGCTTTCTTGTGACCTGGCTGCAACACCGCAGGATGGCTTCAGGCCCTAATCTGGTTCCGGCACGGCACGCTGAGCCTTTGGTTATTTCCTCTTCCTGGTGGGAAATGAGAGTTAAATTTGCCCGTCCAGACACCTCCAGCTAGTCTCTGATTGGTTCTCGCTATTCCTGTTCATCTTCCGCAGAAATTGCAAACTGGGCCAAACAGGAGGTTAAAGGCGCTGACTCTCCAAGTGGGGAGAGTGTTAGTAAAGCGTCTGGAATGTTGCACCCGAGTACCAGGGGAGGAAAACTGAGACATATATGAACACGTCTCCCCTTCACACGGTTGATCATACTCTGGGTTCCACATGCATGTTTTAGCTGAAGGAAGAATCCCTTAAACCTGGAGAGTTGAGACCCGTGTAATGGGTACCATGCAATATGACTTCAAAGGGTCTTCATTTGCTCACCGAACCTCTCCAATCCTATCACTGCTGCGTTTATGCCCCTGTACACATGCTTGATTCTCTTTCGGAGACATAGCAATCCATAGGTTTTAAGATACTTACTAGTCAGGTACATTCTTAGGCGCTTAATATGCGGTGTTGAGTCCATTTCGTTGAGCAAGGAGTAGCTCTTGTCTATTCCATATTTGGCTTAAGGAACTTTATCTGTGTTCATTTCAATCTCTGGTTTTATGCAGCACCCCAACTCACCTTTCCCCTTAAGCAAGCATAAGTTGGTTTTCTAAATTTGAGACCCTGTTCTGTTCTGTAATTCAGTTCCTGTGTAGCCAAGTTTACATTCCGTGTATTACTGATATCTTATGATGTTTCTTTTTCTGTGTGACTTATTTCAGTTAGAATCATCATACCTGAATCCACTCATTGTGCTGCTAAGGGCCTGATGACATAGATTTCATTGCTGAGTGATATTGCTTTGTAAGTAAATACCACAACTTCTTTATCCATTTTTCACTTTCTGCGATGTTGAACTTGTACTGTAAACGAGGTTCTTGTAAACAGAGGCGTCCCAAACTTTGGGGTGGCTGTGTCTTTTTGATTTTAATTTCCCTAAGCTATAGGACCATAAGTGGAAGTGCCCTAGGCTCTGTTGCTTTGTTTTTTAGATGTTTCAGGAAACAGCATACACTTCTCCCGAGTGTCTGTTGGCAATTTACATCCCGCCCATCAGCATAACAAGGCTCCCAGTTCTCCATGGCCTGTCCTGCCTTTCTGGATTTTACACTTTTTTCAGATGGCCCTTTTGACCGGGGGGAAGTGAGACTTCATTGTAGTGCAGATTTCCTTTGCAAGCTTGCTTGGTTGGCCAAAAAGGGCGTATGCGTTTTTTCCTGAATATATTCAGGAAAAAACGCATACGCCCTTTTTGGCC
This sequence comes from Pseudorca crassidens, assembly GCF_039906515.1. NCBI lineage: Eukaryota > Metazoa > Chordata > Mammalia > Artiodactyla > Delphinidae > Pseudorca > Pseudorca crassidens. The sequence continues at coordinate 427,249 of NW_027136311.1, forward strand.
AAGTGCATCATTGTGGACGTTCTGCCTCTTTTCCTATGCTTTCAATGCAATTCCAGTCTGCCTCCTGAAATCGGTTTCCTGCAATTCTGCCCCGCTTTCAAGTCCTCTTGGCAGCCTTACTTCAGTATATTTTTGGACGATAGCTGTCATTTATAACTCTGCAGGTTTGTGAATTACAGTGCCCCTGAGCTCCTTTCTTCAACTCGCTTTCTTTTGAGCTGGCCGCAACACCGCAGGATGGCTTCAGGCCCTAATCTGGTTCCGGCACGGCACGCTGAGCCTTTGGTTAATTCCTCTTCCTGGTGGGAAATGAGAGTTAAATTTGCCCGTCCAGACACCTCCAGCTAGTCTCTCATTGGTTCTCGCTATTCCTGTTCATCTTCCGCAGAAATTGCAAACTGGGCCAAACAGGAGGTTAAAGGGACTGACTCTCCAAGTCGGGAGGGTGTTAGTAAAGCGTCTGGAATGTTGCACCCGAGTACCAGGGTACGAAAACTGAGACATATTTGAACACGTCTCCCGATCACATGGTTGATCATACTCTAGGTTCCACATGCATGTTTTAGCTGAAGGAAGAATACCTTAAACCTGGGTAGTTGAAACCCGTGGAATGGGTACCATGCAATATGACTTCAAAGGGTCTTCATTTGCTCACCGAACCTCTCCAATCCTATCACTGCTGCGTTTATGCCCCTGTACACATGCTTGATTCTCTTTCGGAGACATAGCAATCCATAGGTTTTAAGATACTTACTAGTCAGGTACATTCTTAGGCATTTAATATGCGGTGTTGAGTCCATTTCGTTGAGCAAGGAGTAGCTCTTGTCTATTCCATATTTGGCTTAAGGAACTTTATCTGTGCTCATTTCAATCTCTGGTTTTATGCAGCACCCCAACTCACCTTTACCCTTAAGCAAGCATAAGTTGGTTTTCTAAATTTGAGACCCTGTTCTGTTCTGTAATTCAGTTCCTGTGTAGCCAAGTTTACATTCCGTGTATTACTGATATCTTATGATGTTTCTTTTTCTGTGTGACTTATTTCAGTTAGAATCATCATACCTGAATCCACTCATTGTGCTGCTAAGGGCCTGATGACATAGATTTCATTGCTGAGTGATATTGCTTTGTAAGTAAATACCACAACTTCTTTATCCATTTTTCACTTTCTGCGATGTTGAACTAGTACTGTAAACGAGGTTCTTGTAAACAGAGGCGTCCCAATGTTTGGGGTGGCTGTGTCTTTTTGATTTTAATTTCCCTAAGCTATAGGACCATAAGTGGAAGTGCCCTAGGCTCTGTTGCTTTGTTTTTTAGATGTTTCAGGAAACACCATACACTTCTCCCGAGTGTCTGTTGGCAATTTACATCCCGCCCATCAGCATAACAAGGCTCCCAGTTCTCCATGGCCTGTCCTGCCTTTCTGGATTTTACACTTTTTTCAGATGGCCCTTTTGACCGGGGGGAAGTGAGACTTCATTGTAGTGCAGATTTCCTTTGCAAGCTTGCTTGGTTGGCCAAAAAGGGCGTATGCGTTTTTTCCTGAATATATTCAGGAAAAAACGCATACGCCCTTTTTGGCCAAGTGCATCATTGTGGACGTTCTGCCTCTTTTCCTATGCTTTCAATGCAATTCCAGTCTGCCTCCTGAAATCGGTTTCCTGCAATTCTGCCCCGCTTTCAAGTCCTCTTGGCAGCCTTACTTCAGTATATTTTTGGACGATAGCTGTCATTTATAACTCTGCAGGTTTGTGAATTACAGTGCCCCTGAGCTCCTTTCTTCAACTCGCTTTCTTTTGAGCTGGCCGCAACACCGCAGGATGGCTTCAGGCCCTAATCTGGTTCCGGCACGGCATGCTGAGCCTTTGGTTAATTCCTCTTCCTGGTGGGAAATGAGAGTTAAATTTGCCCGTCCAGACACCTCCAGCTAGTCTCTCATTGGTTCTCGCTATTCCTGTTCATCTTCCGCAGAAATTGCAAACTGGGCCAAACAGGAGGTTAAAGGGACTGACTCTCCAAGTCGGGAGGGTGTTAGTAAAGCGTCTGGAATGTTGCACCCGAGTACCAGGGTACGAAAACTGAGACATATTTGAACACGTCTCCCGATCACATGGTTGATCATATTCTAGGTTCCACATGCATGTTTTAGCTGAAGGAAGAATACCTTAAACCTGGGTAGTTGAAACCCGTGGAATGGGTACCATGCAATATGACTTCAAAGGGTCTTCATTTGCTCACCGAACCTCTCCAATCCTATCACTGCTGCGTTTATGCCCCTGTACACATGCTTGATTCTCTTTCAGAGACATAGCAATCCATAGGTTTTAAGATACTTACTAGTCAGGTACATTCTTAGGCGCTTAATATGGGGTGTTGAGTCCATTTCGTTGAGCAAGGAGTAGCTCTTGTCTATTCCATATTTGGCTTAAGGAACTTTATCTGTGTTCATTTCAATCTCTGGTTTTATGCAGCACCCCAACTCACCTTTCCCCTTAAGCAAGCATAAGTTGGTTTTCTAAATTTGAGACCCTGTTCTGTTCTGTAATTCAGTTCCTGTGTAGCCAAGTTTACATTCCGTGTATTACTGATATCTTATGATGTTTCTTTTTCTGTGTGACTTATTTCAGTTAGAATCATCATACCTGAATCCACTCATTGTGCTGCTAAGGGCCTGATGACATAGATTTCATTGCTGAGTGATATTGCTTTGTAAGTAAATACCACAACTTCTTTATCCATTTTTCACTTTCTGCGATGTTGAACTTGTACGGTAAACGAGGTTCTTGTAAACAGAGGCGTCCCAATGTTTGGGGTGGCTGTGTCTTTTTGATTTTAATTTCCCTGAGCTATAGGAACATAAGTGGAAGTGCCCTAGGCTCTGTTGCTTTGTTTTTTAGATGTTTCAGGAAACACCATACACTTCTCCTGAGTGTCTGTTGGCAATTTACATCCCGCCCATCAGCATAACAAGGCTCCCAGTTCTCCATGGCCTGTCCTGTCTTTCTGGATTTTACACTTTTTTCAGATGGCCCTTTTGACCGGGGGGAAGTGAGACTTCATTGTAGTGCAGATTTCCTTTGCAAGCTTGCTTGGTTGGCCAAAAAGGGCGTATGCGTTTCTTCCTGAATATATTCAGGAAAAAACGCATACGCCCTTTTTGGCCAAGTGCATCATTGTGGACGTTCTGCCTCTTTTCCTATGCTTTCAATGCAATTCCAGTCTACCTCCTGAAATCGGTTTCCTGCAATTCTGCCCCGCTTTCAAGTCCTCTTGGCAGCCTTACTTCAGTATATTTTTGGACGATAGCTGTCATTTATAACTCTGCAGGTTTGTGAATTACAGTGCCCCTGAGCTCCTTTCTTCAACTCGCTTTCTTTTGAGCTGGCCGCAACACCGCAGGATGGCTTCAGGCCCTAATCTGGTTCCGGCACGGCACGCTGAGCCTTTGGTTAATTCCTCTTCCTGGTGGGAAATGAGAGTTAAAGTTGCCCGTCCAGACACCTCCAGCTAGTCTCTCATTGGTTCTCGCTATTCCTGTTCATCTTCCGCAGAAATTGCAAACTGGGCCAAACAGGAGGTTAAAGGGACTGACTCTCCAAGTCGGGAGGGTGTTAGTAAAGCGTCTGGAATGTTGCACCCGAGTACCAGGGTACGAAAACTGAGACATATTTGAACACGTCTCCTGATCACATGGTTGATCATACTCTAGGTTCCACATGCATGTTTTAGCTGAAGGTAGAATACCTTAAACCTGGGTAGTTGAAACCCGTGGAATGGGTACCATGCAATATGACTTCAAAGGGTCTTCATTTGCTCACCGAACCTCTCCAATCCTATCACTGCTGCGTTTATGCCCCTGTACACATGCTTGATTCTCTTTCGGAGACATAGCAATCCATAGGTTTTAAGATACTTACTAGTCAGGTACATTCTTAGGCATTTAATATGCGGTGTTGAGTCCATTTCGTTGAGCAAGGAGTAGCTCTTGTCTATTCCATATTTGGCTTAAGGAACTTTATCTGTGTTCATTTCAATCTCTGGTTTTATGCAGCACCCCAACTCACCTTTCCCCTTAAGCAAGCATAAGTTGGTTTTCTAAATTTGAGACCCTGTTCTGTTCTGTAATTCAGTTCCTGTGTAGCCAAGTTTTCATTCCGTGTATTACTGATATCTTATGATGTTTCTTTTTCTGTGTGACTTATTTCAGTTAGAATCATCATACCTGAATCCACTCATTGTGCTGCTAAGGGCCTGATGACATAGATTTCATTGCTGAGTGATATTGCTTTGTAAGTAAATACCACAACTTCTTTATCCATTTTTCACTTTCTGCGATGTTGAACTTGTACTGTAAACGAGGTTCTTGTAAACAGAGGCGTCCCAAACTTTGGGGTGGCTGTGTCTTTTTGATTTTAATTTCCCTAAGCTATAGGACCATAAGTGGAAGTGCCCTAGGCTCTGTTGCTTTGTTTTTTAGATGTTTCAGGAAACACCATACACTTCTCCCGAGTGTCTGTTGGCAATTTACATCCCGCCCATCAGCATAACAAGGCTCCCAGTTCTCCATGGCCTGTCCTGCCTTTCTGGATTTTACACTTTTTTCAGATGGCCCTTTTGACCGGGGGGAAGTGAGACTTCATTGTAGTGCAGATTTCCTTTGCAAGCTTGCTTGGTTGGCCAAAAAGGGCGTATGCGTTTTTTCCTGAATATATTCAGGAAAAAACGCATACGCCCTTTTTGGCCAAGTGCATCATTGTGGACGTTCTGCCTCTTTTCCTATGCTTTCAATGCAATTCCAGTCTGCCTCCTGAAATCGGTTTCCTGCAATTCTGCCCCGCTTTCAAGTCCTCTTGGCAGCCTTACTTCGGTATATTTTTGGACGATAGCTGTCATTTATAACTCTGCAGGTTTGTGAATTACAGTGCCCCTGAGCTCCTTTCTTCAACTCGCTTTCTTTTGAGCTGGCCGCAACACCGCAGGATGGCTTCAGGCCCTAATCTGGTTCCGGCACGGCACGCTGAGCCTTTGGTTAATTCCTCTTCCTGGTGGGAAATGAGAGTTAAATTTGCCCGTCCAGACACCTCCAGCTAGTCTCTCATTGGTTCTCGCTATTCCTGTTCATCTTCCGCAGAAATTGCAAACTGGGCCAAACAGGAGGTTAAAGGGACTGACTCTCCAAGTCGGGAGGGTGTTAGTAAAGCGTCTGGAATGTTGCACCCGAGTACCAGGGTACGAAAACTGAGACATATTTGAACACGTCTCCCGATCACATGGTTGATCATACTCTAGGTTCCACATGCATGTTTTAGCTGAAGGAAGAATACCTTAAACCTGGGTAGTTGAAACCCGTGGAATGGGTACCATGCAATATGACTTCAAAGGGTCTTCATTTGCTCACCGAACCTCTCCAATCCTATCACTGCTGCGTTTATGCCCCTGTACACATGCTTGATTCTCTTTCGGAGACATAGCAATCCATAGGTTTTAAGATACTTACTAGTCAGGTACATTCTTAGGCATTTAATATGCGGTGTTGAGTCCATTGCGTTGAGCAAGGAGTAGCTCTTGTCTATTCCATATTTGGCTTAAGGAACTTTATCTGTGCTCATTTCAATCTCTGGTTTTATGCAGCACCCCAACTCACCTTTCCCCTTAAGCAAGCATAAGTTGGTTTTCTAAATTTGAGACCCTGTTCTGTTCTGTAATTCAGTTCCTGTGTAGCCAAGTTTACATTCCGTGTATTACTGATATCTTATGATGTTTCTTTTTCTGTGTGACTTATTTCAGTTAGAATCATCATACCTGAATCCACTCATTGTGCTGCTAAGGGCCTGATGACATAGATTTCATTGCTGAGTGATATTGCTTTGTAAGTAAATACCACAACTTCTTTATCCATTTTTCACTTTCTGCGATGTTGAACTTGTACTGTAAACGAGGTTCTTGTAAACAGAGGCGTCCCAAACTTTGGGGTGGCTGTGTCTTTTTGATTTTAATTTCCCTAAGCTATAGGACCATAAGTGGAAGTGCCCTAGGCTCTGTTGCTTTGTTTTTTAGATGTTTCAGGAAACACCATACACTTCTCCCGAGTGTCTGTTGGCAATTTACATCCCGCCCATCAGCATAACAAGGCTCCCAGTTCTCCATGGCCTGTCCTGCCTTTCTGGATTTTACACTTTTTTCAGATGGCCCTTTTGACCGGGGGGATGTGAGACTTCATTGTAGTGCAGATTTCCTTTGCAAGCTTGCTTGGTTGGCCAAAAAGGGCGTATGCGTTTTTTCCTGAATATATTCAGGAAAAAACGCATACGCCCTTTTTGGCCAAGTGCATCATTGTGGACGTTCTGCCTCTTTTCCTATGCTTTCAATGCAATTCCAGTCTGCCTCCTGAAATCGGTTTCCTGCAATTCTGCCCCGCTTTCAAGTCCTCTTGGCAGCCTTACTTCAGTATATTTTTGGACGATAGCTGTCATTTATAACTCTGCAGGTTTGTGAATTACAGTGCCCCTGAGCTCCTTTCTTCAACTCGCTTTCTTTTGAGCTGGCCGCAACACCGCAGGATGGCTTCAGGCCCTAATCTGGTTCCGGCACGGCACGCTGAGCCTTTGGTTAATTCCTCTTCCTGGTGGGAAATGAGAGTTAAATTTGCCCGTCCAGACACCTCCAGCTAGTCTCTCATTGGTTCTCGCTATTCCTGTTCATCTTCCGCAGAAATTGCAAACTGGGCCAAACAGGAGGTTAAAGGGACTGACTCTCCAAGTCGGGAGGGTGTTAGTAAAGCGTCTGGAATGTTGCACCCGAGTACCAGGGTACGAAAACTGAGACATATTTGAACACGTCTCCCGATCACATGGTTGATCATACTCTAGGTTCCACATGCATGTTTTAGCTGAAGGAAGAATACCTTAAACCTGGGTAGTTGAAACCCGTGGAATGGGTACCATGCAATATGACTTCAAAGGGTCTTCATTTGCTCACCGAACCTCTCCAATCCTATCACTGCTGCGTTTATGCCCCTGTACACATGCTTGATTCTCTTTCGGAGACATAGCAATCCATAGGTTTTAAGATACTTACTAGTCAGGTACATTCTTAGGCATTTAATATGCGGTGTTGAGTCCATTTCGTTGAGCAAGGAGTAGCTCTTGTCTATTCCATATTTGGCTTAAGGAACTTTATCTGTGCTCATTTCAATCTCTGGTTTTATGCAGCACCCCAACTCACCTTTCCCCTTAAGCAAGCATAAGTTGGTTTTCTAAATTTGAGACCCTGTTCTGTTCTGTAATTCAGTTCCTGTGTAGCCAAGTTTACATTCCGTGTATTACTGATATCTTATGATGTTTCTTTTTCTGTGTGACTTATTTCAGTTAGAATCATCATACCTGAATCCACTCATTGTGCTGCTAAGGGCCTGATGACATAGATTTCATTGCTGAGTGATATTGCTTTGTAAGTAAATACCACGACTTCTTTATCCATTTTTCACTTTCTGCGATGTTGAACTTGTACGGTAAACGAGGTTCTTGTAAACAGAGGCGTCCCAATGTTTGGGGTGGCTGTGTCTTTTTGATTTTAATTTCCCTAAGCTATAGGACCATAAGTGGAAGTGCCCTAGGCTCTGTTGCTTTGTTTTTTAGATGTTTCAGGAAACACCTTACACTTCTCCCGAGTGTCTGTTGGCAATTTACATCCCGCCCATCAGCATAACAAGGCTCCCAGTTCTCCATGGCCTGTCCTGCCTTTCTGGATTTTACACTTTTTTCAGATGGCCCTTTTGACCGGGGGGAAGTGAGACTTCATTGTAGTGCAGATTTCCTTTGCAAGCTTGCTTGGTTGGCCAAAAAGGGCGTATGCGTTTTTTCCTGAATATATTCAGGAAAAAACGCATACGCCCTTTTTGGCCAAGTGCATCATTGTGGACGTTCTGCCTCTTTTCCTATGCTTTCAATGCAATTCCAGTCTGCCTCCTGAAATCGGTTTCCTGCAATTCTGCCCCGCTTTCAAGTCCTCTTGGCAGCCTTACTTCAGTATATTTTTGGACGATAGCTGTCATTTATAACTCTGCAGGTTTGTGAATTACAGTGCCCCTGAGCTCCTTTCTTCAACTCGCTTTCTTTTGAGCTGGCCGCAACACCGCAGGATGGCTTCAGGCCCTAATCTGGTTCCGGCACGGCATGCTGAGCCTTTGGTTAATTCCTCTTCCTGGTGGGAAATGAGAGTTAAATTTGCCCGTCCAGACACCTCCAGCTAGTCTCTCATTGGTTCTCGCTATTCCTGTTCATCTTCCGCAGAAATTGCAAACTGGGCCAAACAGGAGGTTAAAGGGACTGACTCTCCAAGTCGGGAGGGTGTTAGTAAAGCGTCTGGAATGTTGCACCCGAGTACCAGGGTACGAAAACTGAGACATATTTGAACACGTCTCCCGATCACATGGTTGATCATACTCTAGGTTCCACATGCATGTTTTAGCTGAAGGAAGAATACCTTAAACCTGGGTAGTTGAAACCCGTGGAATGGGTACCATGCAATATGACTTCAAAGGGTCTTCATTTGCTCACCGAACCTCTCCAATCCTATCACTGCTGCGTTTATGTCCCTGTACACATGCTTGATTCTCTTTCGGAGACATAGCAATCCATAGGTTTTAAGATACTTACTAGTCAGGTACATTCTTAGGCGCTTAATATGGGGTGTTGAGTCCATTTCGTTGAGCAAGGAGTAGCTCTTGTCTATTCCATATTTGGCTTAAGGAACTTTATCTGTGTTCATTTCAATCTCTGGTTTTATGCAGCACCCCAACTCACCTTTCCCCTTAAGCAAGCATAAGTTGGTTTTCTAAATTTGAGACCCTGTTCTGTTCTGTAATTCAGTTCCTGTGTAGCCAAGTTTACATTCCATGTATTACTGATATCTTATGATGTTTCTTTTTCTGTGTGACTTATTTCAGTTAGAATCATCATACCTGAATCCACTCATTGTGCTGCTAAGGGCCTGATGACATAGATTTCATTGCTGAGTGATATTGCTTTGTAAGTAAATACCACAACTTCTTTATCCATTTTTCACTTTCTGCGATGTTGAACTTGTACTGTAAACGAGGTTCTTGTAAACAGAGGCGTCCCAATGTTTGGGGTGGCTGTGTCTTTTTGATTTTAATTTCCCTAAGCTATAGGACCATAAGTGGAAGTGCCCTAGGCTCTGTTGCTTTGTTTTTTAGATGTTTCAGGAAACACCATACATTTCTCCCGAGTGTCTGTTGGCAATTTACATCCCGCCCATCAGCATAACAAGGCTCCCAGTTCTCCATGGCCTGTCCTGTCTTTCTGGATTTTACACTTTTTTCAGATGGCCCTTTTGACCGGGGGGAAGTGAGACTTCATTGTAGTGCAGATTTCCTTTGCAAGCTTGCTTGCTTGGCCAAAAAGGGCGTATGCATTTCTTCCTGAATATATTCAGGAAAAAAAGCATACGCCCTTTTTGGCCAAGTGCATCATTGTGGACGTTCTGCCTCTTTTCCTATGCTTTCAATGCAATTCCAGTCTACCTCCTGAAATCGGTTTCCTGCAATTCTGCCCCGCTTTCAAGTCCTCTTGGCAGCCTTACTTCAGTATATTTTTGGACGATAGCTGTCATTTATAACTCTGCAGGTTTGTGAATTACAGTGCCCCTGAGCTCCTTTCTTCAACTCGCTTTCTTTTGAGCTGGCCGCAACACCGCAGGATGGCTTCAGGCCCTAATCTGGTTCCGGCACGGCACGCTGAGCCTTTGGTTAATTCCTCTTCCTGGTGGGAAATGAGAGTTAAAGTTGCCCGTCCAGACACCTCCAGCTAGTCTCTCATTGGTTCTCGCTATTCCTGTTCATCTTCCGCAGAAATTGCAAACTGGGCCAAACAGGAGGTTAAAGGGACTGACTCTCCAAGTCGGGAGGGTGTTAGTAAAGCGTCTGGAATGTTGCACCCGAGTACCAGGGTACGAAAACTGAGACATATTTGAACACGTCTCCTGATCACATGGTTGATCATACTCTAGGTTCCACATGCATGTTTTAGCTGAAGGAAGAATACCTTAAACCTGGGTAGTTGAAACCCGTGGAATGGGTACCATGCAATATGACTTCAAAGGGTCTTCATTTGCTCACCGAACCTCTCCAATCCTATCACTGCTGCGTTTATGCCCCTGTACACATGCTTGATTCTCTTTCGGAGACATAGCAATCCATAGGTTTTAAGATACTTACTAGTCAGGTACATTCTTAGGCATTTAATATGCGGTGTTGAGTCCATTTTGTTGAGCAAGGAGTAGCTCTTGTCTATTCCATATTTGGCTTAAGGAACTTTATCTGTGCTCATTTCAATCTCTGGTTTTATGCAGCACCCCAACTCACCTTTCCCCTTAAGCAAGCATAAGTTGGTTTTCTAAATTTGAGACCCTGTTCTGTTCTGTAATTCAGTTCCTGTGTAGCCAAGTTTACATTCCGTGTATTACTGATATCTTATGATGTTTCTTTTTCTGTGTGACTTATTTCAGTTAGAATCATCATACCTGAATCCACTCATTGTGCTGCTAAGGGCCTGATGACATAGATTTCATTGCTGAGTGATATTGCTTTGTAAGTAAATACCACAACTTCTTTATCCATTTTTCACTTTCTGCGATGTTGAACTTGTACGGTAAACGAGGTTCTTGTAAACAGAGGCGTCCCAAACTTTGGGGTGGCTGTGTCTTTTTGATTTTAATTTCCCTAAGCTATAGGACCATAAGTGGAAGTGCCCTAGGCTCTGTTGCTTTGTTTTTTAGATGTTTCAGGAAACACCATACACTTCTCCCGAGTGTCTGTTGGCAATTTACATCCCGCCCATCAGCATAACAAGGCTCCCAGTTCTCCATGGCCTGTCCTGCCTTTCTGGATTTTACACTTTTTTCAGATGGCCCTTTTGACCGGGGGGAAGTGAGACTTCATTGTAGTGCAGATTTCCTTTGCAAGCTTGCTTGGTTGGCCAAAAAGGGCGTATGCGTTTTTTCCTGAATATATTCAGGAAAAAACGCATACGCCCTTTTTGGCCAAGTGCATCATTGTGGACGTTCTGCCTCTTTTCCTATGCTTTCAATGCAATTCCAGTCTGCCTCCTGAAATCGGTTTCCTGCAATTCTGCCCCGCTTTCAAGTCCTCTTGGCAGCCTTACTTCAGTATATTTTTGGACGATAGCTGTCATTTATAACTCTGCAGGTTTGTGAATTACAGTGCCCCTGAGCTCCTTTCTTCAACTCGCTTTCTTTTGAGCTGGCCGCAACACCGCAGGATGGCTTCAGGCCCTAATCTGGTTCCGGCACGGCACGCTGAGCCTTTGGTTAATTCCTCTTCCTGGTGGGAAATGAGAGTTAAATTTGCCCGTCCAGACACCTCCAGCTAGTCTCTCATTGGTTCTCGCTATTCCTGTTCATCTTCCGCAGAAATTGCAAACTGGGCCAAACAGGAGGTTAAAGGGACTGACTCTCCAAGTCGGGAGGGTGTTAGTAAAGCGTCTGGAATGTTGCACCCGAGTACCAGGGTACGAAAACTGAGACATATTTGAACACGTCTCCCGATCACATGGTTGATCATACTCTAGGTTCCACATGCATGTTTTAGCTGAAGGAAGAATACCTTAAACCTGGGTAGTTGAAACCCGTGGAATGGGTACCATGCAATATGACTTCAAAGGGTCTTCATTTGCTCACTGAACCTCTCCAATCCTATCACTGCTGCGTTTATGCCCCTGTACACATGCTTGATTCTCTTTCGGAGACATAGCAATCCATAGGTTTTAAGATACTTACTAGTCAGGTACATTCTTAGGCATTTAATATGCGGTGTTGAGTCCATTTCGTTGAGCAAGGAGTAGCTCTTGTCTATTCCATATTTGGCTTAAGGAACTTTATCTGTGCTCATTTCAATCTCTGGTTTTATGCAGCACCCCAACTCACCTTTCCCCTTAAGCAAGCATAAGTTGGTTTTCTAAATTTGAGACCCTGTTCTGTTCTGTAATTCAGTTCCTGTGTAGCCAAGTTTACATTCCGTGTATTACTGATATCTTATGATGTTTCTTTTTCTGTGTGACTTATTTCAGTTAGAATCATCATACCTGAATCCACTCATTGTGCTGCTAAGGGCCTGATGACATAGATTTCATTGCTGAGTGATATTGCTTTGTAAGTAAATACCACAACTTCTTTATCCATTTTTCACTTTCTGCGATGTTGAACTTGTACGGTAAACGAGGTTCTTGTAAACAGAGGCGTCCCAAACTTTGGGGTGGCTGTGTCTTTTTGATTTTAATTTCCCTAAGCTATAGGACCATAAGTGGAAGTGCCCTAGGCTCTGTTGCTTTGTTTTTTAGATGTTTCAGGAAACACCATACACTTCTCCCGAGTGTCTGTTGGCAATTTACATCCCGCCCATCAGCATAACAAGGCTCCCAGTTCTCCATGGCCTGTCCTGCCTTTCTGGATTTTACACTTTTTTCAGATGGCCCTTTTGACCGGGGGGAAGTGAGACTTCATTGTAGTGCAGATTTCCTTTGCAAGCTTGCTTGCTTGGCCAAAAAGGGCGTATGCGTTTTTTCCTGAATATATTCAGGAAAAAACGCATACGCCCTTTTTGGCCAAGTGCATCATTGTGGACGTTCTGCCTCTTTTCCTATGCTTTCAATGCAATTCCAGTCTGCCTCCTGAAATCGGTTTCCTGCAATTCTGCCCCGCTTTCAAGTCCTCTTGGCAGCCTTACTTCAGTATATTTTTGGACGATAGCTGTCATTTATAACTCTGCAGGTTTGTGAATTACAGTGCCCCTGAGCTCCTTTCTTCAACTCGCTTTCTTTTGAGCTGGCCGCAACACCGCAGGATGGCTTCAGGCCCTAATCTGGTTCCGGCACGGCACGCTGAGCCTTTGGTTAATTCCTCTTCCTGGTGGGAAATGAGAGTTAAATTTGCCCGTCCAGACACCTCCAGCTAGTCTCTCATTGGTTCTCGCTATTCCTGTTCATCTTCCGCAGAAATTGCAAACTGGGCCAAACAGGAGGTTAAAGGGACTGACTCTCCAAGTCGGGAGGGTGTTAGTAAAGCGTCTGGAATGTTGCACCCGAGTACCAGGGTACGAAAACTGAGACATATTTGAACACGTCTCCCGATCACATGGTTGATCATACTCTAGGTTCCACATGCATGTTTTAGCTGAAGGAAGAATACCTTAAACCTGGGTAGTTGAAACCCGTGGAATGGGTACCATGCAATATGACTTCAAAGGGTCTTCATTTGCTCACTGAACCTCTCCAATCCTATCACTGCTGCGTTTATGCCCCTGTACACATGCTTGATTCTCTTTCGGAGACATAGCAATCCATAGGTTTTAAGATACTTACTAGTCAGGTACATTCTTAGGCATTTAATATGCGGTGTTGAGTCCATTTCGTTGAGCAAGGAGTAGCTCTTGTCTATTCCATATTTGGCTTAAGGAACTTTATCTGTGCTCATTTCAATCTCTGGTTTTATGCAGCACCCCAACTCACCTTTCCCCTTAAGCAAGCATAAGTTGGTTTTCTAAATTTGAGACCCTGTTCTGTTCTGTAATTCAGTTCCTGTGTAGCCAAGTTTACATTCCGTGTATTACTGATATCTTATGATGTTTCTTTTTCTGTGTGACTTATTTCAGTTAGAATCATCATACCTGAATCCACTCATTGTGCTGCTAAGGGCCTGATGACATAGATTTCATTGCTGAGTGATATTGCTTTGTAAGTAAATACCACAACTTCTTTATCCATTTTTCACTTTCTGTGATGTTGAACTTGTACTGTAAACGAGGTTCTTGTAAACAGAGGCGTCCCAAACTTTGGGGTGGCTGTGTCTTTTTGATTTTAATTTCCCTAAGCTATAGGACCATAAGTGGAAGTGCCCTAGGCTCTGTTGCTTTGTTTTTTAGATGTTTCAGGAAACACCATACACTTCTCCCGAGTGTCTGTTGGCAATTTACATCCCGCCCATCAGCATAACAAGGCTCCCAGTTCTCCATGGCCTGTCCTGCCTTTCTGGATTTTACACTTTTTTCAGATGGCCCTTTTGACCGGGGGGAAGTGAGACTTCATTGTAGTGCAGATTTCCTTTGCAAGCTTGCTTGGTTGGCCAAAAAGGGCGTATGCGTTTTTTCCTGAATATATTCAGGAAAAAACGCATACGCCCTTTTTGGCCAAGTGCATCATTGTGGACGTTCTGCCTCTTTTCCTATGCTTTCAATGCAATTCCAGTCTGCCTCCTGAAATCGGTTTCCTGCAATTCTGCCCCGCTTTCAAGTCCTCTTGGCAGCCTTACTTCAGTATATTTTTGGACGATAGCTGTCATTTATAACTCTGCAGGTTTGTGAATTACAGTGCCCCTGAGCTCCTTTCTTCAACTCGCTTTCTTTTGAGCTGGCCGCAACACCGCAGGATGGCTTCAGGCCCTAATCTGGTTCCGGCACGGCACGCTGAGCCTTTGGTTAATTCCTCTTCCTGGTGGGAAATGAGAGTTAAATTTGCCCGTCCAGACACCTCCAGCTAGTCTCTCATTGGTTCTCGCTATTCCTGTTCATCTTCCGCAGAAATTGCAAACTGGGCCAAACAGGAGGTTAAAGGGACTGACTCTCCAAGTCGGGAGGGTGTTAGTAAAGCGTCTGGAATGTTGCACCCGAGTACCAGGGTACGAAAACTGAGACATATTTGAACACGTCTCCCGATCACATGGTTGATCATACTCTAGGTTCCACATGCATGTTTTAGCTGAAGGAAGAATACCTTAAACCTGGGTAGTTGAAACCCGTGGAATGGGTACCATGCAATATGACTTCAAAGGGTCTTCATTTGCTCACTGAACCTCTCCAATCCTATCACTGCTGCGTTTATGCCCCTGTACACATGCTTGATTCTCTTTCGGAGACATAGCAATCCATAGGTTTTAAGATACTTACTAGTCAGGTACATTCTTAGGCATTTAATATGCGGTGTTGAGTCCATTTCGTTGAGCAAGGAGTAGCTCTTGTCTATTCCATATTTGGCTTAAGGAACTTTATCTGTGCTCATTTCAATCTCTGGTTTTATGCAGCACCCCAACTCACCTTTCCCCTTAAGCAAGCATAAGTTGGTTTTCTAAATTTGAGACCCTGTTCTGTTCTGTAATTCAGTTCCTGTGTAGCCAAGTTTACATTCCGTGTATTACTGATATCTTATGATGTTTCTTTTTCTGTGTGACTTATTTCAGTTAGAATCATCATACCTGAATCCACTCATTGTGCTGCTAAGGGCCTGATGACATAGATTTCATTGCTGAGTGATATTGCTTTGTAAGTAAATACCACAACTTCTTTATCCATTTTTCACTTTCTGTGATGTTGAACTTGTACTGTAAACGAGGTTCTTGTAAACAGAGGCGTCCCAAACTTTGGGGTGGCTGTGTCTTTTTGATTTTAATTTCCCTAAGCTATAGGACCATAAGTGGAAGTGCCCTAGGCTCTGTTGCTTTGTTTTTTAGATGTTTCAGGAAACACCATACACTTCTCCCGAGTGTCTGTTGGCAATTTACATCCCGCCCATCAGCATAACAAGGCTCCCAGTTCTCCATGGCCTGTCCTGCCTTTCTGGATTTTACACTTTTTTCAGATGGCCCTTTTGACCGGGGGGAAGTGAGACTTCATTGTAGTGCAGATTTCCTTTGCAAGCTTGCTTGGTTGGCCAAAAAGGGCGTATGCGTTTTTTCCTGAATATATTCAGGAAAAAACGCATACGCCCTTTTTGGCCAAGTGCATCATTGTGGACGTTCTGCCTCTTTTCCTATGCTTTCAATGCAATTCCAGTCTGCCTCCTGAAATCGGTTTCCTGCAATTCTGCCCCGCTTTCAAGTCCTCTTGGCAGCCTTACTTCAGTATATTTTTGGACGATAGCTGTCATTTATAACTCTGCAGGTTTGTGAATTACAGTGCCCCTGAGCTCCTTTCTTCAACTCGCTTTCTTTTGAGCTGGCCGCAACACCGCAGGATGGCTTCAGGCCCTAATCTGGTTCCGGCACGGCACGCTGAGCCTTTGGTTAATTCCTCTTCCTGGTGGGAAATGAGAGTTAAATTTGCCCGTCCAGACACCTCCAGCTAGTCTCTCATTGGTTCTCGCTATTCCTGTTCATCTTCCGCAGAAATTGCAAACTGGGCCAAACAGGAGGTTAAAGGGACTGACTCTCCAAGTCGGGAGGGTGTTAGTAAAGCGTCTGGAATGTTGCACCCGAGTACCAGGGTACGAAAACTGAGACATATTTGAACACGTCTCCCGATCACATGGTTGATCATACTCTAGGTTCCACATGCATGTTTTAGCTGAAGGAAGAATACCTTAAACCTGGGTAGTTGAAACCCGTGGAATGGGTACCATGCAATATGACTTCAAAGGGTCTTCATTTGCTCACCGAACCTCTCCAATCCTATCACTGCTGCGTTTATGCCCCTGTACACATGCTTGATTCTCTTTCGGAGACATAGCAATCCATAGGTTTTAAGATACTTACTAGTCAGGTACATTCTTAGGCATTTAATATGCGGTGTTGAGTCCATTTCGTTGAGCAAGAGGTAGCTCTTGTCTATTCCATATTTGGCTTAAGGAACTTTATCTGTGCTCATTTCAATCTCTGGTTTTATGCAGCACCCCAACTCACCTTTCCCCTTAAGCAAGCATAAGTTGGTTTTCTAAATTTGAGACCCTGTTCTGTTCTGTAATTCAGTTCCTGTGTAGCCAAGTTTACATTCCGTGTATTACTGATATCTTATGATGTTTCTTTTTCTGTGTGACTTATTTCAGTTAGAATCATCATACCTGAATCCACTCATTGTGCTGCTAAGGGCCTGATGACATAGATTTCATTGCTGAGTGATATTGCTTTGTAAGTAAATACCACAACTTCTTTATCCATTTTTCACTTTCTGTGATGTTGAACTTGTACTGTAAACGAGGTTCTTGTAAACAGAGGCGTCCCAAACTTTGGGGTGGCTGTGTCTTTTTGATTTTAATTTCCCTAAGCTATAGGACCATAAGTGGAAGTGCCCTAGGCTCTGTTGCTTTGTTTTTTAGATGTTTCAGGAAACACCATACACTTCTCCCGAGTGTCTGTTGGCAATTTACATCCCGCCCATCAGCATAACAAGGCTCCCAGTTCTCCATGGCCTGTCCTGCCTTTCTGGATTTTACACTTTTTTCAGATGGCCCTTTTGACCGGGGGGAAGTGAGACTTCATTGTAGTGCAGATTTCCTTTGCAAGCTTGCTTGGTTGGCCAAAAAGGGCGTATGCGTTTTTTCCTGAATATATTCAGGAAAAAACGCATACGCCCTTTTTGGCCAAGTGCATCATTGTGGACGTTCTGCCTCTTTTCCTATGCTTTCAATGCAATTCCAGTCTGCCTCCTGAAATCGGTTTCCTGCAATTCTGCCCCGCTTTCAAGTCCTCTTGGCAGCCTTACTTCAGTATATTTTTGGACGATAGCTGTCATTTATAACTCTGCAGGTTTGTGAATTACAGTGCCCCTGAGCTCCTTTCTTCAACTCGCTTTCTTTTGAGCTGGCCGCAACACCGCAGGATGGCTTCAGGCCCTAATCTGGTTCCGGCACGGCACGCTGAGCCTTTGGTTAATTCCTCTTCCTGGTGGGAAATGAGAGTTAAATTTGCCCGTCCAGACACCTCCAGCTAGTCTCTCATTGGTTCTCGCTATTCCTGTTCATCTTCCGCAGAAATTGCAAACTGGGCCAAACAGGAGGTTAAAGGGACTGACTCTCCAAGTCGGGAGGGTGTTAGTAAAGCGTCTGGAATGTTGCACCCGAGTACCAGGGTACGAAAACTGAGACATATTTGAACACGTCTCCCGATCACATGGTTGATCATACTCTAGGTTCCACATGCATGTTTTAGCTGAAGGAAGAATACCTTAAACCTGGGTAGTTGAAACCCGTGGAATGGGTACCATGCAATATGACTTCAAAGGGTCTTCATTTGCTCACTGAACCTCTCCAATCCTATCACTGCTGCGTTTATGCCCCTGTACACATGCTTGATTCTCTTTCGGAGACATAGCAATCCATAGGTTTTAAGATACTTACTAGTCAGGTACATTCTTAGGCATTTAATATGCGGTGTTGAGTCCATTTCGTTGAGCAAGGAGTAGCTCTTGTCTATTCCATATTTGGCTTAAGGAACTTTATCTGTGCTCATTTCAATCTCTGGTTTTATGCAGCACCCCAACTCACCTTTCCCCTTAAGCAAGCATAAGTTGGTTTTCTAAATTTGAGACCCTGTTCTGTTCTGTAATTCAGTTCCTGTGTAGCCAAGTTTACATTCCGTGTATTACTGATATCTTATGATGTTTCTTTTTCTGTGTGACTTATTTCAGTTAGAATCATCATACCTGAATCCACTCATTGTGCTGCTAAGGGCCTGATGACATAGATTTCATTGCTGAGTGATATTGCTTTGTAAGTAAATACCACAACTTCTTTATCCATTTTTCACTTTCTGCGATGTTGAACTTGTACGGTAAACGAGGTTCTTGTAAACAGAGGCGTCCCAAACTTTGGGGTGGCTGTGTCTTTTTGATTTTAATTTCCCTAAGCTATAGGACCATAAGTGGAAGTGCCCTAGGCTCTGTTGCTTTGTTTTTTAGATGTTTCAGGAAACACCATACACTTCTCCCGAGTGTCTGTTGGCAATTTACATCCCGCCCATCAGCATAACAAGGCTCCCAGTTCTCCATGGCCTGTCCTGCCTTTCTGGATTTTACACTTTTTTCAGATGGCCCTTTTGACCGGGGGGAAGTGAGACTTCATTGTAGTGCAGATTTCCTTTGCAAACTTGCTTGCTTGGCCAAAAAGGGCGTATGCGTTTTTTCCTGAATATATTCAGGAAAAAACGCATACGCCCTTTTTGGCCAAGTGCATCATTGTGGACGTTCTGCCTCTTTTCCTATGCTTTCAATGCAATTCCAGTCTGCCTCCTGAAATCGGTTTCCTGCAATTCTGCCCCGCTTTCAAGTCCTCTTGGCAGCCTTACTTCAGTATATTTTTGGACGATAGCTGTCATTTATAACTCTGCAGGTTTGTGAATTACAGTGCCCCTGAGCTCCTTTCTTCAACTCGCTTTCTTTTGAGCTGGCCGCAACACCGCAGGATGGCTTCAGGCCCTAATCTGGTTCCGGCACGGCACGCTGAGCCTTTGGTTAATTCCTCTTCCTGGTGGGAAATGAGAGTTAAATTTGCCCGTCCAGACACCTTCCAGCTAGTCTCTCATTGGTTCTCGCTATTCCTGTTCATCTTCCGCAGAAATTGCAAACTGGGCCAAACAGGAGGTTAAAGGGACTGACTCTCCAAGTCGGGAGGGTGTTAGTAAAGCGTCTGGAATGTTGCACCCGAGTACCAGGGTACGAAAACTGAGACATATTTGAACACGTCTCCCGATCACATGGTTGATCATACTCTAGGTTCCACATGCATGTTTTAGCTGAAGGAAGAATACCTTAAACCTGGGTAGTTGAAACCCGTGGAATGGGTACCATGCAATATGACTTCAAAGGGTCTTCATTTGCTCACCGAACCTCTCCAATCCTATCACTGCTGCGTTTATGCCCCTGTACACATGCTTGATTCTCTTTCGGAGACATAGCAATCCATAGGTTTTAAGATACTTACTAGTCAGGTACATTCTTAGGCATTTAATATGCGGTGTTGAGTCCATTTCGTTGAGCAAGGAGTAGCTCTTGTCTATTCCATATTTGGCTTAAGGAACTTTATCTGTGCTCATTTCAATCTCTGGTTTTATGCAGCACCCCAACTCACCTTTCCCCTTAAGCAAGCATAAGTTGGTTTTCTAAATTTGAGACCCTGTTCTGTTCTGTAATTCAGTTCCTGTGTAGCCAAGTTTACATTCCGTGTATTACTGATATCTTATGATGTTTCTTTTTCTGTGTGACTTATTTCAGTTAGAATCATCATACCTGAATCCACTCATTGTGCTGCTAAGGGCCTGATGACATAGATTTCATTGCTGAGTGATATTGCTTTGTAAGTAAATACCACAACTTCTTTATCCATTTTTCACTTTCTGCGATGTTGAACTTGTACTGTAAACGAGGTTCTTGTAAACAGAGGCGTCCCAAACTTTGGGGTGGCTGTGTCTTTTTGATTTTAATTTCCCTAAGCTATAGGACCATAAGTGGAAGTGCCCTAGGCTCTGTTGCTTTGTTTTTTAGATGTTTCAGGAAACACCATACACTTCTCCCGAGTGTCTGTTGGCAATTTACATCCCGCCCATCAGCATAACAAGGCTCCCAGTTCTCCATGGCCTGTCCTGCCTTTCTGGATTTTACACTTTTTTCAGATGGCCCTTTTGACCGGGGGGAAGTGAGACTTCATTGTAGTGCAGATTTCCTTTGCAAGCTTGCTTGGTTGGCCAAAAAGGGCGTATGCGTTTTTTCCTGAATATATTCAGGAAAAAACGCATACGCCCTTTTTGGCCAAGTGCATCATTGTGGACGTTCTGCCTCTTTTCCTATGCTTTCAATGCAATTCCAGTCTGCCTCCTGAAATCGGTTTCCTGCAATTCTGCCCCACTTTCAAGTCCTCTTGGCAGCCTTACTTCAGTATATTTTTGGACGATAGCTGTCATTTATAACTCTGCAGGTTTGTGAATTACAGTGCCCCTGAGCTCCTTTCTTCAACTCGCTTTCTTTTGAGCTGGCCGCAACACCGCAGGATGGCTTCAGGCCCTAATCTGGTTCCGGCACGGCACGCTGAGCCTTTGGTTAATTCCTCTTCCTGGTGGGAAATGAGAGTTAAATTTGCCCGTCCAGACACCTTCCAGCTAGTCTCTCATTGGTTCTCGCTATTCCTGTTCATCTTCCGCAGAAATTGCAAACTGGGCCAAACAGGAGGTTAAAGGGACTGACTCTCCAAGTCGGGAGGGTGTTAGTAAAGCGTCTGGAATGTTGCACCCGAGTACCAGGGTACGAAAACTGAGACATATTTGAACACGTCTCCCGATCACATGGTTGATCATACTCTAGGTTCCACATGCATGTTTTAGCTGAAGGAAGAATACCTTAAACCTGGGTAGTTGAAACCCGTGGAATGGGTACCATGCAATATGACTTCAAAGGGTCTTCATTTGCTCACCGAACCTCTCCAATCCTATCACTGCTGCGTTTATGCCCCTGTACACATGCTTGATTCTCTTTCGGAGACATAGCAATCCATAGGTTTTAAGATACTTACTAGTCAGGTACATTCTTAGGCATTTAATATGCGGTGTTGAGTCCATTTCGTTGAGCAAGGAGTAGCTCTTGTCTATTCCATATTTGGCTTAAGGAACTTTATCTGTGCTCATTTCAATCTCTGGTTTTATGCAGCACCCCAACTCACCTTTCCCCTTAAGCAAGCATAAGTTGGTTTTCTAAATTTGAGACCCTGTTCTGTTCTGTAATTCAGTTCCTGTGTAGCCAAGTTTACATTCCGTGTATTACTGATATCTTATGATGTTTCTTTTTCTGTGTGACTTATTTCAGTTAGAATCATCATACCTGAATCCACTCATTGTGCTGCTAAGGGCCTGATGACATAGATTTCATTGCTGAGTGATATTGCTTTGTAAGTAAATACCACAACTTCTTTATCCATTTTTCACTTTCTGCGATGTTGAACTTGTACGGTAAACGAGGTTCTTGTAAACAGAGGCGTCCCAATGTTTGGGGTGGCTGTGTCTTTTTGATTTTAATTTCCCTAAGCTATAGGACCATAAGTGGAAGTGCCCTAGGCTCTGTTGCTTTGTTTTTTAGATGTTTCAGGAAACAGCATACACTTCTCCCGAGTGTCTGTTGGCAATTTACATCCCGCCCATCAGCATAACAAGGCTCCCAGTTCTCCATGGCCTGTCCTGCCTTTCTGGATTTTACACTTTTTTCAGATGGCCCTTTTGACCGGGGGGAAGTGAGACTTCATTGTAGTGCAGATTTCCTTTGCAAGCTTGCTTGGTTGGCCAAAAAGGGCGTATGCGTTTTTTCCTGAATATATTCAGGAAAAAACGCATACGCCCTTTTTGGCCAAGTGCATCATTGTGGACGTTCTGCCTCTTTTCCTATGCTTTCAATGCAATTCCAGTCTGCCTCCTGAAATCGGTTTCCTGCAATTCTGCCCCGCTTTCAAGTCCTCTTGGCAGCCTTACTTCAGTATATTTTTGGACGATAGCTGTCATTTATAACTCTGCAGGTTTGTGAATTACAGTGCCCCTGAGCTCCTTTCTTCAACTCGCTTTCTTTTGAGCTGGCCGCAACACCGCAGGATGGCTTCAGGCCCTAATCTGGTTCCGGCACGGCACGCTGAGCCTTTGGTTAATTCCTCTTCCTGGTGGGAAATGAGAGTTAAATTTGCCCGTCCAGACACCTCCAGCTAGTCTCTCATTGGTTCTCGCTATTCCTGTTCATCTTCCGCAGAAATTGCAAACTGGGCCAAACAGGAGGTTAAAGGGACTGACTCTCCAAGTCGGGAGGGTGTTAGTAAAGCGTCTGGAATGTTGCACCCGAGTACCAGGGTACGAAAACTGAGACATATTTGAACACGTCTCCCGATCACATGGTTGATCATACTCTAGGTTCCACATGCATGTTTTAGCTGAAGGAAGAATACCTTAAACCTGGGTAGTTGAAACCCGTGGAATGGGTACCATGCAATATGACTTCAAAGGGTCTTCATTTGCTCACCGAACCTCTCCAATCCTATCACTGCTGCGTTTATGCCCCTGTACACATGCTTGATTCTCTTTCGGAGACATAGCAATCCATAGGTTTTAAGATACTTACTAGTCAGGTACATTCTTAGGCATTTAATATGCGGTGTTGAGTCCATTTCGTTGAGCAAGGAGTAGCTCTTGTCTATTCCATATTTGGCTTAAGGAACTTTATCTGTGCTCATTTCAATCTCTGGTTTTATGCAGCACCCCAACTCACCTTTCCCCTTAAGCAAGCATAAGTTGGTTTTCTAAATTTGAGACCCTGTTCTGTTCTGTAATTCAGTTCCTGTGTAGCCAAGTTTACATTCCGTGTATTACTGATATCTTATGATGTTTCTTTTTCTGTGTGACTTATTTCAGTTAGAATCATCATACCTGAATCCACTCATTGTGCTGCTAAGGGCCTGATGACATAGATTTCATTGCTGAGTGATATTGCTTTGTAAGTAAATACCACAACTTCTTTATCCATTTTTCACTTTCTGCGATGTTGAACTTGTACGGTAAACGAGGTTCTTGTAAACAGAGGTGTCCCAAACTTTGGGGTGGCTGTGTCTTTTTGATTTTAATTTCCCTAAGCTATAGGACCATAAGTGGAAGTGCCCTAGGCTCTGTTGCTTTGTTTTTTAGATGTTTCAGGAAACACCATACACTTCTCCCGAGTGTCTGTTGGCAATTTACATCCCGCCCATCAGCATAACAAGGCTCCCAGTTCTCCATGGCCTGTCCTGCCTTTCTGGATTTTACACTTTTTTCAGATGGCCCTTTTGACCGGGGGGAAGTGAGACTTCATTGTAGTGCAGATTTCCTTTGCAAACTTGCTTGCTTGGCCAAAAAGGGCGTATGCGTTTTTTCCTGAATATATTCAGGAAAAAACGCATACGCCCTTTTTGGCCAAGTGCATCATTGTGGACGTTCTGCCTCTTTTCCTATGCTTTCAATGCAATTCCAGTCTGCCTCCTGAAATCGGTTTCCTGCAATTCTGCCCCGCTTTCAAGTCCTCTTGGCAGCCTTACTTCAGTATATTTTTGGACGATAGCTGTCATTTATAACTCTGCAGGTTTGTGAATTACAGTGCCCCTGAGCTCCTTTCTTCAACTCGCTTTCTTTTGAGCTGGCCGCAACACCGCAGGATGGCTTCAGGCCCTAATCTGGTTCCGGCACGGCACGCTGAGCCTTTGGTTAATTCCTCTTCCTGGTGGGAAATGAGAGTTAAATTTGCCCGTCCAGACACCTTCCAGCTAGTCTCTCATTGGTTCTCGCTATTCCTGTTCATCTTCCGCAGAAATTGCAAACTGGGCCAAACAGGAGGTTAAAGGGACTGACTCTCCAAGTCGGGAGGGTGTTAGTAAAGCGTCTGGAATGTTGCACCCGAGTACCAGGGTACGAAAACTGAGACATATTTGAACACGTCTCCCGATCACATGGTTGATCATACTCTAGGTTCCACATGCATGTTTTAGCTGAAGGAAGAATACCTTAAACCTGGGTAGTTGAAACCCGTGGAATGGGTACCATGCAATATGACTTCAAAGGGTCTTCATTTGCTCACCGAACCTCTCCAATCCTATCACTGCTGCGTTTATGCCCCTGTACACATGCTTGATTCTCTTTCGGAGACATAGCAATCCATAGGTTTTAAGATACTTACTAGTCAGGTACATTCTTAGGCATTTAATATGCGGTGTTGAGTCCATTTCGTTGAGCAAGGAGTAGCTCTTGTCTATTCCATATTTGGCTTAAGGAACTTTATCTGTGCTCATTTCAATCTCTGGTTTTATGCAGCACCCCAACTCACCTTTCCCCTTAAGCAAGCATAAGTTGGTTTTCTAAATTTGAGACCCTGTTCTGTTCTGTAATTCAGTTCCTGTGTAGCCAAGTTTACATTCCGTGTATTACTGATATCTTATGATGTTTCTTTTTCTGTGTGACTTATTTCAGTTAGAATCATCATACCTGAATCCACTCATTGTGCTGCTAAGGGCCTGATGACATAGATTTCATTGCTGAGTGATATTGCTTTGTAAGTAAATACCACAACTTCTTTATCCATTTTTCACTTTCTGCGATGTTGAACTTGTACGGTAAACGAGGTTCTTGTAAACAGAGGCGTCCCAAACTTTGGGGTGGCTGTGTCTTTTTGATTTTAATTTCCCTAAGCTATAGGACCATAAGTGGAAGTGCCCTAGGCTCTGTTGCTTTGTTTTTTAGATGTTTCAGGAAACACCATACACTTCTCGCAAGTGGCTGTTGGCAATTTACATCCCGCCCATCAGCATAACAAGGCTCCCAGTTCTCCATGGCCTGTCCTGCCTTTCTGGATTTTACACTTTTTTCAGATGGCCCTTTTGACCGGGGGGAAGTGAGACTTCATTGTAGTGCAGATTTCCTTTGCAAACTTGCTTGCTTGGCCAAAAAGGGCGTATGCGTTTTTTCCTGAATATATTCAGGAAAAAACGCATACGCCCTTTTTGGCCAAGTGCATCATTGTGGACGTTCTGCCTCTTTTCCTATGCTTTCAATGCAATTCCAGTCTGCCTCCTGAAATCGGTTTCCTGCAATTCTGCCCCGCTTTCAAGTCCTCTTGGCAGCCTTACTTCAGTATATTTTTGGACGATAGCTGTCATTTATAACTCTGCAGGTTTGTGAATTACAGTGCCCCTGAGCTCCTTTCTTCAACTCGCTTTCTTTTGAGCTGACCGCAACACCGCAGGATGGCTTCAGGCCCTAATCTGGTTCCGGCACGGCACGCTGAGCCTTTGGTTAATTCCTCTTCCTGGTGGGAAATGAGAGTTAAATTTGCCCGTCCAGACACCTTCCAGCTAGTCTCTCATTGGTTCTCGTTATTCCTGTTCATCTTCCGCAGAAATTGCAAACTGGGCCAAACAGGAGGTTAAAGGGACTGACTCTCCAAGTCGGGAGGGTGTTAGTAAAGCGTCTGGAATGTTGCACCCGAGTACCAGGGTACGAAAACTGAGACATATTTGAACACGTCTCCCGATCACATGGTTGATCATACTCTAGGTTCCACATGCATGTTTTAGCTGAAGGAAGAATACCTTAAACCTGGGTAGTTGAAACCCGTGGAATGGGTACCATGCAATATGACTTCAAAGGGTCTTCATTTGCTCACCGAACCTCTCCAATCCTATCACTGCTGCGTTTATGCCCCTGTACACATGCTTGATTCTCTTTCGGAGACATAGCAATCCATAGGTTTTAAGATACTTACTAGTCAGGTACATTCTTAGGCATTTAATAGGCGGTGTTGAGTCCACTTCGTTGAGCAAGGAGTAGCTCTTGTCTATTCCATATTTGGCTTAAGGAACTTTATCTGTGCTCATTTCAATCTCTGGTTTTATGCAGCACCCCAACTCACCTTTACCCTTAAGCAAGCATAAGTTGGTTTTCTAAATTTGAGACCCTGTTCTGTTCTGTAATTCAGTTCCTGTGTAGCCAAGTTTACATTCCGTGTATTACTGATATCTTATGATGGTTCTTTTTCTGTGTGACTTATTTCAGTTAGAATCATCATACCTGAATCCACTCATTGTGCTGCTAAGGGCCTGATGACATAGATTTCATTGCTGAGTGATATTGCTTTGTAAGTAAATACCACAACTTCTTTATCCATTTTTCACTTTCTGCGATGTTGAACTTGTACTGTAAACGAGGTTCTTGTAAACAGAGGCGTCCCAAACTTTGGGGTGGCTGTGTCTTTTTGATTTTAATTTCCCTAATCTATAGGACCATAAGTGGAAGTGCCCTAGGCTCTGTTGCTTTGTTTTTTAGATGTTTCAGGAAACACCATACACATCCCGCCCATCAGCATAACAAGGCTCCCAGTTCTCCATGGCCTGTCCTGCCTTTCTGGATTTTACACTTTTTTCAGATGGCCCTTTTGACCTGGGGGAAGTGAGACTTCATTGTAGTGCAGATTTCCTTTGCAAGCTTGCTTGGTTGGCCAAAAAGGGCGTATGCCTTTTTTCCTGAATAAATTCAGGAAAAAAGGCATACGCCCTTTTTGGCCAAGTGCATCATTGTGGACGTTCTGCCTCTTTTCCTATGCTTTAAATGCAATTCCAGTCTACCTCCTGAAATCGTTTTCCTGCAATTCTGCCTTGCTTTCAATGCCTCTTCATAGCCTTACCTCAATATATTTTTTGAAAATAGTTGGCCTTTATAACTCTGCAAGTTTTTGAATTGCAGTGGCCCTTAGCTCCATTTTTCAGCTCTTATTTTTGTGATCTTGCCTCATAACCACAGGATTCCTTCAGGCCCTATTCTTCTTCTGGGGCACCTTGCTGTGCCTTTGGTTTATTCTTCTTACTGATGTGAATTTAGAGTGACATGTGCCCATTGAAACCGCTACAGCTAGTTTCTCACTGGTTCCCCCTATTCCCATTCATCCTCCGCACTAACTGCAGACTGTGCGATACCAGAACTTAAAGGCATTGACTCTCCATGTGGGGATATTTTTGGTAAAGCGGCTGGAATGTCGATCCGGAGCCCCAGGAGAGGAAAAATGAGGTGCGTTTTAGAAACCTTTCCCGATCATATGGTATACCAGTCGCTGGGTTTCCCAAGCATGGTTTAGCTGTAGGAAGATTCCCTTCAACCTGGAGTGTTGGGACCCTTGGAATGAGTAGCATGAAGTATTGCATTAAACTTTTGGCAGTTGCTCACCAAAGCTCATCAATCCTCTCAGCCCCAAGTGTCCAGCCTTATGTCTTATCCAGCTGTGGGTTTATATGTGGTCAATCCAGGTTGCATCACAGCCCCTGAGCGAATTTTGTAAGAATTTTTCTCTCTTTCATTGTTTCTGCGTTTTGTTTTTAAAATTTATTTCTATAATGGGGTTTAGCTCATTTTCACTGCTGTGTTTGTGCCACTCTGCACACACTTGATTCCCTTATGGAGATATATCAATACATGGGTTTTAAGATTCTTATTACTCAGATATATTTCTCTGCGGTGTATAGGGTGTGTTGAGGCCAGTTCATTGAGCAAGGTGTAGATCTTGTCTAATATCTATTTGGTTTATTGAACGGTATCTGTGCTAATTTCAAACTCTGGTTTTATGCATCACCCCACCTCTCCTTTCCCCTTAAGCTGAAATAAGTGTGTTTTCTAAATGTGAGACACTGTTCTGTTCTGTAATTCATTTCTTGTGCAGCCATATTTACCCTCCCTCTATAAGTGATATCTTATGATATGTTTCTTTTTCTGTTTGACTTATTTCAAGTAGTATTATCGGACCTAAATCCACTCTTTATCCTTCTACTAGCCTTATTACATTGATTTCATGGTGAAGAGATATTCCATTGTACATAAGTACCACATCTTCTTTATCCATTGTTCTCTTTCCTGGGATATTTAAGGTATACTGAAGTTGAGGTTCTTGTAAACAGAGTAGCCCTAAACTGTGGTGTGCTTGTGTCTTGTTAATTTTTAGATTTCCCTAGATATACTCCCATGATTGGAAGTGTCCTATGCTCTGTAGCTCTGTTTTTTAGATGATTTAGGAACCACCATACACTTCTCCAGAGTGGCTCTCGGCAGTTCACACACTGCCCATCAGCGTATAAAGGCTCCCTGTTCTCCATGGCCTGTCCTGCATTTCTGGTTTTTACAATTTTTTAGGATGGCCCTTTTGACCAGTGGGAAATGAGACTTCTTTGTTGTGCACATTTGCATTGCTTGCTTGCTTCGTTGCCCATAAAGTGCGTATGCGTTTTTTCCTGGATATAATCAGGAAAAAACGCATACGCCCTTTTGGGCCAACTGCATCATTGTCGAAATTCTGCCGCTTTTCATGTGCTTTAAAGACGAGTCCAATCTATCTCTTGAAATCTGTTTCTTGCAATTCTGTCTTGCATTCAGATCCTCTTCTTTGCCTTACCTCAACATATTTTTGGACGTTAGTTTTCATTTATAACTCTGCAGGTTTGTGAATTGCAGTGACCCTGAGCTCCATTTTTTAAGTTGCTCTTTTGTGAGCTGGCCTCAAACCCGCAGGATTGCTTCAGGCCCTATTTTGGCTCGGGCGAGGCGGGCTGAGCCTTTTTTCAATTCTTATTCTTAATGGGAAATTAGAGTGATATGTGCCCGTCCAAACCCCTACAACTATTCTCTCATTGGTTCCCCGTTCATCCTCCTCACAATTTGCAAAATGTGTGAAACAGAAGTTGAAATGTGCTGATTCTCCAAGTGGGGAGATTCTAAGTAACGTGGCTGGAATGGTGAACAGGAGCACCAGGAGAGGATAAATGAGCTGCATTTTAGACACATCTCCCGATCACATGGTGTACAGTCCTCTGGGTTTTCCATGCATGTTTTAGCTGTAGGACGATCCCTTGAACCTGCATATTTGGGACCCATTGAATGGGTACCAGGTAGTATTACTTTAAAGGGTGTGCATTTCCTCACCCAACCTCACATTTCTCTTAGCGCAAACAGTTTCCAGCCTTATGTCTCATCCTGCTGTGGGTCTAGATGTGTTCAATCCATGTTGCATCACCGGCCCTGAGGAAAAGTTGTAAGAGGTTTTCTCTGTCTCTCTGTCGTTTATTTTTTTCAATTTATTACTATATTGGTTACAGCTGATTTTCAAAGCTCTGTTTCTTGCTGCTGTACATCCACTTGATTCACGTACAGAGAGACATCAGTAAATTCTTTTTCAGATTCTTACCAGTCGTATACATTCTTTTCCGGTGACTTGAGTGTGCTGAGTGCAGTTCTTTTAGCTACCGTGTAGGCCTTGTTGATTATCAGTTTGGTATTTGGAATGGTATCTTTGCTAATTTCAACCTCCTGGGTGATGCCTCACCCCTCCCCACCTTTCCCGTTTAGCAGCCTTATGCGTGTTTTCTACATATTTGACTATGTTTTTGTTTTGTAATTTATTTCATGTGTAGCCATTTTGGATTCCACCTTTAAGTGATATCTTATGATATGTGTCTTTTTCTTTTTGAATTATGTCACTTAGAAAGATCATACGTAACTCCTCCGGAGTTGTTACAACTGGCCATATTTCATTGATTTCCAGGCTGAATAATATTCCACTCTACCTAAGTACCACATCTCTACCCATTTTTTCCCTCCAGAGACATTTAAGTTATATCCTAGTTGAGGATCTTTTAAACAGAGAGGGGGTAAACATTGGGGTGCCTGTGTCCTCTCGATTTTTGTTTTTCTCAAGATATACGCCCATGAGTGCAAGTGCCCTATGCTCTGTAGCTCATTTTTTAGATGCTTTAGTAAACACAATACACTTCTCCAGAATGGCCGTTGGCAATATACATTTCCACTATAAGTCTCACAGGGCTCCCTCTTCTCCTTGCCCTGTCCTGCATTTCTGTTGTTTACGCTTTATGAGGATGGCTCTTCTGACTGATGCGAAGTGATATCTTTTGTAGTATTGACTTCCAGTGCCCACCTGTTTGGTTGGCTAAAAAAGTGTATGCCCTTTTCTTGAATATATACAGAAAAAAACGCATACACCCTTTTTGGCCAACTGCAATGTTGGCAATGTTCAGCTCCTTTTCTTGTGCTTAATGGCGAGTCCTTTCTACCTCCTCAAATCCCTTTCCTGCCATTCTCCCTTGCTTACAAGTCCTTTTCTCTGACTTTCCTCAAGACATTTTTCAGTGATGGATATTTTCAACTCTGCAGTTTTGTGAATTTTACTGCCCCTGAGTTCCATTGTTCAACTTGTGTTTATGGGAACTGGCCACAAAGCAGCGGGATTTCCTCAAGCCCTATACTGTTTCCATGGGCAACCCTAGCCTTTGGTCAATTCGTCTTCCTGATTGGAAATTAGAGTGACATGTGCCTGTCTGAACACCTAGGACTTGTCTCTCATTGTTCCTCATCCTTCCGCTTCATCCTCTGGACAAATTCCAAACTGTACGCAACAGGATGTTGACAGTGCTGACATCTCCAAGTGGGGAGACTGTTAGTAAAGACGCTGGAGGGGTGAACCCGAGCACCAGGAGATGAGGAGATGAGATGCCTTTTCCAAACTCTTCCCGATCAGACGGTATACCATCCTCTGGGTGTGACAGACATGTTTTAGCAGTAGGAAGAGTCCCATTCATGTAAGGAGAACACCAGGGCTTTTTCAAAATCAGTGTCTCCCCGAAACCCAAACTGGGGAATTTTTTAAGCTACGGCTACACATATGTTCATTAAGGGCCTTGGGAAGTAGGCAGAGTCCAAACTTTAGATGATTGAAGTCTTCAGGGTCAGAAGCACTCACCACCAGCTTCCCTTAGGTTACACTTTAACTGTCATTGATAGATGATGTCAATAAAAATATCTATTCTTTTTCAGATTATTTCCCCTTATAGGTTATTGCAAAATGTTGAGTGTAGTTCCCTGTGCTATACAGTAGTTCCTTGTTGATGATCTATTTTATACATAGCAGTGTGTATGTGTTAATCCCAAACTGTTAATTTATCCCTCCTCCCACCTTTCCCCTTTGGTAATAATAAATTATAAGATTTTATACTTCTCAGAAATGGGGGAGCTGAAAGAGAGGTATCATTTTCAATGGAAAAGCATTTAAAACAAGATTGAAGCTTTAACCAAGATTATTAGATGTACATCCTTGGAAAGAAATCACTTCGTTTCTCTAATATTGACCTGACAAATAAGACAAACCTTTTCACTGAACTTGCTTATAATAAAGTGATGGAAATATCAAATGGAAGTGTTAGAAACATCTTATTTTACCCGAGCCTTATACACTGTTCTATGTTAACTACAGTTTGGCTCACACATCTGTTCATTGAGGTTACAATAGTCTCAATTTCTGTTACTGATCCTCCAGAGTGGACCCCAACAAGTGTCCCCCTGCCCAGTGTCATTGGGGCCAACAGATCGAGACTGAGTTTGGTTCACAAGCAAAGGAAACTTTATATTTTGATCAGAGAATGGAGAGGTGAGAGCATGCACTACCCCGTGGGCTGTGGGCTGGGCTGCTGTGTAGAGATCCTGTCAGAGTCAGTGGGAGGGAGGGGGCGGAGCTCTCGAGGGCCAGGTTGGCTGCAGCTCAGGCTCTATATCGCGGAGTCTGCACTGGGCCCCAGGAGCTGAGGTGTCGACCCAGCCATTCTGCACTAGGAAATCTGGTCTGAAGTGCCGGGTGTGGAACCTCTGCATGCGGGACCCTAGGAGCACGTGAAATTAGACAAAGCACAAAGGATAAAAAAGGTTAGACTTGACTTTATTGCCCAGATTCTATTTTTATCTCCCAGGGATTTTTAATGGGCTTTGCTGGGGACAAACCCCTCCTCTGCCTTTTGTCCCGTTCCTCATTCTTGGAGTGCTGAGGGTGCAGACACTTCTTCTGTAACTGCTGAGTGCTGAGTTGGGAGCCCTAATACCCGGGGGCGAGGGTCAGAGCTTCTCCCCAGCAGCCTCCAGGTGACGTTGATTGTCCCCAGGCCCCCTGCCTCCCTGCTCGTCCACCTGAGCACCAGCATTGGAAGTGTTATAGATTCTAATGACCTTTAAGGGTCCAGGAAAGAGATGTGCAGAGACGCTGTGGGGGCCGGTTTCACCCCGCCCCACATTTGTTCGGCCACCTTAGGCTGACCGTTTCTGCCAGCCTAGATGCTCTGACCAGTAGTCTGCGCTTTCTTCAATTAGGCCCCTGAATAACGTACAAACAGCACCAGGTGTCAGAGCCCTGCCCGCTCAACTCCCAGACAGTCCAGGGTCAGTGGTGATCAAGGACCATGATGACCACTGAGTCAACAGCCTTTTGAAGTAAACAGGAGTCCAGCCGGTCTTATTGGCCACCATCATCACGGTGTCTGTAGGCTTTTCTATGGTGACAGTGTGATATACGGTTCCCCCGCCAAGATTATTAGCTCCCCTCTGGGTGCAGTAAGTCCTGCAAGCAGTAGTCTACTCTTTTGGGACACACTCTTATTGTTTTATGAGAGAAACTCCAGGTCAAGTGATGTTCACACGAGTCGTCATGGTGCCCTGTTGCCCCCGGTTATCTCTCTGGATGTTGGAGTTGGAGGGCCTCCTCACTCGAGGTCGGTGTGCCCACGGAGCGAACCCTGCAACTTCAGGGCATCGTTGGTGGTTAGGATCACCACGTGGGGTCCTTTTCCCTTAGGAAGGAGGTGGCCTTTTGGGCTGCTGATTTCCAGGTTTTTAGATACCGCCAGTATCTTGGCCAGATGCGGCAGTGGGCCAAGCCCCTTGGTGACCGTAGTTTATCCTACCTGGATGGCATTCTTGCATTGTTCCATTTCAAGTGGTCCCAGTTTTTGCACTAATTCTCCAATGGCGATTCACCTTTCACCGGGAATGTAAAGGTCAAAGGGTTTAGCTAAATTAGGGAGTTCCAGGGCAAGGGTCTGAATTGACTGCTCTTTCCATTCTTGAAAGGCCACTTCTGGATTCTATTCAAAAGGATCATCATCTTTTCCTTTCAGTGTTTCATATAGAGGCCCAGCTAGTAGACTGTAGTTAGGGATCCAGAAGCAGCAAACCCTGGCCTCCCCAGGAACCCCTAAGCTGTCTTCTAGTTTTAGAAAGGGGTAAGGCTGCAAATGGTTTCTTCCCTTTCCTGGGATGGGCTTCTCCGACCTTCTGTGAGAATGAAGCCCAGGCAGGTCACCGCAGTCTGTGATATTTGAGCTTTTTCTTGGACAACTTCTATCCTTTATTGGCTTGGTAGTTCAGAGGCCTCCTTAGTAGGGCTGGCGATCAGAATGTCGTCTGCGTACTGAAGGAGGGTTTCCTTTTCCAGAGGTAGAACTTTTAGGTCTTTAGCTAAGCTTTCCCCAAAGATGGTGTGGGAATTTTTGCACCCTTGGGGCAAGACGGCCCGGAAGTATTGTTTTAGTTGTATGTTGAGTCCTGCCACTCACAAGCCAAAATTTCTTGTGACTCTGGGACTAATGGAATACAAAAGAAGGCATCATTGAAGACTAATACAGAATACCATGTCCTGGTGGTTGGTAGAATGACCAGCAGGTTGTAGGAATTAGGAGCAACTGGAGGTATATCCTCGGTGGCTTCACTGACTGTCCTGACATC
This sequence comes from Pseudorca crassidens, assembly GCF_039906515.1. Lineage (NCBI taxonomy): Eukaryota > Metazoa > Chordata > Mammalia > Artiodactyla > Delphinidae > Pseudorca > Pseudorca crassidens. Next base: position 461,119 of record NW_027136311.1, read on the forward strand.
CTTTACCACGTCCCCAGCAGCCCATGGGGCTCTCGTGGTCAGACCAATCCCAGAATATGGAGCTCACCTGGGCAGGTACCCCACCCCCACCCCAGCCCACGGGGCTCTCGTGGTCAGGCCCTTCCCAGGATACAGAGCTACCCTTGCAGGTACCATGGCAGGGCTGGGCACACAGGAACCGTGCACATAGCCCTCATTGCAGAGCACCCCCAGCTCACCTGTCGCTCAGAGCTGGCACAGAGCACCTCAGAGCAGGACTTGAACTAACAAACAGCAGCTGCGACAGGTCTGTGACCCTGGGCATCACTCTGTGCGGCCTCCCTCCACCTGGTCTTCCAGAGACTTCCACTGCACCTGGGGCACCAGGCCTCTGTCTCCAACCACCACCCACCCCTCCTCTCCCTGACTCCTGGGTTCCTCTCATAAGGAGAGGGTTTTCTTGAAGTTGTCTCCCACTCATGGGCCAGATAAAATGATTAGAAAACAAGCCAAAGCTGCAGCCCCTTGTCTATCCTGACTCTCAGGAGCCCACACCTGTTCCTTGGACCTGGCCGGTTCAGCAAGTTCCATTTTCTGCAACTGTGAGCCCCTGAGGGGTGATGATTGGCTGACCTGGGCAGCCTTACCGTGCGGGCCAGCCCTCCCCAGGTGTACCTGGGTTGAGATCAATATAAATACCACTCCAGGCAGCAAGAGCCCCTGCAGCCATGCCTGACGCCATTTTCTCTGCCCTGTCAGCAGTCTCGGGGCTGGGCTGGTGGGAGGGAGTGAGAGGCCACGGCTTTGTGGGTGGCCCAGTGTGAGTGGGGCTCTGCTGGACTTTCTGCAGCAGTTGCCAGGCTGCCACCTGCTAAAGAAGAGGATGTGTCACCCATACCTGCTGCTGGAATTTCTCCCTGGGCAGAGGTGAGGAAGGAAAAAAGCAGTGGGGGCAGGGACAGGACGGGTATCTCAGTCAGGGAAATGGAAATCTTCCAGAAGAGCACCCAGGGCCAGGACCATCCTGGCTGGCCTGCAGGCACCAAGTCGGCCGGCATGCTGTCACTCGTGTGGCTCTATGGCCCTTCCTCTAGGCTTTCAAGTCCTTGTATATATTCAGGTGTTTTACCTGGGACGGGTGGGAATAGTTCAGCAGCAACTGGCCTGGGGCTCAGCTCACGTTTACTCACAGATGCCTCGGCACAGTGCCCCAGCTTTGCAATGAGGACGCTTGTTGCGTGGGGGCTGCTGGCTGAATGGGAGACGATTCCCCACCACTGGCCAACTTCAGAATTGTTTACAACTGGAGCAAGTGCCCTGATACGGTTTTCCTCTGTGGAACTGGTGGGTTCTGTGTTTTTTTTTCTCTTTTTCGTTTTTGGTTCAAGGTAGATTTTATTCCTCTTTTTTGTATTTACAGATATAAGCATGGAAATAATTTATTCATACAAATACATGTATGTGAAGGGAATAATTGTTTTTTCTGTTTTATTTTTTAAATTTTATTTCTTTTTAATTTTGAATTTTATTTTATATTTTTATACAGCAGGTTCTTATTGGTTATCTATTTTATACATATAAATGTATACATGCCAATCCCAGTCTCTCAACTCCTCCCACCACCACCCCCCCAACAGCTTTCCCCCCTTGTTGTCCATACATTTGTTGTCTACATCTGTTGCTCTATTTATGCCTTGCAAAATGGTTAATCTGTACAGTTTTTCTAGGTTCCACATATATGCATGAATATACAAGATTTGTTTTTCTCTTTCTGACTTACTTCACTCTGTATGACAGTCTCTAGATCCATCGACGTCTCTACAAATGACCCAATTTCATTCCTTTTCATGGCTTAGTAATATTCCATTTTATATATGTACCACAGCTTTATGCATTCGTCTGTCTGTGGGCATTTAGGTTGCTTCCATTACCTCGATATTGTAAATAGTGATGCAATGAACATTGCGGTGAATGTCTCGTTTTGATTTATGGTTTTGTCTGGGTATATGTCCAGTACTGGGATTGCTGTATCATATGGTAATTCTATTGTTAGTTTCTTAAGAAACTCCATATTGTTCTCCGTAGTGACTGTATCAATTTATATTCCCAACAATAGTGGAAGAGGGTTCCTTTTCTCCACACCCTTTCCAGCATTTTTGTTTGTAGATTTTCTCATGATGCCTATTCTATCAGGTGTGAGGTGATACCTCATTGTTGAGTCCATTTTGTTGAGCAAGGGGTAGGTCTTGTCTATTACATATTTGGCTTATTGAATGGTATCTGTGCTAATTTCAAACTCTGGTTTTATGCAGCACCCCAACTCACTTTCCCCCTTAAGGAAGCATAAGTTGGTTTTCTAAACTTGAGACCCTGTTCTGTTTTGTAATTCAGTTCATGTGTAGCCAAGTTCACATTCCGTGTATTAGTGATATCTTATGATGTTTCTTTTTCTGTGTGACATATTTCAGTTAGAATCATCATACCTGAATCCACTCATTATGCTGCTATGGGCCTGATGACATAGATTTCATGGCTGAGTGATTTTGCATTGTACATAAGTACCACAACTTCTTTATCCATTTTTCACTTTCTGCGATATTGAACTTGTACCGTAAACGAGGTTCTTGTAAACAGAGCTGTCCCAAACTGTGGGGTGGCTGTGTCTTTTTGATTTTAATTTCCCTAAGCTATAGGACCATAAGTGGAAGTGCCCTAGGCTCTGTTGCTTTGTATTTTAGATGTTTCAGGAAACACCATACACTTCTCCCGAGTGTCTGTTGGCAATTTACATCCCGCCCATCAGCATAACAAGGCTCCCAGTTCTCCATGGCCTGTCCTGCCTTTCTGGATTTTACACTTTTTTCAGATGGCCCCTTTGACCGGGGGGAAGTGAGACTTCATTGTAGTGCAGATTTCCTTTGCAAGCTTGCTTGGTTGGCCAAAACGGGCGTATGCGTTTCTTCCTGAATATATTCAGGAAAAAACGCATACGCCCTTTATGGCCAAGTGCATCATTGTGGACGTTCTGCCTCTTTTCCTATGCTTTCAATGCAATTCCAGTCTACCTCCTGAAATCGGTTTCCTGCAATTCTGCCCCGCTTTCAAGTCCTCTTGGCAGCCTTACTTCAGTATATTTTTGGACGATAGCTGTCATTTATAAGTCTGCAGGTTTGTGAATTACAGTGCCCCTGAGCTCCTTTCTTCAACTCGCTTTCTTTTGAGCTGGCCGCAACACCGCAGGATGGCTTCAGGCCCTAATCTGGTTCCGGCACGGCACGCTGAGCCTTTGGTTAATTCCTCTTCCTGGTGGGAAATGAGAGTTAAATTTGCCCGTCCAGACACCTCCAGCTAGTCTCTCATTGGTTCTCGCTATTCCTGTTCATCTTCCACAGAAATTGCAAACTGGGCCAAACAGGAGGTTAAAGGGACTGACTCTCCAAGTCGGGAGGGTGTTAGTAAAGCGTCTGGAATGTTGCACCCGAGTACCAGGGTACGAAAACTGAGACATATTTGAACACGTCTCCCGATCACATGGTTGATCATACTCTAGGTTCCACATGCATGTTTTAGCTGAAGGAAGAATACCTTAAACCTGGGTAGTTGAAACCCGTGGAATGGGTACCATGCAATATGACTTCAAAGGGTCTTCATTTGCTCACCGAACCTCTCCAATCCTATCACTGCTGCGTTTATGCCCCTGTACACATGCTTGATTCTCTTTCGGAGACATAGCAATCCATAGGTTTTAAGATACTTACTAGTCAGGTACATTCTTAGGCGTTTAATATGGGGTGTTGAGTCCATTTCGTTGAGCAAGGAGTAGCTCTTTTCTATTCCATATTTGGCTTAAGGAACTTTATCTGTGCTCATTTCAATCTCTGGTTTTATGCAGCACCCCAACTCACCTTTACCCTTAAGCAAGCATAAGTTGGTTTTCTAAATTTGAGACCCTGTTCTGTTCTGTAATTCAGTTCCTGTGTAGCCAAGTTTACATTCCGTGTATTACTGATATCTTATGATGTTTCTTTTTCTGTGTGACTTATTTCAGTTAGAATCATCATACCTGAATCCACTCATTGTGCTGCTAAGGGCCTGATGACATAGATTTCATTGCTGAGTGATATTGCTTTGTAAGTAAATACCACAACTTCTTTATCCATTTTTCACTTTCTGCGATGTTGAACTTGTACTGTAAACGAGGTTCTTGTAAACAGAGGCGTCCCAATGTTTGGGGTGGCTGTGTCTTTTTGATTTTAATTTCCCTAAGCTATAGGACCATAAGTGGAAGTGCCCTAGGCTCTGTTGCTTTGTTTTTTAGATGTTTCAGGAAACACCATACACTTCTCCCGAGTGTCTGTTGGCAATTTACATCCCGCCCTTCAGCATAACAAGGCTCCCAGTTCTCCATGGCCTGTCCTGCCTTTCTGGATTTTACACTTTTTTCAGATGGCCCTTTTGACCGGGGGGAAGTGAGACTTCATTGTAGTGCAGATTTCCTTTGCAAGCTTGCTTGGTTGGCCAAAAAGGGCGTATGCGTTTTTTCCTGAATATATTCAGGAAAAAACGCATACGCCCTTTTTGGCCAAGTGCATCATTGTGGACGTTCTGCCTCTTTTCCTATGCTTTCAATGCAATTCCAGTCTACCTCCTGAAATCGGTTTCCTGCAATTCTGCCCCGCTTTCAAGTCCTCTTGGCAGCCTTACTTCAGTATATTTTTGGACGATAGCTGTCATTTATAACTCTGCAGGTTTGTGAATTACAGTGCCCCTGAGCTCCTTTCTTCAACTCGCTTTCTTTTGAGCTGGCCGCAACACCGCAGGATGGCTTCAGGCCCTAATCTGGTTCCGGCACGGCACGCTGAGCCTTTGGTTAATTCCTCTTCCTGGTGGGAAATGAGAGTTAAATTTGCCCGTCCAGACACCTCCAGCTAGTCTCTCATTGGTTCTCGCTATTCCTGTTCATCTTCCGCAGAAATTGCAAACTGGGCCAAACAGGAGGTTAAAGGGACTGACTCTCCAAGTCGGGAGGGTGTTAGTAAAGCGTCTGGAATGTTGCACCCGAGTACCAGGGTACGAAAACTGAGACATATTTGAACACGTCTCCTGATCACATGGTTGATCATACTCTAGGTTCCACATGCATGTTTTAGCTGAAGGAAGAATACCTTAAACCTGGGTAGTTGAAACCCGTGGAATGGGTACCATGCAATATGACTTCAAAGGGTCTTCATTTGCTCACCGAACCTCTCCAATCCTATCACTGCTGCGTTTATGCCCCTGTACACATGCTTGATTCTCTTTCGGAGACATAGCAATCCATAGGTTTTAAGATACTTACTAGTCAGGTACATTCTTAGGCATTTAATATGCGGTGTTGAGTCCATTTCGTTGAGCAAGAGGTAGCTCTTGTCTATTCCATATTTGGCTTAAGGAACTTTATCTGTGCTCATTTCAATCTCTGGTTTTATGCAGCACCCCAACTCACCTTTACCCTTAAGAAAGCATAAGTTGGTTTTCTAAATTTGAGACCCTGTTCTGTTCTGTAATTCAGTTCCTGTGTAGCCAAGTTTACATTCCGTGTATTACTGATATCTTATGATGTTTCTTTTTCTGTGTGACTTATTTCAGTTAGAATCATCATACCTGAATCCACTCATTGTGCTGCTAAGGGCCTGATGACATAGATTTCATTGCTGAGTGATATTGCTTTGTAAGTAAATACCACAACTTCTTTATCCATTTTTCACTTTCTGCGATGTTGAACTTGTACTGTAAACGAGGTTCTTGTAAACAGAGGCGTCCCAAACTTTGGGGTGGCTGTGTCTTTTTGATTTTAATTTCCCTAAGCTATAGGACCATAAGTGGAAGTGCCCTAGGCTCTGTTGCTTTGTTTTTTAGATGTTTCAGGAAACACCATACACTTCTCCCGAGTGTCTGTTGGCAATTTACATCCCGCCCATCAGCATAACAAGGCTCCCAGTTCTCCATGACCTGTCCTGCCTTTCTGGATTTTACACTTTTTTCAGATGGCCCTTTTGACCGGGGGGAAGTGAGACTTCATTGTAGTGCAGATTTCCTTTGCAAGCTTGCTTGGTTGGCCAAAAAGGGCGTATGCGTTTTTTCCTGAATATATTCAGGAAAAAACGCATACGCCCTTTTTGGTCAAGTGCATCATTGTGGACGTTCTGCCTCTTTTCCTATGCTTTCAATGCAATTCCAGTCTACCTCCTGAAATCGGTTTCCTGCAATTCTGCCCCGCTTTCAAGTCCTCTTGGAAACCTTACTTCAGTATATTTTTGGACGATAGCTGTCATTTATAACTCTGCAGGTTTGTGAATTACAGTGCCCCTGAGCTCCTTTCTTCAACTCGCTTTCTTGTGAGCTGGCTGCAACACCGCAGGATGGCTTCAGGCCCTAATCTGGTTCCGGCACGGCACGCTGAGCCTTTGGTTAATTCCTCTTCCTGGTGGGAAATGAGAGTTAAATTTGCCCGTCCAGACACCTCCAGCTAGTCTCTCATTGGTTCTCGCTATTCCTGTTCATCTTCCACAGAAATTGCAAACTGGGCCAAACAGGAGGTTAAAGGGACTGACTCTCCAAGTCAGGAGGGTGTTAGTAAAGCGTCTGGAATGTTGCACCCGAGTACCAGGGTACGAAAACTGAGTCATATTTGAACACGTCTCCCGATCACATGGTTGATCATACTCTAGGTTCCACATGCATGTTTTAGCTGAAGGAAGAATACCTTAAACCTGGGTAGTTGAAACCCGTGGAATGGGTACCATGCAATATGACTTCAAAGGGTCTTCATTTGCTCACCGAACCTCTCCAATCCTATCACTGCTGCGTTTATGCCCCTGTACACATGCTTGATTCTCTTTCGGAGACATAGCAATCCATAGGTTTTAAGATACTTACTAGTCAGGTACATTCTTAGGCATTTAATATGCGGTGTTGAGTCCATTTCGTTGAGCAAGAGGTAGCTCTTGTCTATTCCATATTTGGCTTAAGGAACTTTATCTGTGCTCATTTCAATCTCTGGTTTTATGCAGCACCCCAACTCACCTTTACCCTTAAGAAAGCATAAGTTGGTTTTCTAAATTTGAGACCCTGTTCTGTTCTGTAATTCAGTTCCTGTGTAGCCAAGTTTACATTCCGTGTATTACTGATATCTTGTGATGTTTCTTTTTCTGTGTGACTTATTTCAGTTAGAATCATCATACCTGAATCCACTCATTGTGCTGCTAAGGGCCTGATGACATAGATTTCATTGCTGAGTGATATTGCTTTGTAAGTAAATACCACAACTTCTTTATCCATTTTTCACTTTCTGCGATGTTGAACTTGTACTGTAAACGAGGTTCTTGTAAACAGAGGCGTCCCAAACTTTGGGGTGGCTGTGTCTTTTTGATTTTAATTTCCCTAAGCTATAGGACCATAAGTGGAAGTGCCCTAGGCTCTGTTGCTTTGTTTTTTAGATGTTTCAGGAAACACCATACACTTCTCCCGAGTGTCTGTTGGCAATTTACATCCCGCCCATCAGCATAACAAGGCTCCCAGTTCTCCATGACCTGTCCTGCCTTTCTGGATTTTACACTTTTTTCAGATGGCCCTTTTGACCGGGGGGAAGTGAGACTTCATTGTAGTGCAGATTTCCTTTGCAAGCTTGCTTGGTTGGCCAAAAAGGGCGTATGCGTTTTTTCCTGAATATATTCAGGAAAAAACGCATACGCCCTTTTTGGTCAAGTGCATCATTGTGGACGTTCTGCCTCTTTTCCTATGCTTTCAATGCAATTCCAGTCTACCTCCTGAAATCGGTTTCCTGCAATTCTGCCCCGCTTTCAAGTCCTCTTGGAAACCTTACTTCAGTATATTTTTGGACGATAGCTGTCATTTATAACTCTGCAGGTTTGTGAATTACAGTGCCCCTGAGCTCCTTTCTTCAACTCGCTTTCTTGTGAGCTGGCTGCAACACCGCAGGATGGCTTCAGGCCCTAATCTGGTTCCGGCACGGCACGCTGAGCCTTTGGTTAATTCCTCTTCCTGGTGGGAAATGAGAGTTAAATTTGCCCGTCCAGACACCTCCAGCTAGTCTCTCATTGGTTCTCGCTATTCCTGTTGATCTTCCACAGAAATTGCAAACTGGGCCAAACAGGAGGTTAAAGGGACTGACTCTCCAAGTCAGGAGGGTGTTAGTAAAGCGTCTGGAATGTTGCACCCGAGTACCAGGGTACGAAAACTGAGTCATATTTGAACACGTCTCCCGATCACATGGTTGATCATACTCTAGGTTCCACATGCATGTTTTAGCTGAAGGAAGAATACCTTAAACCTGGGTAGTTGAAACCCGTGGAATGGGTACCATGCAATATGACTTCAAAGGGTCTTCATTTGCTCACCGAACCTCTCCAATCCTATCACTGCTGCGTTTATGCCCCTGTACACATGCTTGATTCTCTTTCGGAGACATAGCAATCCATAGGTTTTAAGATACTTACTAGTCAGGTACATTCTTAGGCATTTAATATGCGGTGTTGAGTCCATTTCGTTGAGCAAGAGGTAGCTCTTGTCTATTCCATATTTGGCTTAAGGAACTTTATCTGTGCTCATTTCAATCTCTGGTTTTATGCAGCACCCCAACTCACCTTTACCCTTAAGAAAGCATAAGTTGGTTTTCTAAATTTGAGACCCTGTTCTGTTCTGTAATTCAGTTCCTGTGTAGCCAAGTTTACATTCCGTGTATTACTGATATCTTATGATGTTTCTTTTTCTGTGTGACTTATTTCAGTTAGAATCATCATACCTGAATCCACTCATTGTGCTGCTAAGGGCCTGATGACATAGATTTCATTGCTGAGTGATATTGCTTTGTAAGTAAATACCACAACTTCTTTATCCATTTTTCACTTTCTGCGATGTTGAACTTGTACTGTAAACGAGGTTCTTGTAAACAGAGGCGTCCCAAACTTTGGGGTGGCTGTGTCTTTTTGATTTTAATTTCCCTAAGCTATAGGACCATAAGTGGAAGTGCCCTAGGCTCTGTTGCTTTGTTTTTTAGATGTTTCAGGAAACACCATACACTTCTCCCGAGTGTCTGTTGGCAATTTACATCCCGCCCATCAGCATAACAAGGCTCCCAGTTCTCCATGACCTGTCCTGCCTTTCTGGATTTTACACTTTTTTCAGATGGCCCTTTTGACCGGGGGGAAGTGAGACTTCATTGTAGTGCAGATTTCCTTTGCAAGCTTGCTTGGTTGGCCAAAAAGTGCGTATGCGTTTTTTCCTGAATATATTCAGGAAAAAACGCATACGCCCTTTTTGGTCAAGTGCATCATGTGGACGTTCTGCCTCTTTTCCTATGCTTTCAATGCAATTCCAGTCTACCTCCTGAAATCGGTTTCCTGCAATTCTGCCCCGCTTTCAAGTCCTCTTGGAAACCTTACTTCAGTATATTTTTGGACGATAGCTGTCATTTATAACTCTGCAGGTTTGTGAATTACAGTGCCCCTGAGCTCCTTTCTTCAACTCGCTTTCTTGTGAGCTGGCTGCAACACCGCAGGATGGCTTCAGGCCCTAATCTGGTTCCGGCACGGCACGCTGAGCCTTTGGTTAATTCCTCTTCCTGGTGGGAAATGAGAGTTAAATTTGCCCGTCCAGACACCTCCAGCTAGTCTCTCATTGGTTCTCGCTATTCCTGTTCATCTTCCACAGAAATTGCAAACTGGGCCAAACAGGAGGTTAAAGGGACTGACTCTCCAAGTCAGGAGGGTGTTAGTAAAGCGTCTGGAATGTTGCACCCGAGTACCAGGGTACGAAAACTGAGACATATTTGAACACGTCTCCCGATCACATGGTTGATCATACTCTAGGTTCCACATGCATGTTTTAGCTGAAGGAAGAATACCTTAAACCTGGGTAGTTGAAACCCGTGGAATGGGTACCATGCAATATGACTTCAAAGGGTCTTCATTTGCTCACCGAACCTCTCCAATCCTATCACTGCTGCGTTTATGCCCCTGTACACATGCTTGATTCTCTTTCGGAGACATAGCAATCCATAGGTTTTAAGATACTTACTAGTCAGGTACATTCTTAGGCATTTAATATGCGGTGTTGAGTCCATTTCGTTGAGCAAGGAGTAGCTCTTGTCTATTCCATATTTGGCTTAAGGAACTTTATCTGTGCTCATTTCAATCTCTGGTTTTATGCAGCACCCCAACTCACCTTTACCCTTAAGCAAGCATAAGTTGGTTTTCTAAATTTGAGACCCTGTTCTGTTCTGTAATTCAGTTCCTGTGTAGCCAAGTTTACATTCCGTGTATTACTGATATCTTATGATGTTTCTTTTTCTGTGTGACTTATTTCAGTTAGAATCATCATACCTGAATCCACTCATTGTGCTGCTAAGGGCCTGATGACATAGATTTCATTGCTGAGTGATATTGCTTTGTAAGTAAATACCACAACTTCTTTATCCATTTTTCACTTTCTGCGATGTTGAACTTGTACTGTAAACGAGGTTCTTGTAAACAGAGGCGTCCCAAACTTTGAGGTGGCTGTGTCTTTTTGATTTTAATTTCCCTAAGCTATAGGACCATAAGTGGAAGTGCCCTAGGCTCTGTTGCTTTGTTTTTTAGATGTTTCAGGAAACACCATACACTTCTCCCGAGTGTCTGTTGGCAATTTACATCCCGCCCATCAGCATAACAAGGCTCCCAGTTCTCCATGGCCTGTCCTGCCTTTCTGGATTTTACACTTTTTTCAGATGGCCCTTTTGACCGGGGGGAAGTGAGACTTCATTGTAGTGCAGATTTCCTTTGCAAGCTTGCTTGGTTGGCCAAAAAGGGCGTATGCGTTTTTTCCTGAATATATTCAGGAAAAAACGCATACGCCCTTTTTGGCCAAGTGCATCATTGTGGACGTTCTGCCTCTTTTCCTATGCTTTCAATGCAATTCCAGTCTACCTCCTGAAATCGGTTTCCTGCAATTCTGCCCCGCTTTCAAGTCCTCTTGGCAGCCTTACTTCAGTATATTTTTGGACGATAGCTGTCATTTATAACTCTGCAGGTTTGTGAATTACAGTGCCCCTGAGCTCCTTTCTTCAACTCGCTTTCTTTTGAGCTGGCCGCAACACCGCAGGATGGCTTCAGGCCCTAATCTGGTTCCGGCACGGCATGCTGAGCCTTTGGTTATTTCCTCTTCCTGGTGGGAAATGAGAGTTAAATTTGCCCGTCCAGACACCTCCAGCTAGTCTCTCATTGGTTCTCCCTATTTCTGTTCATCTTCCGCAGAAATTGCAAACTGGGCCAAACAGGAGCTTAAAGGTGCTGACTCTCCAAGTGCGGAGAGTGTTAGTAAAGCGTCTGGAATGTTGCACCCGAGTAACAGGGGAGGAAAACTGAGACATATTTGAACATGTCTCCCGTTCACACGGTTGATCATACTCTGGGTTCCACATGCATGTTTTAGCTGAAGGAAGAATACCTTAAACCTGGAGAGTTGAGACCCGTGGAATGGGTACCATGCAATATGACTTCAAAGGGTCTTCATTTGCTCACTGAACCTCTCCAATCCTTTCACTGCTGCGTTTATGCCCCTGTACACATGCTTGATTCTCTTTTGGAGACATAGCAATCCATAGGTTTTAAGATACTTACTAGTCAGGTACATTCTTAGGCGTTTAATATGGGGTGTTGAGTCCATTTCATTGAGCAAGGAGTAGCTCTTGCTATTCCATATTTGGCTTAAGGAACTTTATCTGTGCTCATTTCAATGTCTGGTTTTATGCAGCACCCCAACTCACCTTTCCCCTTAAGCAAGCATAAGTTGGTTTTCTAATTTTGAGACCCTGTTCTGTTTTGGAATTCAGTTCCTGTGTAGCCAAGTTTACATTCCGTGTATTAGTGATATCTTATGATGTTTCTTTTTCTGTGTGACTTATTTCAGTTAGAATCATCGTACCTGAATCCACTCATTATGCTGCTACGGGCCTGATGACATAGATTTCATTGTTGAGTGATACTGCATTGTACGTAAGTACCACAAGTTCTTTATCCATTTTTCACTTTCTGTGATATTGAACTTGTACAGTAAACGAGGTTCTTGTAAACAGAGACGTCCCAAACTTTGGGGTGGCTGTGTCTTTTTGATTTTAATTTCCCTAAGCTATAGGACCATAAGTGGAAGTGCCCTAGGCTCTGTTGCTTTGTTTTTTAGATGTTTCAGGAAACACCATACACTTCTCCCGAGTGTCTGTTGGCAATTTACATCCCGCCCATCAGCATAACAAGGCTCCCAGTTCTCCATGGCCTGTCCTGCCTTTCTGGATTTTACACTTTTTTCACATGGCCCTTTTGACCGGGGGGAAGTGAGACTTCATTGTAGTGCAGATTTCCTTTGCAAGTTTGCTTGGTTGGCCAAAAAGGGCGTATGCGTTTTTTCCTGAATATATTCAGGAAAAAACGCGTACGCCCTTTTTGGCCAAGTGCATCATTGTGGACGTTCTGCCTCTTTTCCTATGCTTTCAATGCAATTCCAGTCTACCTCCTGAAATCGGTTTCCTGCAATTCTGCCCCACTTTCAAGTCCTCTTGGCAGCCTTACTTCAGTATATTTTTGGACGATAGCTGTCATTTATAACTCTGCAGGTTTGTGAATTACAGTGTCCCTGAGCTCCTTTCTTCAACTCGCTTTCTTTTGAGCTGGCCGCAACACCACAGGATGGCTTCAGGCCCTAATCTGGTTCCGGCACGGCACGCTGAGCCTTTGGTTAATTCCTCTTCCTGGTGGGAAATGGGAGTTAAATTTGCCCGTCCAGACAGCTCCAGCTAGTCTCTCATTGGTTCTCGCTATTCCTCTTCATCTTCTGCAGAATTTGCAAACTGGGCCAAACAGGAGGTTAAAGGGACTGACTCTCCAAGTCGGGAGGGTGTTAGTAAAGCGTCTGGAATGTTGCACCCGAGTTCCAGGGTACGAAAACTGAGACATATTTGAACACATTTCCCGATCACATGGTTGATCATACTCTAGGTTCCACATGCATGTTTTAGCTGAAGGAAGAATACCTTAAACCTGGGTAGTTGAAACCCGTGGAATGGGTACCATGCAATATGACTTCAAAGGGTCTTCATTTGCTCACCGAACCTCTCCAATCCTATCACTGCTGCGTTTATGCCCCTGTACACATGCTTGATTCTCTTTCGGAGACATAGCAATCCATAGGTTTTAAGATACTTACTAGTCAGGTACATTCTTAGGCGTTTAATATGCGGTGTTGAGTCCATTTCGTTGAGCAAGGAGTAGCTCTTGTCTATTCCATATTTGGCTTAAGGAACTTTATCTGTGCTCATTTCAATCTCTGGTTTTATGCAGCACCCCAACTCACCTTTACCCTTAAGCAAGCATAAGTTGGTTTTCTAAATTTGAGACCCTGTTCTGTTCTGTAATTCAGTTCCTGTGTAGCCAAGTTTACATTCCGTGTATTACTGATATCTTATGATGTTTCTTTTTCTGTGTGACTTATTTCAGTTAGAATCATCATACCTGAATCCACTCATTGTGCTGCTAAGGGCCTGATGACATAGATTTCATTGCTGAGTGATATTGCTTTGTAAGTAAATACCACAACTTCTTTATCCATTTTTCACTTTCTGCGATGTTGAACTTGTACTGTAAACGAGGTTCTTGTAAACAGAGGCGTCCCAAACTTTGGGGTGGCTGTGTCTTTTTGATTTTAATTTCCCTAAGCTATAGGACCATAAGTGGAAGTGCCCTAGGCTCTGTTGCTTTGTTTTTTAGATGTTTCAGGAAACACCATACACTTCTCCCGAGTGTCTGTTGGCAATTTACATCCCGCCCATCAGCATAACAAGGCTCCCAGTTCTCCATGGCCTGTCCTGCCTTTCTGGATTTTACACTTTTTTCAGATGGCCCTTTTGACCGGGGGGAAGTGAGACTTCATTGTAGTGCAGATTTCCTTTGCAAGCTTGCTTGCTTGGCCAAAAAGGGCGTATGCGTTTTTTCCTGAATATATTCAGGAAAAAACGCATACGCCCTTTTTGGCCAAGTGCATCATTGTGGACGTTCTGCCTCTTTTCCTATGCTTTCAATGCAATTCCAGTCTGCCTCCTGAAATCGGTTTCCTGCAATTCTGCCCCGCTTTCAAGTCCTCTTGGCAGCCTTACTTCAGTATATTTTTGGACGATAGCTGTCATTTATAACTCTGCAGGTTTGTGAATTACAGTGCCCCTGAGCTCCTTTCTTCAACTCGCTTTCTTTTGAGCTGGCCGCAACACCGCAGGATGGCTTCAGGCCCTAATCTGGTTCCGGCACGGCACGCTGAGCCTTTGGTTAATTCCTCTTCCTGGTGGGAAATGAGAGTTAAATTTGCCCGTCCAGACACCTCCAGCTAGTCTCTCATTGGTTCTCGCTATTCCTGTTCATCTTCCGCAGAAATTGCAAACTGGGCCAAACAGGAGGTTAAAGGGACTGACTCTCCAAGTCGGGAGGGTGTTAGTAAAGCGTCTGGAATGTTGCACCCGAGTACCAGGGTACGAAAACTGAGACATATTTGAACACGTCTCCCGATCACATGGTTGATCATACTCTAGGTTCCACATGCATGTTTTAGCTGAAGGAAGAATACCTTAAACCTGGGTAGTTGAAACCCGTGGAATGGGTACCATGCAATATGACTTCAAAGGGTCTTCATTTGCTCACCGAACCTCTCCAATCCTATCACTGCTGCGTTTATGCCCCTGTACACATGCTTGATTCTCTTTCGGAGACATAGCAATCCATAGGTTTTAAGATACTTACTAGTCAGGTACATTCTTAGGCATTTAATATGCGGTGTTGAGTCCATTTCGTTGAGCAAGGAGTAGCTCTTGTCTATTCCATATTTGGCTTAAGGAACTTTATCTGTGCTCATTTCAATCTCTGGTTTTATGCAGCACCCCAACTCACCTTTCCCCTTAAGCAAGCATAAGTTGGTTTTCTAAATTTGAGACCCTGTTCTGTTCTGTAATTCAGTTCCTGTGTAGCCAAGTTTACATTCCGTGTATTACTGATATCTTATGATGTTTCTTTTTCTGTGTGACTTATTTCAGTTAGAATCATCATACCTGAATCCACTCATTGTGCTGCTAAGGGCCTGATGACATAGATTTCATTGCTGAGTGATATTGCTTTGTAAGTAAATACCACAACTTCTTTATCCATTTTTCACTTTCTGCGATGTTGAACTTGTACTGTAAACGAGGTTCTTGTAAACAGAGGCGTCCCAATGTTTGGGGTGGCTGTGTCTTTTTGATTTTAATTTCCCTAAGCTATAGGACCATAAGTGGAAGTGCCCTAGGCTCTGTTGCTTTGTTTTTTAGATGTTTCAGGAAACACCATACACTTCTCCCGAGTGTCTGTTGGCAATTTACATCCCGCCCATCAGCATAACAAGGCTCCCAGTTCTCCATGGCCTGTCCTGTCTTTCTGGATTTTACACTTTTTTCAGATGGCCCTTTTGACCGGGGGGAAGTGAGACTTCATTGTAGTGCAGATTTCCTTTGCAAGCTTGCTTGGTTGGCCAAAAAGGGCGTATGCGTTTCTTCCTGAATATATTCAGGAAAAAACGCATACGCCCTTTTTGGCCAAGTGCATCATTGTGGACGTTCTGCCTCTTTTCCTATGCTTTCAATGCAATTCCAGTCTACCTCCTGAAATCGGTTTCCTGCAATTCTGCCCCGCTTTCAAGTCCTCTTGGCAGCCTTACTTCAGTATATTTTTGGACGATAGCTGTCATTTATAACTCTGCAGGTTTGTGAATTACAGTGCCCCTGAGCTCCTTTCTTCAACTCGCTTTCTTTTGAGCTGGCCGCAACACCGCAGGATGGCTTCAGGCCCTAATCTGGTTCCGGCACGGCACGCTGAGCCTTTGGTTAATTCCTCTTCCTGGTGGGAAATGAGAGTTAAAGTTGCCCGTCCAGACACCTCCAGCTAGTCTCTCATTGGTTCTCGCTATTCCTGTTCATCTTCCGCAGAAATTGCAAACTGGGCCAAACAGGAGGTTAAAGGGACTGACTCTCCAAGTCGGGAGGGTGTTAGTAAAGCGTCTGGAATGTTGCACCCGAGTACCAGGGTACGAAAACTGAGACATATTTGAACACGTCTCCCGATCACATGGTTGATCATACTCTAGGTTCCACATGCATGTTTTAGCTGAAGGAAGAATACCTTAAACCTGGGTAGTTGAAACCCGTGGAATGGGTACCATGCAATATGACTTCAAAGGGTCTTCATTTGCTCACCGAACCTCTCCAATCCTATCACTGCTGCGTTTATGCCCCTGTACACATGCTTGATTCTCTTTCGGAGACATAGCAATCCATAGGTTTTAAGATACTTACTAGTCAGGTACATTCTTAGGCATTTAATATGCGGTGTTGAGTCCATTTCGTTGAGCAAGGAGTAGCTCTTGTCTATTCCATATTTGGCTTAAGGAACTTTATCTGTGCTCATTTCAATCTCTGGTTTTATGCAGCACCCCAACTCACCTTTCCCCTTAAGCAAGCATAAGTTGGTTTTCTAAATTTGAGACCCTGTTCTGTTCTGTAATTCAGTTCCTGTGTAGCCAAGTTTACATTCCGTGTATTACTGATATCTTATGATGTTTCTTTTTCTGTGTGACTTATTTCAGTTAGAATCATCATACCTGAATCCACTCATTGTGCTGCTAAGGGCCTGATGACATAGATTTCATTGCTGAGTGATATTGCTTTGTAAGTAAATACCACAACTTCTTTATCCATTTTTCACTTTCTGCGATGTTGAACTTGTACTGTAAACGAGGTTCTTGTAAACAGAGGCGTCCCAATGTTTGGGGTGGCTGTGTCTTTTTGATTTTAATTTCCCTAAGCTATAGGACCATAAGTGGAAGTGCCCTAGGCTCTGTTGCTTTGTTTTTTAGATGTTTCAGGAAACACCATACACTTCTCCCGAGTGTCTGTTGGCAATTTACATCCCGCCCATCAGCATAACAAGGCTCCCAGTTCTCCATGGCCTGTCCTGTCTTTCTGGATTTTACACTTTTTTCAGATGGCCCTTTTGACCGGGGGGAAGTGAGACTTCATTGTAGTGCAGATTTCCTTTGCAAGCTTGCTTGGTTGGCCAAAAAGGGCGTATGCGTTTCTTCCTGAATATATTCAGGAAAAAACGCATACGCCCTTTTTGGCCAAGTGCATCATTGTGGACGTTCTGCCTCTTTTCCTATGCTTTCAATGCAATTCCAGTCTACCTCCTGAAATCGGTTTCCTGCAATTCTGCCCCGCTTTCAAGTCCTCTTGGCAGCCTTACTTCAGTATATTTTTGGACGATAGCTGTCATTTATAACTCTGCAGGTTTGTGAATTACAGTGCCCCTGAGCTCCTTTCTTCAACTCGCTTTCTTTTGAGCTGGCCGCAACACCGCAGGATGGCTTCAGGCCCTAATCTGGTTCCGGCACGGCACGCTGAGCCTTTGGTTAATTCCTCTTCCTGGTGGGAAATGAGAGTTAAAGTTGCCCGTCCAGACACCTCCAGCTAGTCTCTCATTGGTTCTCGCTATTCCTGTTCATCTTCCGCAGAAATTGCAAACTGGGCCAAACAGGAGGTTAAAGGGACTGACTCTCCAAGTCGGGAGGGTGTTAGTAAAGCGTCTGGAATGTTGCACCCGAGTACCAGGGTACGAAAACTGAGACATATTTGAACACGTCTCCTGATCACATGGTTGATCATACTCTAGGTTCCACATGCATGTTTTAGCTGAAGGAAGAATACCTTAAACCTGGGTAGTTGAAACCCGTGGAATGGGTACCATGCAATATGACTTCAAAGGGTCTTCATTTGCTCACCGAACCTCTCCAATCCTATCACTGCTGCGTTTATGCCCCTGTACACATGCTTGATTCTCTTTCGGAGACATAGCAATCCATAGGTTTTAAGATACTTACTAGTCAGGTACATTCTTAGGCGCTTAATATGGGGTGTTGAGTCCATTTCGTTGAGCAAGGAGTAGCTCTTGTCTATTCCATATTTGGCTTAAGGAACTTTATCTGTGTTCATTTCAATCTCTGGTTTTATGCAGCACCCCAACTCACCTTTCCCCTTAAGCAAGCATAAGTTGGTTTTCTAAATTTGAGACCCTGTTCTGTTCTGTAATTCAGTTCCTGTGTAGCCAAGTTTACATTCCGTGTATTACTGATATCTTATGATGGTTCTTTTTCTGTGTGACTTATTTCAGTTAGAATCATCATACCTGAATCCACTCATTGTGCTGCTAAGGGCCTGATGACATAGATTTCATTGCTGAGTGATATTGTTTTGTAAGTAAATACCACAACTTCTTTATCCATTTTTCACTTTCTGCGATGTTGAACTTGTACTGTAAACGAGGTTCTTGTAAACAGAGGCGTCCCAATGTTTGGGGTGGCTGTGTCTTTTTGATTTTAATTTCCCTAAGCTATAGGACCATAAGTGGAAGTGCCCTAGGCTCTGTTGCTTTGTTTTTTAGATGTTTCAGGAAACACCATACACTTCTCCCGAGTGTCTGTTGGCAATTCACATCCCGCCCATCAGCATAACAAGGCTCCCAGTTCTCCATGGCCTGTCCTGCCTTTCTGGATTTTACACTTTTTTCAGATGGCCCTTTTGACCGGGGGGAAGTGAGACTTCATTGTAGTGCAGATTTCCTTTGCAAGCTTGCTTGGTTGGCCAAAAAGGGCGTATGCGTTTTTTCCTGAATATATTCAGGAAAAAACGCATACGCCCTTTTTGGCCAAGTGCATCATTGTGGACGTTCTGCCTCTTTTCCTATGCTTTCAATGCAATTCCAGTCTGCCTCCTGAAATCGGTTTCCTGCAATTCTGCCCCGCTTTCAAGTCCTCTTGGCAGCCTTACTTCAGTATATTTTTGGACGATAGCTGTCATTTATAACTCTGCAGGTTTGTGAATTACAGTGCCCCTGAGCTCCTTTCTTCAACTCGCTTTCTTTTGAGCTGGCCGCAACACCGCAGGATGGCTTCAGGCCCTAATCTGGTTCCGGCACGGTATGCTGAGCCTTTGGTTAATTCCTCTTCCTGGTGGGAAATGAGAGTTAAATTTGCCCGTCCAGACACCTCCAGCTAGTCTCTCATTGGTTCTCGCTATTCCTGTTCATCTTCCGCAGAAATTGCAAACTGGGCCAAACAGGAGGTTAAAGGGACTGACTCTCCAAGTCGGGAGGGTGTTAGTAAAGCGTCTGGAATGTTGCACCCGAGTACCAGGGTACGAAAACTGAGACATATTTGAACACGTCTCCCGATCACATGGTTGATCATACTCTAGGTTCCACATGCATGTTTTAGCTGAAGGAAGAATACCTTAAACCTGGGTAGTTGAAACCCGTGGAATGGGTACCATGCAATATGACTTCAAAGGGTCTTCATTTGCTCACCGAACCTCTCCAATCCTATCACTGCTGCGTTTATGCCCCTGTACACATGCTTGATTCTCTTTCGGAGACATAGCAATCCATAGGTTTTAAGATACTTACTAGTCAGGTACATTCTTAGGCATTTAATATGCGGTGTTGAGTCCATTTCGTTGAGCAAGGAGTAGCTCTTGTCTATTCCATATTTGGCTTAAGGAACTTTATCTGTGCTCATTTCAATCTCTGGTTTTATGCAGCACCCCAACTCACCTTTCCCCTTAAGCAAGCATAAGTTGGTTTTCTAAATTTGAGACCCTGTTCTGTTCTGTAATTCAGTTCCTGTGTAGCCAAGTTTACATTCCGTGTATTACTGATATCTTATGATGTTTCTTTTTCTGTGTGACTTATTTCAGTTAGAATCATCATACCTGAATCCACTCATTGTGCTGCTAAGGGCCTGATGACATAGATTTCATTGCTGAGTGATATTGCTTTGTAAGTAAATACCACAACTTCTTTATCCATTTTTCACTTTCTGCGATGTTGAACTTGTACTGTAAACGAGGTTCTTGTAAACAGAGGCGTCCCAAACTTTGGGGTGGCTGTGTCTTTTTGATTTTAATTTCCCTAAGCTATAGGACCATAAGTGGAAGTGCCCTAGGCTCTGTTGCTTTGTTTTTTAGATGTTTCAGGAAACACCATACACTTCTCCCGAGTGTCTGTTGGCAATTTACATCCCGCCCATCAGCATAACAAGGCTCCCAGTTCTCCATGGCCTGTCCTGCCTTTCTGGATTTTACACTTTTTTCAGATGGCCCTTTTGACCGGGGGGAAGTGAGACTTCATTGTAGTGCAGATTTCCTTTGCAAGCTTGCTTGGTTGGCCAAAAAGTGCGTATGCGTTTTTTCCTGAATATATTCAGGAAAAAACGCATACGCCCTTTTTGGTCAAGTGCATCATGTGGACGTTCTGCCTCTTTTCCTATGCTTTCAATGCAATTCCAGTCTACCTCCTGAAATCGGTTTCCTGCAATTCTGCCCCGCTTTCAAGTCCTCTTGGAAACCTTACTTCAGTATATTTTTGGACGATAGCTGTCATTTATAACTCTGCAGGTTTGTGAATTACAGTGCCCCTGAGCTCCTTTCTTCAACTCGCTTTCTTGTGAGCTGGCTGCAACACCGCAGGATGGCTTCAGGCCCTAATCTGGTTCCGGCACGGCACGCTGAGCCTTTGGTTAATTCCTCTTCCTGGTGGGAAATGAGAGTTAAATTTGCCCGTCCAGACACCTCCAGCTAGTCTCTCATTGGTTCTCGCTATTCCTGTTCATCTTCCACAGAAATTGCAAACTGGGCCAAACAGGAGGTTAAAGGGACTGACTCTCCAAGTCAGGAGGGTGTTAGTAAAGCGTCTGGAATGTTGCACCCGAGTACCAGGGTACGAAAACTGAGACATATTTGAACACGTCTCCCGATCACATGGTTGATCATACTCTAGGTTCCACATGCATGTTTTAGCTGAAGGAAGAATACCTTAAACCTGGGTAGTTGAAACCCGTGGAATGGGTACCATGCAATATGACTTCAAAGGGTCTTCATTTGCTCACCGAACCTCTCCAATCCTATCACTGCTGCGTTTATGCCCCTGTACACATGCTTGATTCTCTTTCGGAGACATAGCAATCCATAGGTTTTAAGATACTTACTAGTCAGGTACATTCTTAGGCATTTAATATGCGGTGTTGAGTCCATTTCGTTGAGCAAGGAGTAGCTCTTGTCTATTCCATATTTGGCTTAAGGAACTTTATCTGTGCTCATTTCAATCTCTGGTTTTATGCAGCACCCCAACTCACCTTTACCCTTAAGCAAGCATAAGTTGGTTTTCTAAATTTGAGACCCTGTTCTGTTCTGTAATTCAGTTCCTGTGTAGCCAAGTTTACATTCCGTGTATTACTGATATCTTATGATGTTTCTTTTTCTGTGTGACTTATTTCAGTTAGAATCATCATACCTGAATCCACTCATTGTGCTGCTAAGGGCCTGATGACATAGATTTCATTGCTGAGTGATATTGCTTTGTAAGTAAATACCACAACTTCTTTATCCATTTTTCACTTTCTGCGATGTTGAACTTGTACTGTAAACGAGGTTCTTGTAAACAGAGGCGTCCCAAACTTTGAGGTGGCTGTGTCTTTTTGATTTTAATTTCCCTAAGCTATAGGACCATAAGTGGAAGTGCCCTAGGCTCTGTTGCTTTGTTTTTTAGATGTTTCAGGAAACACCATACACTTCTCCCGAGTGTCTGTTGGCAATTTACATCCCGCCCATCAGCATAACAAGGCTCCCAGTTCTCCATGGCCTGTCCTGCCTTTCTGGATTTTACACTTTTTTCAGATGGCCCTTTTGACCGGGGGGAAGTGAGACTTCATTGTAGTGCAGATTTCCTTTGCAAGCTTGCTTGGTTGGCCAAAAAGGGCGTATGCGTTTTTTCCTGAATATATTCAGGAAAAAACGCATACGCCCTTTTTGGCCAAGTGCATCATTGTGGACGTTCTGCCTCTTTTCCTATGCTTTCAATGCAATTCCAGTCTACCTCCTGAAATCGGTTTCCTGCAATTCTGCCCCGCTTTCAAGTCCTCTTGGCAGCCTTACTTCAGTATATTTTTGGACGATAGCTGTCATTTATAACTCTGCAGGTTTGTGAATTACAGTGCCCCTGAGCTCCTTTCTTCAACTCGCTTTCTTTTGAGCTGGCCGCAACACCGCAGGATGGCTTCAGGCCCTAATCTGGTTCCGGCACGGCATGCTGAGCCTTTGGTTATTTCCTCTTCCTGGTGGGAAATGAGAGTTAAATTTGCCCGTCCAGACACCTCCAGCTAGTCTCTCATTGGTTCTCCCTATTTCTGTTCATCTTCCGCAGAAATTGCAAACTGGGCCAAACAGGAGCTTAAAGGTGCTGACTCTCCAAGTGCGGAGAGTGTTAGTAAAGCGTCTGGAATGTTGCACCCGAGTAACAGGGGAGGAAAACTGAGACATATTTGAACATGTCTCCCGTTCACACGGTTGATCATACTCTGGGTTCCACATGCATGTTTTAGCTGAAGGAAGAATACCTTAAACCTGGAGAGTTGAGACCCGTGGAATGGGTACCATGCAATATGACTTCAAAGGGTCTTCATTTGCTCACTGAACCTCTCCAATCCTTTCACTGCTGCGTTTATGCCCCTGTACACATGCTTGATTCTCTTTTGGAGACATAGCAATCCATAGGTTTTAAGATACTTACTAGTCAGGTACATTCTTAGGCGTTTAATATGGGGTGTTGAGTCCATTTCATTGAGCAAGGAGTAGCTCTTGCTATTCCATATTTGGCTTAAGGAACTTTATCTGTGCTCATTTCAATGTCTGGTTTTATGCAGCACCCCAACTCACCTTTCCCCTTAAGCAAGCATAAGTTGGTTTTCTAATTTTGAGACCCTGTTCTGTTTTGGAATTCAGTTCCTGTGTAGCCAAGTTTACATTCCGTGTATTAGTGATATCTTATGATGTTTCTTTTTCTGTGTGACTTATTTCAGTTAGAATCATCGTACCTGAATCCACTCATTATGCTGCTACGGGCCTGATGACATAGATTTCATTGTTGAGTGATACTGCATTGTACGTAAGTACCACAAGTTCTTTATCCATTTTTCACTTTCTGTGATATTGAACTTGTACAGTAAACGAGGTTCTTGTAAACAGAGACGTCCCAAACTTTGGGGTGGCTGTGTCTTTTTGATTTTAATTTCCCTAAGCTATAGGACCATAAGTGGAAGTGCCCTAGGCTCTGTTGCTTTGTTTTTTAGATGTTTCAGGAAACACCATACACTTCTCCCGAGTGTCTGTTGGCAATTTACATCCCGCCCATCAGCATAACAAGGCTCCCAGTTCTCCATGGCCTGTCCTGCCTTTCTGGATTTTACACTTTTTTCACATGGCCCTTTTGACCGGGGGGAAGTGAGACTTCATTGTAGTGCAGATTTCCTTTGCAAGTTTGCTTGGTTGGCCAAAAAGGGCGTATGCGTTTTTTCCTGAATATATTCAGGAAAAAACGCGTACGCCCTTTTTGGCCAAGTGCATCATTGTGGACGTTCTGCCTCTTTTCCTATGCTTTCAATGCAATTCCAGTCTACCTCCTGAAATCGGTTTCCTGCAATTCTGCCCCACTTTCAAGTCCTCTTGGCAGCCTTACTTCAGTATATTTTTGGACGATAGCTGTCATTTATAACTCTGCAGGTTTGTGAATTACAGTGTCCCTGAGCTCCTTTCTTCAACTCGCTTTCTTTTGAGCTGGCCGCAACACCACAGGATGGCTTCAGGCCCTAATCTGGTTCCGGCACGGCACGCTGAGCCTTTGGTTAATTCCTCTTCCTGGTGGGAAATGGGAGTTAAATTTGCCCGTCCAGACAGCTCCAGCTAGTCTCTCATTGGTTCTCGCTATTCCTCTTCATCTTCTGCAGAATTTGCAAACTGGGCCAAACAGGAGGTTAAAGGGACTGACTCTCCAAGTCGGGAGGGTGTTAGTAAAGCGTCTGGAATGTTGCACCCGAGTTCCAGGGTACGAAAACTGAGACATATTTGAACACATTTCCCGATCACATGGTTGATCATACTCTAGGTTCCACATGCATGTTTTAGCTGAAGGAAGAATACCTTAAACCTGGGTAGTTGAAACCCGTGGAATGGGTACCATGCAATATGACTTCAAAGGGTCTTCATTTGCTCACCGAACCTCTCCAATCCTATCACTGCTGCGTTTATGCCCCTGTACACATGCTTGATTCTCTTTCGGAGACATAGCAATCCATAGGTTTTAAGATACTTACTAGTCAGGTACATTCTTAGGCGTTTAATATGCGGTGTTGAGTCCATTTCGTTGAGCAAGGAGTAGCTCTTGTCTATTCCATATTTGGCTTAAGGAACTTTATCTGTGCTCATTTCAATCTCTGGTTTTATGCAGCACCCCAACTCACCTTTACCCTTAAGCAAGCATAAGTTGGTTTTCTAAATTTGAGACCCTGTTCTGTTCTGTAATTCAGTTCCTGTGTAGCCAAGTTTACATTCCGTGTATTACTGATATCTTATGATGTTTCTTTTTCTGTGTGACTTATTTCAGTTAGAATCATCATACCTGAATCCACTCATTGTGCTGCTAAGGGCCTGATGACATAGATTTCATTGCTGAGTGATATTGCTTTGTAAGTAAATACCACAACTTCTTTATCCATTTTTCACTTTCTGCGATGTTGAACTTGTACTGTAAACGAGGTTCTTGTAAACAGAGGCGTCCCAAACTTTGGGGTGGCTGTGTCTTTTTGATTTTAATTTCCCTAAGCTATAGGACCATAAGTGGAAGTGCCCTAGGCTCTGTTGCTTTGTTTTTTAGATGTTTCAGGAAACACCATACACTTCTCCCGAGTGTCTGTTGGCAATTTACATCCCGCCCATCAGCATAACAAGGCTCCCAGTTCTCCATGGCCTGTCCTGCCTTTCTGGATTTTACACTTTTTTCAGATGGCCCTTTTGACCGGGGGGAAGTGAGACTTCATTGTAGTGCAGATTTCCTTTGCAAGCTTGCTTGCTTGGCCAAAAAGGGCGTATGCGTTTTTTCCTGAATATATTCAGGAAAAAACGCATACGCCCTTTTTGGCCAAGTGCATCATTGTGGACGTTCTGCCTCTTTTCCTATGCTTTCAATGCAATTCCAGTCTGCCTCCTGAAATCGGTTTCCTGCAATTCTGCCCCGCTTTCAAGTCCTCTTGGCAGCCTTACTTCAGTATATTTTTGGACGATAGCTGTCATTTATAACTCTGCAGGTTTGTGAATTACAGTGCCCCTGAGCTCCTTTCTTCAACTCGCTTTCTTTTGAGCTGGCCGCAACACCGCAGGATGGCTTCAGGCCCTAATCTGGTTCCGGCACGGCACGCTGAGCCTTTGGTTAATTCCTCTTCCTGGTGGGAAATGAGAGTTAAATTTGCCCGTCCAGACACCTCCAGCTAGTCTCTCATTGGTTCTCGCTATTCCTGTTCATCTTCCGCAGAAATTGCAAACTGGGCCAAACAGGAGGTTAAAGGGACTGACTCTCCAAGTCGGGAGGGTGTTAGTAAAGCGTCTGGAATGTTGCACCCGAGTACCAGGGTACGAAAACTGAGACATATTTGAACACGTCTCCCGATCACATGGTTGATCATACTCTAGGTTCCACATGCATGTTTTAGCTGAAGGAAGAATACCTTAAACCTGGGTAGTTGAAACCCGTGGAATGGGTACCATGCAATATGACTTCAAAGGGTCTTCATTTGCTCACCGAACCTCTCCAATCCTATCACTGCTGCGTTTATGCCCCTGTACACATGCTTGATTCTCTTTCGGAGACATAGCAATCCATAGGTTTTAAGATACTTACTAGTCAGGTACATTCTTAGGCATTTAATATGCGGTGTTGAGTCCATTTCGTTGAGCAAGGAGTAGCTCTTGTCTATTCCATATTTGGCTTAAGGAACTTTATCTGTGCTCATTTCAATCTCTGGTTTTATGCAGCACCCCAACTCACCTTTCCCCTTAAGCAAGCATAAGTTGGTTTTCTAAATTTGAGACCCTGTTCTGTTCTGTAATTCAGTTCCTGTGTAGCCAAGTTTACATTCCGTGTATTACTGATATCTTATGATGTTTCTTTTTCTGTGTGACTTATTTCAGTTAGAATCATCATACCTGAATCCACTCATTGTGCTGCTAAGGGCCTGATGACATAGATTTCATTGCTGAGTGATATTGCTTTGTAAGTAAATACCACAACTTCTTTATCCATTTTTCACTTTCTGCGATGTTGAACTTGTACTGTAAACGAGGTTCTTGTAAACAGAGGCGTCCCAATGTTTGGGGTGGCTGTGTCTTTTTGATTTTAATTTCCCTAAGCTATAGGACCATAAGTGGAAGTGCCCTAGGCTCTGTTGCTTTGTTTTTTAGATGTTTCAGGAAACACCATACACTTCTCCCGAGTGTCTGTTGGCAATTTACATCCCGCCCATCAGCATAACAAGGCTCCCAGTTCTCCATGGCCTGTCCTGTCTTTCTGGATTTTACACTTTTTTCAGATGGCCCTTTTGACCGGGGGGAAGTGAGACTTCATTGTAGTGCAGATTTCCTTTGCAAGCTTGCTTGGTTGGCCAAAAAGGGCGTATGCGTTTCTTCCTGAATATATTCAGGAAAAAACGCATACGCCCTTTTTGGCCAAGTGCATCATTGTGGACGTTCTGCCTCTTTTCCTATGCTTTCAATGCAATTCCAGTCTACCTCCTGAAATCGGTTTCCTGCAATTCTGCCCCGCTTTCAAGTCCTCTTGGCAGCCTTACTTCAGTATATTTTTGGACGATAGCTGTCATTTATAACTCTGCAGGTTTGTGAATTACAGTGCCCCTGAGCTCCTTTCTTCAACTCGCTTTCTTTTGAGCTGGCCGCAACACCGCAGGATGGCTTCAGGCCCTAATCTGGTTCCGGCACGGCACGCTGAGCCTTTGGTTAATTCCTCTTCCTGGTGGGAAATGAGAGTTAAAGTTGCCCGTCCAGACACCTCCAGCTAGTCTCTCATTGGTTCTCGCTATTCCTGTTCATCTTCCGCAGAAATTGCAAACTGGGCCAAACAGGAGGTTAAAGGGACTGACTCTCCAAGTCGGGAGGGTGTTAGTAAAGCGTCTGGAATGTTGCACCCGAGTACCAGGGTACGAAAACTGAGACATATTTGAACACGTCTCCCGATCACATGGTTGATCATACTCTAGGTTCCACATGCATGTTTTAGCTGAAGGAAGAATACCTTAAACCTGGGTAGTTGAAACCCGTGGAATGGGTACCATGCAATATGACTTCAAAGGGTCTTCATTTGCTCACCGAACCTCTCCAATCCTATCACTGCTGCGTTTATGCCCCTGTACACATGCTTGATTCTCTTTCGGAGACATAGCAATCCATAGGTTTTAAGATACTTACTAGTCAGGTACATTCTTAGGCATTTAATATGCGGTGTTGAGTCCATTTCGTTGAGCAAGGAGTAGCTCTTGTCTATTCCATATTTGGCTTAAGGAACTTTATCTGTGCTCATTTCAATCTCTGGTTTTATGCAGCACCCCAACTCACCTTTCCCCTTAAGCAAGCATAAGTTGGTTTTCTAAATTTGAGACCCTGTTCTGTTCTGTAATTCAGTTCCTGTGTAGCCAAGTTTACATTCCGTGTATTACTGATATCTTATGATGTTTCTTTTTCTGTGTGACTTATTTCAGTTAGAATCATCATACCTGAATCCACTCATTGTGCTGCTAAGGGCCTGATGACATAGATTTCATTGCTGAGTGATATTGCTTTGTAAGTAAATACCACAACTTCTTTATCCATTTTTCACTTTCTGCGATGTTGAACTTGTACTGTAAACGAGGTTCTTGTAAACAGAGGCGTCCCAATGTTTGGGGTGGCTGTGTCTTTTTGATTTTAATTTCCCTAAGCTATAGGACCATAAGTGGAAGTGCCCTAGGCTCTGTTGCTTTGTTTTTTAGATGTTTCAGGAAACACCATACACTTCTCCCGAGTGTCTGTTGGCAATTTACATCCCGCCCATCAGCATAACAAGGCTCCCAGTTCTCCATGGCCTGTCCTGTCTTTCTGGATTTTACACTTTTTTCAGATGGCCCTTTTGACCGGGGGGAAGTGAGACTTCATTGTAGTGCAGATTTCCTTTGCAAGCTTGCTTGGTTGGCCAAAAAGGGCGTATGCGTTTCTTCCTGAATATATTCAGGAAAAAACGCATACGCCCTTTTTGGCCAAGTGCATCATTGTGGACGTTCTGCCTCTTTTCCTATGCTTTCAATGCAATTCCAGTCTACCTCCTGAAATCGGTTTCCTGCAATTCTGCCCCGCTTTCAAGTCCTCTTGGCAGCCTTACTTCAGTATATTTTTGGACGATAGCTGTCATTTATAACTCTGCAGGTTTGTGAATTACAGTGCCCCTGAGCTCCTTTCTTCAACTCGCTTTCTTTTGAGCTGGCCGCAACACCGCAGGATGGCTTCAGGCCCTAATCTGGTTCCGGCACGGCACGCTGAGCCTTTGGTTAATTCCTCTTCCTGGTGGGAAATGAGAGTTAAAGTTGCCCGTCCAGACACCTCCAGCTAGTCTCTCATTGGTTCTCGCTATTCCTGTTCATCTTCCGCAGAAATTGCAAACTGGGCCAAACAGGAGGTTAAAGGGACTGACTCTCCAAGTCGGGAGGGTGTTAGTAAAGCGTCTGGAATGTTGCACCCGAGTACCAGGGTACGAAAACTGAGACATATTTGAACACGTCTCCTGATCACATGGTTGATCATACTCTAGGTTCCACATGCATGTTTTAGCTGAAGGAAGAATACCTTAAACCTGGGTAGTTGAAACCCGTGGAATGGGTACCATGCAATATGACTTCAAAGGGTCTTCATTTGCTCACCGAACCTCTCCAATCCTATCACTGCTGCGTTTATGCCCCTGTACACATGCTTGATTCTCTTTCGGAGACATAGCAATCCATAGGTTTTAAGATACTTACTAGTCAGGTACATTCTTAGGCATTTAATATGCGGTGTTGAGTCCATTTCGTTGAGCAAGGAGTAGCTCTTGTCTATTCCATATTTGGCTTAAGGAACTTTATCTGTGTTCATTTCAATCTCTGGTTTTATGCAGCACCCCAACTCACCTTTCCCCTTAAGCAAGCATAAGTTGGTTTTCTAAATTTGAGACCCTGTTCTGTTCTGTAATTCAGTTCCTGTGTAGCCAAGTTTACATTCCGTGTATTACTGATATCTTATGATGGTTCTTTTTCTGTGTGACTTATTTCAGTTAGAATCATCATACCTGAATCCACTCATTGTGCTGCTAAGGGCCTGATGACATAGATTTCATTGCTGAGTGATATTGTTTTGTAAGTAAATACCACAACTTCTTTATCCATTTTTCACTTTCTGCGATGTTGAACTTGTACTGTAAACGAGGTTCTTGTAAACAGAGGCGTCCCAATGTTTGGGGTGGCTGTGTCTTTTTGATTTTAATTTCCCTAAGCTATAGGACCATAAGTGGAAGTGCCCTAGGCTCTGTTGCTTTGTTTTTTAGATGTTTCAGGAAACACCATACACTTCTCCCGAGTGTCTGTTGGCAATTCACATCCCGCCCATCAGCATAACAAGGCTCCCAGTTCTCCATGGCCTGTCCTGCCTTTCTGGATTTTACACTTTTTTCAGATGGCCCTTTTGACCGGGGGGAAGTGAGACTTCATTGTAGTGCAGATTTCCTTTGCAAGCTTGCTTGGTTGGCCAAAAAGGGCGTATGCGTTTTTTCCTGAATATATTCAGGAAAAAACGCATACGCCCTTTTTGGCCAAGTGCATCATTGTGGACGTTCTGCCTCTTTTCCTATGCTTTCAATGCAATTCCAGTCTGCCTCCTGAAATCGGTTTCCTGCAATTCTGCCCCGCTTTCAAGTCCTCTTGGCAGCCTTACTTCAGTATATTTTTGGACGATAGCTGTCATTTATAACTCTGCAGGTTTGTGAATTACAGTGCCCCTGAGCTCCTTTCTTCAACTCGCTTTCTTTTGAGCTGGCCGCAACACCGCAGGATGGCTTCAGGCCCTAATCTGGTTCCGGCACGGTATGCTGAGCCTTTGGTTAATTCCTCTTCCTGGTGGGAAATGAGAGTTAAATTTGCCCGTCCAGACACCTCCAGCTAGTCTCTCATTGGTTCTCGCTATTCCTGTTCATCTTCCGCAGAAATTGCAAACTGGGCCAAACAGGAGGTTAAAGGGACTGACTCTCCAAGTCGGGAGGGTGTTAGTAAAGCGTCTGGAATGTTGCACCCGAGTACCAGGGTACGAAAACTGAGACATATTTGAACACGTCTCCCGATCACATGGTTGATCATACTCTAGGTTCCACATGCATGTTTTAGCTGAAGGAAGAATACCTTAAACCTGGGTAGTTGAAACCCGTGGAATGGGTACCATGCAATATGACTTCAAAGGGTCTTCATTTGCTCACCGAACCTCTCCAATCCTATCACTGCTGCGTTTATGCCCCTGTACACATGCTTGATTCTCTTTCGGAGACATAGCAATCCATAGGTTTTAAGATACTTACTAGTCAGGTACATTCTTAGGCATTTAATATGCGGTGTTGAGTCCATTTCGTTGAGCAAGGAGTAGCTCTTGTCTATTCCATATTTGGCTTAAGGAACTTTATCTGTGCTCATTTCAATCTCTGGTTTTATGCAGCACCCCAACTCACCTTTCCCCTTAAGCAAGCATAAGTTGGTTTTCTAAATTTGAGACCCTGTTCTGTTCTGTAATTCAGTTCCTGTGTAGCCAAGTTTACATTCCGTGTATTACTGATATCTTATGATGTTTCTTTTTCTGTGTGACTTATTTCAGTTAGAATCATCATACCTGAATCCACTCATTGTGCTGCTAAGGGCCTGATGACATAGATTTCATTGCTGAGTGATATTGCTTTGTAAGTAAATACCACAACTTCTTTATCCATTTTTCACTTTCTGCGATGTTGAACTTGTACTGTAAACGAGGTTCTTGTAAACAGAGGCGTCCCAAACTTTGGGGTGGCTGTGTCTTTTTGATTTTAATTTCCCTAAGCTATAGGACCATAAGTGGAAGTGCCCTAGGCTCTGTTGCTTTGTTTTTTAGATGTTTCAGGAAACACCATACACTTCTCCCGAGTGTCTGTTGGCAATTTACATCCCGCCCATCAGCATAACAAGGCTCCCAGTTCTCCATGGCCTGTCCTGCCTTTCTGGATTTTACACTTTTTTCAGATGGCCCTTTTGACCGGGGGGAAGTGAGACTTCATTGTAGTGCAGATTTCCTTTGCAAACTTGCTTGCTTGGCCAAAAAGGGCGTATGCGTTTTTTCCTGAATATATTCAGGAAAAAACGCATACGCCCTTTTTGGCCAAGTGCATCATTGTGGACGTTCTGCCTCTTTTCCTATGCTTTCAATGCAATTCCAGTCTGCCTCCTGAAATCGGTTTCCTGCAATTCTGCCCCGCTTTCAAGTCCTCTTGGCAGCCTTACTTCAGTATATTTTTGGACGATAGCTGTCATTTATAACTCTGCAGGTTTGTGAATTACAGTGCCCCTGAGCTCCTTTCTTCAACTCGCTTTCTTTTGAGCTGGCCGCAACACCGCAGGATGGCTTCAGGCCCTAATCTGGTTCCGGCACGGCACGCTGAGCCTTTGGTTAATTCCTCTTCCTGGTGGGAAATGAGAGTTAAATTTGCCCGTCCAGACACCTTCCAGCTAGTCTCTCATTGGTTCTCGCTATTCCTGTTCATCTTCCGCAGAAATTGCAAACTGGGCCAAACAGGAGGTTAAAGGGACTGACTCTCCAAGTCGGGAGGGTGTTAGTAAAGCGTCTGGAATGTTGCACCCGAGTACCAGGGTACGAAAACTGAGACATATTTGAACACGTCTCCCGATCACATGGTTGATCATACTCTAGGTTCCACATGCATGTTTTAGCTGAAGGAAGAATACCTTAAACCTGGGTAGTTGAAACCCGTGGAATGGGTACCATGCAATATGACTTCAAAGGGTCTTCATTTGCTCACCGAACCTCTCCAATCCTATCACTGCTGCGTTTATGCCCCTGTACACATGCTTGATTCTCTTTCGGAGACATAGCAATCCATAGGTTTTAAGATACTTACTAGTCAGGTACATTCTTAGGCATTTAATATGCGGTGTTGAGTCCATTTCGTTGAGCAAGGAGTAGCTCTTGTCTATTCCATATTTGGCTTAAGGAACTTTATCTGTGCTCATTTCAATCTCTGGTTTTATGCAGCACCCCAACTCACCTTTCCCCTTAAGCAAGCATAAGTTGGTTTTCTAAATTTGAGACCCTGTTCTGTTCTGTAATTCAGTTCCTGTGTAGCCAAGTTTACATTCCGTGTATTACTGATATCTTATGATGGTTCTTTTTCTGTGTGACTTATTTCAGTTAGAATCATCATACCTGAATCCACTCATTGTGCTGCTAAGGGCCTGATGACATAGATTTCATTGCTGAGTGATATTGTTTTGTAAGTAAATACCACAACTTCTTTATCCATTTTTCACTTTCTGCGATGTTGAACTTGTACTGTAAACGAGGTTCTTGTAAACAGAGGCGTCCCAATGTTTGGGGTGGCTGTGTCTTTTTGATTTTAATTTCCCTAAGCTATAGGACCATAAGTGGAAGTGCCCTAGGCTCTGTTGCTTTGTTTTTTAGATGTTTCAGGAAACACCATACACTTCTCCCGAGTGTCTGTTGGCAATTCACATCCCGCCCATCAGCATAACAAGGCTCCCAGTTCTCCATGGCCTGTCCTGCCTTTCTGGATTTTACACTTTTTTCAGATGGCCCTTTTGACCGGGGGGAAGTGAGACTTCATTGTAGTGCAGATTTCCTTTGCAAGCTTGCTTGGTTGGCCAAAAAGGGCGTATGCGTTTTTTCCTGAATATATTCAGGAAAAAACGCATACGCCCTTTTTGGCCAAGTGCATCATTGTGGACGTTCTGCCTCTTTTCCTATGCTTTCAATGCAATTCCAGTCTGCCTCCTGAAATCGGTTTCCTGCAATTCTGCCCCGCTTTCAAGTCCTCTTGGCAGCCTTACTTCAGTATATTTTTGGACGATAGCTGTCATTTATAACTCTGCAGGTTTGTGAATTACAGTGCCCCTGAGCTCCTTTCTTCAACTCGCTTTCTTTTGAGCTGGCCGCAACACCGCAGGATGGCTTCAGGCCCTAATCTGGTTCCGGCACGGCATGCTGAGCCTTTGGTTAATTCCTCTTCCTGGTGGGAAATGAGAGTTAAATTTGCCCGTCCAGACACCTCCAGCTAGTCTCTCATTGGTTCTCGCTATTCCTGTTCATCTTCCGCAGAAATTGCAAACTGGGCCAAACAGGAGGTTAAAGGGACTGACTCTCCAAGTCGGGAGGGTGTTAGTAAAGCGTCTGGAATGTTGCACCCGAGTACCAGGGTACGAAAACTGAGACATATTTGAACACGTCTCCCGATCACATGGTTGATCATACTCTAGGTTCCACATGCATGTTTTAGCTGAAGGAAGAATACCTTAAACCTGGGTAGTTGAAACCCGTGGAATGGGTACCATGCAATATGACTTCAAAGGGTCTTCATTTGCTCACCGAACCTCTCCAATCCTATCACTGCTGCGTTTATGCCCCTGTACACATGCTTGATTCTCTTTCGGAGACATAGCAATCCATAGGTTTTAAGATACTTACTAGTCAGGTACATTCTTAGGCATTTAATATGCGGTGTTGAGTCCATTTCGTTGAGCAAGGAGTAGCTCTTGTCTATTCCATATTTGGCTTAAGGAACTTTATCTGTGCTCATTTCAATCTCTGGTTTTATGCAGCACCCCAACTCACCTTTCCCCTTAAGCAAGCATAAGTTGGTTTTCTAAATTTGAGACCCTGTTCTGTTCTGTAATTCAGTTCCTGTGTAGCCAAGTTTACATTCCGTGTATTACTGATATCTTATGATGTTTCTTTTTCTGTGTGACTTATTTCAGTTAGAATCATCATACCTGAATCCACTCATTGTGCTGCTAAGGGCCTGATGACATAGATTTCATTGCTGAGTGATATTGCTTTGTAAGTAAATACCACAACTTCTTTATCCATTTTTCACTTTCTGCGATGTTGAACTTGTACTGTAAACGAGGTTCTTGTAAACAGAGGCGTCCCAAACTTTGGGGTGGCTGTGTCTTTTTGATTTTAATTTCCCTAAGCTATAGGACCATAAGTGGAAGTGCCCTAGGCTCTGTTGCTTTGTTTTTTAGATGTTTCAGGAAACACCATACACTTCTCCCGAGTGTCTGTTGGCAATTTACATCCCGCCCATCAGCATAACAAGGCTCCCAGTTCTCCATGGCCTGTCCTGCCTTTCTGGATTTTACACTTTTTTCAGATGGCCCTTTTGACCGGGGGGAAGTGAGACTTCATTGTAGTGCAGATTTCCTTTGCAAGCTTGCTTGGTTGGCCAAAAAGGGCGTATGCGTTTTTTCCTGAATATATTCAGGAAAAAACGCATACGCCCTTTTTGGCCAAGTGCATCATTGTGGACGTTCTGCCTCTTTTCCTATGCTTTCAATGCAATTCCAGTCTGCCTCCTGAAATCGGTTTCCTGCAATTCTGCCCCGCTTTCAAGTCCTCTTGGCAGCCTTACTTCAGTATATTTTTGGACGATAGCTGTCATTTATAACTCTGCAGGTTTGTGAATTACAGTGCCCCTGAGCTCCTTTCTTCAACTCGCTTTCTTTTGAGCTGGCCGCAACACCGCAGGATGGCTTCAGGCCCTAATCTGGTTCCGGCACGGCACGCTGAGCCTTTGGTTAATTCCTCTTCCTGGTGGGAAATGAGAGTTAAATTTGCCCGTCCAGACACCTTCCAGCTAGTCTCTCATTGGTTCTCGCTATTCCTGTTCATCTTCCGCAGAAATTGCAAACTGGGCCAAACAGGAGGTCAAAGGGACTGACTCTCCAAGTCGGGAGGGTGTTAGTAAAGCGTCTGGAATGTTGCACCCGAGTACCAGGGTACGAAAACTGAGACATATTTGAACACGTCTCCCGATCACATGGTTGATCATACTCTAGGTTCCACATGCATGTTTTAGCTGAAGGAAGAATACCTTAAACCTGGGTAGTTGAAACCCGTGGAATGGGTACCATGCAATATGACTTCAAAGGGTCTTCATTTGCTCACCGAACCTCTCCAATCCTATCACTGCTGCGTTTATGCCCCTGTACACATGCTTGATTCTCTTTCGGAGACATAGCAATCCATAGGTTTTAAGATACTTACTAGTCAGGTACATTCTTAGGCATTTAATATGCGGTGTTGAGTCCATTTCGTTGAGCAAGGAGTAGCTCTTGTCTATTCCATATTTGGCTTAAGGAACTTTATCTGTGCTCATTTCAATCTCTGGTTTTATGCAGCACCCCAACTCACCTTTCCCCTTAAGCAAGCATAAGTTGGTTTTCTAAATTTGAGACCCTGTTCTGTTCTGTAATTCAGTTCCTGTGTAGCCAAGTTTACATTCCGTGTATTACTGATATCTTATGATGTTTCTTTTTCTGTGTGACTTATTTCAGTTAGAATCATCATACCTGAATCCACTCATTGTGCTGCTAAGGGCCTGATGACATAGATTTCATTGCTGAGTGATATTGCTTTGTAAGTAAATACCACAACTTCTTTATCCATTTTTCACTTTCTGCGATGTTGAACTTGTACGGTAAACGAGGTTCTTGTAAACAGAGGCGTCCCAAACTTTGGGGTGGCTGTGTCTTTTTGATTTTAATTTCCCTAAGCTATAGGACCATAAGTGGAAGTGCCCTAGGCTCTGTTGCTTTGTTTTTTAGATGTTTCAGGAAACACCATACACTTCTCCCGAGTGTCTGTTGGCAATTTACATCCCGCCCATCAGCATAACAAGGCTCCCAGTTCTCCATGGCCTGTCCTGCCTTTCTGGATTTTACACTTTTTTCAGATGGCCCTTTTGACCGGGGGGAAGTGAGACTTCATTGTAGTGCAGATTTCCTTTGCAAGCTTGCTTGCTTGGCCAAAAAGGGCGTATGCGTTTTTTCCTGAATATATTCAGGAAAAAACGCATACGCCCTTTTTGGCCAAGTGCATCATTGTGGACGTTCTGCCTCTTTTCCTATGCTTTCAATGCAATTCCAGTCTGCCTCCTGAAATCGGTTTCCTGCAATTCTGCCCCGCTTTCAAGTCCTCTTGGCAGCCTTACTTCAGTATATTTTTGGACGATAGCTGTCATTTATAACTCTGCAGGTTTGTGAATTACAGTGCCCCTGAGCTCCTTTCTTCAACTCGCTTTCTTTTGAGCTGGCCGCAACACCGCAGGATGGCTTCAGGCCCTAATCTGGTTCCGGCACGGCACGCTGAGCCTTTGGTTAATTCCTCTTCCTGGTGGGAAATGAGAGTTAAATTTGCCCGTCCAGACACCTCCAGCTAGTCTCTCATTGGTTCTCGCTATTCCTGTTCATCTTCCGCAGAAATTGCAAACTGGGCCAAACAGGAGGTTAAAGGGACTGACTCTCCAAGTCGGGAGGGTGTTAGTAAAGCGTCTGGAATGTTGCACCCGAGTACCAGGGTACGAAAACTGAGACATATTTGAACACGTCTCCCGATCACATGGTTGATCATACTCTAGGTTCCACATGCATGTTTTAGCTGAAGGAAGAATACCTTAAACCTGGGTAGTTGAAACCCGTGGAATGGGTACCATGCAATATGACTTCAAAGGGTCTTCATTTGCTCACCAAACCTCTCCAATCCTATCACTGCTGCGTTTATGCCCCTGTACACATGCTTGATTCTCTTTCGGAGACATAGCAATCCATAGGTTTTAAGATACTTACTAGTCAGGTACATTCTTAGGCATTTAATATGCGGTGTTGAGTCCATTTCGTTGAGCAAGGAGTAGCTCTTGTCTATTCCATATTTGGCTTAAGGAACTTTATCTGTGCTCATTTCAATCTCTGGTTTTATGCAGCACCCCAACTCACCTTTCCCCTTAAGCAAGCATAAGTTGGTTTTCTAAATTTGAGACCCTGTTCTGTTCTGTAATTCAGTTCCTGTGTAGCCAAGTTTACATTCCGTGTATTACTGATATCTTATGATGTTTCTTTTTCTGTGTGACTTATTTCAGTTAGAATCATCATACCTGAATCCACTCATTGTGCTGCTAAGGGCCTGATGACATAGATTTCATTGCTGAGTGATATTGCTTTGTAAGTAAATACCACAACTTCTTTATCCATTTTTCACTTTCTGCGATGTTGAACTTGTACTGTAAACGAGGTTCTTGTAAACAGAGGCGTCCCAAACTTTGGGGTGGCTGTGTCTTTTTGATTTTAATTTCCCTAAGCTATAGGACCATAAGTGGAAGTGCCCTAGGCTCTGTTGCTTTGTTTTTTAGATGTTTCAGGAAACACCATACACTTCTCCCGAGTGTCTGTTGGCAATTTACATCCCGCCCATCAGCATAACAAGGCTCCCAGTTCTCCATGGCCTGTCCTGCCTTTCTGGATTTTACACTTTTTTCAGATGGCCCTTTTGACCGGGGGGAAGTGAGACTTCATTGTAGTGCAGATTTCCTTTGCAAGCTTGCTTGCTTGGCCAAAAAGGGCGTATGCGTTTTTTCCTGAATATATTCAGGAAAAAACGCATACGCCCTTTTTGGCCAAGTGCATCATTGTGGACGTTCTGCCTCTTTTCCTATGCTTTCAATGCAATTCCAGTCTGCCTCCTGAAATCGGTTTCCTGCAATTCTGCCCCGCTTTCAAGTCCTCTTGGCAGCCTTACTTCAGTATATTTTTGGACGATAGCTGTCATTTATAACTCTGCAGGTTTGTGAATTACAGTGCCCCTGAGCTCCTTTCTTCAACTCGCTTTCTTTTGAGCTGACCGCAACACCGCAGGATGGCTTCAGGCCCTAATCTGGTTCCGGCACGGCACGCTGAGCCTTTGGTTAATTCCTCTTCCTGGTGGGAAATGAGAGTTAAATTTGCCCGTCCAGACACCTTCCAGCTAGTCTCTCATTGGTTCTCGTTATTCCTGTTCATCTTCCGCAGAAATTGCAAACTGGGCCAAACAGGAGGTTAAAGGGACTGACTCTCCAAGTCGGGAGGGTGTTAGTAAAGCGTCTGGAATGTTGCACCCGAGTACCAGGGTACGAAAACTGAGACATATTTGAACACGTCTCCCGATCACATGGTTGATCATACTCTAGGTTCCACATGCATGTTTTAGCTGAAGGAAGAATACCTTAAACCTGGGTAGTTGAAACCCGTGGAATGGGTACCATGCAATATGACTTCAAAGGGTCTTCATTTGCTCACCGAACCTCTCCAATCCTATCACTGCTGCGTTTATGCCCCTGTACACATGCTTGATTCTCTTTCGGAGACATAGCAATCCATAGGTTTTAAGATACTTACTAGTCAGGTACATTCTTAGGCATTTAATAGGCGGTGTTGAGTCCACTTCGTTGAGCAAGGAGTAGCTCTTGTCTATTCCATATTTGGCTTAAGGAACTTTATCTGTGCTCATTTCAATCTCTGGTTTTATGCAGCACCCCAACTCACCTTTCCCCTTAAGCAAGCATAAGTTGGTTTTCTAAATTTGAGACCCTGTTCTGTTCTGTAATTCAGTTCCTGTGTAGCCAAGTTTACATTCCGTGTATTACTGATATCTTATGATGTTTCTTTTTCTGTGTGACTTATTTCAGTTAGAATCATCATACCTGAATCCACTCATTGTGCTGCTAAGGGCCTGATGACATAGATTTCATTGCTGAGTGATATTGCTTTGTAAGTAAATACCACAACTTCTTTATCCATTTTTCACTTTCTGCGATGTTGAACTTGTACGGTAAACGAGGTTCTTGTAAACAGAGGCGTCCCAAACTTTGGGGTGGCTGTGTCTTTTTGATTTTAATTTCCCTAAGCTATAGGACCATAAGTGGAAGTGCCCTAGGCTCTGTTGCTTTGTTTTTTAGATGTTTCAGGAAACACCATACACTTCTCCCAAGTGGCTGTTGGCAATTTACATCCCGCCCATCAGCATAACAAGGCTCCCAGTTCTCCATGGCCTGTCCTGCCTTTCTGGATTTTACACTTTTTTCAGATGGCCCTTTTGACCGGGGGGAAGTGAGACTTCATTGTAGTGCAGATTTCCTTTGCAAGCTTGCTTGCTTGGCCAAAAAGGGCGTATGCGTTTTTTCCTGAATATATTCAGGAAAAAACGCATACGCCCTTTTTGGCCAAGTGCATCATTGTGGACGTTCTGCCTCTTTTCCTATGCTTTCAATGCAATTCCAGTCTGCCTCC
Source organism: Pseudorca crassidens (assembly GCF_039906515.1). NCBI lineage: Eukaryota > Metazoa > Chordata > Mammalia > Artiodactyla > Delphinidae > Pseudorca > Pseudorca crassidens. The sequence continues at coordinate 500,506 of NW_027136311.1, forward strand.
TGAAATCGGTTTCCTGCAATTCTGCCCCGCTTTCAAGTCCTCTTGGCAGCCTTACTTCAGTATATTTTTGGACGATAGCTGTCATTTATAACTCTGCAGGTTTGTGAATTACAGTGCCCCTGAGCTCCTTTCTTCAACTCGCTTTCTTTTGAGCTGACCGCAACACCGCAGGATGGCTTCAGGCCCTAATCTGGTTCCGGCACGGCACGCTGAGCCTTTGGTTAATTCCTCTTCCTGGTGGGAAATGAGAGTTAAATTTGCCCGTCCAGACACCTTCCAGCTAGTCTCTCATTGGTTCTCGTTATTCCTGTTCATCTTCCGCAGAAATTGCAAACTGGGCCAAACAGGAGGTTAAAGGGACTGACTCTCCAAGTCGGGAGGGTGTTAGTAAAGCGTCTGGAATGTTGCACCCGAGTACCAGGGTACGAAAACTGAGACATATTTGAACACGTCTCCCGATCACATGGTTGATCATACTCTAGGTTCCACATGCATGTTTTAGCTGAAGGAAGAATACCTTAAACCTGGGTAGTTGAAACCCGTGGAATGGGTACCATGCAATATGACTTCAAAGGGTCTTCATTTGCTCACCGAACCTCTCCAATCCTATCACTGCTGCGTTTATGCCCCTGTACACATGCTTGATTCTCTTTCGGAGACATAGCAATCCATAGGTTTTAAGATACTTACTAGTCAGGTACATTCTTAGGCATTTAATAGGCGGTGTTGAGTCCACTTCGTTGAGCAAGGAGTAGCTCTTGTCTATTCCATATTTGGCTTAAGGAACTTTATCTGTGCTCATTTCAATCTCTGGTTTTATGCAGCACCCCAACTCACCTTTCCCCTTAAGCAAGCATAAGTTGGTTTTCTAAATTTGAGACCCTGTTCTGTTCTGTAATTCAGTTCCTGTGTAGCCAAGTTTACATTCCGTGTATTACTGATATCTTATGATGTTTCTTTTTCTGTGTGACTTATTTCAGTTAGAATCATCATACCTGAATCCACTCATTGTGCTGCTAAGGGCCTGATGACATAGATTTCATTGCTGAGTGATATTGCTTTGTAAGTAAATACCACAACTTCTTTATCCATTTTTCACTTTCTGCGATGTTGAACTTGTACGGTAAACGAGGTTCTTGTAAACAGAGGCGTCCCAAACTTTGGGGTGGCTGTGTCTTTTTGATTTTAATTTCCCTAAGCTATAGGACCATAAGTGGAAGTGCCCTAGGCTCTGTTGCTTTGTTTTTTAGATGTTTCAGGAAACACCATACACTTCTCCCAAGTGGCTGTTGGCAATTTACATCCCGCCCATCAGCATAACAAGGCTCCCAGTTCTCCATGACCTGTCCTGCCTTTCTGGATTTTACACTTTTTTCAGATGGCCCTTTTGACCGGGGGGAAGTGAGACTTCATTGTAGTGCAGATTTCCTTTGCAAGCTTGCTTGCTTGGCCAAAAAGGGCGTATGCGTTTTTTCCTGAATATATTCAGGAAAAAACGCATACGCCCTTTTTGGCCAAGTGCATCATTGTGGACGTTCTGCCTCTTTTCCTATGCTTTCAATGCAATTCCAGTCTGCCTCCTGAAATCGGTTTCCTGCAATTCTGCCCCGCTTTCAAGTCCTCTTGGCAGCCTTACTTCAGTATATTTTTGGACGATAGCTGTCATTTATAACTCTGCAGGTTTGTGAATTACAGTGCCCCTGAGCTCCTTTCTTCAACTCGCTTTCTTTTGAGCTGACCGCAACACCGCAGGATGGCTTCAGGCCCTAATCTGGTTCCGGCACGGCACGCTGAGCCTTTGGTTAATTCCTCTTCCTGGTGGGAAATGAGAGTTAAATTTGCCCGTCCAGACACCTTCCAGCTAGTCTCTCATTGGTTCTCGTTATTCCTGTTCATCTTCCGCAGAAATTGCAAACTGGGCCAAACAGGAGGTTAAAGGGACTGACTCTCCAAGTCGGGAGGGTGTTAGTAAAGCGTCTGGAATGTTGCACCCGAGTACCAGGGTACGAAAACTGAGACATATTTGAACACGTCTCCCGATCACATGGTTGATCATACTCTAGGTTCCACATGCATGTTTTAGCTGAAGGAAGAATACCTTAAACCTGGGTAGTTGAAACCCGTGGAATGGGTACCATGCAATATGACTTCAAAGGGTCTTCATTTGCTCACCGAACCTCTCCAATCCTATCACTGCTGCGTTTATGCCCCTGTACACATGCTTGATTCTCTTTCGGAGACATAGCAATCCATAGGTTTTAAGATACTTACTAGTCAGGTACATTCTTAGGCATTTAATAGGCGGTGTTGAGTCCACTTCGTTGAGCAAGGAGTAGCTCTTGTCTATTCCATATTTGGCTTAAGGAACTTTATCTGTGCTCATTTCAATCTCTGGTTTTATGCAGCACCCCAACTCACCTTTACCCTTAAGCAAGCATAAGTTGGTTTTCTAAATTTGAGACCCTGTTCTGTTCTGTAATTCAGTTCCTGTGTAGCCAAGTTTACATTCCGTGTATTACTGATATCTTATGATGTTTCTTTTTCTGTGTGACTTATTTCAGTTAGAATCATCATACCTGAATCCACTCATTGTGCTGCTAAGGGCCTGATGACATAGATTTCATTGCTGAGTGATATTGCTTTGTAAGTAAATACCACAACTTCTTTATCCATTTTTCACTTTCTGCGATGTTGAACTTGTACGGTAAACGAGGTTCTTGTAAACAGAGGCGTCCCAAACTTTGGGGTGGCTGTGTCTTTTTGATTTTAATTTCCCTAAGCTATAGGACCATAAGTGGAAGTGCCCTAGGCTCTGTTGCTTTCTTTTTTAGATGTTTCAGGAAACACCATACACTTCTCCCAAGTGGCTGTTGGCAATTTACATCCCGCCCATCAGCATAACAAGGCTCCCAGTTCTCCATGGCCTGTCCTGCCTTTCTGGATTTTACACTTTTTTCAGATGGCCCTTTTGACCGGGGGGAAGTGAGACTTCATTGTAGTGCAGATTTCCTTTGCAAGCTTGCTTGCTTGGCCAAAAAGGGCGTATGCGTTTTTTCCTGAATATATTCAGGAAAAAACGCATACGCCCTTTTTGGCCAAGTGCATCATTGTGGACGTTCTGCCTCTTTTCCTATGCTTTCAATGCAATTCCAGTCTGCCTCCTGAAATCGGTTTCCTGCAATTCTGCCCCGCTTTCAAGTCCTCTTGGCAGCCTTACTTCAGTATATTTTTGGACGATAGCTGTCATTTATAACTCTGCAGGTTTGTGAATTACAGTGCCCCTGAGCTCCTTTCTTCAACTCGCTTTCTTTTGAGCTGACCGCAACACCGCAGGATGGCTTCAGGCCCTAATCTGGTTCCGGCACGGCACGCTGAGCCTTTGGTTAATTCCTCTTCCTGGTGGGAAATGAGAGTTAAATTTGCCCGTCCAGACACCTTCCAGCTAGTCTCTCATTGGTTCTCGTTATTCCTGTTCATCTTCCGCAGAAATTGCAAACTGGGCCAAACAGGAGGTTAAAGGGACTGACTCTCCAAGTCGGGAGGGTGTTAGTAAAGCGTCTGGAATGTTGCACCCGAGTACCAGGGTACGAAAACTGAGACATATTTGAACACGTCTCCCGATCACATGGTTGATCATACTCTAGGTTCCACATGCATGTTTTAGCTGAAGGAAGAATACCTTAAACCTGGGTAGTTGAAACCCGTGGAATGGGTACCATGCAATATGACTTCAAAGGGTCTTCATTTGCTCACCGAACCTCTCCAATCCTATCACTGCTGCGTTTATGCCCCTGTACACATGCTTGATTCTCTTTCGGAGACATAGCAATCCATAGGTTTTAAGATACTTACTAGTCAGGTACATTCTTAGGCATTTAATAGGCGGTGTTGAGTCCACTTCGTTGAGCAAGGAGTAGCTCTTGTCTATTCCATATTTGGCTTAAGGAACTTTATCTGTGCTCATTTCAATCTCTGGTTTTATGCAGCACCCCAACTCACCTTTACCCTTAAGCAAGCATAAGTTGGTTTTCTAAATTTGAGACCCTGTTCTGTTCTGTAATTCAGTTCCTGTGTAGCCAAGTTTACATTCCGTGTATTACTGATATCTTATGATGTTTCTTTTTCTGTGTGACTTATTTCAGTTAGAATCATCATACCTGAATCCACTCATTGTGCTGCTAAGGGCCTGATGACATAGATTTCATTGCTGAGTGATATTGCTTTGTAAGTAAATACCACAACTTCTTTATCCATTTTTCACTTTCTGCGATGTTGAACTTGTACTGTAAACGAGGTTCTTGTAAACAGAGGCGTTCCAAACTTTGGGGTGGCTGTGTCTTTTTGATTTTAATTTCCCTAAGCTATAGGACCATAAGTGGAAGTGCCCTAGGCTCTGTTGCTTTGTTTTTTAGATGTTTCAGGAAACAGCATACACTTCTCCCGAGTGTCTGTTGGCAATTTACATCCCGCCCATCAGCATAACAAGGCTCCCAGTTCTCCATGGCCTGTCCTGCCTTTCTGGATTTTACACTTTTTTCAGATGGCCCTTTTGACCGGGGGGAAGTGAGACTTCATTGTAGTGCAGATTTCCTTTGCAAGCTTGCTTGGTTGGCCAAAAAGGGCGTATGCGTTTTTTCCTGAATATATTCAGGAAAAAACGCATACGCCCTTTTTGGCCAAGTGCATCATTGTGGACGTTCTGCCTCTTTTCCTATGCTTTCAATGCAATTCCAGTCTACCTCCTGAAATCGGTTTCCTGCAATTCTGCCCCGCTTTCAAGTCCTCTTGGCAGCCTTACTTCAGTATATTTTTGGACGATAGCTGTCATTTATAAGTCTGCAGGTTTGTGAATTACAGTGCCCCTGAGCTCCTTTCTTCAACTCGCTTTCTTGTGACCTGGCCGCAACACCGCAGGATGGCTTCAGGCCCTAATCTGGTTCCGGCACGGCATGCTGAGCCTTTGGTTAATTCCTCTTCCTGGTGGGAAATGAGAGTTAAATTTGCCCGTCCAGACACCTCCAGCTAGTCTCTCATTGGTTCTCGCTATTCCTGTTCATCTTCCGCAGAAATTGCAAACTGGGCCAAACAGGAGGTTAAAGGGACTGACTCTCCAAGTCGGGAGGGTGTTAGTAAAGCGTCTGGAATATTGCACCCGAGTACCAGGGTACGAAAACTGAGACATATTTGAACACGTCTCCGGATCACATGGTTGATCATACTCTAGGTTCCACATGCATGTTTTAGCTGAAGGAAGAATACCTTAAACCTGGGTAGTTGAAACCCGTGGAATGGGTACCATGCAATATGACTTCAAAGGGTCTTCATTTGCTCACCGAACCTCTCCAATCCTATCACTGCTGCGTTTATGCCCCTGTACACATGCTTGATTCTCTTTCGGAGACATAGCAATCCATAGGTTTTAAGATACTTACTAGTCAGGTACATTCTTAGGCATTTAATATGCGGTGTTGAGTCCATTTCGTTGAGCAAGGAGTAGCTCTTGTCTATTCCATATTTGGCTTAAGGAACTTTATCTGTGCTCATTTCAATCTCTGGTTTTATGCAGCACCCCAACTCACCTTTCCCCTTAAGCAAGCATAAGTTGGTTTTCTAAATTTGAGACCCTGTTCTGCTCTGTAATTCAGTTCCTGTGTAGCCAAGTTTACATTCCGTGTATTACTGATATCTTATGATGTTTCTTTTTCTGTGTGACTTATTTCAGTTAGAATCATCATACCTGAATCCACTCATTGTGCTGCTAAGGGCCTGATGACATAGATTTCATTGCTGAGTGATATTGCTTTGTAAGTAAATACCACAACTTCTTTATCCATTTTTCACTTTCTGCGATGTTGAACTTGTACGGTAAACGAGGTTCTTGTAAACAGAGGCGTCCCAAACTTTGGGGTGGCTGTGTCTTTTTGATTTTAATTTCCCTAAGCTATAGGACCATAAGTGGAAGTGCCCTAGGCTCTGTTGCTTTGTTTTTTAGATGTTTCAGGAAACACCATACACTTCTCCCAAGTGGCTGTTGGCAATTTACATCCCGCCCATCAGCATAACAAGGCTCCCAGTTCTCCATGGCCTGTCCTGCCTTTCTGGATTTTACACTTTTTTCAGATGGCCCTTTTGACCGGGGGGAAGTGAGACTTCATTGTAGTGCAGATTTCCTTTGCAAGCTTGCTTGCTTGGCCAAAAAGGGCGTATGCGTTTTTTCCTGAATATATTCAGGAAAAAACGCATACGCCCTTTTTGGCCAAGTGCATCATTGTGGACGTTCTGCCTCTTTTCCTATGCTTTCAATGCAATTCCAGTCTGCCTCCTGAAATCGGTTTCCTGCAATTCTGCCCCGCTTTCAAGTCCTCTTGGCAGCCTTACTTCAGTATATTTTTGGACGATAGCTGTCATTTATAACTCTGCAGGTTTGTGAATTACAGTGCCCCTGAGCTCCTTTCTTCAACTCGCTTTCTTTTGAGCTGGCCGCAACACCGCAGGATGGCTTCAGGCCCTAATCTGGTTCCGGCACGGCACGCTGAGCCTTTGGTTAATTCCTCTTCCTGGTGGGAAATGAGAGTTAAATTTGCCCGTCCAGACACCTTCCAGCTAGTCTCTCATTGGTTCTCGGTATTCCTGTTCATCTTCCGCAGAAATTGCAAACTGGGCCAAACAGGAGGTTAAAGGGACTGACTCTCCAAGTCGGGAGGGTGTTAGTAAAGCGTCTGGAATGTTGCACCCGAGTACCAGGGTACGAAAACTGAGACATATTTGAACACGTCTCCCGATCACATGGTTGATCATACTCTAGGTTGCACATGCATGTTTTAGCTGAAGGAAGAATACCTTAAACCTGGGTAGTTGAAACCCGTGGAATGGGTACCATGCTATATGACTTCAAAGGGTCTTCATTTGCTCACCGAACCTCTCCAATCCTATCACTGCTGCGTTTATGCCCCTGTACACATGCTTGATTCTCTTTCGGAGACATAGCAATCCATAGGTTTTAAGATACTTACTAGTCAGGTACATTCTTAGGCATTTAATAGGCGGTGTTGAGTCCACTTCGTTGAGCAAGGAGTAGCTCTTGTCTATTCCATATTTGGCTTAAGGAACTTTATCTGTGCTCATTTCAATCTCTGGTTTTATGCAGCACCCCAACTCACCTTTACCCTTAAGCAAGCATAAGTTGGTTTTCTAAATTTGAGACCCTGTTCTGTTCTGTAATTCAGTTCCTGTGTAGCCAAGTTTACATTCCGTGTATTACTGATATCTTATGATGTTTCTTTTTCTGTGTGACTTATTTCAGTTAGAATCATCATACCTGAATCCACTCATTGTGCTGCTAAGGGCCTGATGACATAGATTTCATTGCTGAGTGATATTGCTTTGTAAGTAAATACCACAACTTCTTTATCCATTTTTCACTTTCTGCGATGTTGAACTTGTACTGTAAACGAGGTTCTTGTAAACAGAGGCGTCCCAAACTTTGGGGTGGCTGTGTCTTTTTGATTTTAATTTCCCTAAGCTATAGGACCATAAGTGGAAGTGCCCTAGGCTCTGTTGCTTTGTTTTTTAGATGTTTCAGGAAACACCATACACTTCTCCCGAGTGTCTGTTGGCAATTTACATCCCGCCCATCAGCATAACAAGGCTCCCAGTTCTCCATGGCCTGTCCTGCCTTTCTGGATTTTACACTTTTTTCAGATGGCCCTTTTGACCGGGGGGAAGTGAGACTTCATTGTAGTGCAGATTTCCTTTGCAAGCTTGCTTGGTTGGCCAAAAAGGGCGTATGCGTTTTTTCCTGAATATATTCAGGAAAAAACGCATACGCCCTTTTTGGCCAAGTGCATCATTGTGGACGTTCTGCCTCTTTTCCTATGCTTTCAATGCAATTCCAGTCTACCTCCTGAAATCGGTTTCCTGCAATTCTGCCCCGCTTTCAAGTCCTCTTGGCAGCCTTACTTCAGTATATTTTTGGATGATAGCTGTCATTTATAACTCTGCAGGTTTGTGAATTACAGTGCCCCTGAGCTCCTTTCTTCAACTCGCTTTCTTTTGAGCTGGCCGCAACACCGCAGGATGGCTTCAGGCCCTAATCTGGTTCCGGCACGGCACGCTGAGCCTTTGGTTAATTCCTCTTCCTGGTGGGAAATGAGAGTTAAATTTGCCCGTCCAGACACCTCCAGCTAGTCTCTCATTGGTTCTCGCTATTCCTGTTCATCTTCCGCAGAAATTGCAAACTGGGCCAAACAGGAGGTTAAAGGGACTGACTCTCCAAGTCGGGAGGGTGTTAGTAAAGCATCTGGAATGTTGCACCCGAGTACCAGGGTACGAAAACTGAGACATATTTGAACACGTCTCCCGATCACATGGTTGATCATACTGTAGGTTCCACATGCATGTTTTAGCTGAAGGAAGAATACCTTAAACCTGGGTAGTTGAAACCCGTGGAATGGGTACCATGCAATATGACTTCAAAGGGTCTTCATTTGCTCACCGAACCTCTCCAATCCTATCACTGCTGCGTTTATGCCCCTGTACACATGCTTGATTCTCTTTCGGAGACATAGCAATCCATAGGTTTTAAGATACTTACTAGTCAGGTACATTCTTAGGCATTTAATATGCGGTGTTGAGTCCATTTCGTTGAGCAAGGAGTAGCTCTTGTCTATTCCATATTTGGCTTAAGGAACTTTATCTGTGCTCATTTCAATCTCTGGTTTTATGCAGCACCCCAACTCACCTTTCCCCTTAAGCAAGCATAAGTTGGTTTTCTAAATTTGAGACCCTGTTCTGTTCTGTAATTCAGTTCCTGTGTAGCCAAGTTTACATTCCGTGTATTACTGATATCTTATGATGTTTCTTTTTCTGTGTGACTTATTTCAGTTAGAATCATCATACCTGAATCCACTCATTGTGCTGCTAAGGGCCTGATGACATAGATTTCATTGCTGAGTGATATTGCTTTGTAAGTAAATACCACAACTTCTTTATCCATTTTTCACTTTCTGCGATGTTGAACTTGTACGGTAAACGAGGTTCTTGTAAACAGAGGCGTCCCAAACTTTGGGGTGGCTGTGTCTTTTTGATTTTAATTTCCCTAAGCTATAGGACCATAAGTGGAAGTGCCCTAGGCTCTGTTGCTTTGTTTTTTAGATGTTTCAGGAAACACCATACACTTCTCCCGAGTGTCTGTTGGCAATTTACATCCCGCCCATCAGCATAACAAGGCTCCCAGTTCTCCATGGCCTGTCCTGCCTTTCTGGATTTTACACTTTTTTCAGATGGCCCTTTTGACCGGGGGGAAGTGAGACTTCATTGTAGTGCAGATTTCCTTTGCAAGCTTGCTTGCTTGGCCAAAAAGGGCGTATGCGTTTTTTCCTGAATATATTCAGGAAAAAACGCATACGCCCTTTTTGGCCAAGTGCATCATTGTGGACGTTCTGCCTCTTTTCCTATGCTTTCAATGCAATTCCAGTCTGCCTCCTGAAATCGGTTTCCTGCAATTCTGCCCCGCTTTCAAGTCCTCTTGGCAGCCTTACTTCAGTATATTTTTGGACGATAGCTGTCATTTATAACTCTGCAGGTTTGTGAATTACAGTGCCCCTGAGCTCCTTTCTTCAACTCGCTTTCTTTTGAGCTGGCCGCAACACCGCAGGATGGCTTCAGGCCCTAATCTGGTTCCGGCACGGCACGCTGAGCCTTTGGTTAATTCCTCTTCCTGGTGGGAAATGAGAGTTAAATTTGCCCGTCCAGACACCTTCCAGCTAGTCTCTCATTGGTTCTCGCTATTCCTGTTCATCTTCCGCAGAAATTGCAAACTGGGCCAAACAGGAGTTTAAAGGGACTGACTCTCCAAGTCGGGAGGGTGTTAGTAAAGCGTCTGGAATGTTGCACCCGAGTACCAGGGTACGAAAACTGAGACATATTTGAACACGTCTCCCGATCACATGGTTGATCATACTCTAGGTTCCACATGCATGTTTAAGCTGAAGGAAGAATACCTTAAACCTGGGTAGTTGAAACCCGTGGAATGGGTACCATGCAATATGACTTCAAAGGGTCTTCATTTGCTCACCGAACCTCTCCAATCCTATCACTGCTGCGTTTATGCCCCTGTACACATGCTTGATTCTCTTTCGGAGACATAGCAATCCATAGGTTTTAAGATACTTACTAGTCAGGTACATTCTTAGGCATTTAATATGCGGTGTTGAGTCCATTTCGTTGAGCAAGGAGTAGCTCTTGTCTATTCCATATTTGGCTTAAGGAACTTTATCTGTGCTCATTTCAATCTCTGGTTTTATGCAGCACCCCAACTCACCTTTCCCCTTAAGCAAGCATAAGTTGGTTTTCTAAATTTGAGACCCTGTTCTGTTCTGTAATTCAGTTCCTGTGTAGCCAAGTTTACATTCCGTGTATTACTGATATCTTATGATGTTTCTTTTTCTGTGTGACTTATTTCAGTTAGAATCATCATACCTGAATCCACTCATTGTGCTGCTAAGGGCCTGATGACATAGATTTCATTGCTGAGTGATATTGCTTTGTAAGTAAATACCACAACTTCTTTATCCATTTTTCACTTTCTGCGATGTTGAACTTGTACTGTAAACGAGGTTCTTGTAAACAGAGGCGTCCCAAACTTTGGGGTGGCTGTGTCTTTTTGATTTTAATTTCCCTAAGCTATAGGACCATAAGTGGAAGTGCCCTAGGCTCTGTTGCTTTGTTTTTTAGATGTTTCAGGAAACACCATACACTTCTCCCGAGTGTCTGTTGGCAATTTACATCCCGCCCATCAGCATAACAAGGCTCCCAGTTCTCCATGGCCTGTCCTGCCTTTCTGGATTTTACACTTTTTTCAGATGGCCCTTTTGACCGGGGGGAAGTGAGACTTCATTGTAGTGCAGATTTCCTTTGCAAGCTTGCTTGCTTGGCCAAAAAGGGCGTATGCGGTTTTTCCTGAATATATTCAGGAAAAAACGCATACGCCCTTTTTGGCCAAGTGCATCATTGTGGACGTTCTGCCTCTTTTCCTATGCTTTCAATGCAATTCCAGTCTACCTCCTGAAATCGGTTTCCTGCAATTCTGCCCCGCTTTCAAGTCCTCTTGGCAGCCTTACTTCAGTATATTTTTGGATGATAGCTGTCATTTATAACTCTGCAGGTTTGTGAATTACAGTGCCCCTGAGCTCCTTTCTTCAACTCGCTTTCTTTTGAGCTGGCCGCAACACCGCAGGATGGCTTCAGGCCCTAATCTGGTTCCGGCTCGGCACGCTGAGCCTTTGGTTAATTCCTCTTCCTGGTGGGAAATGAGAGTTAAATTTGCCTGTCCAGACACCTCCAGCTAGTCTCTCATTGGTTCTCGCTATTCCTGTTCATCTTCCGCAGAAATTGCAAACTGGGCCAAACAGGAGGTTAAAGGGACTGACTCTCCAAGTCGGGAGGGTGTTAGTAAAGCATCTGGAATGTTGCACCCGAGTACCAGGGTACGAAAACTGAGACATATTTGAACACGTCTCCCGATCACATGGTTGATCATACTCTAGGTTCCACATGCATGTTTTAGCTGAAGGAAGAATACCTTAAACCTGGGTAGTTGAAACCCGTGGAATGGGTACCATGCAATATGACTTCAAAGGGTCTTCATTTGCTCACCGAACCTCTCCAATCCTATCACTGCTGCGTTTATGCCCCTGTACACATGCTTGATTCTCTTTCGGAGACATAGCAATCCATAGGTTTTAAGATACTTACTAGTCAGGTACATTCTTAGGCATTTAATATGTGGTGTTGAGTCTATTTCGTTGAGCAAGGAGTAGCTCTTGTCTATTCCATATTTGGCTTAAGGAACTTTATCTGTGCTCATTTCAATCTCTGGTTTTATGCAGCACCCCAACTCACCTTTCCCCTTAAGCAAGCATAAGTTGGTTTTCTAAATTTGAGACCCTGTTCTGTTCTGTAATTCAGTTCCTGTGTAGCCAAGTTTACATTCCGTGTATTACTGATATCTTATGATGTTTCTTTTTCTGTGTGACTTATTTCAGTTAGAATCATCATACCTGAATCCACTCATTGTGCTGCTAAGGGCCTGATGACATAGATTTCATTGCTGAGTGATATTGCTTTGTAAGTAAATACCACAACTTCTTTATCCATTTTTCACTTTCTGCGATGTTGAACTTGTACTGTAAACGAGGTTCTTGTAAACAGAGGCGTCCCAAACTTTGGGGTGGCTGTGTCTTTTTGATTTTAATTTCCCTAAGCTATAGGACCATAAGTGGAAGTGCCCTAGGCTCTGTTGCTTTGTTTTTTAGATGTTTCAGGAAACACCATACACTTCTCCCGAGTGTCTGTTGGCAATTTACATCCCGCCCATCAGCATAACAAGGCTCCCAGTTCTCCATGGCCTGTCCTGCCTTTCTGGATTTTACACTTTTTTCAGATGGCCCTTTTGACCGGGGGGAAGTGAGACTTCATTGTAGTGCAGATTTCCTTTGCAAGCTTGCTTGGTTGGCCAAAAAGGGCGTATGCGTTTTTTCCTGAATATATTCAGGAAAAAACGCATACGCCCTTTTTGGCCAAGTGCATCATTGTGGACGTTCTGCCTCTTTTCCTATGCTTTCAATGCAATTCCAGTCTACCTCCTGAAATCGGTTTCCTGCAATTCTGCCCCGCTTTCAAGTCCTCTTGGCAGCCTTACTTCAGTATATTTTTGGACGATAGCTGTCATTTATAACTCTGCAGGTTTGTGAATTACAGTGCCCCTGAGCTCCTTTCTTCAACTCGCTTTCTTTTGAGCCGGCCGCAACACCGCAGGATGGCTTCAGGCCCTAATCTGGTTCCGGCACGGCACGCTGAGCCTTTGGTTAATTCCTCTTCCTGGTGGGAAATGAGAGTTAAATTTGCCCGTCCAGACACCTCCAGCTAGTCTCTCATTGGTTCTCGCTATTCCTGTTCATCTTCCGCAGAAATTGCAAACTGGGCCAAACAGGAGGTTAAAGGGACTGACTCTCCAAGTCGGGAGGGTGTTAGTAAAGCGTCTGGAATGTTGCACCCGAGTACCAGGGTACGAAAACTGAGACATATTTGAACACGTCTCCCGATCACATGGTTGATCATACTCTAGGTTCCACATGCATGTTTTAGCTGAAGGAAGAATACCTTAAACCTGGGTAGTTGAAACCCGTGGAATGGGTACCATGCAATATGACTTCAAAGGGTCTTCATTTGCTCACCGAACCTCTCCAATCCTATCACTGCTGCGTTTATGCCCCTGTACACATGCTTGATTCTCTTTCGGAGACATAGCAATCCATAGGTTTTAAGATACTTACTAGTCAGGTACATTCTTAGGCATTTAATATGCGGTGTTGAGTCCATTTCGTTGAGCAAGGAGTAGCTCTTGTCTATTCCATATTTGGCTTAAGGAACTTTATCTGTGCTCATTTCAATCTCTGGTTTTATGCAGCACCCCAACTCACCTTTCCCCTTAAGCAAGCATAAGTTGGTTTTCTAAATTTGAGACCCTGTTCTGTTCTGTAATTCAGTTCCTGTGTAGCCAAGTTTACATTCCGTGTATTACTGATATCTTATGATGTTTCTTTTTCTGTGTGACTTATTTCAGTTAGAATCATCATACCTGAATCCACTCATTGTGCTGCTAAGGGCCTGATGACATAGATTTCATTGCTGAGTGATATTGCTTTGTAAGTAAATACCACAACTTCTTTATCCATTTTTCACTTTCTGCGATGTTGAACTTGTACGGTAAACGAGGTTCTTGTAAACAGAGGCGTCCCAAACTTTGGGGTGGCTGTGTCTTTTTGATTTTAATTTCCCTAAGCTATAGGACCATAAGTGGAAGTGCCCTAGGCTCTGTTGCTTTGTTTTTTAGATGTTTCAGGAAACACCATACACTTCTCCCGAGTGTCTGTTGGCAATTTACATCCCGCCCATCAGCATAACAAGGCTCCCAGTTCTCCATGGCCTGTCCTGCCTTTCTGGATTTTACACTTTTTTCAGATGGCCCTTTTGACCGGGGGGAAGTGAGACTTCATTGTAGTGCAGATTTCCTTTGCAAGCTTGCTTGGTTGGCCAAAAAGGGCGTATGCGTTTTTTCCTGAATATATTCAGGAAAAAACGCATACGCCCTTTTTGGCCAAGTGCATCATTGTGGACGTTCTGCCTCTTTTCCTATGCTTTCAATGCAATTCCAGTCTACCTCCTGAAATCGGTTTCCTGCAATTCTGCCCCGCTTTCAAGTCCTCTTGGCAGCCTTACTTCAGTATATTTTTGGACGATAGCTGTCATTTATAACTCTGCAGGTTTGTGAATTACAGTGCCCCTGAGCTCCTTTCTTCAACTCGCTTTCTTTTGAGCTGGCCGCAACACCGCAGGATGGCTTCAGGCCCTAATCTGGTTCCGGCACGGCACGCTGAGCCTTTGGTTAATTCCTCTTCCTGGTGGGAAATGAGAGTTAAATTTGCCCGTCCAGACACCTCCAGCTAGTCTCTCATTGGTTCTCGCTATTCCTGTTCATCTTCCGCAGAAATTGCAAACTGGGCCAAACAGGAGGTTAAAGGGACTGACTCTCCAAGTCGGGAGGGTGTTAGTAAAGCGTCTGGAATGTTGCACCCGAGTACCAGGGTACGAAAACTGAGACATATTTGAACACGTCTCCCGATCACATGGTTGATCATACTCTAGGTTCCACATGCATGTTTTAGCTGAAGGAAGAATACCTTAAACCTGGGTAGTTGAAACCCGTGGAATGGGTACCATGCAATATGACTTCAGAGGGTCTTCATTTGCTCACCGAACCTCTCCAATCCTATCATTGCTGCGTTTATGCCCCTGTACACATGCTTGATTCTCTTTTGGAGACATAGCAATCCATAGGTTTTAAGATACTTACTAGTCAGGTACATTCTTAGGCGTTTAATATGCGTTGTTGAGTCCATTTCGTTGGGCAAGGAGTAGCTCTTGTCTATTCCATATTTGGCTTAAGGAACTTTATCTGTGCTCATTTCAATCTCTGGTTTTATGCAGCACCCCAACTCACCTTTACCCTTAAGCAAGCATAAGTTGGTTTTCTAAATTTGAGACCCTGTTCTGTTCTGTAATTCAGTTCCTGTGTAGCCAAGTTTACATTCCGTGTATTACTGATATCTTATGATGTTTCTTTTTCTGTGTGACTTATTTCAGTTAGAATCATCATACCTGAATCCACTCATTGTGCTGCTAAGGGCCTGATGACATAGATTTCATTGCTGAGTGATATTGCTTTGTAAGTAAATACCACAACTTCTTTATCCATTTTTCACTTTCTGCGATGTTGAACTTGTACTGTAAACGAGGTTCTTGTAAACAGAGGCGTCCCAAACTTTGGGGTGGCTGTGTCTTTTTGATTTTAATTTCCCTAAGCTATAGGACCATAAGTGGAAGTGCCCTAGGCTCTGTTGCTTTGTTTTTTAGATGTTTCAGGAAACACCATACACTTCTCCCGAGTGTCTCTTGGCAATTTACATCCCGCCCATCAGCATAACAAGGCTCCCAGTTCTCCATGGCCTGTCCTGCCTTTCTGGATTTTACACTTTTTTCAGATGGCCCTTTTGACCGGGGGGAAGTGAGACTTCATTGTAGTGCAGATTTCCTTTGCAAGCTTGCTTGCTTGGCCAAAAAGGGCGTATGCGTTTTTTCCTGAATATATTCAGGAAAAAACGCATACGCCCTTTTTGGCCAAGTGCATCATTGTGGACGTTCTGCCTCTTTTCCTATGCTTTCAATGCAATTCCAGTCTACCTCCTGAAATCGGTTTCCTGCAATTCTGCCCCGCTTTCAAGTCCTCTTGGCAGCCTTACTTCAGTATATTTTTGGACGATAGCTGTCATTTATAACTCTGCAGGTTTGTGAATTACAGTGCCCCTGAGCTCCTTTCTTCAACTCGCTTTCTTGTGACCTGGCCGCAACACCGCAGGATGGCTTCAGGCCCTAATCTGGTTCCGTCACGGCACGCTGAGCCTTTGGTTAATTCCTCTTCCTGGTGGGAAATGAGAGTTAAATTTGCCCGTCCAGACACCTTCCAGCTAGTCTCTCATTGGTTCTCGCTATTCCTGTTCATCTTCCGCAGAAATTGCAAACTGGGCCAAACAGGAGGTTAAAGGGACTGACTCTCCAAGTCGGGAGGGTGTTAGTAAAGCGTCTGGAATGTTGCACCCGAGTACCAGGGTACGAAAACTGAGACATATTTGAACACGTCTCCCGATCACATGGTTGATCATACTCTAGGTTCCACATGCATGTTTTAGCTGAAGGAAGAATACCTTAAACCTGGGTAGTTGAAACCCGTGGAATGGGTACCATGCAATATGACTTCAAAGGGTCTTCATTTGCTCACCGAACCTCTCCAATCCTATCACTGCTGCGTTTATGCCCCTGTACACATGCTTGATTCTCTTTCGGAGACATAGCAATCCATAGGTTTTAAGATACTTACTAGTCAGGTACATTCTTAGGCATTTAATATGCGGTGTTGAGTCCATTTCGTTGAGCAAGGAGTAGCTCTTGTCTATTCCATATTTGGCTTAAGGAACTTTATCTGTGCTCATTTCAATCTCTGGTTTTATGCAGCACCCCAACTCACCTTTCCCCTTAAGCAAGCATAAGTTGGTTTTCTAAATTTGAGACCCTGTTCTGTTCTGTAATTCAGTTCCTGTGTAGCCAAGTTTACATTCCGTGTATTACTGATATCTTATGATGTTTCTTTTTCTGTGTGACTTATTTCAGTTAGAATCATCATACCTGAATCCACTCATTGTGCTGCTAAGGGCCTGATGACATAGATTTCATTGCTGAGTGATATTGCTTTGTAAGTAAATACCACAACTTCTTTATCCATTTTTCACTTTCTGCGATGTTGAACTTGTACTGTAAACGAGGTTCTTGTAAACAGAGGTGTCCCAAACTTTGGGGTGGCTGTGTCTTTTTGATTTTAATTTCCCTAAGCTATAGGACCATAAGTGGAAGTGCCCTAGGCTCTGTTGCTTTGTTTTTTAGATGTTTCAGGAAACACCATACACTTCTCCCGAGTGTCTGTTGGCAATTTACATCCCGCCCATCAGCATAACAAGGCTCCCAGTTCTCCATGGCCTGTCCTGCCTTTCTGGATTTTACACTTTTTTCAGATGGCCCTTTTGACCGGGGGGAAGTGAGACTTCATTGTAGTGCAGATTTCCTTTGCAAGCTTGCTTGCTTGGCCAAAAAGGGCGTATGCGTTTTTTCCTGAATATATTCAGGAAAAAACGCATACGCCCTTTTTGGCCAAGTGCATCATTGTGGACGTTCTGCCTCTTTTCCTATGCTTTCAATGCAATTCCAGTCTACCTCCTGAAATCGGTTTCCTGCAATTCTGCCCCGCTTTCAAGTCCTCTTGGCAGCCTTACTTCAGTATATTTTTGGACGATAGCTGTCATTTATAACTCTGCAGGTTTGTGAATTACAGTGCCCCTGAGCTCCTTTCTTCAACTCGCTTTCTTGTGACCTGGCCGCAACACCGCAGGATGGCTTCAGGCCCTAATCTGGTTCCGGCACGGCACGCTGAGCCTTTGGTTAATTCCTCTTCCTGGTGGGAAATGAGAGTTAAATTTGCCCGTCCAGACACCTCCAGCTAGTCTCTCATTGGTTCTCGCTATTCCTGTTCATCTTCCGCAGAAATTGCAAACTGGGCCAAACAGGAGGTTAAAGGGACTGACTCTCCAAGTCGGGAGGGTGTTAGTAAAGCGTCTGGAATGTTGCACCCGAGTACCAGGGTACGAAAACTGAGACATATTTGAACACGTCTCCCGATCACATGGTTGATCATACTCTAGGTTCCACATGCATGTTTTAGCTGAAGGAAGAATACCTTAAACCTGGGTAGTTGAAACCCGTGGAATGGGTACCATGCAATATGACTTCAAAGGGTCTTCATTTGCTCACCGAACCTCTCCAATCCTATCACTGCTGCGTTTATGCCCCTGTACACATGCTTGATTCTCTTTCGGAGACATAGCAATCCATAGGTTTTAAGATACTTACTAGTCAGGTACATTCTTAGGCATTTAATATGCGGTGTTGAGTCTATATCGTTGAGCAAGGAGTAGCTCTTGTCTATTCCATATTTGGCTTAAGGAACTTTATCTGTGCTCATTTCAATCTCTGGTTTTATGCAGCACCCCAACTCACCTTTCCCCTTAAGCAAGCATAAGTTGGTTTTCTAAATTTGAGACCCTGTTCTGTTCTGTAATTCAGTTCCTGTGTAGCCAAGTTTACATTCCGTGTATTAGTGATATCTTATGATGTTTCTTTTTCTGTGTGACTTATTTCAGTTAGAATCATCATACCTGAATCCACTCATTGTGCTGCTAAGGGCCTGATGACATAGATTTCATTGCTGAGTGATATTGCTTTGTAAGTAAATACCACAACTTCTTTATCCATTTTTCACTTTCTGCGATGTTGAACTTGTACTGTAAACGAGGTTCTTGTAAACAGAGCTGTCCCAAACTGTGGGGTGGCTGTGTCTTTTTGATTTTAATTTCCCTAAGCTATAGGACCATAAGTGGAAGTGCCCTAGGCTCTGTTGCTTTGTTTTTTAGATGTTTCAGGAAACACCATACACTTCTCCCGAGTGTCTGTTGGCAATTTACATCCCGCCCATCAGCATAACAAGGCTCCCAGTTCTCCATGGCCTGTCCTGCCTTTCTGGATTTTACACTTTTTTCAGATGGCCCTTTTGACCGGGGGGAAGTGAGACTTCATTGTAGTGCAGATTTCCTTTGCAAGCTTGCTTGGTTGGCCAAAAAGGGCGTATGCGTTTTTTCCTGAATATATTCAGGAAAAAACGCATACGCCCTTTTTGGCCAAGTGCATCATTGTGGACGTTCTGCCTCTTTTCCTATGCTTTCAATGCAATTCCAGTCTACCTCCTGAAATCGGTTTCCTGCAATTCTGCCCCGCTTTCAAGTCCTCTTGGCAGCCTTACTTCAGTATATTTTTGGACGATAGCTGTCATTTATAACTCTGCAGGTTTGTGAATTACAGTGCCCCTGAGCTCCTTTCTTCAACTCGCTTTCTTGTGACCTGGCCGCAACACCGCAGGATGGCTTCAGGCCCTAATCTGGTTCCGGCACGGCACGCTGAGCCTTTGGTTAATTCCTCTTCCTGGTGGGAAATGAGAGTTAAATTTGCCCGTCCAGACACCTCCAGCTAGTCTCTCATTGGTTCTCGCTATTCCTGTTCATCTTCCGCAGAAATTGCAAACTGGGCCAAACAGGAGGTTAAAGGGACTGACTCTCCAAGTCGGGAGGGTGTTAGTAAAGCGTCTGGAATGTTGCACCCGAGTACCAGGGTACGAAAACTGAGACATATTTGAACACGTCTCCCGATCACATGGTTGATCATACTCTAGGTTCCACATGCATGTTTTAGCTGAAGGAAGAATACCTTAAACCTGGGTAGTTGAAACCCGTGGAATGGGTACCATGCAATATGACTTCAAAGGGTCTTCATTTGCTCACCGAACCTCTCCAATCCTATCACTGCTGCGTTTATGCCCCTGTACACATGCTTGATTCTCTTTCGGAGACATAGCAATCCATAGGTTTTAAGATACTTACTAGTCAGGTACATTCTTAGGCATTTAATATGCGGTGTTGAGTCTATATCGTTGAGCAAGGAGTAGCTCTTGTCTATTCCATATTTGGCTTAAGGAACTTTATCTGTGCTCATTTCAATCTCTGGTTTTATGCAGCACCCCAACTCACCTTTCCCCTTAAGCAAGCATAAGTTGGTTTTCTAAATTTGAGACCCTGTTCTGTTCTGTAATTCAGTTCCTGTGTAGCCAAGTTTACATTCCGTGTATTACTGATATCTTATGATGTTTCTTTTTCTGTGTGACTTATTTCAGTTAGAATCATCATACCTGAATCCACTCATTGTGCTGCTAAGGGCCTGATGACATAGATTTCATTGCTGAGTGATATTGCTTTGTAAGTAAATACCACAACTTCTTTATCCATTTTTCACTTTCTGCGATGTTGAACTTGTACTGTAAACGAGGTTCTTGTAAACAGAGGCGTCCCAAACTTTGGGGTGGCTGTGTCTTTTTGATTTTAATTTCCCTAAGCTATAGGACCATAAGTGGAAGTGCCCTAGGCTCTGTTGCTTTGTTTTTTAGATGTTTCAGGAAACACCATACACTTCTCCCGAGTGTCTGTTGGCAATTTACATCCCGCCCATCAGCATAACAAGGCTCCCAGTTCTCCATGGCCTGTCCTGCCTTTCTGGATTTTACACTTTTTTCAGATGGCCCTTTTGACCGGGGGGAAGTGAGACTTCATTGTAGTGCAGATTTCCTTTGCAAGCTTGCTTGCTTGGCCAAAAAGGGCGTATGCGTTTTTTCCTGAATATATTCAGGAAAAAACGCATACGCCCTTTTTGGCCAAGTGCATCATTGTGGACGTTCTGCCTCTTTTCCTATGCTTTCAATGCAATTCCAGTCTACCTCCTGAAATCGGTTTCCTGCAATTCTGCCCCGCTTTCAAGTCCTCTTGGCAGCCTTACTTCAGTATATTTTTGGACGATAGCTGTCATTTATAAGTCTGCAGGTTTGTGAATTACAGTGCCCCTGAGCTCCTTTCTTCAACTCGCTTTCTTTTGAGCTGGCCGCAACACCGCAGGATGGCTTCAGGCCCTAATCTGGTTCCGGCACGGCACGCTGAGCCTTTGGTTAATTCCTCTTCCTGGTGGGAAATGAGAGTTAAATTTGCCCGTCCAGACACCTCCAGCTAGTCTCTCATTGGTTCTCGCTATTCCTGTTCATCTTCCGCAGAAATTGCAAACTGGGCCAAACAGGAGGTTAAAGGGACTGACTCTCCAAGTCGGGAGGGTGTTAGTAAAGCGTCTGGAATGTTGCACCCGAGTACCAGGGTACGAAAACTGAGACATATTTGAACACGTCTCCCGATCACATGGTTGATCATACTCTAGGTTCCACATGCATGTTTTAGCTGAAGGAAGAATACCTTAAACCTGGGTAGTTGAAACCCGTGGAATGGGTACCATGCAATATGACTTCAAAGGGTCTTCATTTGCTCACCGAACCTCTCCAATCCTATCACTGCTGCGTTTATGCCCCTGTACACATGCTTGATTCTCTTTCGGAGACATAGCAATCCATAGGTTTTAAGATACTTACTAGTCAGGTACATTCTTAGGCATTTAATATGCGGTGTTGAGTCCATTTCGTTGAGCAAGGAGTAGCTCTTGTCTATTCCATATTTGGCTTAAGGAACTTTATCTGTGCTCATTTCAATCTCTGGTTTTATGCAGCACCCCAACTCACCTTTCCCCTTAAGCAAGCATAAGTTGGTTTTCTAAATTTGAGACCCTGTTCTGTTCTGTAATTCAGTTCCTGTGTAGCCAAGTTTACATTCCGTGTATTAGTGATATCTTATGATGTTTCTTTTTCTGTGTGACTTATTTCAGTTAGAATCATCATACCTGAATCCACTCATTGTGCTGCTAAGGGCCTGATGACATAGATTTCATTGCTGAGTGATATTGCTTTGTAAGTAAATACCACAACTTCTTTATCCATTTTTCACTTTCTGCGATGTTGAACGTGTACTGTAAACGAGGTTCTTGTAAACAGAGGCGTCCCAAACTTTGGGGTGGCTGTGTCTTTTTGATTTTAATTTCCCTAAGCTATAGGACCATAAGTGGAAGTGCCCTAGGCTCTGTTGCTTTGTTTTTTAGATGTTTCAGGAAACACCATACACTTCTCCCAAGTGGCTGTTGGCAATTTACATCCCGCCCATCAGCATAACAAGGCTCCCAGTTCTCCATGGCCTGTCCTGCCTTTCTGGATTTTACACTTTTTTCAGATGGCCCTTTTGACCGGGGGGAAGTGAGACTTCATTGTAGTGCAGATTTCCTTTGCAAGCTTGCTTGGTTGGCCAAAAAGGGCGTATGCGTTTTTTCCTGAATATATTCAGGAAAAAACGCATACGCCCTTTTTGGCCAAGTGCATCATTGTGGACGTTCTGCCTCTTTTCCTATGCTTTCAATGCAATTCCAGTCTACCTCCTGAAATCGGTTTCCTGCAATTCTGCCCCGCTTTCAAGTCCTCTTGGCAGCCTTACTTCAGTATATTTTTGGACAATAGCTGTCATTTATAACTCTGCAGGTTTGTGAATTACAGTGCCCCTGAGCTCCTTTCTTCAACTCGCTTTCTTTTGAGCTGGCCGCAACACCGCAGGATGGCTTCAGGCCCTAATCTGGTTCCGGCACGGCACGCTGAGCCTTTGGTTAATTCCTCTTCCTGGTGGGAAATGAGAGTTAAATTTGCCCGTCCAGACACCTCCAGCTAGTCTCTCATTGGTTCTCGCTATTCCTGTTCATCTTCCGCAGAAATTGCAAACTGGGCCAAACAGGAGGTTAAAGGGACTGACTCTCCAAGTCGGGAGGGTGTTAGTAAAGCGTCTGGAATGTTGCACCCGAGTACCAGGGTACGAAAACTGAGACATATTTGAACACGTCTCCCGATCACATGGTTGATCATACTCTAGGTTCCACATGCATGTTTTAGCTGAAGGAAGAATACCTTAAACCTGGGTAGTTGAAACCCGTGGAATGGGTACCATGCAATATGACTTCAAAGGGTCTTCATTTGCTCACCGAACCTCTCCAATCCTATCACTGCTGCGTTTATGCCCCTGTACACATGCTTGATTCTCTTTCGGAGACATAGCAATCCATAGGTTTTAAGATACTTACTAGTCAGGTACATTCTTAGGCATTTAATATGCGGTGTTGAGTCCATTTCGTTGAGCAAGGGGTAGCTCTTGTCTATTCCATATTTGGCTTAAGGAACTTTATCTGTGCTCATTTCAATCTCTGGTTTTATGCAGCACCCCAACTCACCTTTCCCCTTAAGCAAGCATAAGTTGGTTTTCTAAATTTGAGACCCTGTTCTGTTCTGTAATTCAGTTCCTGTGTAGCCAAGTTTACATTCCGTGTATTACTGATATCTTATGATGTTTCTTTTTCTGTGTGACTTATTTCAGTTAGAATCATCATACCTGAATCCACTCATTGTGCTGCTAAGGGCCTGATGACATAGATTTCATTGCTGAGTGATATTGCTTTGTAAGTAAATACCACAACTTCTTTATCCATTTTTCACTTTCTGCGATGTTGAACTTGTACTGTAAACGAGGTTCTTGTAAACAGAGGCGTCCCAAACTTTGGGGTGGCTGTGTCTTTTTGATTTTAATTTCCCTAAGCTATAGGACCATAAGTGGAAGTGCCCTAGGCTCTGTTGCTTTGTTTTTTAGATGTTTCAGGAAACACCATACACTTCTCCCGAGTGTCTGTTGGCAATTTACATCCCGCCCATCAGCATAACAAGGCTCCCAGTTCTCCATGGCCTGTCCTGCCTTTCTGGATTTTACACTTTTTTCAGATGGCCCTTTTGACCGGGGGGAAGTGAGACTTCATTGTAGTGCAGATTTCCTTTGCAAGCTTGCTTGCTTGGCCAAAAAGGGCGTATGCGTTTTTTCCTGAATATATTCAGGAAAAAACGCATACGCCCTTTTTGGCCAAGTGCATCATTGTGGACGTTCTGCCTCTTTTCCTATGCTTTCAATGCAATTCCAGTCTGCCTCCTGAAATCGGTTTCCTGCAATTCTGCCCCGCTTTCAAGTCCTCTTGGCAGCCTTACTTCAGTATATTTTTGGACGATAGCTGTCATTTATAACTCTGCAGGTTTGTGAATTACAGTGCCCCTGAGCTCCTTTCTTCAACTCGCTTTCTTTTGAGCTGGCCGCAACACCGCAGGATGGCTTCAGGCCCTAATCTGGTTCCGGCACGGCACGCTGAGCCTTTGGTTAATTCCTCTTCCTGGTGGGAAATGAGAGTTAAATTTGC
The DNA here is from genome assembly GCF_039906515.1 of Pseudorca crassidens. Taxonomy (NCBI): domain Eukaryota; kingdom Metazoa; phylum Chordata; class Mammalia; order Artiodactyla; family Delphinidae; genus Pseudorca; species Pseudorca crassidens. The sequence goes on from NW_027136311.1 coordinate 524,473, forward strand.
CCGTCCAGACACCTCCAGCTAGTCTCTCATTGGTTCTCGCTATTCCTGTTCATCTTCCGCAGAAATTGCAAACTGGGCCAAACAGGAGGTTAAAGGGACTGACTCTCCAAGTCGGGAGGGTGTTAGTAAAGCGTCTGGAATGTTGCACCCGAGTACCAGGGTACGAAAACTGAGACATATTTGAACACGTCTCCCGATCACATGGTTGATCATACTCTAGGTTCCACATGCATGTTTTAGCTGAAGGAAGAATACCTTAAACCTGGGTAGTTGAAACCCGTGGAATGGGTACCATGCAATATGACTTCAAAGGGTCTTCATTTGCTCACCGAACCTCTCCAATCCTATCACTGCTGCGTTTATGCCCCTGTACACATGCTTGATTCTCTTTCGGAGACATAGCAATCCATAGGTTTTAAGATACTTACTAGTCAGGTACATTCTTAGGCATTTAATATGCGGTGTTGAGTCCATTTCGTTGAGCAAGGAGTAGCTCTTGTCTATTCCATATTTGGCTTAAGGAACTTTATCTGTGCTCATTTCAATCTCTGGTTTTATGCAGCACCCCAACTCACCTTTCCCCTTAAGCAAGCATAAGTTGGTTTTCTAAATTTGAGACCCTGTTCTGTTCTGTAATTCAGTTCCTGTGTAGCCAAGTTTACATTCCGTGTATTACTGATATCTTATGATGTTTCTTTTTCTGTGTGACTTATTTCAGTTAGAATCATCATACCTGAATCCACTCATTGTGCTGCTAAGGGCCTGATGACATAGATTTCATTGCTGAGTGATATTGCTTTGTAAGTAAATACCACAACTTCTTTATCCATTTTTCACTTTCTGCGATGTTGAACTTGTACTGTAAACGAGGTTCTTGTAAACAGAGGCGTCCCAAACTTTGGGGTGGCTGTGTCTTTTTGATTTTAATTTCCCTAAGCTATAGGACCATAAGTGGAAGTGCCCTAGGCTCTGTTGCTTTGTTTTTTAGATGTTTCAGGAAACACCATACACTTCTCCCGAGTGTCTGTTGGCAATTTACATCCCGCCCATCAGCATAACAAGGCTCCCAGTTCTCCATGGCCTGTCCTGCCTTTCTGGATTTTACACTTTTTTCAGATGGCCCTTTTGACCGGGGGGAAGTGAGACTTCATTGTAGTGCAGATTTCCTTTGCAAGCTTGCTTGCTTGGCCAAAAAGGGCGTATGCGTTTTTTCCTGAATATATTCAGGAAAAAACGCATACGCCCTTTTTGGCCAAGTGCATCATTGTGGACGTTCTGCCTCTTTTCCTATGCTTTCAATGCAATTCCAGTCTGCCTCCTGAAATCGGTTTCCTGCAATTCTGCCCCGCTTTCAAGTCCTCTTGGCAGCCTTACTTCAGTATATTTTTGGACGATAGCTGTCATTTATAACTCTGCAGGTTTGTGAATTACAGTGCCCCTGAGCTCCTTTCTTCAACTCGCTTTCTTTTGAGCTGGCCGCAACACCGCAGGATGGCTTCAGGCCCTAATCTGGTTCCGGCACGGCACGCTGAGCCTTTGGTTAATTCCTCTTCCTGGTGGGAAATGAGAGTTAAATTTGCCCGTCCAGACACCTCCAGCTAGTCTCTCATTGGTTCTCGCTATTCCTGTTCATCTTCCGCAGAAATTGCAAACTGGGCCAAACAGGAGGTTAAAGGGACTGACTCTCCAAGTCGGGAGGGTGTTAGTAAAGCGTCTGGAATGTTGCACCCGAGTACCAGGGTACGAAAACTGAGACATATTTGAACACGTCTCCCGATCACATGGTTGATCATACTCTAGGTTCCACATGCATGTTTTAGCTGAAGGAAGAATACCTTAAACCTGGGTAGTTGAAACCCGTGGAATGGGTACCATGCAATATGACTTCAAAGGGTCTTCATTTGCTCACCGAACCTCTCCAATCCTATCACTGCTGCGTTTATGCCCCTGTACACATGCTTGATTCTCTTTCGGAGACATAGCAATCCATAGGTTTTAAGATACTTACTAGTCAGGTACATTCTTAGGCGTTTAATATGCGGTGTTGAGTCCATTTCGTTGGGCAAGGAGTAGCTCTTGTCTATTCCATATTTGGCTTAAGGAACTTTATCTGTGCTCATTTCAATCTCTGGTTTTATGCAGCACCCCAACTCACCTTTCCCCTTAAGCAAGCATAAGTTGGTTTTCTAAATTTGAGACCCTGTTCTGTTCTGTAATTCAGTTCCTGTGTAGCCAAGTTTACATTCCGTGTATTAGTGATATCTTATGATGTTTCTTTTTCTGTGTGACTTATTTCAGTTAGAATCATCATACCTGAATCCACTCATTGTGCTGCTAAGGGCCTGATGACATAGATTTCATTGCTGAGTGATATTGCTTTGTAAGTAAATACCACAACTTCTTTATCCATTTTTCACTTTCTGCGATGTTGAACGTGTACTGTAAACGAGGTTCTTGTAAACAGAGGCGTCCCAAACTTTGGGGTGGCTGTGTCTTTTTGATTTTAATTTCCCTAAGCTATAGGACCATAAGTGGAAGTGCCCTAGGCTCTGTTGCTTTGTTTTTTAGATGTTTCAGGAAACACCATACACTTCTCCCAAGTGGCTGTTGGCAATTTACATCCCGCCCATCAGCATAACAAGGCTCCCAGTTCTCCATGGCCTGTCCTGCCTTTCTGGATTTTACACTTTTTTCAGATGGCCCTTTTGACCGGGGGGAAGTGAGACTTCATTGTAGTGCAGATTTCCTTTGCAAGCTTGCTTGCTTGGCCAAAAAGGGCGTATGCGTTTTTTCCTGAATATATTCAGGAAAAAACGCATACGCCCTTTTTGGCCAAGTGCATCATTGTGGACGTTCTGCCTCTTTTCCTGTGCTTTCAATGCAATTCCAGTCTACCTCCTGAAATCGGTTTCCTGCAATTCTGCCCCGCTTTCAAGTCCTCTTGGCAGCCTTACTTCAGTATATTTTTGGACAATAGCTGTCATTTATAACTCTGCAGGTTTGTGAATTACAGTGCCCCTGAGCTCCTTTCTTCAACTCGCTTTCTTTTGAGCTGGCCGCAACACCGCAGGATGGCTTCAGGCCCTAATCTGGTTCCGGCACGGCACGCTGAGCCTTTGGTTAATTCCTCTTCCTGGTGGGAAATGAGAGTTAAATTTGCCCGTCCAGACACCTCCAGCTAGTCTCTCATTGGTTCTCGCTATTCCTGTTCATCTTCCGCAGAAATTGCAAACTGGGCCAAACAGGAGGTTAAAGGGACTGACTCTCCAAGTCGGGAGGGTGTTAGTAAAGCGTCTGGAATGTTGCACCCGAGTACCAGGGTACGAAAACTGAGACATATTTGAACACGTCTCCCGATCACATGGTTGATCATACTCTAGGTTCCACATGCATGTTTTAGCTGAAGGAAGAATACCTTAAACCTGGGTAGTTGAAACCCGTGGAATGGGTACCATGCAATATGACTTCAAAGGGTCTTCATTTGCTCACCGAACCTCTCCAATCCTATCACTGCTGCGTTTATGCCCCTGTACACATGCTTGATTCTCTTTCGGAGACATAGCAATCCATAGGTTTTAAGATACTTACTAGTCAGGTACATTCTTAGGCATTTAATATGCGGTGTTGAGTCCATTTCGTTGAGCAAGGAGTAGCTCTTGTCTATTCCATATTTGGCTTAAGGAACTTTATCTGTGCTCATTTCAATCTCTGGTTTTATGCAGCACCCCAACTCACCTTTCCCCTTAAGCAAGCATAAGTTGGTTTTCTAAATTTGAGACCCTGTTCTGTTCTGTAATTCAGTTCCTGTGTAGCCAAGTTTACATTCCGTGTATTACTGATATCTTATGATGTTTCTTTTTCTGTGTGACTTATTTCAGTTAGAATCATCATACCTGAATCCACTCATTGTGCTGCTAAGGGCCTGATGACATAGATTTCATTGCTGAGTGATATTGCTTTGTAAGTAAATACCACAACTTCTTTATCCATTTTTCACTTTCTGCGATGTTGAACTTGTACTGTAAACGAGGTTCTTGTAAACAGAGGCGTCCCAAACTTTGGGGTGGCTGTGTCTTTTTGATTTTAATTTCCCTAAGCTATAGGACCATAAGTGGAAGTGCCCTAGGCTCTGTTGCTTTGTTTTTTAGATGTTTCAGGAAACACCATACACTTCTCCCGAGTGTCTGTTGGCAATTTACATCCCGCCCATCAGCATAACAAGGCTCCCAGTTCTCCATGGCCTGTCCTGCCTTTCTGGATTTTACACTTTTTTCAGATGGCCCTTTTGACCGGGGGGAAGTGAGACTTCATTGTAGTGCAGATTTCCTTTGCAAGCTTGCTTGCTTGGCCAAAAAGGGCGTATGCGTTTTTTCCTGAATATATTCAGGAAAAAACGCATACGCCCTTTTTGGCCAAGTGCATCATTGTGGACGTTCTGCCTCTTTTCCTATGCTTTCAATGCAATTCCAGTCTGCCTCCTGAAATCGGTTTCCTGCAATTCTGCCCCGCTTTCAAGTCCTCTTGGCAGCCTTACTTCAGTATATTTTTGGACGATAGCTGTCATTTATAACTCTGCAGGTTTGTGAATTACAGTGCCCCTGAGCTCCTTTCTTCAACTCGCTTTCTTTTGAGCTGGCCGCAACACCGCAGGATGGCTTCAGGCCCTAATCTGGTTCCGGCACGGCACGCTGAGCCTTTGGTTAATTCCTCTTCCTGGTGGGAAATGAGAGTTAAATTTGCCCGTCCAGACACCTCCAGCTAGTCTCTCATTGGTTCTCGCTATTCCTGTTCATCTTCCGCAGAAATTGCAAACTGGGCCAAACAGGAGGTTAAAGGGACTGACTCTCCAAGTCGGGAGGGTGTTAGTAAAGCGTCTGGAATGTTGCACCCGAGTGCCAGGGTACGAAAACTGAGACATATTTGAACACGTCTCCCGATCACATGGTTGATCATACTCTAGGTTCCACATGCATGTTTTAGCTGAAGGAAGAATACCTTAAACCTGGGTAGTTGAAACCCGTGGAATGGGTACCATGCAATATGACTTCAAAGGGTCTTCATTTGCTCACCGAACCTCTCCAATCCTATCACTGCTGCGTTTATGCCCCTGTACACATGCTTGATTCTCTTTCGGAGACATAGCAATCCATAGGTTTTAAGATACTTACTAGTCAGGTACATTCTTAGGCGTTTAATATGCGGTGTTGAGTCCATTTCGTTGGGCAAGGAGTAGCTCTTGTCTATTCCATATTTGGCTTAAGGAACTTTATCTGTGCTCATTTCAATCTCTGGTTTTATGCAGCACCCCAACTCACCTTTCCCCTTAAGCAAGCATAAGTTGGTTTTCTAAATTTGAGACCCTGTTCTGTTCTGTAATTCAGTTCCTGTGTAGCCAAGTTTACATTCCGTGTATTACTGATATCTTATGATGTTTCTTTTTCTGTGTGACTTATTTCAGTTAGAATCATCATACCTGAATCCACTCATTGTGCTGCTAAGGGCCTGATGACATAGATTTCATTGCTGAGTGATATTGCTTTGTAAGTAAATACCACAACTTCTTTATCCATTTTTCACTTTCTGCGATGTTGAACTTGTACTGTAAACGAGGTTCTTGTAAACAGAGGCGTCCCAAACTTTGGGGTGGCTGTGTCTTTTTGATTTTAATTTCCCTAAGCTATAGGACCATAAGTGGAAGTGCCCTAGGCTCTGTTGCTTTGTTTTTTAGATGTTTCAGGAAACACCATACACTTCTCCCGAGTGTCTGTTGGCAATTTACATCCCGCCCATCAGCATAACAAGGCTCCCAGTTCTCCATGGCCTGTCCTGCCTTTCTGGATTTTACACTTTTTTCAGATGGCCCTTTTGACCGGGGGGAAGTGAGACTTCATTGTAGTGCAGATTTCCTTTGCAAGCTTGCTTGCTTGGCCAAAAAGGGCGTATGCGTTTTTTCCTGAATATATTCAGGAAAAAACGCATACGCCCTTTTTGGCCAAGTGCATCATTGTGGACGTTCTGCCTCTTTTCCTATGCTTTCAATGCAATTCCAGTCTGCCTCCTGAAATCGGTTTCCTGCAATTCTGCCCCGCTTTCAAGTCCTCTTGGCAGCCTTACTTCAGTATATTTTTGGACGATAGCTGTCATTTATAACTCTGCAGGTTTGTGAATTACAGTGCCCCTGAGCTCCTTTCTTCAACTCGCTTTCTTTTGAGCTGGCCGCAACACCGCAGGATGGCTTCAGGCCCTAATCTGGTTCCGGCACGGCACGCTGAGCCTTTGGTTAATTCCTCTTCCTGGTGGGAAATGAGAGTTAAATTTGCCCGTCCAGACACCTCCAGCTAGTCTCTCATTGGTTCTCGCTATTCCTGTTCATCTTCCGCAGAAATTGCAAACTGGGCCAAACAGGAGGTTAAAGGGACTGACTCTCCAAGTCGGGAGGGTGTTAGTAAAGCGTCTGGAATGTTGCACCCGAGTACCAGGGTACGAAAACTGAGACATATTTGAACACGTCTCCCGATCACATGGTTGATCATACTCTAGGTTCCACATGCATGTTTTAGCTGAAGGAAGAATACCTTAAACCTGGGTAGTTGAAACCCGTGGAATGGGTACCATGCAATATGACTTCAAAGGGTCTTCATTTGCTCACCGAACCTCTCCAATCCTATCACTGCTGCGTTTATGCCCCTGTACACATGCTTGATTCTCTTTCGGAGACATAGCAATCCATAGGTTTTAAGATACTTACTAGTCAGGTACATTCTTAGGCGTTTAATATGCGGTGTTGAGTCCATTTCGTTGGGCAAGGAGTAGCTCTTGTCTATTCCATATTTGGCTTAAGGAACTTTATCTGTGCTCATTTCAATCTCTGGTTTTATGCAGCACCCCAACTCACCTTTACCCTTAAGCAAGCATAAGTTGGTTTTCTAAATTTGAGACCCTGTTCTGTTCTGTAATTCAGTTCCTGTGTAGCCAAGTTTACATTCCGTGTATTAGTGATATCTTATGATGTTTCTTTTTCTGTGTGACTTATTTCAGTTAGAATCATCATACCTGAATCCACTCATTGTGCTGCTAAGGGCCTGATGACATAGATTTCATTGCTGAGTGATATTGCTTTGTAAGTAAATACCACAACTTCTTTATCCATTTTTCACTTTCTGCGATGTTGAACTTGTACTGTAAACGAGGTTCTTGTAAACAGAGGCGTCCCAAACTTTGGGGTGGCTGTGTCTTTTTGATTTTAATTTCCCTAAGCTATAGGACCATAAGTGGAAGTGCCCTAGGCTCTGTTGCTTTGTTTTTTAGATGTTTCAGGAAACACCATACACTTCTCCCGAGTGTCTGTTGGCAATTTACATCCCGCCCATCAGCATAACAAGGCTCCCAGTTCTCCATGGCCTGTCCTGCCTTTCTGGATTTTACACTTTTTTCAGATGGCCCTTTTGACCGGGGGGAAGTGAGACTTCATTGTAGTGCAGATTTCCTTTGCAAGCTTGCTTGCTTGGCCAAAAAGGGCGTATGCGTTTTTTCCTGAATATATTCAGGAAAAAACGCATACGCCCTTTTTGGCCAAGTGCATCATTGTGGACGTTCTGCCTCTTTTCCTATGCTTTCAATGCAATTCCAGTCTGCCTCCTGAAATCGGTTTCCTGCAATTCTGCCCCGCTTTCAAGTCCTCTTGGCAGCCTTACTTCAGTATATTTTTGGACGATAGCTGTCATTTATAACTCTGCAGGTTTGTGAATTACAGTGCCCCTGAGCTCCTTTCTTCAACTCGCTTTCTTTTGAGCTGGCCGCAACACCGCAGGATGGCTTCAGGCCCTAATCTGGTTCCGGCACGGCACGCTGAGCCTTTGGTTAATTCCTCTTCCTGGTGGGAAATGAGAGTTAAATTTGCCCGTCCAGACACCTCCAGCTAGTCTCTCATTGGTTCTCGCTATTCCTGTTCATCTTCCGCAGAAATTGCAAACTGGGCCAAACAGGAGGTTAAAGGGACTGACTCTCCAAGTCGGGAGGGTGTTAGTAAAGCGTCTGGAATGTTGCACCCGAGTGCCAGGGTACGAAAACTGAGACATATTTGAACACGTCTCCCGATCACATGGTTGATCATACTCTAGGTTCCACATGCATGTTTTAGCTGAAGGAAGAATACCTTAAACCTGGGTAGTTGAAACCCGTGGAATGGGTACCATGCAATATGACTTCAAAGGGTCTTCATTTGCTCACCGAACCTCTCCAATCCTATCACTGCTGCGTTTATGCCCCTGTACACATGCTTGATTCTCTTTCGGAGACATAGCAATCCATAGGTTTTAAGATACTTACTAGTCAGGTACATTCTTAGGCGTTTAATATGCGGTGTTGAGTCCATTTCGTTGGGCAAGGAGTAGCTCTTGTCTATTCCATATTTGGCTTAAGGAACTTTATCTGTGCTCATTTCAATCTCTGGTTTTATGCAGCACCCCAACTCACCTTTCCCCTTAAGCAAGCATAAGTTGGTTTTCTAAATTTGAGACCCTGTTCTGTTCTGTAATTCAGTTCCTGTGTAGCCAAGTTTACATTCCGTGTATTACTGATATCTTATGATGTTTCTTTTTCTGTGTGACTTATTTCAGTTAGAATCATCATACCTGAATCCACTCATTGTGCTGCTAAGGGCCTGATGACATAGATTTCATTGCTGAGTGATATTGCTTTGTAAGTAAATACCACAACTTCTTTATCCATTTTTCACTTTCTGCGATGTTGAACTTGTACTGTAAACGAGGTTCTTGTAAACAGAGGCGTCCCAAACTTTGGGGTGGCTGTGTCTTTTTGATTTTAATTTCCCTAAGCTATAGGACCATAAGTGGAAGTGCCCTAGGCTCTGTTGCTTTGTTTTTTAGATGTTTCAGGAAACACCATACACTTCTCCCGAGTGTCTGTTGGCAATTTACATCCCGCCCATCAGCATAACAAGGCTCCCAGTTCTCCATGGCCTGTCCTGCCTTTCTGGATTTTACACTTTTTTCAGATGGCCCTTTTGACCGGGGGGAAGTGAGACTTCATTGTAGTGCAGATTTCCTTTGCAAGCTTGCTTGCTTGGCCAAAAAGGGCGTATGCGTTTTTTCCTGAATATATTCAGGAAAAAACGCATACGCCCTTTTTGGCCAAGTGCATCATTGTGGACGTTCTGCCTCTTTTCCTATGCTTTCAATGCAATTCCAGTCTGCCTCCTGAAATCGGTTTCCTGCAATTCTGCCCCGCTTTCAAGTCCTCTTGGCAGCCTTACTTCAGTATATTTTTGGACGATAGCTGTCATTTATAACTCTGCAGGTTTGTGAATTACAGTGCCCCTGAGCTCCTTTCTTCAACTCGCTTTCTTTTGAGCTGGCCGCAACACCGCAGGATGGCTTCAGGCCCTAATCTGGTTCCGGCACGGCACGCTGAGCCTTTGGTTAATTCCTCTTCCTGGTGGGAAATGAGAGTTAAATTTGCCCGTCCAGACACCTCCAGCTAGTCTCTCATTGGTTCTCGCTATTCCTGTTCATCTTCCGCAGAAATTGCAAACTGGGCCAAACAGGAGGTTAAAGGGACTGACTCTCCAAGTCGGGAGGGTGTTAGTAAAGCGTCTGGAATGTTGCACCCGAGTACCAGGGTACGAAAACTGAGACATATTTGAACACGTCTCCCGATCACATGGTTGATCATACTCTAGGTTCCACATGCATGTTTTAGCTGAAGGAAGAATACCTTAAACCTGGGTAGTTGAAACCCGTGGAATGGGTACCATGCAATATGACTTCAAAGGGTCTTCATTTGCTCACCGAACCTCTCCAATCCTATCACTGCTGCGTTTATGCCCCTGTACACATGCTTGATTCTCTTTCGGAGACATAGCAATCCATAGGTTTTAAGATACTTACTAGTCAGGTACATTCTTAGGCGTTTAATATGCGGTGTTGAGTCCATTTCGTTGGGCAAGGAGTAGCTCTTGTCTATTCCATATTTGGCTTAAGGAACTTTATCTGTGCTCATTTCAATCTCTGGTTTTATGCAGCACCCCAACTCACCTTTACCCTTAAGCAAGCATAAGTTGGTTTTCTAAATTTGAGACCCTGTTCTGTTCTGTAATTCAGTTCCTGTGTAGCCAAGTTTACATTCCGTGTATTAGTGATATCTTATGATGTTTCTTTTTCTGTGTGACTTATTTCAGTTAGAATCATCATACCTGAATCCACTCATTGTGCTGCTAAGGGCCTGATGACATAGATTTCATTGCTGAGTGATATTGCTTTGTATGTAAATACCACAACTTCTTTATCCATTTTTCACTTTCTGATATGTTGAACTTGTACGGTAAACGAGGTTCTTGTAAACAGAGGCGTCCCAAACTTTGGGGTGGCTGTGTCTTTTTGATTTTAATTTCCCTAAGCTATAGGACCATAAGTGGAAGTGCCCTAGGCTCTGTTGCTTTGTTTTTTAGATGTTTCAGGAAACACCATACACTTCTCCCGAGTGTCTGTTGGCAATTTACATCCCGCCCATCAGCATAACAAGGCTCCCAGTTCTCCATGGCCTGTCCTGCCTTTCTGGATTTTACACTTTTTTCAGATGGCCCTTTTGACCGGGGGGAAGTGAGACTTCATTGTAGTGCAGATTTCCTTTGCAAGCTTGCTTGGTTGGCCAAAAAGGGCGTATGCGTTTTTTCCTGAATATATTCAGGAAAAAACGCATACGCCCTTTTTGGCCAAGTGCATCATTGTGGACGTTCTGCCTCTTTTCCTATGCTTTCAATGCAATTCCAGTCTACCTCCTGAAATCGGTTTCCTGCAATTCTGCCCCGCTTTCAAGTCCTCTTGGCAGCCTTACTTCAGTATATTTTTGGACGATAGCTGTCATTTATAACTCTGCAGGTTTGTGAATTACAGTGCCCCTGAGCTCCTTTCTTCAACTCGCTTTCTTTTGAGCTGGCCGCAACACCGCAGGATGGCTTCAGGCCCTAATCTGGTTCCGGCACGGCACGCTGAGCCTTTGGTTAATTCCTCTTCCTGGTGGGAAATGAGAGTTAAATTTGCCCGTCCAGACACCTCCAGCTAGTCTCTCATTGGTTCTCGCTATTCCTGTTCATCTTCCGCAGAAATTGCAAACTGGGCCAAACAGGAGGTTAAAGGGACTGACTCTCCAAGTCGGGAGGGTGTTAGTAAAGCATCTGGAATGTTGCACCCGAGTACCAGGGTACGAAAACTGAGACATATTTGAACACGTCTCCCGATCACATGGTTGATCATACTCTAGGTTCCACATGCATGTTTTAGCTGAAGGAAGAATACCTTAAACCTGGGTAGTTGAAACCCGTGGAATGGGTACCATGCAATATGACTTCAAAGGGTCTTCATTTGCTCACCGAACCTCTCCAATCCTATCACTGCTGCGTTTATGCCCCTGTACACATGCCTTGATTCTCTTTCGGAGACATAGCAATCCATAGGTTTTAAGATACTTACTAGTCAGGTACATTCTTAGGCATTTAATATGCGGTGTTGAGTCTATATCGTTGAGCAAGGAGTAGCTCTTGTCTATTCCATATTTGGCTTAAGGAACTTTATCTGTGCTCATTTCAATCTCTGGTTTTATGCAGCACCCCAACTCACCTTTCCCCTTAAGCAAGCATAAGTTGGTTTTCTAAATTTGAGACCCTGTTCTGTTCTGTAATTCAGTTCCTGTGTAGCCAAGTTTACATTCCGTGTATTAGTGATATCTTATGATGTTTCTTTTTCTGTGTGACTTATTTCAGTTAGAATCATCATACCTGAATCCACTCATTGTGCTGCTAAGGGCCTGATGACATAGATTTCATTGCTGAGTGATATTGCTTTGTAAGTAAATACCACAACTTCTTTATCCATTTTTCACTTTCTGCGATGTTGAACTTGTACTGTAAACGAGGTTCTTGTAAACAGAGGCGTCCCAAACTTTGGGGTGGCTGTGTCTTTTTGATTTTAATTTCCCTAAGCTATAGGACCATAAGTGGAAGTGCCCTAGGCTCTGTTGCTTTGTTTTTTAGATGTTTCAGGAAACACCATACACTTCTCCCAAGTGGCTGTTGGCAATTTACATCCCGCCCATCAGCATAACAAGGCTCCCAGTTCTCCATGGCCTGTCCTGCCTTTCTGGATTTTACACTTTTTTCAGATGGCCCTTTTGACCGGGGGGAAGTGAGACTTCATTGTAGTGCAGATTTCCTTTGCAAGCTTGCTTGGTTGGCCAAAAAGGGCGTATGCGTTTTTTCCTGAATATATTCAGGAAAAAACGCATACGCCCTTTTTGGCCAAGTGCATCATTGTGGACGTTCTGCCTCTTTTCCTATGCTTTCAATGCAATTCCAGTCTACCTCCTGAAATCGGTTTCCTGCAATTCTGCCCCGCTTTCAAGTCCTCTTGGCAGCCTTACTTCAGTATATTTTTGGACAATAGCTGTCATTTATAACTCTGCAGGTTTGTGAATTACAGTGCCCCTGAGCTCCTTTCTTCAACTCGCTTTCTTTTGAGCTGGCCGCAACACCGCAGGATGGCTTCAGGCCCTAATCTGGTTCCGGCACGGCACGCTGAGCCTTTGGTTAATTCCTCTTCCTGGTGGGAAATGAGAGTTAAATTTGCCCGTCCAGACACCTCCAGCTAGTCTCTCATTGGTTCTCGCTATTCCTGTTCATCTTCCGCAGAAATTGCAAACTGGGCCAAACAGGAGGTTAAAGGGACTGACTCTCCAAGTCGGGAGGGTGTTAGTAAAGCGTCTGGAATGTTGCACCCGAGTACCAGGGTACGAAAACTGAGACATATTTGAACACGTCTCCCGATCACATGGTTGATCATACTCTAGGTTCCACATGCATGTTTTAGCTGAAGGAAGAATACCTTAAACCTGGGTAGTTGAAACCCGTGGAATGGGTACCATGCAATATGACTTCAAAGGGTCTTCATTTGCTCACCAAACCTCTCCAATCCTATCACTGCTGCGTTTATGCCCCTGTACACATGCTTGATTCTCTTTCGGAGACATAGCAATCCATAGGTTTTAAGATACTTACTAGTCAGGTACATTCTTAGGCATTTAATATGCGGTGTTGAGTCTATTTCGTTGAGCAAGGAGTAGCTCTTGTCTATTCCATATTTGGCTTAAGGAACTTTATCTGTGCTCATTTCAATCTCTGGTTTTATGCAGCACCCCAACTCACCTTTCCCCTTAAGCAAGCATAAGTTGGTTTTCTAAATTTGAGACCCTGTTCTGTTCTGTAATTCAGTTCCTGTGTAGCCAAGTTTACATTCCGTGTATTACTGATATCTTATGATGTTTCTTTTTCTGTGTGACTTATTTCAGTTAGAATCATCATACCTGAATCCACTCATTGTGCTGCTAAGGGCCTGATGACATAGATTTCATTGCTGAGTGATATTGCTTTGTAAGTAAATACCACAACTTCTTTATCCATTTTTCACTTTCTGCGATGTTGAACTTGTACTGTAAACGAGGTTCTTGTAAACAGAGGCGTCCCAAACTTTGGGGTGGCTGTGTCTTTTTGATTTTAATTTCCCTAAGCTATAGGACCATAAGTGGAAGTGCCCTAGGCTCTGTTGCTTTGTTTTTTAGATGTTTCAGGAAACACCATACACTTCTCCCGAGTGTCTGTTGGCAATTTACATCCCGCCCATCAGCATAACAAGGCTCCCAGTTCTCCATGGCCTGTCCTGCCTTTCTGGATTTTACACTTTTTTCAGATGGCCCTTTTGACCGGGGGGAAGTGAGACTTCATTGTAGTGCAGATTTCCTTTGCAAGCTTGCTTGCTTGGCCAAAAAGGGCGTATGCGTTTTTTCCTGAATATATTCAGGAAAAAACGCATACGCCCTTTTTGGCCAAGTGCATCATTGTGGACGTTCTGCCTCTTTTCCTATGCTTTCAATGCAATTCCAGTCTGCCTCCTGAAATCGGTTTCCTGCAATTCTGCCCCGCTTTCAAGTCCTCTTGGCAGCCTTACTTCAGTATATTTTTGGACGATAGCTGTCATTTATAACTCTGCAGGTTTGTGAATTACAGTGCCCCTGAGCTCCTTTCTTCAACTCGCTTTCTTTTGAGCTGGCCGCAACACCGCAGGATGGCTTCAGGCCCTAATCTGGTTCCGGCACGGCACGCTGAGCCTTTGGTTAATTCCTCTTCCTGGTGGGAAATGAGAGTTAAATTTGCCCGTCCAGACACCTCCAGCTAGTCTCTCATTGGTTCTCGCTATTCCTGTTCATCTTCCGCAGAAATTGCAAACTGGGCCAAACAGGAGGTTAAAGGGACTGACTCTCCAAGTCGGGAGGGTGTTAGTAAAGCGTCTGGAATGTTGCACCCGAGTACCAGGGTACGAAAACTGAGACATATTTGAACACGTCTCCCGATCACATGGTTGATCATACTCTAGGTTCCACATGCATGTTTTAGCTGAAGGAAGAATCCCTGAAACCTGGGTAGTTGAAACCCGTGGAATGGGTACCATGCAATATGACTTCAGAGGGTCTTCATTTGCTCACCGAACCTCTCCAATCCTATCACTGCTGCGTTTATGCCCCTGTACACATGCTTGATTCTCTTTCGGAGACATAGCAATCCATAGGTTTTAAGATACTTACTAGTCAGGTACATTCTTAGGCGTTTAATATGCGGTGTTGAGTCCATTTCGTTGGGCAAGGAGTAGCTCTTGTCTATTCCATATTTGGCTTAAGGAACTTTATCTGTGCTCATTTCAATCTCTGGTTTTATGCAGCACCCCAACTCACCTTTCCCCTTAAGCAAGCATAAGTTGGTTTTCTAAATTTGAGACCCTGTTCTGTTCTGTAATTCAGTTCCTGTGTAGCCAAGTTTACATTCCGTGTATTAGTGATATCTTATGATGTTTCTTTTTCTGTGTGACTTATTTCAGTTAGAATCATCATACCTGAATCCACTCATTGTGCTGCTAAGGGCCTGATGACATAGATTTCATTGCTGAGTGATATTGCTTTGTAAGTAAATACCACAACTTCTTTATCCATTTTTCACTTTCTGCGATGTTGAACTTGTACTGTAAACGAGGTTCTTGTAAACAGAGGCGTCCCAAACTTTGGGGTGGCTGTGTCTTTTTGATTTTTATTTCCCTAAGCTATAGGACCATAAGTGGAAGTGCCCTAGGCTCTGTTGCTTTGTTTTTTAGATATTTCAGGAAACACCATACACTTCTCCCGAGTGGCTGTTGGCAATTTACATCCCGCCCATCAGCATAACAAGGCTCCCAGTTCTCCATGGCCTGTCCTGCCTTTCTGGATTTTACACTTTTTTCAGATGGCCCTTTTGACCGGGGGGAAGTGAGACTTCATTGTAGTGCAGATTTCCTTTGCAAGCTTGCTTGGTTGGCCAAAAAGGGCGTATGCGTTTTTTCCTGAATATATTCAGGAAAAAACGCATACGCCCTTTTTGGCCAAGTGCATCATTGTGGACGTTCTGCCTCTTTTCCTATGCTTTCAATGCAATTCCAGTCTACCTCCTGAAATCGGTTTCCTGCAATTCTGCCCCGCTTTCAAGTCCTCTTGGCAGCCTTACTTCAGTATATTTTTGGACGATAGCTGTCATTTATAACTCTGCAGGTTTGTGAATTACAGTGCCCCTGAGCTCCTTTCTTCAACTCGCTTTCTTGTGACCTGACCGCAACACCGCAGGATGGCTTCAGGCCCTAATCTGGTTCCGGCACGGCATGCTGAGCCTTTGGTTAATTCCTCTTCCTGGTGGGAAATGAGAGTTAAATTTGCCCGTCCAGACACCTCCAGCTAGTCTCTCATTGGTTCTCGCTATTCCTGTTCATCTTCCGCAGAAATTGCAAACTGGGCCAAACAGGAGGTTAAAGGGACTGACTCTCCAAGTCGTGAGCGTGTAAGTAAAGCGTCTGGTATGTTGCACCCGAGTACCAGGGTACGAGAACTGAGACATATTTGAACACGTCTCCCGATCACATGGTTGATCATACTCTAGGTTCCACATGCATGTTTTAGCTGAAGGAAGAATACCTTAAACCTGGGTAGTTGAAACCCGTGGAATGGGTACCATGCAATATGACTTCAAAGGGTCTTCATTTGCTCACCGAACCTCTCCAATCCTATCACTGCTGCGTTTATGCCCCTGTACACATGCTTGATTCTCTTTCGGAGACATAGCAATCCATAGGTTTTAAGATACTTACTAGTCAGGTACATTCTTAGGCGTTTAATAGGCGGTGTTGAGTCCATTTCGTTGAGCAAGGAGTAGCTCTTGTCTATTCCATATTTGGCTTAAGGAACTTAATCTGTGCTCATTTCAATCTATGGTTTTATGCAGCACCCCAACTCACCTTTAGCCTTAAGCAAGCATAAGTTGGTTTTCTAAATTTGAGACCCTGTTCTGTTCTGTAATTCAGTTCCTGTGTAGCCAAGTTTACATTCCGTGTATTACTGATATCTTATGATGTTTCTTTTTCTGTGTGTCTTATTTCAGTTAGAATCATCGTACCTGTATCCACTCATTATGCTGCTGCGGGCCTGATGACATAGATTTCATTGCTGAGTGATACTGCATTGTACGTAAGTACCACAAGTTCTTTATCCATTTTTCACTTTCTGTGATATTGAACTTGTACGGTTAACGAGGTTCTTGTAAACAGAGGCGTCCCAAATTTTGGGGTGGCTGTGTCTTTTTGATTTTAATTTCCCTAAGCTATAGGACCATAAGTGGAAGTGCCCTAGGCTCTGTTGCTTTGTTTTTTAGATGTTTCAGGAAACACCATACACATCCCGCCCATCAGCATAACAAGGCTCCCAGTTCTCCATGGCCTGTCCTGCCTTTCTGGATTTTACACTTTTTTCAGATGGCCCTTTTGACCTGGGGGAAGTGAGACTTCATTGTAGTGCAGATTTCCTTTGCAAGCTTGCTTGGTTGGCCAAAAAGGGCGTATGCCTTTTTTCCTGAATAAATTCAGGAAAAAAGGCATACGCCCTTTTTGGCCAAGTGCATCATTGTGGACGTTCTGCCTCTTTTCCTATGCTTTAAATGCAATTCCAGTCTACCTCCTGAAATCGTTTTCCTGCAATTCTGCCTTGCTTTCAATGCCTCTTCATAGCCTTACCTCAATATATTTTTTGAAAATAGTTGGCCTTTATAACTCTGCAAGTTTTTGAATTGCAGTGGCCCTTAGCTCCATTTTTCAGCTCTTATTTTTGTGATCTTGCCTCATAACCACAGGATTCCTTCAGGCCCTATTCTTCTTCTGGGGCACCTTGCTGTGCCTTTGGTTTATTCTTCTTACTGATGTGAATTTAGAGTGACATGTGCCCATTGAAACCGCTACAGCTAGTTTCTCACTGGTTCCCCCTATTCCCATTCATCCTCCGCACTAACTGCAGACTGTGCGATACCAGAACTTAAAGGCATTGACTCTCCATGTGGGGATATTTTTGGTAAAGCGGCTGGAATGTCGATCCGGAGCCCCAGGAGAGGAAAAATGAGGTGCGTTTTAGAAACCTTTCCCGATCATATGGTATACCAGTCGCTGGGTTTCCCAAGCATGGTTTAGCTGTAGGAAGATTCCCTTCAACCTGGAGTGTTGGGACCCTTGGAATGAGTAGCATGAAGTATTGCATTAAACTTTTGGCAGTTGCTCACCAAAGCTCATCAATCCTCTCAGCCCCAAGTGTCCAGCCTTATGTCTTATCCAGCTGTGGGTTTATATGTGGTCAATCCAGGTTGCATCACAGCCCCTGAGCGAATTTTGTAAGAATTTTTCTCTCTTTCATTGTTTCTGCGTTTTGTTTTTAAAATTTATTTCTATAATGGGGTTTA
The DNA here is from genome assembly GCF_039906515.1 of Pseudorca crassidens. Lineage (NCBI taxonomy): Eukaryota > Metazoa > Chordata > Mammalia > Artiodactyla > Delphinidae > Pseudorca > Pseudorca crassidens. The sequence goes on from NW_027136311.1 coordinate 542,333, forward strand.
GCTCATTTTCACTGCTGTGTTTGTGCCACTCTGCACACACTTGATTCCCTTATGGAGATATATCAATACATGGGTTTTAAGATTCTTATTACTCAGATATATTTCTCTGCGGTGTATAGGGTGTGTTGAGGCCAGTTCATTGAGCAAGGTGTAGATCTTGTCTAATATCTATTTGGTTTATTGAACGGTATCTGTGCTAATTTCAAACTCTGGTTTTATGCATCACCCCACCTCTCCTTTCCCCTTAAGCTGAAATAAGTGTGTTTTCTAAATGTGAGACACTGTTCTGTTCTGTAATTCATTTCTTGTGCAGCCATATTTACCCTCCCTCTATAAGTGATATCTTATGATATGTTTCTTTTTCTGTTTGACTTATTTCAAGTAGTATTATCGGACCTAAATCCACTCTTTATCCTTCTACTAGCCTTATTACATTGATTTCATGGTGAAGAGATATTCCATTGTACATAAGTACCACATCTTCTTTATCCATTGTTCTCTTTCCTGGGATATTTAAGGTATACTGAAGTTGAGGTTCTTGTAAACAGAGTAGCCCTAAACTGTGGTGTGCTTGTGTCTTGTTAATTTTTAGATTTCCCTAGATATACTCCCATGATTGGAAGTGTCCTATGCTCTGTAGCTCTGTTTTTTAGATGATTTAGGAACCACCATACACTTCTCCAGAGTGGCTCTCGGCAGTTCACACACTGCCCATCAGCGTATAAAGGCTCCCTGTTCTCCATGGCCTGTCCTGCATTTCTGGTTTTTACAAATTTTTAGGATGGCCCTTTTGACCAGTGGGAAATGAGACTTCTTTGTTGTGCACATTTGCATTGCTTGCTTGCTTCGTTGCCCATAAAGTGCGTATGCGTTTTTTCCTGGATATAATCAGGAAAAAACGCATACGCCCTTTTGGGCCAACTGCATCATTGTCGAAATTCTGCCGCTTTTCATGTGCTTTAAAGACGAGTCCAATCTATCTCTTGAAATCTGTTTCTTGCAATTCTGTCTTGCATTCAGATCCTCTTCTTTGCCTTACCTCAACATATTTTTGGACGTTAGTTTTCATTTATAACTCTGCAGGTTTGTGAATTGCAGTGACCCTGAGCTCCATTTTTTAAGTTGCTCTTTTGTGAGCTGGCCTCAAACCCGCAGGATTGCTTCAGGCCCTATTTTGGCTCGGGCGAGGCGGGCTGAGCCTTTTTTCAATTCTTATTCTTAATGGGAAATTAGAGTGATATGTGCCCGTCCAAACCCCTACAACTATTCTCTCATTGGTTCCCCGTTCATCCTCCTCACAATTTGCAAAATGTGTGAAACAGAAGTTGAAATGTGCTGATTCTCCAAGTGGGGAGATTCTAAGTAACGTGGCTGGAATGGTGAACAGGAGCACCAGGAGAGGATAAATGAGCTGCATTTTAGACACATCTCCCGATCACATGGTGTACAGTCCTCTGGGTTTTCCATGCATGTTTTAGCTGTAGGACGATCCCTTGAACCTGCATATTTGGGACCCATTGAATGGGTACCAGGTAGTATTACTTTAAAGGGTGTGCATTTCCTCACCCAACCTCACATTTCTCTTAGCGCAAACAGTTTCCAGCCTTATGTCTCATCCTGCTGTGGGTCTAGATGTGTTCAATCCATGTTGCATCACCGGCCCTGAGGAAAAGTTGTAAGAGGTTTTCTCTGTCTCTCTGTCGTTTATTTTTTTCAATTTATTACTATATTGGTTACAGCTGATTTTCAAAGCTCTGTTTCTTGCTGCTGTACATCCACTTGATTCACGTACAGAGAGACATCAGTAAATTCTTTTTCAGATTCTTACCAGTCGTATACATTCTTTTCCGGTGACTTGAGTGTGCTGAGTGCAGTTCTTTTAGCTACCGTGTAGGCCTTGTTGATTATCAGTTTGGTATTTGGAATGGTATCTTTGCTAATTTCAACCTCCTGGGTGATGCCTCACCCCTCCCCACCTTTCCCGTTTAGCAGCCTTATGCGTGTTTTCTACATATTTGACTATGTTTTTGTTTTGTAATTTATTTCATGTGTAGCCATTTTGGATTCCACCTTTAAGTGATATCTTATGATATGTGTCTTTTTCTTTTTGAATTCTGTCACTTAGAAAGATCATACGTAACTCCTCCGGAGTTGTTACAACTGGCCATATTTCATTGATTTCCAGGCTGAATAATATTCCACTCTACCTAAGTACCACATCTCTACCCATTTTTTCCCTCCAGAGACATTTAAGTTATATCCTAGTTGAGGATCTTTTAAACAGAGAGGGGGTAAACATTGGGGTGCCTGTGTCCTCTCGATTTTTGTTTTTCTCAAGATATACGCCCATGAGTGCAAGTGCCCTATGCTCTGTAGCTCATTTTTTAGATGCTTTAGTAAACACAATACACTTCTCCAGAATGGCCGTTGGCAATATACATTTCCACTATAAGTCTCACAGGGCTCCCTCTTCTCCTTGCCCTGTCCTGCATTTCTGTTGTTTACGCTTTATGAGGATGGCTCTTCTGACTGATGCGAAGTGATATCTTTTGTAGTATTGACTTCCAGTGCCCACCTGTTTGGTTGGCTAAAAAAGTGTATGCCCTTTTCTTGAATATATACAGAAAAAAACGCATACACCCTTTTTGGCCAACTGCAATGTTGGCAATGTTCAGCTCCTTTTCTTGTGCTTAATGGCGAGTCCTTTCTACCTCCTCAAATCCCTTTCCTGCCATTCTCCCTTGCTTACAAGTCCTTTTCTCTGACTTTCCTCAAGACATTTTTCAGTGATGGATATTTTCAACTCTGCAGTTTTGTGAATTTTACTGCCCCTGAGTTCCATTGTTCAACTTGTGTTTATGGGAACTGGCCACAAAGCAGCGGGATTTCCTCAAGCCCTATACTGTTTCCATGGGCAACCCTAGCCTTTGGTCAATTCGTCTTCCTGATTGGAAATTAGAGTGACATGTGCCTGTCTGAACACCTAGGACTGGTCTCTCATTGTTCCTCATCCTTCCGCTTCATCCTCTGGACAAATTACAAACTGTACGCAACAGGATGTTGACAGTGCTGACATCTCCAAGTGGGGAGACTGTTAGTAAAGACGCTGGAGGGGTGAACCCGAGCACCAGGAGATGAGGAGATGAGATGCCTTTTCCAAACTCTTCCCGATCAGACGGTATACCATCCTCTGGGTGTGACAGACATGTTTTAGCAGTAGGAAGAGTCCCATTCATGTAAGGAGAACACCAGGGCTTTTTCAAAATCAGTGTCTCCCCGAAACCCAAACTGGGGAATTTTTTAAGCTACGGCTACACATATGTTCATTAAGGGCCTTGGGAAGTAGGCAGAGTCCAAACTTTAGATGATTGAAGTCTTCAGGGTCAGAAGCACTCACCACCAGCTTCCCTTAGGTTACACTTTAACTGTCATTGATAGATGATGTCAATAAAAATATCTATTCTTTTTCAGATTATTTCCCCTTATAGGTTATTGCAAAATGTTGAGTGTAGTTCCCTGTGCTATACAGTAGTTCCTTGTTGATGATCTGTTTTATACATAGCAGTGTGTATGTGTTAATCCCAAACTGTTAATTTATCCCTCCTCCCACCTTTCCCCTTTGGTAATAATAAATTATAAGATTTTATACTTCTCAGAAATGGGGGAGCTGAAAGAGAGGTATCATTTTCAATGGAAAAGCATTTAAAACAAGATTGAAGCTTTAACCAAGATTATTAGATGTACATCCTTGGAAAGAAATCACTTCGTTTCTCTAATATTGACCTGACAAATAAGACAAACCTTTTCACTGAACTTGCTTATAATAAAGTGATGGAAATATCAAATGGAAGTGTTAGAAACATCTTATTTTACCCGAGCCTTATACACTGTTCTATGTTAACTACAGTTTGGCTCACACATCTGTTCATTGAGGTTACAATAGTCTCAATTTCTGTTACTGATCCTCCAGAGTGGACCCCAACAAGTGTCCCCCTGCCCAGTGTCATTGGGGCCAACAGATCGAGACTGAGTTTGGTTCACAAGCAAAGGAAACTTTATATTTTGATCAGAGAATGGAGAGGTGAGAGCATGCACTACCCCGTGGGCTGTGGGCTGGGCTGCTGTGTAGAGATCCTGTCAGAGTCAGTGGGAGGGAGGGGGCGGAGCTCTCGAGGGCCAGGTTGGCTGCAGCTCAGGCTCTATATCGCGGAGTCTGCACTGGGCCCCAGGAGCTGAGGTGTCGACCCAGCCATTCTGCACTAGGAAATCTGGTCTGAAGTGCCGGGTGTGGAACCTCTGCATGCGGGACCCTAGGAGCACGTGAAATTAGACAAAGCACAAAGGATAAAAAAGGTTAGACTTGACTTTATTGCCCAGATTCTATTTTTATCTCCCAGGGATTTTTAATGGGCTTTGCTGGGGACAAACCCCTCCTCTGCCTTTTGTCCCGTTCCTCATTCTTGGAGTGCTGAGGGTGCAGACACTTCTTCTGTAACTGCTGAGTGCTGAGTTGGGAGCCCTAATACCCGGGGGCGAGGGTCAGAGCTTCTCCCCAGCAGCCTCCAGGTGACGTTGATTGTCCCCAGGCCCCCTGCCTCCCTGCTCGTCCACCTGAGCACCAGCATTGGAAGTGTTATAGATTCTAATGACCTTTAAGGGTCCAGGAAAGAGATGTGCAGAGACGCTGTGGGGGCCGGTTTCACCCCGCCCCACATTTGTTCGGCCACCTTAGGCTGACCGTTTCTGCCAGCCTAGATGCTCTGACCAGTAGTCTGCGCTTTCTTCAATTAGGCCCCTGAATTAACGTACAAACAGCACCAGGTGTCAGAGCCCTGCCCGCTCAACTCCCAGACAGTCCAGGGTCAGTGGTGATCAAGGACCATGATGACCACTGAGTCAACAGCCTTTTGAAGTAAACAGGAGTCCAGCCGGTCTTATTGGCCACCATCATCACGGTGTCTGTAGGCTTTTCTATGGTGACAGTGTGATATACGGTTCCCCCGCCAAGATTATTAGCTCCCCTCTGGGTGCAGTAAGTCCTGCAAGCAGTAGTCTACTCTTTTGGGACACACTCTTATTGTTTTATGAGAGAAACTCCAGGTCAAGTGATGTTCACACGAGTCGTCATGGTGCCCTGTTGCCCCCGGTTATCTCTCTGGATGTTGGAGTTGGAGGGCCTCCTCACTCGAGGTCGGTGTGCCCACGGAGCGAACCCTGCAACTTCAGGGCATCGTTGGTGGTTAGGATCACCACGTGGGGTCCTTTTCCCTTAGGAAGGAGGTGGCCTTTTGGGCTGCTGATTTCCAGGTTTTTAGATACCGCCAGTATCTTGGCCAGATGCGGCAGTGGGCCAAGCCCCTTGGTGACCGTAGTTTATCCTACCTGGATGGCATTCTTGCATTGTTCCATTTCAAGTGGTCCCAGTTTTTGCACTAATTCTCCAATGGCGATTCACCTTTCACCGGGAATGTAAAGGTCAAAGGGTTTAGCTAAATTAGGGAGTTCCAGGGCAAGGGTCTGAATTGACTGCTCTTTCCATTCTTGAAAGGCCACTTCTGGATTCTATTCAAAAGGATCATCATCTTTTCCTTTCAGTGTTTCATATAGAGGCCCAGCTAGTAGACTGTAGTTAGGGATCCAGAAGCAGCAAACCCTGGCCTCCCCAGGAACCCCTAAGCTGTCTTCTAGTTTTAGAAAGGGGTAAGGCTGCAAATGGTTTCTTCCCTTTCCTGGGATGGGCTTCTCCGACCTTCTGTGAGAATGAAGCCCAGGCAGGTCACCGCAGTCTGTGATATTTGAGCTTTTTCTTGGACAACTTCTATCCTTTATTGGCTTGGTAGTTCAGAGGCCTCCTTAGTAGGGCTGGCGATCAGAATGTCGTCTGCGTACTGAAGGAGGGTTTCCTTTTCCAGAGGTAGAACTTTTAGGTCTTTAGCTAAGCTTTCCCCAAAGATGGTGTGGGAATTTTTGCACCCTTGGGGCAAGACGGCCCGGAAGTATTGTTTTAGTTGTATGTTGAGTCCTGCCACTCACAAGCCAAAATTTCTTGTGACTCTGGGACTAATGGAATACAAAAGAAGGCATCATTGAAGACTAATACAGAATACCATGTCCTGGTGGTTGGTAGAATGACCAGCAGGGTGTAGGAATTAGGAGCAACTGGAGGTATATCCTCGGTGGCTTCACTGACTGTCCTGACATCCTTTACCAGGTCCCCAGCAGCCCATGGGGCTCTCGTGGTCAGACCAATCCCAGAATATGGAGCTCACCTGGGCAGGTACCCCACCCCCACCCCAGCCCACGGGGCTCTCGTGGTCAGGCCCTTCCCAGGATACAGAGCTACCCTTGCAGGTACCATGGCAGGGCTGGGCACACAGGAACCGTGCACATAGCCCTCATTGCAGAGCACCCCCAGCTCACCTGTCGCTCAGAGCTGGCACAGAGCACCTCAGAGCAGGACTTGAACTAACAAACAGCAGCTGCGACAGGTCTGTGACCCTGGGCATCACTCTGTGCGGCCTCCCTCCACCTGGTCTTCCAGAGACTTCCACTGCACCCGGGGCACCAGGCCTCTGTCTCCAACCACCACCCACCCCTCCTCTCCCTGACTCCTGGGTTCCTCTCATAAGGAGAGGGTTTTCTTGAAGTTGTCTCCCACTCATGGGCCAGATAAAATGATTAGAAAACAAGCCAAAGCTGCAGCCCCTTGTCTATCCTGACTCTCAGGAGCCCACACCTGTTCCTTGGACCTGGCCGGTTCAGCAAGTTCCATTTTCTGCAACTGTGAGCCCCTGAGGGGTGATGATTGGCTGACCTGGGCAGCCTTACCGTGCGGGCCAGCCCTCCCCAGGTGTGCCTGGGTTGAGATCAATATAAATACCACTCCAGGCAGCAAGAGCCCCTGCAGCCGTGCCTGACGCCATTTTCTCTGCCCTGTCAGCAGTCTCAGGGCTGGGCTGGTGGGAGGGAGTGAGAGGCCACGGCTTTGTGGGTGGCCCAGTGTGAGTGGGGCTCTGCTGGACTTTCTGCAGCAGTTGCCAGGCTGCCACCTGCTAAAGAAGAGGATGTGTCACCCATACCTGCTGCTGGAATTTCTCCCTGGGCAGAGGTGAGGAAGGAAAAAAGCAGTGGGGGCAGGGACAGGACGGGTATCTCAGTCAGGGAAATGGAAATCTTCCAGAAGAGCACCCAGGGCCAGGACCATCCTGGCTGGCCTGCAGGCACCAAGTCGGCCGGCATGCTGTCACTCGTGTGGCTCTATGGCCCTTCCTCTAGGCTTTCAAGTCCTTGTATATATTCAGGTGTTTTACCTGGGACGGGTGGGAATAGTTCAGCAGCAACTGGCCTGGGGCTCAGCTCACGTTTACTCACAGATGCCTCGGCACGGTGCCCCAGCTTTGCAATGAGGACGCTTGTTGCGTGGGGGCTGCTGGCTGAATGGGAGACGATTCCCCACCACTGGCCAACTTCAGAATTGTTTACAACTGGAGCAAGTGCCCTGATACGGTTTTCCTCTGTGGAACTGGTGGGTTCTGTGTTTTTTTTCTCTTTTTCGTTTTTGGTTCAAGGTAGATTTTATTCCTCTTTTTTGTATTTACAGATATAAGCATGGAAATAATTTATTCATACAAATACATGTATGTGAAGGGAATAATTGTTTTTTCTGTTTTATTTTTTAAATTTTATTTCTTTTTAATTTTGAATTTTATTTTATATTTTTATACAGCAGGTTCTTATTGGTTATCTATTTTATACATATAAATGTATACATGCCAATCCCAGTCTCTCAACTCCTCCCACCACCACCCCCCCAACAGCTTTCCCCCCTTGTTGTCCATACATTTGTTGTCTACATCTGTTGCTCTATTTATGCCTTGCAAAATGGTTAATCTGTACAGTTTTTCTAGGTTCCACATATATGCATGAATATACAAGATTTGTTTTTCTCTTTCTGACTTACTTCACTCTGTATGACAGTCTCTAGATCCATCGACGTCTCTACAAATGACCCAATTTCATTCCTTTTCATGGCTTAGTAATATTCCATTTTATATATGTACCACAGCTTTATGCATTCGTCTGTCTGTGGGCATTTAGGTTGCTTCCATTACCTCGATATTGTAAATAGTGATGCAATGAACATTGCGGTGAATGTCTCGTTTTGATTTATGGTTTTGTCTGGGTATATGTCCAGTACTGGGATTGCTGTATCATATGGTAATTCTATTGTTAGTTTCTTAAGAAACTCCATATTGTTCTCCGTAGTGACTGTATCAATTTATATTCCCAACAATAGTGGAAGGGGGTTCCTTTTCTCCACAACCTTTCCAGCATTTTTGTTTGTAGATTTTCTCATGATGCCCATTCTATCAGGTGTGAGGTGATACCTCATTGTTGAGTCCATTTTGTTGAGCAAGGGGTAGGTCTTGTCTATTACATATTTGGCTTATTGAATGGTATCTGTGCTAATTTCAAACTCTGGTTTTATGCAGCACCCCAACTCACTTTCCCCCTTAAGGAAGCATAAGTTGGTTTTCTAAACTTGAGACCCTGTTCTGTTTTGTAATTCAGTTCATGTGTAGCCAAGTTCACATTTCGTGTATTAGTGATATCTTATGATGTTTCTTTTTCTGTGTGTCATATTAAAGTTAGAATCATCATACCTGAATCCACTCATTATGCTGCTATGGGCCTGATGACATAGATTTCATGGCTGAGTGATTTTGCATTGTACATAAGTACCACAACTTCTTTATCCATTTTCCACTTTCTGCGATATTGAACTTATACCGTAAACGAGGTTCTTGTAAACAGAGCTGTCCCAAACTGTGGGGTGGCTGTGTCTTTTTGATTTTAATTTCCCTAAGCTATAGGACCATAAGTGGAAGTGCCCTAGGCTCTGTTGCTTTGTTTTTTAGATGTTTCAGGAAACACCATACACTTCTCCCGAGTGGCTGTTGGCAATTTACATCCCGCCCATCAGGATAACAAGGCTCCAAGTTCTCCATGGCCTGTCCTGCCTTTCTGGATTTTACACTTTTCTCAGATGGCCCTTTTACCGGGGGGAAGTGAGACTTCATTGTAGTGCAAATTTCCTTTGCAAGCTTGCTTGGTTGGCCAAAAAGGGCGTATGTCAGGAAAAAACGCATACGCCCTTTTTGGCGAAATGCATCATTGTGGACGTTCTCCCTGTTTTCCTATGCTTTCAATGCAATTCCAGTCTACCTCCTGAAATCGGTTTCCTGCAATTCTGCCCCGCTTTCAAGTCCTCTTGGCAACCTTACTTCAGTATATTTTTGGACGATAGCTGTCATTTATAACTCTGCAGGTTTGTGAATTACAGTGCCCCTGAGCTCCTTTCTTCAACTCGCTTTCTTGTGAGCTGGCCGCAACACCGCAGGATGGCTTCAGGCCCTAATCTGGTCCCGGCACGACATGCTGAGCCTTTGGTTAATTCCTCTTCCTGGTGGGAAATGAGAGTTAAATTTGCCCGTCCAGACACCTCCAGCTAGTCTCTCATTGGTTCTCCCTATTCCTGTTCATCTTCCGCAGAAATTGCAAACTGGGCCAAACAGGAGGTTAAAGGCACTGACTCTCCAAGTCGGGAGAGTGTTAGTAAAGCGTCTGGAATGTTGCACCCGAGTACCAGGGGACGAGAACTGAGACATTTTGGAACAAGTCTCCTGATCACATGGTTGATCATACTCTGGGTTCCACATGCATGTTTTAGCTGAAGGAAGAATCCCTGAAACCTGGAGAGTAGAGACCCGTGGAATGGGTACCATGCAATATGACTTCAAAGTGTCTTCATTTGCTCACCGAACCTCTCCAATCCTATCACTGCTGCGTTTATGCCCCTGTACACAGGCTTGATTCCCTTTCGGAGACATAGCAATCCATAGGTTTTAAGATACTTACTAGTCAGGTACATTCTTAGGCATTTAATATGGGGTGTTGAGTCCATTTCGTTGAGCAAGGAGTAGCTCTTGTCTATTCCATATTTGGCTTAAGGAACTTTATCTGTGCTCATTTCAATCTCTGGTTTTATGCAGCACCCCAACTCACCTTTCCCCTTAAGCAAGCATAAGTTGGTTTTCTAAATTTGAGACCCTGTTCTGTTCTGTAATTCAGTTCCTGTGTAACCAAGTTTACATTCCGTGTATTACTGATATCTTATGATGTTTCTTTTTCTGTGTGACTTATTTCAGTTAGAATCATCATACCTGAATCCACTCATTATGCTGCTACGGGCCTGATGACATAGATTTCATTGCTGAGTGATATTGCATTGTACGTAAGTACCACAACTTCTTTATCCATTTTTCACTTTGTGCGATATTGAACTTGTACCGTAAACGAGGTTCTTGTAAACAGAGCCGTCCCAAACTTTGGGGTGGCTGTGTCTTTTTGATTTTAATTTCCCTAAGCTATAGGACCATAAGTGGAAGTGCCCTAGGCTCTGTTGCTTTGTTTTTTAGATGTTTCAGGAAACACCATACACTTCTCCCGAGTGTCTGTTGGCAATTTACATCCCGTCCATCAGCATAACAAGGCTCCCAGTTCTCCATGGCCTGTCCTGCCTTTCTGGATTTTACACTTTTTTCAGATGGCCCTTTTGACCGGGGGGAAGTGAGACTTCATTGTAGTGCAGATTTCCTTTGCAAGCTTGCTTGGTTGGCCAAAAAGGGCGTATGCGTTTTTTCCTGAATATATTCAGGAAAAAACGCATACGCCCTTTTTGGCCAAGTGCATCATTGTGGACGTTCTGCCTCTTTTCCTATGCTTTCAATGCAATTCCAGTCTACCTCCTGAAATCGGTTTCCTGCAATTCTGCCCCGCTTTCAAGTCCTCTTGGCAGCCTTACTTCAGTATATTTTTGGACGATAGCTGTCATTTATAAGTCTGCAGGTTTGTGAATTACAGTGCCCCTGAGCTCCTTTCTTCAACTCGCTTTCTTTTGAGCTGGCCGCAACACCGCAGGATGGCTTCAGGCCCTAATCTGGTTCCGGCACAGCACGCTGAGCCTTTGGTTAATTCCTCTTCCTGGTGGGAAATGAGAGTTAAATTTGCCCGTCCAGACACCTCCAGCTAGTCTCTCATTGGTTCTCGCTATTCCTGTTCATCTTCCGCAGAAATTGCAAACTGGGCCAAACAGGAGGTTAAAGGGACTGACTCTCCAAGTCGGGAGGGTGTTAGTAAAGCGTCTGGAATGTTGCACCCGAGTACCAGGGTACGAAAACTGAGACATATTTGAACACGTCTCCCGATCACATGGTTGATCATACTCTAGGTTCCACATGCATGTTTTAGCTGAAGGAAGAATACCTTAAACCTGGGTAGTTGAAACCCGTGGAATGGGTACCATGCAATATGACTTCAGAGGGTCTTCATTTGCTCACCGAACCTCTCCAATCCTATCACTGCTGCGTTTATGCCCCTGTACACATGCTTGATTCTCTTTCGGAGACATAGTAATCCATAGGTTTTAAGATACTTACTAGTCAGGTACATTCTTAGGCGTTTAATATGCGGTGTTGAGTCCATTTCGTTGAGCAAGGAGTAGCTCTTGTCTATTCCATATTTGGCTTAAGGAACTTTATCTGTGCTCATTTCAATCTCTGGTTTTATGCAGCACCCCAACTCACCTTTCCCCTTAAGCAAGCATAAGTTGGTTTTCTAAATTTGAGACCCTGTTCTGTTCTGTAATTCAGTTCCTGTGTAGCCAAGTTTACATTCCGTGTATTACTGATATCTTATGATGTTTCTTTTTCTGTGTGACTTATTTCAGTTAGAATCATCATACCTGAATCCACTCATTGTGCTGCTAAGGGCCTGATGACATAGATTTCATTGCTGAGTGATATTGCTTTGTAAGTAAATACCACAACTTCTTTATCCATTTTTCACTTTCTGCGATGTTGAACTTGTACTGTAAACGAGGTTCTTGTAAACAGAGGCGTCCCAATGTTTGGGGTGGCTGTGTCTTTTTGATTTTAATTTCCCTAAGCTATAGGACCATAAGTGGAAGTGCCCTAGGCTCTGTTGCTTTGTTTTTTAGATGTTTCAGGAAACACCATACACTTCTCCCGAGTGTCTGCTGGCAATTTTCATCCCGCCCATCAGCATAACAAGGCTCCCAGTTCTCCATGGCCTGTCCTGCCTTTCTGGATTTTACACTTTTTTCAGATGGCCCTTTTGACCGGGGGGAAGTGAGACTTCATTGTAGTGCAGATTTCCTTTGCAAGCTTGCTTGGTTGGCCAAAAAGGGCGTATGCGTTTTTTCCTGAATATATTCAGGAAAAAACGCATACGCCCTTTTTGGCCAAGTGCATCATTGTGGACGTTCTGCCTCTTTTCCTATGCTTTCAATGCAATTCCAGTCTACCTCCTGAAATCGGTTTCCTGCAATTCTGCCCCGCTTTCAAGTCCTCTTGGCAGCCTTACTTCAGTATATTTTTGGACGATAGCTGTCATTTATAAGTCTGCAGGTTTGTGAATGACAGTGCCCCTGAGCTCCTTTCTTCAACTTGCTTTCTTGTGACCTGGCCGCAACACCGCAGGATGGCTTCAGGCCCTAATCTGGTTCCGGCACGGCACGCTGAGCCTTTGGTTAATTCCTCTTCCTGGTGGGAAATGAGAGTTAAATTTGCCCGTCCAGACACCTCCAGCTAGTCTCTCATTGGTTTTCGCTATTCCTGTTCATCTTCCGCAGAAATTGCAAACTGGGCCAAACAGGAGGTTAAAGGGACTGACTCTCCAAGTCGGGAGGGTGTTAGTAAAGCGTCTGGAATGTTGCACCCGAGTACCAGGGTACGAGAACTGAGACATATTTGAACACGTTTCCCGATCACATGGTTGATCATACTCTAGGTTCCACATGCATGTTTTAGCTGAAGGAAGAATCCCTGAAACCTGGAGAGTTGAGACCCGTGGAATGGGTACCATGCAATATGACTTCAAAGGGTCTTTGTTTGCTCACCGAACCTCTCCAATCCTATCACTGCTGCATTTATGCCCCTGGACACACGCTTGATTCTCTTTTGGAGATATAGCAATCCATAGGTTTTAAGATACTTACTAGTCAGGTACATTCTTAGGCGCTTAATATGGGGTGTTGAGTCCATTTCGTTGAGCAAGGAGTAGCTCTTTTCTATTCCATATTTGGCTTAAGGAACTTTATCTGTGCTCATTTCAATCTCTGGTTTTATGCAGCACCCCAACTCACCTTTACCCTTAAGCAAGCATAAGTTGGTTTTCTAAATTTGAGACCCTGTTCTGTTCTGTAATTCAGTTCCTGTGTAGCCAAGTTTACATTCCGTGTATTACTGATATCTTATGATGTTTCTTTTTCTGTGTGACTTATTTCAGTTAGAATCATCATACCTGAATCCACTCATTGTGCTGCTAAGGGCCTGATGACATAGATTTCATTGCTGAGTGATATTGCTTTGTAAGTAAATACCACAACTTCTTTATCCATTTTTCACTTTCTGCGATGTTGAACTTGTACTGTAAACGAGGTTCTTGTAAACAGAGGCGTCCCAAACTTTGGGGTGGCTGTGTCTTTTTGATTTTAATTTCCCTAAGCTATAGGACCATAAGTGGAAGTGCCCTAGGCTCTGTTGCTTTGTTTTTTAGATGTTTCAGGAAACACCATACACTTCTCCCGAGTGTCTGTTGGCAATTTACATCCCGCCCATCAGCATAACAAGGCTCCCAGTTCTCCATGGCCTGTCCTGCCTTTCTGGATTTTACACTTTTTTCAGATGGCCCTTTTGACCGGGGGGAAGTGAGACTTCATTGTAGTGCAGATTTCCTTTGCAAGCTTGCTTGGTTGGCCAAAAAGGGCGTATGCGTTTTTTCCTGAATATATTCAGGAAAAAACACATACGCCCTTTTTGGCCAAGTGCATCATTGTGGACGTTCTGCCTCTTTTCCTATGCTTTCAATGCAATTCCAGTCTACCTCCTGAAATCGGTTTCCTGCAATTCTGCCCCGCTTTCAAGTCCTCTTGGCAGCCTTACTTCAGTATATTTTTGGACGATAGCTGTCATTTATAACTCTGCAGTTTTGTGAATTACAGTGCCCCTGAGCTCCTTTCTTCAACTCGCTTTCTTTTGAGCTGGCCGCAACACCGCAGGATGTCTTCAGGCCCTAATCTGGTTCCGGCAGGGCACGCTGAGCCTTTGGTTAATTCCTCTTCCTGGTGGGAAATGAGAGTTAAATTTGCCCGTCCAGACACCTCCAGCTAGTCTCTCATTGGTTCTCGCTATTCCTGTTCATCTTCCGCAGAAATTGCAAACTGGGCCAAACAGGAGGTTAAAGGGACTGACTCTCCAAGTCGGGAGGGTGTTAGTAAAGCGTCTGGAATGTTGCACCCGAGTACCAGGGTACGAAAACAGAGACATATTTGAACACGTTTCCCGATCACATGGTTGATCATACTCTAGGTTCCACATGCATGTTTTAGCTGAAGGAAGAATACCTTAAACCTGGGTAGTTGAAACCCGTGGAATGGGTACCATGCAATATGACTTCAGAGGGTCTTCATTTGCTCACCGAACCTCTCCAATCCTATCACTGCTGCGTTTATGCCCCTGTACACATGCTTGATTCTCTTTCGGAGACATAGTAATCCATAGGTTTTAAGATACTTACTAGTCAGGTACATTCTTAGGCGTTTAATATGCGGTGTTGAGTCCATTTCGTTGAGCAAGGAGTAGCTCTTGTCTATTCCATATTTGGCTTAAGGAACTTTATCTGTGCTCATTTCAATCTCTGGTTTTATGCAGCACCCCAACTCACCTTTCCCCTTAAGCAAGCATAAGTTGGTTTTCTAAATTTGAGACCCTGTTCTGTTCTGTAATTCAGTTCCTGTGTAGCCAAGTTTACATTCCGTGTATTACTGATATCTTATGATGTTTCTTTTTCTGTGTGACTTATTTCAGTTAGAATCATCATACCTGAATCCACTCATTGTGCTGCTAAGGGCCTGATGACATAGATTTCATTGCTGAGTGATATTGCTTTGTAAGTAAATACCACAACTTCTTTATCCATTTTTCACTTTCTGCGATGTTGAACTTGTACTGTAAACGAGGTTCTTGTAAACAGAGGCGTCCCAATGTTTGGGGTGGCTGTGTCTTTTTGATTTTAATTTCCCTAAGCTATAGGACCATAAGTGGAAGTGCCCTAGGCTCTGTTGCTTTGTTTATTAGATGTTTCAGGAAACACCATACACTTCTCCCGAGTGTCTGCTGGCAATTTTCATCCCGCCCATCAGCATAACAAGGCTCCCAGTTCTCCATGGCCTGTCCTGCCTTTCTGGATTTTACACTTTTTTCAGATGGCCCTTTTGACCGGGGGGAAGTGAGACTTCATTGTAGTGCAGATTTCCTTTGCAAGCTTGCTTGGTTGGCCAAAAAGGGCGTATGCGTTTTTTCCTGAATATATTCAGGAAAAAACGCATACGCCCTTTTTGGCCAAGTGCATCATTGTGGACGTTCTGCCTCTTTTCCTATGCTTTCAATGCAATTCCAGTCTACCTCCTGAAATCGGTTTCCTGCAATTCTGCCCCGCTTTCAAGTCCTCTTGGCAGCCTTACTTCAGTATATTTTTGGACGATAGCTGTCATTTATAAGTCTGCAGGTTTGTGAATTACAGTGCCCCTGAGCTCCTTTCTTCAACTTGCTTTCTTGTGACCTGGCCGCAACACCGCAGGATGGCTTCAGGCCCTAATCTGGTTCCGGCACGGCACGCTGAGCCTTTGGTTAATTCCTCTTCCTGGTGGGAAATGAGAGTTAAATTTGCCCGTCCAGACACCTCCAGCTAGTCTCTCATTGGTTTTCGCTATTCCTGTTCATCTTCCGCAGAAATTGCAAACTGGGCCAAACAGGAGGTTAAAGGGACTGACTCTCCAAGTCGGGAGGGTGTTAGTAAAGCGTCTGGAATGTTGCACCCGAGTACCAGGGTACGAGAACTGAGACATATTTGAACACGTTTCCCGATCACATGGTTGATCATACTCTAGGTTCCACATGCATGTTTTAGCTGAAGGAAGAATCCCTGAAACCTGGAGAGTTGAGACCCGTGGAATGGGTACCATGTAATATGACTTCAAAGGGTCTTTGTTTGCTCACCGAACCTCTCCAATCCTATCACTGCTGCATTTATGCCCCTGGACACACGCTTGATTCTCTTTTGGAGATATAGCAATCCATAGGTTTTAAGATACTTACTAGTCAGGTACATTCTTAGGCGCTTAATATGGGGTGTTGAGTCCATTTCGTTGAGCAAGGAGTAGCTCTTGTCTATTCCATATTTGGCTTAAGGAACTTTATCTGTGCTCATTTCAATCTCTGGTTTTATGCAGCACCCCAACTCACCTTTCCCCTTAAGCAAGCATAAGTTGGTTTTCTAAATTTGAGACCCTGTTCTGTTCTGTAATTCAGTTCCTGTGTAGCCAAGTTTACATTCCGTGTATTACTGATATCTTATGATGTTTCTTTTTCTGTGTGACTTATTTCAGTTAGAATCATCATACCTGAATCCACTCATTGTGCTGCTAAGGGCCTGATGACATAGATTTCATTGCTGAGTGATATTGCTTTGTAAGTAAATACCACAACTTCTTTATCCATTTTTCACTTTCTGCGATGTTGAACTTGTACTGTAAACGAGGTTCTTGTAAACAGAGGCGTTCCAAACTTTGGGGTGGCTGTGTCTTTTTGATTTTAATTTCCCTAAGCTATAGGACCATAAGTGGAAGTGCCCTAGGCTCTGTTGCTCTGTTTTTTAGATGTTTCAGGAAACACCATACACTTCTCCCGAGTGTCTGTTGGCAATTTACATCCCGCCCGTCAGCATAACAAGGCTCCCAGTTCTCCATGGCCTGTCCCGCCTTTCTGGATTTTACACTTTTTTCAGATGGCCCTTTTGACCGGGGGGAAGTGAGACTTCATTGTAGTGCAGATTTCCTTTGCAAGCTTGCTTGGTTGGCCATAAAGGGCGTATGCGTTTTTCCCAGAATATATTCAGGAAAAAACTCATACGCCCTTTTTGGCCAAGTGCATCATTGTGGACGTTCTGCCTCTTTTCCTATGCTTTCAATGCAATTCCAGTCTGCCTCCTGAAATCGGTTTCCTGCAATTCTGCCCCGCTTTCAAGTCCTCTTGGCAGCCTTACTTCAGTATATTTTTGGACGATAGCTGTCATTTATAACTCTGCAGGTTTGTGAATTACAGTGCCCCTGAGCTCCTTTCTTCAACTCGCTTTCTTTTGAGCTGGCCGCAACACCGCAGGATGGCTTCAGGCCCTAATCTGGTTCCGGCACGGCACGCTGAGCCTTTGGTTAATTCCTCTTCCTGGTGGGAAATGAGAGTTAAATTTGCCCGTCCAGACACCTCCAGCTAGTCTCTCATTGGTTCTCGCTATTCCTGTTCATCTTGCGCAGAAATTGCAAACTGGGCCAAACAGGAGGTTAAAGGCACTGACTCTCCAAGTCGGGAGAGTGTTAGTAAAGCGTCTGGAATGTTGCACCCGAGTACCAGGGTACGAAAACTGAGACATATTTGAACAGGTCTCCCGATGACATGGTTGATCATACTCTAGGTTCCACATGCATGTTTTAGCTGAAGGAAGAATACCTTAAACCTGGGTGGTTGAAACCCGTGGAATGGGTACCATGCAATATGAATTCTAAGGGTCTTTGTTTGCTCACCGAACCTCTCCAATCCTATCACTGCTGCGTTTATGCCCCTGTACACATGCTTGATTCTCTTTCGGAGACATAGCAATCCATAGGTTTTAAGATACTTACTAGTCAGGTACATTCTTAGGCTTTTAATATGCGGTGTTGAGTCCATTTCGTTGAGCAAGGAGTAGCTCTTGTCTATTCCATATTTGGCTTAAGGAACTTTATCTGTGCTCATTTCAATCTCTGGTTTTATGCAGCACCCCAACTCACCTTTCCCCTTAAGCAAGCATAAGTTGGTTTTCTAAATTTGAGACCCTGTTCTGTTCTGTAATTCAGTTCCTGTGTAGCCAAGTTTACATTCCGTGTATTACTGATATCTTATGATGTTTCTTTTTCTGTGTGACTTATTTCAGTTAGAATCATCATACCTGAATCCACTCATTGTGCTGCTAAGGGACTGATGACATAGATTTCATTGCTGAGTGTTATTGCTTTGTAAGTAAATACCACAAATTCTTTATCCATTTTTCACTTTCTGTGATATTGAACTTGTACGGTAAACGAGGTTCTTGTAAACAGAGGCGTCCCAAACTTTGGGGTGGCTGTGTCTTTTTGATTTTAATTTCCCTAAGCTATAGGACCATAAGTGGAAGTGCCCTAGGCTCTGTTGCTTTGTTTTTTAGATGTTTCAGGAAACACCATACACTTCTCCCGAGTGTCTGTTGGCAATTTACATCCCGCCCATCAGCATAACAAGGCTCCCAGTTCTCCATGGCCTGTCCTGCCTTTCTGGATTTTACACTTTTTTCAGATGGCCCTTTTGACCGGGGGGAAGTGAGACTTCATTGTAGTGCAGATTTCCTTTGCAAGCTTGCTTGGTTGGCCAAAAAGGGCGTATGCGTTTTTTCCTGAATATATTCAGGAAAAAACACATATGCCCTTTTTGGCCAAGTGCATCATTGTGGACGTTCTGCCTCTTTTCCTATGCTTTCAATGCAATTCCAGTCTACCTCCTGAAATCGGTTTCCTGCAATTCTGCCCCGCTTTCAAGTCCTCTTGGCAGCCTTACTTCAGTATATTTTTGGACGATAGCTGTCATTTATAACTCTGCAGTTTTGTGAATTACAGTGCCCCTGAGCTCCTTTCTTCAACTCGCTTTCTTTTGAGCTGGCCGCAACACCGCAGGATGTCTTCAGGCCCTAATCTGGTTCCGGCAGGGCACGCTGAGCCTTTGGTTAATTCCTCTTCCTGGTGGGAAATGAGAGTTAAATTTGCCCGTCCAGACACCTCCAGCTAGTCTCTCATTGGTTCTCGCTATTCCTGTTCATCTTCCGCAGAAATTGCAAACTGGGCCAAACAGGAGGTTAAAGGGACTGACTCTCCAAGTCGGGAGGGTGTTAGTAAAGCGTCTGGAATGTTGCACCCGAGTACCAGGGTACGAAAACAGAGACATATTTGAACACGTTTCCCGATCACATGGTTGATCATACTCTAGGTTCCACATGCATGTTTTAGCTGAAGGAAGAATACCTTAAACCTGGGTAGTTGAAACCCGTGGAATGGGTACCATGCAATATGACTTCAGAGGGTCTTCATTTGCTCACCGAACCTCTCCAATCCTATCACTGCTGCGTTTATGCCCCTGTACACATGCTTGATTCTCTTTCGGAGACATAGTAATCCATAGGTTTTAAGATACTTACTAGTCAGGTACATTCTTAGGCGTTTAATATGCGGTGTTGAGTCCATTTCGTTGAGCAAGGAGTAGCTCTTGTCTATTCCATATTTGGCTTAAGGAACTTTATCTGTGCTCATTTCAATCTCTGGTTTTATGCAGCACCCCAACTCACCTTTCCCCTTAAGCAAGCATAAGTTGGTTTTCTAAATTTGAGACCCTGTTCTGTTCTGTAATTCAGTTCCTGTGTAGCCAAGTTTACATTCCGTGTATTACTGATATCTTATGATGTTTCTTTTTCTGTGTGACTTATTTCAGTTAGAATCATCATACCTGAATCCACTCATTGTGCTGCTAAGGGCCTGATGACATAGATTTCATTGCTGAGTGATATTGCTTTGTAAGTAAATACCACAACTTCTTTATCCATTTTTCACTTTCTGCGATGTTGAACTTGTACTGTAAACGAGGTTCTTGTAAACAGAGGCGTCCCAATGTTTGGGGTGGCTGTGTCTTTTTGATTTTAATTTCCCTAAGCTATAGGACCATAAGTGGAAGTGCCCTAGGCTCTGTTGCTTTGTTTATTAGATGTTTCAGGAAACACCATACACTTCTCCCGAGTGTCTGCTGGCAATTTTCATCCCGCCCATCAGCATAACAAGGCTCCCAGTTCTCCATGGCCTGTCCTGCCTTTCTGGATTTTACACTTTTTTCAGATGGCCCTTTTGACCGGGGGGAAGTGAGACTTCATTGTAGTGCAGATTTCCTTTGCAAGCTTGCTTGGTTGGCCAAAAAGGGCGTATGCGTTTTTTCCTGAATATATTCAGGAAAAAACGCATACGCCCTTTTTGGCCAAGTGCATCATTGTGGACGTTCTGCCTCTTTTCCTATGCTTTCAATGCAATTCCAGTCTACCTCCTGAAATCGGTTTCCTGCAATTCTGCCCCGCTTTCAAGTCCTCTTGGCAGCCTTACTTCAGTATATTTTTGGACGATAGCTGTCATTTATAAGTCTGCAGGTTTGTGAATTACAGTGCCCCTGAGCTCCTTTCTTCAACTTGCTTTCTTGTGACCTGGCCGCAACACCGCAGGATGGCTTCAGGCCCTAATCTGGTTCCGGCACGGCACGCTGAGCCTTTGGTTAATTCCTCTTCCTGGTGGGAAATGAGAGTTAAATTTGCCCGTCCAGACACCTCCAGCTAGTCTCTCATTGGTTTTCGCTATTCCTGTTCATCTTCCGCAGAAATTGCAAACTGGGCCAAACAGGAGGTTAAAGGGACTGACTCTCCAAGTCGGGAGGGTGTTAGTAAAGCGTCTGGAATGTTGCACCCGAGTACCAGGGTACGAGAACTGAGACATATTTGAACACGTTTCCCGATCACATGGTTGATCATACTCTAGGTTCCACATGCATGTTTTAGCTGAAGGAAGAATCCCTGAAACCTGGAGAGTTGAGACCCGTGGAATGGGTACCATGTAATATGACTTCAAAGGGTCTTTGTTTGCTCACCGAACCTCTCCAATCCTATCACTGCTGCATTTATGCCCCTGGACACACGCTTGATTCTCTTTTGGAGATATAGCAATCCATAGGTTTTAAGATACTTACTAGTCAGGTACATTCTTAGGCGCTTAATATGGGGTGTTGAGTCCATTTCGTTGAGCAAGGAGTAGCTCTTGTCTATTCCATATTTGGCTTAAGGAACTTTATCTGTGCTCATTTCAATCTCTGGTTTTATGCAGCACCCCAACTCACCTTTCCCCTTAAGCAAGCATAAGTTGGTTTTCTAAATTTGAGACCCTGTTCTGTTTTGTAATTCAGTTCCTGTGTAGCCAAGTTTACATTCCGTGTATTAGTGATATCTTATGATGTTTCTTTTTCTGTGTGACTTATTTCAGTTAGAATCATCATACCTGAATCCACTCATTGTGCTGCTAAGGGCCTGATGACATAGATTTCATTGCTGAGTGATATTGCTTTGTAAGTAAATACCACAACTTCTTTATCCATTTTTCACTTTCTGCGATGTTGAACTTGTACGGTAAACGAGGTTCTTGTAAACAGAGGCGTCCCAAACTTTGGGGTGGCTGTGTCTTTTTGATTTTAATTTCCCTAAGCTATAGGACCATAAGTGGAAGTGCCCTAGGCTCTGTTGCTTTGTTTTTTAGATGTTTCAGGAAACACCATACACTTCTCCCGAGTGGCTGTTGGCAATTTACATCCCGCCCATCAGCATAACAAGGCTCCCAGTTCTCCATGGCCTGTCCTGCCTTTCTGGATTTTACACTTTTTACAGATTGACCTTTTGACTGGGGGGAAGTGAGACTTCATTGTAGTGCAGATTTCCTTTGCAAGCTTGCTTGGTTGGCCAAAAAGGGCGTATGCGTTTTTTCCTGAATATATTCAGGAAAAAACGCATACGCCCTTTTTGGCCAAGTGCATCATTGTGGACGTTCTGCCTCTTTTCCTATGCTTTCAATGCAATTCCAGTCTACCTCCTGAAATCGGTTTCCTGCAATTCTGCCCCGCTTTCAAGTCCTCTTGGCAGCCTTACTTCAGTATAATTTTGGACGATAGCTGTCATTTATAACTCTGCAGGTTTGTGAATTACAGTGCCCCTGAGCTCCTTTCTTCAACTCGCTTTCTTGTGACCTGGCCGCAACACCGCAGGATGGCTTCAGGCCCTAATCTGGTTCCGGCACGGCACGCTGAGCCTTTGGTTAATTCCTCTTCCTGGTGGGAAATGAGAGTTAAATTTGCCCGTCCAGACACCTCCAGCTAGTCTCTCATTGGTTCTCGCTATTCCTGTTCATCTTGCGCAGAAATTGCAAACTGGGCCAAACAGGAGGTTAAAGGCACTGACTCTCCAAGTCGGGAGAGTGTTAGTAAAGCGTCTGGAATGTTGCACCCGAGTACCAGGGTACGAAAACTGAGACATATTTGAACAGGTCTCCCGATGACATGGTTGATCATACTCTAGGTTCCACATGCATGTTTTAGCTGAAGGAAGAATACCTTAAACCTGGGTGGTTGAAACCCGTGGAATGGGTACCATGCAATATGACTTCTAAGGGTCTTTGTTTGCTCACCGAACCTCTCCAATCCTATCACTGCTGCGTTTATGCCCCTGTACACATGCTTGATTCTCTTTCGGAGACATAGCAATCCATAGGTTTTAAGATACTTACTAGTCAGGTACATTCTTAGGCTTTTAATATGCGGTGTTGAGTCCATTTCGTTGAGCAAGGAGTAGCTCTTGTCTATTCCATATTTGGCTTAAGGAACTTTATCTGTGCTCATTTCAATCTCTGGTTTTATGCAGCACCCCAACTCACCTTTCCCCTTAAGCAAGCATAAGTTGGTTTTCTAAATTTGAGACCCTGTTCTGTTCTGTAATTCAGTTCCTGTGTAGCCAAGTTTACATTCCGTGTATTACTGATATCTTATGATGTTTCTTTTTCTGTGTGACTTATTTCAGTTAGAATCATCATACCTGAATCCACTCATTGTGCTGCTAAGGGCCTGATGACATAGATTTCATTGCTGAGTGATATTGCTTTGTAAGTAAATACCACAACTTCTTTATCCATTTTTCACTTTCTGCGATGTTGAACTTGTACTGTAAACGAGGTTCTTGTAAACAGAGGCGTCCCAATGTTTGGGGTGGCTGTGTCTTTTTGATTTTAATTTCCCTAAGCTATAGGACCATAAGTGGAAGTGCCCTAGGCTCTGTTGCTTTGTTTATTAGATGTTTCAGGAAACACCATACACTTCTCCCGAGTGTCTGCTGGCAATTTTCATCCCGCCCATCAGCATAACAAGGCTCCCAGTTCTCCATGGCCTGTCCTGCCTTTCTGGATTTTACACTTTTTTCAGATGGCCCTTTTGACCGGGGGGAAGTGAGACTTCATTGTAGTGCAGATTTCCTTTGCAAGCTTGCTTGGTTGGCCAAAAAGGGCGTATGCGTTTTTTCCTGAATATATTCAGGAAAAAACGCATACGCCCTTTTTGGCCAAGTGCATCATTGTGGACGTTCTGCCTCTTTTCCTATGCTTTCAATGCAATTCCAGTCTACCTCCTGAAATCGGTTTCCTGCAATTCTGCCCCGCTTTCAAGTCCTCTTGGCAGCCTTACTTCAGTATATTTTTGGACGATAGCTGTCATTTATAAGTCTGCAGGTTTGTGAATTACAGTGCCCCTGAGCTCCTTTCTTCAACTTGCTTTCTTGTGACCTGGCCGCAACACCGCAGGATGGCTTCAGGCCCTAATCTGGTTCCGGCACGGCACGCTGAGCCTTTGGTTAATTCCTCTTCCTGGTGGGAAATGAGAGTTAAATTTGCCCGTCCAGACACCTCCAGCTAGTCTCTCATTGGTTTTCGCTATTCCTGTTCATCTTCCGCAGAAATTGCAAACTGGGCCAAACAGGAGGTTAAAGGGACTGACTCTCCAAGTCGGGAGGGTGTTAGTAAAGCGTCTGGAATGTTGCACCCGAGTACCAGGGTACGAGAACTGAGACATATTTGAACACGTTTCCCGATCACATGGTTGATCATACTCTAGGTTCCACATGCATGTTTTAGCTGAAGGAAGAATCCCTGAAACCTGGAGAGTTGAGACCCGTGGAATGGGTACCATGTAATATGACTTCAAAGGGTCTTTGTTTGCTCACCGAACCTCTCCAATCCTATCACTGCTGCATTTATGCCCCTGGACACACGCTTGATTCTCTTTTGGAGATATAGCAATCCATAGGTTTTAAGATACTTACTAGTCAGGTACATTCTTAGGCGCTTAATATGGGGTGTTGAGTCCATTTCGTTGAGCAAGGAGTAGCTCTTGTCTATTCCATATTTGGCTTAAGGAACTTTATCTGTGCTCATTTCAATCTCTGGTTTTATGCAGCACCCCAACTCACCTTTCCCCTTAAGCAAGCATAAGTTGGTTTTCTAAATTTGAGACCCTGTTCTGTTTTGTAATTCAGTTCCTGTGTAGCCAAGTTTACATTCCGTGTATTAGTGATATCTTATGATGTTTCTTTTTCTGTGTGACTTATTTCAGTTAGAATCATCATACCTGAATCCACTCATTGTGCTGCTAAGGGCCTGATGACATAGATTTCATTGCTGAGTGATATTGCTTTGTAAGTAAATACCACAACTTCTTTATCCATTTTTCACTTTCTGCGATGTTGAACTTGTACGGTAAACGAGGTTCTTGTAAACAGAGGCGTCCCAAACTTTGGGGTGGCTGTGTCTTTTTGATTTTAATTTCCCTAAGCTATAGGACCATAAGTGGAAGTGCCCTAGGCTCTGTTGCTTTGTTTTTTAGATGTTTCAGGAAACACCATACACTTCTCCCGAGTGGCTGTTGGCAATTTACATCCCGCCCATCAGCATAACAAGGCTCCCAGTTCTCCATGGCCTGTCCTGCCTTTCTGGATTTTACACTTTTTACAGATTGACCTTTTGACTGGGGGGAAGTGAGACTTCATTGTAGTGCAGATTTCCTTTGCAAGCTTGCTTGGTTGGCCAAAAAGGGCGTATGCGTTTTTTCCTGAATATATTCAGGAAAAAACGCATACGCCCTTTTTGGCCAAGTGCATCATTGTGGACGTTCTGCCTCTTTTCCTATGCTTTCAATGCAATTCCAGTCTACCTCCTGAAATCGGTTTCCTGCAATTCTGCCCCGCTTTCAAGTCCTCTTGGCAGCCTTACTTCAGTATATTTTTGGACGATAGCTGTCATTTATAAGTCTGCAGGTTTGTGAATTACAGTGCCCCTGAGCTCCTTTCTTCAACTCGCTTTCTTGTGACCTGGCCGCAACACCGCAGGATGGCTTCAGGCCCTAATCTGGTTCCGGCACGGCACGCTGAGCCTTTGGTTAATTCCTCTTCCTGGTGGGAAATGAGAGTTAAATTTGCCCGTCCAGACACCTCCAGCTAGTCTCTCATTGGTTCTCGCTATTCCTGTTCATCTTGCGCAGAAATTGCAAACTGGGCCAAACAGGAGGTTAAAGGCACTGACTCTCCAAGTCGGGAGAGTGTTAGTAAAGCGTCTGGAATGTTGCACCCGAGTACCAGGGTACGAAAACTGAGACATATTTGAACAGGTCTCCCGATGACATGGTTGATCATACTCTAGGTTCCACATGCATGTTTTAGCTGAAGGAAGAATACCTTAAACCTGGGTGGTTGAAACCCGTGGAATGGGTACCATGCAATATGACTTCTAAGGGTCTTTGTTTGCTCACCGAACCTCTCCAATCCTATCACTGCTGCGTTTATGCCCCTGTACACATGCTTGATTCTCTTTCGGAGACATAGCAATCCATAGGTTTTAAGATACTTACTAGTCAGGTACATTCTTAGGCTTTTAATATGCGGTGTTGAGTCCATTTCGTTGAGCAAGGAGTAGCTCTTGTCTATTCCATATTTGGCTTAAGGAACTTTATCTGTGCTCATTTCAATCTCTGGTTTTATGCAGCACCCCAACTCACCTTTCCCCTTAAGCAAGCATAAGTTGGTTTTCTAAATTTGAGACCCTGTTCTGTTCTGTAATTCAGTTCCTGTGTAGCCAAGTTTACATTCCGTGTATTACTGATATCTTATGATGTTTCTTTTTCTGTGTGACTTATTTCAGTTAGAATCATCATACCTGAATCCACTCATTGTGCTGCTAAGGGACTGATGACATAGATTTCATTGCTGAGTGTTATTGCTTTGTAAGTAAATACCACAAATTCTTTATCCATTTTTCACTTTCTGTGATATTGAACTTGTACGGTAAACGAGGTTCTTGTAAACAGAGGCGTCCCAAACTTTGGGGTGGCTGTGTCTTTTTGATTTTAATTTCCCTAAGCTATAGGACCATAAGTGGAAGTGCCCTAGGCTCTGTTGCTTTGTTTTTTAGATGTTTCAGGAAACACCGTACACTTCTCCCGAGTGTCTGCTGGCAATTTACATCCTGCCCATCAGCATAACAAGGCTCCCAATTCTCCATGGCCTGTCCTGCCTTTCTGGATTTTACACTTTTTTCAGATGGCCCTTTTGACCGGGGGGAAGTGAGACTTCATTGTAGTGCAGATTTCCTTTGCAAGCTTGCTTGGTTGGCCAAAAAGTGCGTATGCGTTTTTTCCTGAATATATTCAGGAAAAAACGCATACGCCCTTTTTGGCCAAGTGCATCATTGTGGACGTTCTGCCTCTTTTCCTATGCTTTCAATGCAATTCCAGTCTACCTCCTGAAATCGGTTTCCTGCAATTCTGCCCCGCTTTCAAGTCCTCTTGGCAGCCTTACTTCAGTATATTTTTGGACGATAGCTGTCATTTATAACTCTGCAGGTTTGTGAATTACAGTGCCCCTGAGCTCCTTTCTTCAACTCGCTTTCTTGTGACCTGGCCGCAACACCGCAGGATGGCTTCAGGCCCTAATCTGGTTCCGGCACGGCACGCTGAGCCTTTGGTTAATTCCTCTTCCTGGTGGGAAATGAGAGTTAAATTTGCCCGTCCAGACACCTCCAGCTAGTCTCTCATTGGTTCTCGCTATTCCTGTTCATCTTCCGCAGAAATTGGAAAATGGGCCAAACAGGAGGTTAAAGGCGCTGACTCTCCAAGTGGGGAGAGTGTTAGTAAAGCGTCTGGAATGTTGCACCCGAGTACCAGGGGAGGAAAACAGAGACATATTTGAACATGTCTCCCGTTCACATGGTGGATCATACTCTGGGTTCCACATGCATGTTTTAGCTGAAGGAAGAATACCTTAAACCTGGAGAGTTGAGACCCGTGGAATGGGTACCATGCAATATGACTTCAAAGGGTCTTTGTTTGCTCACCGAACCTCTCCAATCCTATCACTGCTGCATTTATGCCCCTGGTCACAAGCTTGATTCTCTTTTGGAGATATAGCAATCCATAGGTTTTAAAATACTTACTAGTCAGGTACATTCTTAGGCGCTTAATATGGGGTGTTGAGTCCATTTCGTTGAGCAAGGAGTAGCTCTTGTCTATTCCATATTTGGCTTAAGGAACTTTATCTGTGCTCATTTCAATCTCTGGTTTTATGCAGCACCCCAACTCACCTTTCCCCTTAAGCAAGCATAAGTTGGTTTTCTAAATTTGAGACCCTGTTCTGTTTTGTAATTCAGTTCCTGTGTAGCCAAGTTTACATTCCGTGTATTAGTGATATCTTATGATGTTTCTTTTTCTGTGTGACTTATTTCAGTTAGAATCATCATACCTGAATCCACTCATTGTGCTGCTAAGGGCCTGATGACATAGATTTCATTGCTGAGTGATATTGCTTTGTAAGTAAATACCACAACTTCTTTATCCATTTTTCACTTTCTGCGATGTTGAACTTGTACGGTAAACGAGGTTCTTGTAAACAGAGGCATCCCAAACTTTGGGGTGGCTGTGTCTTTTTGATTTTAATTTCCCTAAGCTATAGGACCATAAGTGGAAGTGCCCTAGGCTCTGTTGCTTTGTTTTTTAGATGTTTCAGGAAACACCATACACTTCTCCCGAGTGGCTGTTGGCAATTTACATCCCGCCCATCAGCATAACAAGGCTCCCAGTTCTCCATGGCCTGTCCTGCCTTTCTGGATTTTACACTTTTTACAGATGGCCCTTTTGACCGGGGGGAAGTGAGACTTCATTGTAGTGCAGATTTCCTTTGCAAGCTTGCTTGGTTGGCCAAAAAGGGCGTATGCGTTTTTTCCTGAATATATTCAGGAAAAAACGCATACGCCCTTTTTGGCCAAGTGCATCATTGTGGACGTTCTGCCTCTTTTCCTATGCTTTCAATGCAATTCCAGTCTACCTCCTGAAATCGGTTTCCTGCAATTCTGCCCCGCTTTCAAGTCCTCTTGGCAGCCTTACTTCAGTATATTTATGGACGATAGCTGTCATTTATAACTCTGCAGGTTTGTGAATTACAGTGCCCCTGAGCTCCTTTCTTCAACTCGCTTTCTTGTGAGCTGGCCGCAACACCGCAGGATGGCTTCAGGCCCTAATCTGGTTCTGGCACGGCATGCTGAGCCTTTGGTTATTTCCTCTTCCTGGTGGGAAATGAGAGTTAAATTTGCCCGTCCAGACACCTCCAGCTAGTCTCTCATTGGTTCTCGCTATTTCTGTTCATCTTCCGCAGAAATTGCAAATTGGGCCAAACAGGAGGTTAAAGGCGCTGACTCTCCAAGTGGGGAGAGTGTTAGTAAAGCGTCTGGAATGTTGCACCAGAGTACCAGGGGAGGAAAACTGAGACATATTTGAACATGTCTCCCGTTCACACGGTTGATCATACTCTGTGTTCCACATGCATGTTTTAGCTGAAGGAAGAATACCTTAAACCTGGAGAGTTGAGACACGTGGAATTGGTACCATGCAATATGACTTCAAAGGGTCTTCATTTGCTCACTGAACCTCTCCAATCCTATCACTGCTGCGGTTATGCCCCTGTACACATGCTTGATTCTCTTTTGGAGACATAGCAATCCATAGGTTTTAAGATACTTACTAGTCAGGTACATTCTTAGGCGTTTAATATGGGGTGTTGAGTCCATTTCGTTGAGCAAGGAGTAGCTCTTGTCTATTCCATATTTGGCTTAAGGAACTTTATCTGTGTTCATTTCAATCTCTGGTTTTATGCAGCACCCCAACTCATCTTTCCCCTTAAGCAAGCATAAGTTGGTTTTCTAAATTTGAGACCCTGTTCTGTTTTGGTATTCAGTTCCTGCGTAGCCAAGTTTACATTCCGTGTATTAGTGATATCTTATGATGTTTCTTTTTCTGTGTGTCTTATTTCAGTTAGAATCATCATACCTGAATCCACTCATTATGCTGCTACGGGCCTGATGACATAGATTTCATTGCTGAGTGATACTGCATTGTACGTAAGTACCACAAGTTCTTTATCCATTTTTCACTTTCTGTGATATTGAACTTGTACGGTTAACGAGGTTCTTGTAAACAGAGGCGTCCCAAATTTTGGGGTGGCTGTGTCTTTTTGATTTTAATTTCCCTAAGCTATAGGACCATAAGTGGAAGTGCCCTAGGCTCTGTTGCTTTGTTTTTTAGATGTTTCAGGAAACACCATACACATCCCGCCCATCAGCATAACAAGGCTCCCAGTTCTCCATGGCCTGTCTTGCCTTTCTGGATTTTACACTTTTTTCAGATGGCCCTTTTGACCAGGGGGAAGTGAGACTTCGTTGTAGTGCAGATTTCCTTTGCAAGCTTGCTTGGTTGGCCAAAAAGGGCGTATGCCTTTTTTCCTGAATAAATTCAGGAAAAAAGCCATACGCCCTTTTTGGCCAAGTGAATCATTGTGGACGTTCTGCCTCTTTTCCTATGCTTTAAATGCAATTCCAGTCTACCTCCTGAA
This sequence comes from Pseudorca crassidens, assembly GCF_039906515.1. Taxonomy (NCBI): domain Eukaryota; kingdom Metazoa; phylum Chordata; class Mammalia; order Artiodactyla; family Delphinidae; genus Pseudorca; species Pseudorca crassidens. The sequence continues at coordinate 572,078 of NW_027136311.1, forward strand.
ATCGTTTTCCTGCAATTCTGCCTTGCTTTCAATGCCTCTTCATAGCCTTACCTCAATATATTTTTTGAAAATAGTTGGCCTTTATAACTCTGCAGGTTTTTGAATTGCAGTGGCCCTTAGCTCCATTTTTCAGCTCTTATTTTTGTGATCTTGCCTCATAACCACAGGATTCCTTCAGGCCCTATTCTTCTTCTGGGGCACCTTGCTGTGCCTTTGGTTTATTCTTCTTACTGATGTGAATTTAGAGTGACATGTGCCCCTTGAAACCGCTACAGCTAGTTTCTCACTGGTTCCCCCTATTCCCATTCATCCTCCGCACTAACTGCAGACTGTGCGATACCAGAACTTAAAGGCATTGACTCTCCATGTGGGGATATTTTTGGTAAAGCGGCTGGAATGTTGATCCGGAGCCCCAGGAGAGGAAAAATGAGGTGCGTTTTAGAAACCTTTCCCGATCATATGGTATACCAGTCGCTGGGTTTCCCAAGCATGGTTTAGCTGTAGGAAGATTCCCTTCAACCTGGAGTGTTGGGACCCTTGGAATGAGTAGCATGAAGTATTGCATTAAACTTTTGGCAGTTGCTCACCAAAGCTCATCAATCCTCTCAGCCCCAAGTGTCCAGCCTTATGTCTTATCCAGCTGTGGGTTTATATGTGGTCAATCCAGGTTGCATCACAGCCCCTGAGCGAATTTTGTAAGAATTTTTCTCTCTTTCATTGTTTCTGCATTTTGTTTTTAAAATTTATTTCTATAATGGGGTTTAGCTCATTTTCACTGCTGTGTTTGTGCCACTCTGCACACACTTGATTCCCTTATGGAGATATATCAATACATGGGTTTTAAGATTCTTATTACTCAGATATATTTCTCTGCGGTGTATAGGGTGTGTTGAGGCCAGTTCATTGAGCAAGGTGTAGATCTTGTCTAATATCTATTTGGTTTATTGAACGGTATCTGTGCTAATTTCAAACTCTGGTTTTATGCATCACCCCACCTCTCCTTTCCCCTTAAGCTGAAATAAGTGTGTTTTCTAAATGTGAGACACTGTTCTGTTCTGTAATTCATTTCTTGTGCAGCCATATTTACCCTCCCTCTATAAGTGATATCTTATGATATGTTTCTTTTTCTGTTTGACTTATTTCAAGTAGTATTATTGGACCTAAATCCACTCTTTATCCTTCTACTAGCCTTATTACATTGATTTCATGGTGAAGAGATATTCCATTGTACATAAGTACCACATCTTCTTTATCCATTGTTCTCTTTCCTGGGATATTTAAGGTATACTGAAGTTGAGGTTCTTGTAAACAGAGTAGCCCTAAACTGTGGTGTGCTTGTGTCTTGTTAATTTTTAGATTTCCCTAGATATACTCCCATGATTGGAAGTGTCCTATGCTCTGTAGCTCTGTTTTTTAGATGATTTAGGAACCACCATACACTTCTCCAGAGTGGCTCTCGGCAGTTCACACACTGCCCATCAGCGTATAAAGGCTCCCTGTTCTCCATGGCCTGTCCTGCATTTCTGGTTTTTACAATTTTTTAGGATGGCCCTTTTGACCAGTGGGAAATGAGACTTCTTTGTTGTGCACATTTGCATTGCTTGCTTGCTTCGTTGCCCATAAAGTGCGTATGCGTTTTTTCCTGGATATAATCAGGAAAAAACGCATACGCCCTTTTGGGCCAACTGCATCATTGTCGAAATTCTGCCGCTTTTCATGTGCTTTAAAGACGAGTCCAATCTATCTCTTGAAATCTGTTTCTTGCAATTCTGTCTTGCATTCAGATCCTCTTCTTTGCCTTACCTCAACATATTTTTGGACGTTAGTTTTCATTTATAACTCTGCAGGTTTGTGAATTGCAGTGACCCTGAGCTCCATTTTTTAAGTTGCTCTTTTGTGAGCTGGCCTCAAACCCGCAGGATTGCTTCAGGCCCTATTTTGGCTCGGGCGAGGCGGGCTGAGCCTTTTTTCAATTCTTATTCTTAATGGGAAATTAGAGTGATATGTGCCCGTCCAAACCCCTACAACTATTCTCTCATTGGTTCCCCGTTCATCCTCCTCACAATTTGCAAAATGTGTGAAACAGAAGTTGAAATGTGCTGATTCTCCAAGTGGGGAGATTCTAAGTAAGGTGGCTGGAATGGTGAACAGGAGCACCAGGAGAGGATAAATGAGCTGCATTTTAGACACATCTCCCGATCACATGGTGTACAGTCCTCTGGGTTTTCCATGCATGTTTTAGCTGTAGGACGATCCCTTGAACCTGCATATTTGGGACCCATTGAATGGGTACCAGGTAGTATTACTTTAAAGGGTGTGCATTTCCTCACCCAACCTCACATTTCTCTTAGCGCAAACAGTTTCCAGCCTTATGTCTCATCCTGCTGTGGGTCTAGATGTGTTCAATCCATGTTGCATCACCGGCCCTGAGGAAAAGTTGTAAGAGGTTTTCTCTGTCTCTCTGTCGTTTATTTTTTTCAATTTATTACTATATTGGTTACAGCTGATTTTCAAAGCTCTGTTTCTTGCTGCTGTACATCCACTTGATTCACATACAGAGAGACATCAGTAAATTCTTTTTCAGATTCTTACCAGTCGTATATATTCTTTTCCGGTGACTTGAGTGTGCTGAGTGCAGTTCTTTTAGCTACCGTGTAGGCCTTGTTGATTATCAGTTTGGTATTTGGAATGGTATCTTTGCTAATTTCAACCTCCTGGGTGATGCCTCACCCCTCCCCACCTTTCCCGTTTAGCAGCCTTATGCGTGTTTTCTACATATTTGACTATGTTTTTGTTTTGTAATTTATTTCATGTGTAGCCATTTTGGATTCCACCTTTAAGTGATATCTTATGATATGTGTCTTTTTCTTTTTGAATTCTGTCACTTAGAAAGATCATACGTAACTCCTCCGGAGTTGTTACAACTGGCCATATTTCATTGATTTCCAGGCTGAATAATATTCCACTCTACCTAAGTACCACATCTCTACCCATTTTTTCCCTCCAGAGACATTTAAGTTATATCCTAGTTGAGGATCTTTTAAACAGAGAGGGGGTAAACTTTGGGGTGCCTGTGTCCTCTCGATTTTTGTTTTTCTCAAGATATACGCCCATGAGTGCAAGTGCCCTATGCTCTGTAGCTCATTTTTTAGATGCTTTAGTAAACACAATACACTTCTCCAGAATGGCCGTTGGCAATATACATTTCCACTATAAGTCTCACAGGGCTCCCTCTTCTCCTTGCCCTGTCCTGCATTTCTGTTGTTTACGCTTTATGAGGATGGCTCTTCTGACTGATGCGAAGTGATATCTTTTGTAGTATTGACTTCCAGTGCCCACCTGTTTGGTTGGCTAAAAAAGTGTATGCCCTTTTCTTGAATATATACAGAAAAAAACGCATACACCCTTTTTGGCCAACTGCAATGTTGGCAATGTTCAGCTCCTTTTCTTGTGCTTAATGGCGAGTCCTTTCTACCTCCTCAAATCCCTTTCCTGCCATTCTCCCTTGCTTACAAGTCCTTTTCTCTGACTTTCCTCAAGACATTTTTCAGTGATGGATATTTTCAACTCTGCAGTCTCGTGAATTTTACTGCCCCTGAGTTCCATTGTTCAACTTGTGTTTATGGGAACTGGCCACAAAGCAGCGGGATTTCCTCAAGCCCTATACTGTTTCCATGGGCAACCCTAGCCTTTGGTCAATTCGTCTTCCTGATTGGAAATTAGAGTGACATGTGCCTGTCTGAACACCTAGGACTTGTCTCTCATTGTTCCTCATCCTTCCGCTTCATCCTCTGGACAAATTCCAAACTGTACGCAACAGGATGTTGACAGTGCTGACATCTCCAAGTGGGGAGACTGTTAGTAAAGACGCTGGAGGGGTGAACCCGAGCACCAGGAGATGAGGAGATGAGATGCCTTTTCCAAACTCTTCCCGATCAGACGGTATACCATCCTCTGGGTGTGACAGACATGTTTTAGCAGTAGGAAGAGTCCCATTCATGTAAGGAGAACACCAGGGCTTTTTCAAAATCAGTGTCTCCCCGAAACCCAAACTGGGGAATTTTTTAAGCTACGGCTACACATATGTTCATTAAGGGCCTTGGGAAGTAGGCAGAGTCCAAACTTTAGATGATTGAAGTCTTCAGGGTCAGAAGCACTCACCACCAGCTTCCCTTAGGTTACACTTTAACTGTCATTGATAGATGATGTCAATAAAAATATCTATTCTTTTTCAGATTATTTCCCCTTATAGGTTATTGCAAAATGTTGAGTGTAGTTCCCTGTGCTATACAGTAGTTCCTTGTTGATGATCTGTTTTATACATAGCAGTGTGTATGTGTTAATCCCAAACTGTTAATTTATCCCTCCTCCCACCTTTCCCCTTTGGTAATAATAAATTATAAGATTTTATACTTCTCAGAAATGGGGGAGCTGAAAGAGAGGTATCATTTTCAATGGAAAAGCATTTAAAACAAGATTGAAGCTTTAACCAAGATTATTAGATGTACATCCTTGGAAAGAAATCACTTCGTTTCTCTAATATTGACCTGACAAATAAGACAAACCTTTTCACTGAACTTGCTTATAATAAAGTGATGGAAATATCAAATGGAAGTGTTAGAAACATCTTATTTTACCCGAGCCTTATACACTGTTCTATGTTAACTACAGTTTGGCTCACACATCTGTTCATTGAGGTTACAATAGTCTCAATTTCTGTTACTGATCCTCCAGAGTGGACCCCAACAAGTGTCCCCCTGCCCAGTGTCATTGGGGCCAACAGATCGAGACTGAGTTTGGTTCACAAGCAAAGGAAACTTTATATTTTGATCAGAGAATGGAGAGGTGAGAGCATGCACTACCCCGTGGGCTGTGGGCTGGGCTGCTGTGTAGAGATCCTGTCAGAGTCAGTGGGAGGGAGGGGGCGGAGCTCTCGAGGGCCAGGTTGGCTGCAGCTCAGGCTCTATATCGCGGAGTCTGCACTGGGCCCCAGGAGCTGAGGTGTCGACCCAGCCATTCTGCACTAGGAAATCTGGTCTGAAGTGCCGGGTGTGGAACCTCTGCATGCGGGACCCTAGGAGCACGTGAAATTAGACAAAGCACAAAGGATAAAAAAGGTTAGACTTGACTTTATTGCCCAGATTCTATTTTTATCTCCCAGGGATTTTTAATGGGCTTTGCTGGGGACAAACCCCTCCTCTGCCTTTTGTCCCGTTCCTCATTCTTGGAGTGCTGAGGGTGCAGACACTTCTTCTGTAACTGCTGAGTGCTGAGTTGGGAGCCCTAATACCCGGGGGCGAGGGTCAGAGCTTCTCTCCAGCAGCCTCCAGGTGACGTTGATTGTCCCCAGGCCCCCTGCCTCCCTGCTCGTCCACCTGAGCACCAGCATTGGAAGTGTTATAGATTCTAATGACCTTTAAGGGTCCAGGAAAGAGATGTGCAGAGACGCTGTGGGGGCCGGTTTCACCCCGCCCCACATTTGTTCGGCCACCTTAGGCTGACCGTTTCTGCCAGCCTAGATGCTCTGACCAGTAGTCTGCGCTTTCTTCAATTAGGCCCCTGAATTAACGTACAAACAGCACCAGGTGTCAGAGCCCTGCCCGCTCAACTCCCAGACAGTCCAGGGTCAGTGGTGATCAAGGACCATGATGACCACTGAGTCAACAGCCTTTTGAAGTAAACAGGAGTCCAGCCGGTCTTATTGGCCACCATCATCACGGTGTCTGTAGGCTTTTCTATGGTGACAGTGTGATATACGGTTCCCCCGCCAAGATTATTAGCTCCCCTCTGGGTGCAGTAAGTCCTGCAAGCAGTAGTCTACTCTTTTGGGACACACTCTTATTGTTTTATGAGAGAAACTCCAGGTCAAGTGATGTTCACACGAGTCGTCATGGTGCCCTGTTGCCCCCGGTTATCTCTCTGGATGTTGGAGTTGGACGGCCTCCTCACTCGAGGTCGGTGTGCCCACGGAGCGAACCCTGCAACTTCAGGGCATCGTTGGTGGTTAGGATCACCACGTGGGGTCATTTTCCCTTAGGAAGGAGGTGGCCTTTTGGGCTGCTGATTTCCAGGTTTTTAGATACCGCCAGTATCTTGGCCAGATGCGGCAGTGGGCCAAGCCCCTTGGTGACCGTAGTTTATCCTACCTGGATGGCATTCTTGCATTGTTCCATTTCAAGTGGTCCCAGTTTTTGCACTAATTCTCCAATGGCGATTCACCTTTCACCGGGAATGTAAAGGTCAAAGGGTTTAGCTAAATTAGGGAGTTCCAGGGCAAGGGTCTGAATTGACTGCTCTTTCCATTCTTGAAAGGCCACTTCTGGATTCTATTCAAAAGGATCATCATCTTTTCCTTTCAGTGTTTCATATAGAGGCCCAGCTAGTAGACTGTAGTTAGGGATCCAGAAGCAGCAAACCCTGGCCTCCCCAGGAACCCCTAAGCTGTCTTCTAGTTTTAGAAAGGGGTAAGGCTGCAAATGGTTTCTTCCCTTTCCTGGGATGGGCTTCTCCGACCTTCTGTGAGAATGAAGCCCAGGCAGGTCACCGCAGTCTGTGATATTTGAGCTTTTCCTTGGACAACTTCTATCTTTATTGGCTTGGTAGTTCAGAGGCCTCCTTAGTAGGGCTGGCGATCAGAATGTCATCTGCGTACTGAAGGAGGGTTTCCTTTTCCAGAGGTAGAACTTTTAGGTCTTTAGCTAAGCTTTCCCCAAAGATGGTGTGGGAATTTTTGCACCCTTGGGGCAAGACGGCCCGGAAGTATTGTTTTAGTTGTATGTTGAGTCCTGCCACTCACAAGCCAAAATTTCTTGTGACTCTGGGACTAATGGAATACAAAAGAAGGCATCATTGAAGACTAATACAGAATACCATGTCCTGGTGGTTGGTAGAATGACCAGCAGGGTGTAGGAATTAGGAGCAACTGGAGGTATATCCTCGGTGGCTTCACTGACTGTCCTTACATCCTTTACCAGGTCCCCAGCAGCCCATGGGGCTCTCGTGGTCAGACCAATCCCAGAATATGGAGCTCACCTGGGCAGGTACCCCACCCCCACCCCAGCCCACGGGGCTCTCGTGGTCAGGCCCTTCCCAGGATACAGAGCTACCCTTGCAGGTACCATGGCAGGGCTGGGCACACAGGAACCGTGCACATAGCCCTCATTGCAGAGCACCCCCAGCTCACCTGTCGCTCAGAGCTGGCACAGAGCACCTCAGAGCAGGACTTGAACTAACAAACAGCAGCTGCGACAGGTCTGTGACCCTGGGCATCACTCTGTGCGGCCTCCCTCCACCTGGTCTTCCAGAGACTTCCACTGCACCCGGGGCACCAGGCCTCTGTCTCCAACCACCACCCACCCCTCCTCTCCCTGACTCCTGGGTTCCTCTCATAAGGAGAGGGTTTTCTTGAAGTTGTCTCCCACTCATGGGCCAGATAAAATGATTAGAAAACAAGCCAAAGCTGCAGCCCCTTGTCTATCCTGACTCTCAGGAGCCCACACCTGTTCCTTGGACCTGGCCGGTTCAGCAAGTTCCATTTTCTGCAACTGTGAGCCCCTGAGGGGTGATGATTGGCTGACCTGGGCAGCCTTACCGTGCGGGCCAGCCCTCCCCAGGTGTGCCTGGGTTGAGATCAATATAAATACCACTCCAGGCAGCAAGAGCCCCTGCAGCCGTGCCTGACGCCATTTTCTCTGCCCTGTCAGCAGTCTCGGGGCTGGGCTGGTGGGAGGGAGTGAGAGGCCACGGCTTTGTGGGTGGCCCAGTGTGAGTGGGGCTCTGCTGGACTTTCTGCAGCAGTTGCCAGGCTGCCACCTGCTAAAGAAGAGGATGTGTCACCCATACCTGCTGCTGGAATTTCTCCCTGGGCAGAGGTGAGGAAGGAAAAAAGCAGTGGGGGCAGGGACAGGACGGGTATCTCAGTCAGGGAAATGGAAATCTTCCAGAAGAGCACCCAGGGCCAGGACCATCCTGGCTGGCCTGCAGGCACCAAGTCGGCCGGCATGCTGTCACTCGTGTGGCTCTATGGCCCTTCCTCTAGGCTTTCAAGTCCTTGTATATATTCAGGTGTTTTACCTGGGACGGGTGGGAATAGTTCAGCAGCAACTGGCCTGGGGCTCAGCTCACGTTTACTCACAGATGCCTCGGCACGGTGCCCCAGCTTTGCAATGAGGACGCTTGTTGCGTGGGGGCTGCTGGCTGAATGGGAGACGATTCCCCACCACTGGCCAACTTCAGAATTGTTTACAACTGGAGCAAGTGCCCTGATACGGTTTTCCTCTGTGGAACTGGTGGGTTCTGTGTTTTTTTTTCTCTTTTTCGTTTTTGGTTCAAGGTAGATTTTATTCCTCTTTTTTGTATTTACAGATATAAGCATGGAAATAATTTATTCATACAAATACATGTATGTGAAGGGAATAATTGTTTTTTCTGTTTTATTTTTTAAATTTTATTTCTTTTTAATTTTGAATTTTATTTTATATTTTTATACAGCAGGTTCTTATTGGTTATCTATTTTATACATATAAATGTATACATGCCAATCCCAGTCTCTCAACTCCTCCCACCACCACCCCCCCAACAGCTTTCCCCCCTTGTTGTCCATACATTTGTTGTCTACATCTGTTGCTCTATTTATGCCTTGCAAAATGGTTAATCTGTACAGTTTTTCTAGGTTCCACATATATGCATGAATATACAAGATTTGTTTTTCTCTTTCTGACTTACTTCACTCTGTATGACAGTCTCTAGATCCATCGACGTCTCTACAAATGACCCAATTTCATTCCTTTTCATGGCTTAGTAATATTCCATTTTATATATGTACCACAGCTTTATGCATTCGTCTGTCTGTGGGCATTTAGGTTGCTTCCATTACCTCGATATTGTAAATAGTGATGCAATGAACATTGCGGTGAATGTCTCGTTTTGATTTATGGTTTTGTCTGGGTATATGTCCAGTACTGGGATTGCTGTATCATATGGTAATTCTATTGTTAGTTTCTTAAGAAACTCCATATTGTTCTCCGTAGTGACTGTATCAATTTATATTCCCAACAATAGTGGAAGAGGGTTCCTTTTCTCCACACCCTTTCCAGCATTTTTGTTTGTAGATTTTCTCATGATGCCCATTCTATCAGGTGTGAGGTGATACCTCATTGTTGAGTCCATTTTGTTGAGCAAGGGGTAGGTCTTGTCTATTACATATTTGGCTTATTGAATGGTATCTGTGCTAATTTCAAACTCTGGTTTTATGCAGCACCCCAACTCACTTTCCCCCTTAAGGAAGCATAAGTTGGTTTTCTAAACTTGAGACCCTGTTCTGTTTTGTAATTCAGTTCATGTGTAGCCAAGTTCACATTCCGTGTATTAGTGATATCTTATGATGTTTCTTTTTCTGTGTGACATATTTCAGTTAGAATCATCATACCTGAATCCACTCATTATGCTGCTATGGGCCTGATGACATAGATTTCATGGCTGAGTGATTTTGCATTGTACATAAGTACCACAACTTCTTTATCCATTTTTCACTTTCTGCGATATTGAACTTGTACCGTAAACGAGGTTCTTGTAAACAGAGCTGTCCCAAACTGTGGGGTGGCTGTGTCTTTTTGATTTTAATTTCCCTAAGCTATAGGACCATAAGTGGAAGTGCCCTAGGCTCTGTTGCTTTGTTTTTTAGATGTTTCAGGAAACACCATACACTTCTCCCGAGTGTCTGTTGGCAATTTACATCCCGCCCATCAGCATAACAAGGCTCCCAGTTCTCCATGGCCTGTCCTGCCTTTCTGGATTTTACACTTTTCTCAGATGGCCCTTTTGACCGGGGGGAAGTGAGACTTCATTGTAGTGCAGATTTCCTTTGCAAGCTTGCTTGGTTGGCCAAAAAGTGCGTATGCGTTTTTTCCTGATTCAGGAAAAAACGCATACGCCCTTTTTGGCCAAGTGCATCATTGTGGACGTTCTGCCTCTTTTCCTATGCTTTCAATGCAATTCCAGTCTACCTCCTGAAATCGGTTTCCTGCAATTCTGCCCCGCTTTCAAGTCCTCTTGGCAGCTTTACTTCAGTATATTTTTGGACGATAGCTGTCATTTATAACTCTGCAGGTTTGTGAATTACAGTGCCCCTGAGCTCCTTTCTTCAACTCGCTTTCTTTTGAGCTGGCCGCAACACCGCAGGATGGCTTCAGGCCCTAATCTGGTTCCGGCACGGCATGCTGAGCCTTTGGTTATTTCCTCTTCCTGGTGGGAAATGAGAGTTAAATTTGCCCGTCCAGACACCTCCAGCTTGTCTCTCATTGGTTCTCCCTATTTCTGTTCATCTTCCACAGAAATTGCAAACTGGGCCAAACAGGAGGTTAAAGGGGCTGACTCTCTAAGTGGGGAGAGTGTTAGTAAAGCGTCTGGAATGTTGCACCCGAGTACCAGGGGAGGAAAACTGAGACATATTTGAACATGTCTCCCGTTCACACGGTGGATCATACTCTGGGTTCCACATGCATGTTTTAGCTGATGGAAGAATACCTTAAACCTGGAGAGTTGAGACCCGTGTAATGGGTACCATGCAATATGACTTCAAAGGGTCTTCATTTGCTCACCGAACCTCTCCAATCCTATCACTGCTGCGTTTATGCCCCTGTACACATGCTTGATTCTCTTTCGGAGACATAGAAATCCATAGGTTTTAAGATACTTACTAGTCAGGTACATTCTTAGGCGCTTAATATGGGGTGTTGAGTCCATTTCGTTGAGCAAGGAGTAGCTCTTGTCTATTCCATATTTGGCTTAAGGAACTTTATCTGTGCTCATTTCAATCTCTGGTTTTATGCAGCACCCCAACTCACCTTTACCCTTAAGCAAGCATAAGTTGGTTTTCTAAATTTGAGACCCTGTTCTGTTCTGTAATTCAGTTCCTGTGTAGCCAAGTTTACATTCCATGTATTACTGATATCTTATGATGTTTCTTTTTCTGTGTGACTTATTTCAGTTAGAATCATCATACCTGAATCCACTCATTGTGCTGCTAAGGGCCTGATGACATAGATTTCATTGCTGAGTGATATTGCTTTGTAAGTAAATACCACAACTTCTTTATCCATTTTTCACTTTCTGCAATGTTGAACTTGTACTGTAAACGAGGTTCTTGTAAACAGAGGCGTCCCAAACTTTGGGGTGGCTGTGTCTTTTTGACTTTAATTTCCCTAAGCTATAGGACCATAAGTGGAAGTGCCCTAGGCTCTGTTGCTCTGTTTTTTAGATGTTTCAGGAAACACCATACACTTCTCCCGAGTGGCTGTTGGCAATTTACATCCCGCCCATCAGCATAACAAGGCTCCCAGTTCTCCATGGCCTGTCCCGCCTTTCTGGATTTTACACTTTTTTCAGATGGCCCTTTTGACCGGGGGGAAGTGAGACTTCATTGTAGTGCAGATTTCCTTTGCAAGTTTGCTTGGTTGGCCAAAAAGGGCGTATGCGTTTTTTCCTGAATATATTCAGGAAAAAACGCATACGCCCTTTTTGGCCAAGTGCATCATTGTGGACGTTCTGCCTCTTTTCCTATGCTTTCAATGCAATTCCAGTCTACCTCCTGAAATCGGTTTCCTGCAATTCTGCCCCGCTTTCAAGTCCTCTTGGCAGCCTTACTTCAGTATATTTTTGGACGATAGCTGTCATTTATAACTCTGCAGTTTTGTGAATTACAGTGCCCCTGAGCTCCTTTCTTCAACTCGCATTCTTGTGACCTGGCCGCAACACCGCAGGATGGCTTCAGGCCCTAATCTGGTTCCGGCACGGCACGCTGAGCCTTTGGTTAATTCCTCTTCCTGGTGGGAAATGAGAGTTAAATTTGCCCGTCCAGACACCTCCAGCTAGTCTCTCATTGGTTCTCGCTATTCCTGTTCATCTTCCGCAGAAATTGCAAACTGGGCCAAACAGGAGGTTAAAGGGACTGACTCTCCAAGTCGGGAGGATGTTAGTAAAGCGTCTGGAATGTTGCACCCGAGTACCAGGGTACGAAAACTGAGACATATTTGAACACGTCTCCCGATCACATGGTTGATCATACTCTAGGTTCCACATGCATGTTTTACCTGAAGGAAGAATACCTTAAACCTGGGTAGTTGAAACCCGTGGAATGGGTACCATGCAATATGACTTCAAAGGGTCTTCATTTGCTCACCGAACCTCTCCAATCCTATCACTGCTGCGTTTATGCCCCTGTACACATGCTTGATTCTCTTTCGGAGACATAGCAATCCATAGGTTTTAAGATACTTACTAGTCAGGTACATTCTTATGCGTTTAATATGCGGTGTTGAGTCCATTTCGTTGAGCAAGGAGTAGATCTTGTCTATTCCATATTTGGCTTAAGGAACTTTATCTGTGCTCATTTCAATCTCTGGTTTTATGCAGCACCCCAACTCACCTTTACCCTTAAGCAAGCATAAGTTGGTTTTCTAAATTTGAGACCCTGTTCTGTTCTGTAATTCAGTTCCTTTGGAGCCAAGTTTACATTCCGTGTATTACTGATATCTTATGATGTTTCTTTTTCTGTGTGACTTATTTCAGTTAGAATCGTCATACCTGAATCCACTCATTGTGCTGCTAAGGGCCTGATGACAAAGATTTCATTGCTGCGTGATATTGCTTTGTAAGTAAATACCACAAATTCTTTATCCATTTTTCACTTTCTGCGATGTTGAACTTGTACTGTAAACGAGGTTCTTGTAAACAGAGGCGTCCCAAACTTTGGGGTGGCTGTGTCTTTTTGATTTTAATTTCCCTAAGCTATAGGACCATAAGTGGAAGTGCCCTAGGCTCTGTTGCTTTGTTTTTTAGATGTTTCAGGAAACACCATACACTTCTCCGGAGTGGCTGTTGGCAATTTACATACCGCCCATCAGCATAACAAGGCTCCCAGTTCTCCATGGCCTGTCCTGCCTTTCTGGATTTTACACTTTTTTCAGATGGCCCTTTTGACCGGGGGGAAGTGAGACTTCATTGTAGTGCAGATTTCCTTTGCAAGTTTGCTTGGTTGGCCAAAAAGGGCGTATGCGTTTTTTCCTGAATATATTCAGGAAAAAACGCATACGCCCTTTTTGGCCAAGTGCATCATTGTGGACGTTCTGCCTCTTTTCCTATGCTTTCAATGCAATTCCAGTCTACCTCCTGAAATCGGTTTCCTGCAATTCTGCCCCGCTTTCAAGTCCTCTTGGCAGCCTTACTTCAGTATATTTTTGGACGATAGCTGTCATTTATAACTCTGCAGTTTTGTGAAGTACAGTGCCCCTGAGCTCCTTTCTTCAACTCGCTTTCTTGTGACCTGGCCGCAACACCGCAGGATGGCTTCAGGCCCTAATCTGGTTCCGGCACGGCACGCTGAGCCTTTGGTTAATTCCTCTTCCTGGTGGGAAATGAGAGTTAAATTTGCCCGTCCAGACACCTCCAGCTAGTCTCTCATTGGTTCTCACTATTCCTGTTCATCTTCCGCAGAAATTGCAAACTGGGCCAAACAGGAGGTTAAAGGGACTGACTCTCCAAGTCGGGAGGATGTTAGTAAAGCGTCTGGAATGTTGCACCCGAGTACCAGGGTATGAAAACTGAGACATATTTGAACACGTCTCCCGATCACATGGTTGATCATACTCTAGGTTCCACATGCATGTTTTAGCTGAAGGAAGAATACCTTAAACCTGGGTAGTTGAAACCCGTGGAATGGGTACCATGCAATATGACTTCAAAGGGTCTTCATTTGCTCACCGAACCTCTCCAATCCTATCACTGCTGCGTTTATGCCCCTGTACACATGCTTGATTCTCTTTCGGAGATATAGCAATCCATAGGTTTTAAGATACTTACTAGTCAGGTACATTCTTATGCGTTTAATATGCGGTGTTGAGTCCATTTCGTTGAGCAAGGAGTAGATCTTGTCTATTCCATATTTGGCTTAAGGAACTTTATCTGTGCTCATTTCAATCTCTGGTTTTATGCAGCACCCCAACTCACCTTTCCCCTTAAGCAAGCATAAGTTGGTTTTCTAAATTTGAGACCCTGTTCTGTTCTGTAATTCAGTTCCTGTGGAGCCAAGTTTACATTCCGTGTATTACTGATATCTTATGATGTTTCTTTTTCTGTGTGACTTATTTCAGTTAGAATCGTCATACCTGAATCCACTCATTGTGCTGCTAAGGGCCTGATGACATAGATTTCATTGCTGAGTGATATTGCTTTGTAAGTAAATACCACAACTTCTGTATCCATTTTTCACTTTCTGTGATATTGAACTTGTACGGTAAACGAGGTTCTTGTAAACAGAGGCGTCCCAAACTTTGGGGTGGCTGTGTCTTTTTGATTTTAATTTCCCTAAGCTATAGGACCATAAGTGGAAGTGCCCTAGGCTCTGTTGCTTTGTTTTTTAGATGTTTCAGGAAACACTATACACTTCTCCCGAGTGTCTGTTGGCAATTTACATCCCGCCCATCAGCATAACAAGGCTCCCAGTTCTCCATGGCCTGTCCTCCCTTTCTGGATTTTACACTTTTTTCAGATGGCCCTTTTGACCGGGGGAAAGTGAGACTTCATTGTAGTGCAGATTTCCTTTGCAAGTTTGCTTGGTTGGCCAAAAAGGGCGTATGCTTTTTTTCCTGAATATATTCAGGAAAAAACGCATACGCCCTTTTTGGCCAAGTGCATCATTGTGGACGTTCTGCCTCTTTTCCTATGCTTTCAATGCAATTCCAGTCTACCTCCTGAAATCGGTTTCCTGCAATTCTGCCCCACTTTCAAGTCCTCTTGGCAGCCTTACTTCAGTATATTTTTGGACGATAGCTGTCATTTATAACTCTGCAGGTTTGTGAATTACAGTGCCCCTGAGCTCTCTTCAACTCGCTTTCTTGTGACCTGGCCGCAACACCGCAGGATGGCTTCAGGCCCTAATCTGGTTCCGGCACGTCACGCTGAGCCTTTGGTTAACTCCTCTTCCTGGTGGGAAATGAGAGTTAAATTTGCCCGTCCAGACACCTCCAGCTAGTCTCTCATTGGTTCTCGCTATTCCTGTTCATCTTCCGCAGAAATTGCAAACTGGGCCAAACAGGAGGTTAAAGGGACTGACTCTCCAAGTCAGGACGGTGTTAGTAAAGCGTCTGGAATGTTGCACCCGAGTACCAGGGTACGAAAACTGAGACATATTTGAACACGTTTCCCGATCACATGGTTGATCATACTCTAGGTTCCACATGCATGTTTTAGCTGAAGGAAGAATCCCTGAAACCTGGAGAGTTGAGACCCGTTGAATGGGTACCATGCAATATGACTTCAAAGGGTCTTTGTTTGCTCACCGAACCTCTCCAATCCTATCACTGCTGCATTTATGCCCCTGGACACACGCTTGATTCTCTTTTGGAGATATAGCAATCTATAGGTTTTAAGATAATTACTAGTCAGGTACATTCTTAGGCTTTTAATATGGGGTGTTGAGTCCATTTCGTTGAGCAAGGAGTAGCTCTTGTCTATTCCATATTTGGCTTAAGGAACTTTATCTGTGCTCATTTCAATCTCTGGTTTTATGCAGCACCCCAACTCACCTTTCCCCTTAAGCAAGCATAAGTTGGTTTTCTAAATTTGAGACCCTGTTCTGTTCTGTTATCAGTTCCTGTGTAGCCAAGTTTACATTCCGTGTATTACTGATATCTTATGATGTTTCTTTTTCTGTGTGACTTATTTCAGTTAGAATCATCATACCTGAATCCACTCATTGTGCTGCTAAGGGCCTGATGACATAGATTTCATTGCTGAGTGATATTGCTTTGTAAGTAAATACCACAACTTCTTTATCCATTTTTCACTTTCTGCGATGTTGAACTTGTACTGTAAACGAGGTTCTTGTAAACAGAGGCGTTCCAAACTTTGGGGTGGCTGTGTCTTTTTGATTTTAATTTCCCTAAGCTATAGGACCATAAGTGGAAGTGCCCTAGGCTCTATTGCTTTGTTTTTTAGATGTTTCAGGAAACACCATACACTTCTCCCGAGTGTCTGTTGGCAATTTACATCCCGCCCATCAGCATAACAAGGCTCCCAGTTCTCCATGGCCTGTCCTGCCTTTCTGGATTTTACACTTTTTTCAGATGGCCCTTTTGACCAGGGGGAAGTGAGACTTCATTGTAGTGCAGATTTCCTTTGCAAGCTTGCTTGTTTGGCCAAAAAGTGCGTATGCGTTTTTTCCTGAATATATTCAGGAAAAAACGCATACGCCCTTTTTGGCCAAGTGCATCATTGTGGACGTTCTGCCTCTTTTCCTATGCTTTCAATGCAATTCCAGTCTACCTCCTGAAATCGGTTTCCTGCAATTCTGCCCCGCTTTCAAGTCCTCTTGGCAGCTTTACTTCAGTATATTTTTGGACGATAGCTGTCATTTATAACTCTGCAGGTTTGTGAATTACAGTGCCCCTGAGCTCCTTTCTTCAACTCGCTTTCTTTTGAGCTGGCCGCAACACCGCAGGATGGCTTCAGGCCCTAATCTGGTTCCGGCACGGCATGCTGAGCCTTTGGTTATTTCCTCTTCCTGGTGGGAAATGAGAGTTAAATTTGCCCGTCCAGACACCTCCAGCTTGTCTCTCATTGGTTCTCCCTATTTCTGTTCATCTTCCGCAGAAATTGCAAACTGGGCCAAACAGGAGGTTAAAGGGGCTGACTCTCTAAGTGGGGAGAGTGTTAGTAAAGCGTCTGGAATGTTGCACCCGAGTACCAAGGGAGGAAAACTGAGACATATTTGAACACGTCTCCCGATCACATGGTTGATCATACTCTAGGTTCCACATGCATGTTTTAGCTGAAGGAAGAATCCCTGAAGCCTGGAGAGTTGAGACCCGTGGAATGGGTACCATGCAATATGACTTCAAAGGGTCTTTGTTTGCTCACCGAACCTCTCCAATCCTATCACTGCTGCATTTATGCCCCTGGACACATGCTTGATTCTCTTTTGGAGATATAGCAATCCATAGGTTTTAAGATACTTACTAGTCAGGTACATTCTTAGGCGCTTAATATGGGGTGTTGAGTCCATTTCGTTGAGCAAGGAGTAGCTCTTGTCTATTCCATATTTGGCTTAAGGAACTTTATCTGTGCTCATTTCAATCTCTGGTTTTATGCAGCACCCCAACTCACCTTTACCCTTAAGCAAGCATAAGTTGGTTTTCTAAATTTGAGACCCTGTTCTGTTTTGGAATTCAGTTCCTGTGTAGCCAAGTTTACATTCCGTGTATTACTGATATCTTATGATGTTTCTTTTTCTGTGTGACTTATTTCAGTTAGAATCATCGTACCTGAATCCACTCATTATGCTGCTATGGGCCTGATGACATAGATTTCATTGCTGAGTGATACTGCATTGTACGTAAGTACCACAAGTTCTTTATCCATTTTTCACTTTCTGTGATATTGAACTTGTACGGTAAACGAGGTTCTTGTAAACAGAGGCGTCCCAAACTTTGGGGTGGCTGTGTCTTTTTGATTTTAATTTCCCTAAGCTATAGGACCATAAGTGGAAGTGCCCTAGGCTCTGTTGCTTTGTTTTTTAGATGTTTCAGGAAACACCATACACTTCTCCCGAGTGTCTGTTGGCAATTTACATCCCGCCCATCAGCATAACAAGGCTCCCAGTTCTCCATGGCCTGTCCTGCCTTTCTGGATTTTACACTTTTTTCAGATGGCCCTTTTGACCGGGGGGAAGTGAGACTTCATTGTAGTGCAGATTTCCTTTGCAAGCTTGCTTGGTTGGCCAAAAAGGGCGTATGCGTTTTTTCCTGAATATATTCAGGAAAAAACGCATACGCCCTTTTTGGCCAAGTGCATCATTGTGGACGTTCTGCCTCTTTTCCTATGCTTTCAATGCAATTCCAGTCTACCTCCTGAAATCGGTTTCCTGCAATTCTGCCCCGCTTTCAAGTCCTCTTGGCAGCCTTACTTCAGTATATTTTTGGACGATAGCTGTCATTTATAACTCTGCAGGTTTGTGAATTTCAGTGCCCCTGAGCTCCTTTCTTCAACTCGCTTTCTTGTGACCTGGCCGCAACACCGCAGGATGGCTTCAGGCCCTAATCTGGTTCCGGCACGGCACGCTGAGCCTTTGGTTAATTCCTCTTCCTGGTGGGAAATGAGAGTTAAATTTGCCCGTCCAGACACCTCCAGCTAGTCTCTCATTGGTTCTCGCTATTCCTGTTCATCTTCCGCAGAAATTGCAAACTGGGCCAAACAGGAGGTTAAAGGGACTGACTCTCCAAGTCGGGAGGGTGTTAGTAAAGCGTCTGGAATGTTGCACCCGAGTACCAGGGTATGGAAAGTGAGACATATTTGAACACGTTTCCCGATCACATGGTTGATCATACTCTAGGTTCCACATGCATGTTTTAGCTGAAGGAAGAATACCTTAAACCTGGGTAGTTGAAACCCGTGGAATGGGTACGATGCAATATGACTTCAAAGGGTCTTCATTTGCTCACCGAACCTCTCCAATCCTATCACTGCTGCGTTTATGCCCCTGTACACATGCTTGATTCTCTTTCGGAGACATAGCAATCCATAGGTTTTAAGATACTTACTAGTCAGGTACATTCTTAGGCGTTTAATATGCGGTGTTGAGTCCATTTCGTTGAGCAAGGAGTAGCTCTTGTCTATTCCATATTTGGCTTAAGGAACTTTATCTGTGCTCATTTCAATCTCTGGTTTTATGCAGCACCCCAACTCACCTTTCCCCTTAAGCAAGCATAAGTTGGTTTTCTAAATTTGAGACCCTGTTCTGTTTTGTAATTCAGTTCCTGTGTAGCCAAGTTTACACTCCGTGTATTAGTGATATCTTATGATGTTTCTTTTTCTGTGTGACTTATTTCAGTTAGAATCATCATACCTGAATCCACTCATTATGCTGCTACGGGCCTGATGACATAGATTTCCTTGCTGAGTGATATTGCATTGTACGTAAGTACCACAACTTCTTTATCCATTTTTCACTTTCTATGATATTGAACTTGTACCGTAAACGAGGTTCTTGTAAACAGAGCAGTCCCAAACTTTGGGGTGGCTGTGTCTTTTTGATTTTAATTTCCCTAAGCTATAGGACCATAAGTGGAAGTGCCCTAGGCTCTGTTGCTTTGTTTTTTAGATGTTTCAGGAAACACCATACACTTCTCCCGAGTGTCTGTTGGCAATTTACACCCCGCCCATCAGCATAACAAGGCTCCCAGTTCTCCATGGCCTGTCCTGCCTTTCTGGATTTTACACTTTTTTCAGATGGCCCTTTTGACCGGGGGGAAGTGAGACTTCATTGTAGTGCAGATTTCCTTTGCAAGTTTGCTTGGTTGGCCAAAAAGGGCGTATGCGTTTTTTCCTGAATATATTCAGGAAAAAACGCATACGCCCTTTTTGGCCAAGTGCATCATTGTGGACGTTCTGCCTCGTTTCCTATGCTTTCAATGCAATTCCAGTCTACCTCCTGAAATCGGTTTCCTGCAATTCTGCCCCGCTTTCAAGTCCTCTTGGCAGCCTTACTTCAGTATATTTTTGGACGATAGCTGTCATTTATAACTCTGCAGGTTTGTGAATTACAGTGCCCCTGAGCTCCTTTCTTCAACTCGCTTTCTTTTGAGCTGACCGCAACACCGCAGGATGGCTTCAGGCCCTAATCTGTTTCCGTCACGGCACGCTGAGCCTTTGGTTAATAACTCTTCCTGGTGGGAAATGAGAGTTAAATTTGCCCGTCCAGACACCTCCAGCTAGTCTCTCATTGGTTCTCGCTATTCCTGTTCATCTTCCGCAGAAATTGCAAACTGGGCCAAACAGGAGGTTAAAGGGACTGACTCTCCAAGTCGGGAGGGTGTTAGTAAAGCGTCTGGAATGTTGCACCCGAGTACCAGGGTATGGAAGGTGAGACATATTTGAACACGTTTCCCGATCACATGGTTGATCATACTCTAGGTTCCACATGCATGTTTTAGCTGAAGGAAGAATACCTTAAACCTGGGTAGTTGAAACCCGTGGAATGGGTACGATGCAATATGACTTCAAAGGGTCTTCATTTGCTCACCGAACCTCTCCAATCCTATCACTGCTGCGTTTATGCCCCTGTACACATGCTTGATTCTCTTTCGGAGACATAGCAATCCATAGGTTTTAAGATACTTACTAGTCAGGTACATTCTTAGGCGTTTAATATGCGGTGTTGAGTCCATTTCGTTGAGCAAGGAGTAGCTCTTGTCTATTCCATATTTGGCTTAAGGAACTTTATCTGTGCTCATTTCAATCTCTGGTTTTATGCAGCACCCCAACTCACCTTTCCCCTTAAGCAAGCATAAGTTGGTTTTCTAAATTTGAGACCCTGTTCTGTTTTGTAATTCAGTTCCTGTGTAGCCAAGTTTACACTCCGTGTATTAGTGATATCTTATGATGTTTCTTTTTCTGTGTGACTTATTTCAGTTAGAATCATCATACCTGAATCCACTCATTATGCTGCTACGGGCCTGATGACATAGATTTCCTTGCTGAGTGATATTGCATTGTACGTAAGTACCACAACTTCTTTATCCATTTTTCACTTTCTATGATATTGAACTTGTACCGTAAACGAGGTTCTTGTAAACAGAGCAGTCCCAAACTTTGGGGTGGCTGTGTCTTTTTGATTTTAATTTCCCTAAGCTATAGGACCATAAGTGGAAGTGCCCTAGGCTCTGTTGCTTTGTTTTTTAGATGTTTCAGGAAACACCATACACTTCTCCCGAGTGTCTGTTGGCAATTTACACCCCGCCCATCAGCATAACAAGGCTCCCAGTTCTCCATGGCCTGTCCTGCCTTTCTGGATTTTACACTTTTTTCAGATGGCCCTTTTGACCGGGGGGAAGTGAGACTTCATTGTAGTGCAGATTTCCTTTGCAAGTTTGCTTGGTTGGCCAAAAAGGGCGTATGCGTTTTTTCCTGAATATATTCAGGAAAAAACGCATACGCCCTTTTTGGCCAAGTGCATCATTGTGGACGTTCTGCCTCGTTTCCTATGCTTTCAATGCAATTCCAGTCTACCTCCTGAAATCGGTTTCCTGCAATTCTGCCCCGCTTTCAAGTCCTCTTGGCAGCCTTACTTCAGTATATTTTTGGACGATAGCTGTCATTTATAACTCTGCAGGTTTGTGAATTACAGTGCCCCTGAGCTCCTTTCTTCAACTCGCTTTCTTTTGAGCTGACCGCAACACCGCAGGATGGCTTCAGGCCCTAATCTGTTTCCGTCACGGCACGCTGAGCCTTTGGTTAATAACTCTTCCTGGTGGGAAATGAGAGTTAAATTTGCCCGTCCAGACACCTCCAGCTAGTCTCTCATTGGTTCTCGCTATTCCTGTTCATCTTCCGCAGAAATTGCAAACTGGGCCAAACAGGAGGTTAAAGGGACTGACTCTCCAAGTCGGGAGGGTGTTAGTAAAGCGTCTGGAATGTTGCACCCGAGTACCAGGGTATGGAAGGTGAGACATATTTGAACACGTTTCCCGATCACATGGTTGATCATACT
Organism: Pseudorca crassidens; assembly: GCF_039906515.1. NCBI lineage: Eukaryota > Metazoa > Chordata > Mammalia > Artiodactyla > Delphinidae > Pseudorca > Pseudorca crassidens. The sequence continues at coordinate 593,619 of NW_027136311.1, forward strand.
CTAGGTTCCACATGCATGTTTTAGCTGAAGGAAGAATACCTTAAACCTGGGTAGTTGAAACCCGTGGAATGGGTACGATGCAATATGACTTCAAAGGGTCTTCATTTGCTCACCGAACCTCTCCAATCCTATCACTGCTGTGTTTATGCCCCTGTACACATGCTTGATTCTCTTTCGGAGACATAGCAATCCATAGGTTTTAAGATACTTACTAGTCAGGTACATTCTTAGGCGTTTAATATGGGGTGTTGAGTCCATTTCGTTGAGCAAGGAGTAGCTCTTGTCTATTCCATATTTGGCTTAAGGAACTTTATCTGTGCTCATTTCAATCTCTGGTTTTATGCAGCACCCCAACTCACCTTTCCCCTTAAGCAAGCATAAGTTGGTTTTCTAAATTTGAGACCCTGTTCTGTTTTGTAATTCAGTTCCTGTGTAGCCAAGTTTACACTCCGTGTATTAGTGATATCTTATGATGTTTCTTTTTCTGTGTGACTTATTTCAGTTAGAATCATCATACCTGAATCCACTCATTATGCTGCTACGGGCCAGATGACATAGATTTCATTGCTGAGTGATATTGCATTGTACGTAAGTACCACAACTTCTTTATCCATTTTTCACTTTCTACGATATTGAACTTGTACCGTAAACGAGGTTCTTGTAAACAGAGCAGTCCCAAACTTTGGGGTGGCTGTGTCTTTTTGATTTTAATTTCCCTAAGCTATAGGACCATAAGTGGAAGTGCCCTAGGCTCTGTTGCTTTGTTTTTTAGATGTTTCAGGAAACACCATACACTTCTCCCGAGTGTCTGTTGGCAATTTACACCCCGCCCATCAGCATAACAAGGCTCCTAGTTCTCCATGGCCTGTCCTGCCTTTCTGGATTTTACACTTTTTTCAGATGGCCCTTTTGACCGGGGGGAAGTGAGACTTCATTGTAGTGCAGATTTCCTTTGCAAGTTTGCTTGGTTGGCCAAAAAGGGCGTATGCGTTTTTTCCTGAATATATTCAGGAAAAAACGCATACGCCCTTTTTGGCCAAGTGCATCATTGTGGACGTTCTGCCTCGTTTCCTATGCTTTCAATGCAATTCCAGTCTACCTCCTGAAATCGGTTTCCTGCAATTCTGCCCCGCTTTCAAGTCCTCTTGGCAGCCTTACTTCAGTATATTTTTGGACGATAGCTGTCATTTATAACTCTGCAGGTTTGTGAATTACAGTGCCCCTGAGCTCCTTTCTTCAACTCGCTTTCTTGTGACCTGGCCGCAACACCGCAGGATGGCTTCAGGCCCTAATCTGGTTCCGTCACGGCACGCTGAGCCTTTGGTTAATTCCTCTTCCTGGTGGGAAATGAGAGTTAAATTTGCCCGTCCAGAAACCTCCAGCTAGTCTCTCATTGGTTCTCGCTATTCCTGTTCATCTTCCGCAGAAATTGCAAACTGGGCCAAACAGGAGGTTAAAGGGACTGACTCTCCAAGTCGGGAGGGTGTTAGTAAAGCGTCTGGAATGTTGCACCCGAGTACCAGGGTACGAGAACTGAGAAATATTTGAACACGTTTCCCGATCACATGGTTGATCATAATCTAGGTTCCACATGCATGTTGTAGCTGAAGGAAGAATCCCTGAAACCTGGAGAGTTGAGACCCGTGGAATGGGTACCATGCAATATGACTTCAAAGGGTCTTTGTTTGCTCACCGAACCTCTCCAATCCTATCACTGCTGCATTTATGCCCCTGTACACACGCTTGATTCTCTTTTGGAGATATAGCAATCCATAGGTTTTAAGATACTTACTAGTCAGGTACATTCTTAGGCGCTTAATATGGGGTGTTGAGTCCATTTCGTTGAGCAAGGAGTAGCTCTTGTCTATTCCATATTTGGCTTAAGGAACTTTATCTGTGCTCATTTCAATCAATGGTTTTATGCAGCACCCCAACTCACCTTTACCCTTAAGCAAGCATAAGTTGGTTTTCTAAATTTGAGACCCTGTTCTGTTCTGTAATTCAGTTCCTGTGTAGCCAAGTTTACATTCCGTGTATTACTGATATCTTATGATGTTTCTTTTTCTGTGTGACTTATTTCAGTTAGAATCATCATACCTGAATCCACTCATTGTGCTGCTAAGGGCCTGATGACATAGATTTCATTGCTGAGTGATATTGCTTTGTAAGTAAATACCACAACTTCTTTATCCATTTTTCACTTTCTGCGATGTTGAACTTGTACTGTAAACGCGGTTCTTGTAAACAGAGGCGTTCCATACTTTGGGGTGGCTGTGTCTTTTTGAATTTAATTTCCCTAAGCTATGGGACCATAAGTGGAAGTGCCCTAGGCTCTGTTGCTTTGTTTTTTAGATGTTTCAGGAAACACCATACACTTCTCCCGAGTGTCTGTTGGCAATTTACATCCCGCCCATCAGCATAACAAGGCTCCCAGTTCTCCATGGCCTGTCCTGCCTTTCTGGATTTTACACTTTTTTCAGATGGCCCTTTTGACCGGGGGGAAGTGAGACTTCATTGTAGTGCAGATTTCCTTTGCAAGCTTGCTTGGTTGGCCAAAAAGTGCGTATGCGTTTTGTCCTGAATATATTCAGGAAAAAACACATACGCCCTTTTTGGCCAAGTGCAACATTGTGGACGTTCTGCCTCTTTTCCTATGCTTTCAATGCAATTCCAGTCTACCTCCTGAAATCGGATTCCTGCAATTCTGCCCCGCTTTCAAGTCCTCTTGGCAGCCTTACTTCAGTATATTTTTGGACGATAGCTGTCATTTATAACTCTGCAGTGTTGTGAATTACAGTGCCCCTGAGCTCCTTTCTTCAACTCGCTTTCTTGTGACCTGGCCGCAACACGGCAGGATGGCTTCAGGCCCTAATCTGGTTCCGGCAGGGCACGCTGAGCCTTTGGTTAATTCCTCTTCCTGGTGGGAAATGAGAGTTAAATTTGCCCGTCCAGACACCTCCAGCTAGTCTCTCATTGGTTCTCGCTATTCCTGTTCATCTTCCGCAGAAATTGCAAACTGGGCCAAACAGGAGGTTAAAGGGGCTGACTCTCCAAGTGGGGAGGGTGTTAGTAAAGCGTCTGGAATGTTGCACCTGAGTACCAGGGTACGAAAACTGAGACATATTTGAACACGTCTCCCGATCACATGGTTGATCATACTCTAGGTTCCACATGCATGTTTTAGCTGAAGGAAGAATACCTTAAACCTGGGTAGTTGAAACCCGTGGAATGGGTACCATGCAATATGACTTCAAAGGGTCTTCATTTGCTCACCGAACCTCTCCAATCCTATCACTGCTGCGTTTATGCCCCTGTACACATGCTTGATTCTCTTTCAGAGATATAGCAATCCATAGGTTTTAAGATACTTACTAGTCAGGTACATTCTTATGCGTTTAATATGCGGTGTTGAGTCCATTTCGTTGAGCAAGGAGTAGATCTTGTCTATTCCATATTTGGCTTAAGGAACTTTATCTGTGCTCATTTCAATCTATGGTTTTATGCAGCACCCCAACTCACCTTTACCCTTAAGCAAGCATAAGTTGGTTTTCTAAATTTGAGACCCTGTTCTGTTCTGTAATTCAGTTCCTGTGTAGCCAAGTTTACATTCCGTGTATTACTGATATCTTATGATGTTTCTTTTTCTGTGTGACTTATTTCAGTTAGAATCATCATACCTGAATCCACTCATTATGCTGCTACGGGCCTGATGACATAGATTTCATTGCTGAGTGATATTGCATTGTACGTAAGTACCACAACTTCTTTATCCATTTTTCACTTTCTACGATATTGAACTTGTACCGTAAACGAGGTTCTTGTAAACAGAGCAGTCCCAAACTTTGGGGTGGCTGTGTCTTTTTGATTTTAATTTCCCTAAGCTATAGGACCATAAGTGGAAGTGCCCTAGGCTCTGTTGCTTTGTTTTTTAGATGTTTCAGGAAACACCATACACTTCTCCCGAGTGTCTGTTGGCAATTTACACCCCGCCCATCAGCATAACAAGGCTCCTAGTTCTCCATGGCCTGTCCTGCCTTTCTGGATTTTACACTTTTTTCAGATGGCCCTTTTGACCGGGGGGAAGTGAGACTTCATTGTAGTGCAGATTTCCTTTGCAAGTTTGCTTGGTTGGCCAAAAAGGGCGTATGCGTTTTTTCCTGAATATATTCAGGAAAAAACGCATACGCCCTTTTTGGCCAAGTGCATCATTGTGGACGTTCTGCCTCGTTTCCTATGCTTTCAATGCAATTCCAGTCTACCTCCTGAAATCGGTTTCCTGCAATTCTGCCCCGCTTTCAAGTCCTCTTGGCAGCCTTACTTCAGTATATTTTTGGACGATAGCTGTCATTTATAACTCTGCAGGTTTGTGAATTACAGTGCCCCTGAGCTCCTTTCTTCAACTCGCTTTCTTGTGACCTGGCCGCAACACCGCAGGATGGCTTCAGGCCCTAATCTTGTTCCGTCACGGCACGCTGAGCCTTTGGTTAATTCCTCTTCCTGGTGGGAAATGAGAGTTAAATTTGCCCGTCCAGAAACCTCCAGCTAGTCTCTCATTGGTTCTCGCTATTCCTGTTCATCTTCCGCAGAAATTGCAAACTGGGCCAAACAGGAGGTTAAAGGGACTGACTCTCCAAGTCGGGAGGGTGTTAGTAAAGCGTCTGGAATGTTGCACCCGAGTACCAGGGTACGAAAACTGAGACATATTTGAACACGTCTCCCGATCACATGGTTGATCATACTCTAGGTTCCACATGCATGTTTTAGCTGAAGGAAGAATACCTTAAACCTGGGTAGTTGAAACCCGTGGAATGGGTACCATGCAATATGACTTCAAAGGGTCTTCATTTGCTCACCGAACCTCTCCAATCCTATCACTGCTGCGTTTATGCCCCAGTACACACGCTTGATTCTCTTTTGGAGACATAGCAATCCATAGGTTTTAAGATACTTACTAGTCAGGTACATTCTTAGGCGTTTAATATGGGGTGTTGAGTCCATTTCGTTGAGCAAGGAGTAGCTCTTGTCTATTCCATATTTGGCTTAAGAAAATTTATCTGTGCTCATTTCAATCTCTGGTTTTATTCAGCACCCCAACTCACCTTTCCCCTTAAGCAAGCATAAGTTGGTTTTCTAAATTTGAGACCCTGTTCTGTTTTGGAATTCAGATCCTGTGTAGCCAAGTTTACATTCCGTGCATTAGTGATATCTTATGATGTTTCTTTTTCTGTGTGACTTATTTCAGTTAGAATCATCGTACCTGAATCCACTCATTATGCTGCTACGGGCCTGATGACATAGATTTCATTGCTGAGTGATATTGCTTTGTAAGTAAATACCACAACTTCTTTATCCATTTTTCACTTTCTGCGATGTTGAACTTGTACTGTAAACGAGGTTCTTGTAAACAGAGGCGTCCCAATGTTTGGGGTGGCTGTGTCTTTTTGATTTTAATTTCCCTAAGCTATAGGACCATAAGTGGAAGTGCCCTAGGCTCTGTTGCTTTGTTTTTTAGATGTTTCAGGAAACACCATACACTTCTCCCGAGTGTCTGCTGGCAATTTACATCCCGCCCATCAGCATAACAAGGCTCCCAGTTCTCCATGGCCTGTCCTGCCTTTCTGGATTTTACACTTTTTTCAGATGGCCCTTTTGACCGGGGGGAAGTGAGACTTCATTGTAGTGCAGATTTCCTTTTCAAGCTTGCTTGGTTGGCCAAAAAGGGCGTATGCGTTTTTTCCTGAATATATTCAGGAAAAAACGCATACGCCCTTTTTGGCCAAGTGCATCATTGTGGACGTTCTGCCTCTTTTCCTATGCTTTCAATGCAATTCCAGTCTACCTCCTGAAATCGGTTTCCTGCAATTCTGTCCCGCTTTCAAGTCCTCTTGGCAGCCTTACTTCAGTATATTTTTGGACGATAGCTGTCATTTATAACTCTGCAGGTTTGTGAATTACAGTGCCCCTGAGCTCCTTTCTTCAACTCGCTTTCTTGTGACCTGGCCGCAACACCGCAGGATTGCTTCAGGACCTAATCTGGTTCCGGCACGGCACGCTGAGCCTTTGGTTAATTCCTCTTCCTGGTGGGAAATGAGAGTTAAATTTGCCCGTCCAGACACCTCCAGCTAGTCTCTCATTGGTTCTCGCTATTCCTGTTCATCTTCCGCAGAAATTGCAAACTGGGCCAAATAGGAGGTTAAAGGGACTGACTCTCCAAGTCGGAAGGGTGTTAGTAAAGCGTCTGGAATGTTGCACCCGAGTACCAGGGTACGAGAATTGAGAAATATTTGAACACGTTTCCCGATCACATGGTTGATCATAATCTAGGTTCCACATGCATGTTGTAGCTGAAGGAAGAATCCCTGAAACCTGGAGAGTTGAGACC